>NW_027507785.1:220608987-221808987 GCF_037356315.1 Lithobates pipiens | reverse complement strand
CTGGGTTTATGGTAGTGACGAGAAGTGTTGGGTTTCTGAGAATGGGGATTTTCTTCACACAAATAAAACTACAACAAAGACCTACAGAAAGTTTGCACAATTTTGTACTATTCAGAAAGCCTCCCATCTTTCTGACTGTCACGTGGTCCTCTTGCTTCTTATACCAGCTTCTGACTCCATTGCTCCCTCACCATTTTGAACTTACGCCTGTGTTTCATATAGAGAACTGAGTGGGAAGTATTTGCCTTCCCAAGTTAGCCCTTAGTCTGATGCTCCACATTAAGTACAGATTGACATTTTTTTTAGTTATTATTTTTTTCCTTGCAAAGCTGTCAATGCACTGGTTTAGCAAACACAGGCAGGAGTGCCAGTACAAAACTTTATAAAACCAGGTATTCTTTACAAAGGTGGAGAGCAGGATAGCCAGATTGAATTGGCTATATATGTACTCCCAATAGGCTTCACTCTGGCTATTAGAGCACTTCCCAAAAAAACAAAGTTCCTGTCCTAATAGACATACGCTAATCATGGATGGGGAACTGCCACCAACCCGTTTTCTGAATTATTATGTTCACTCTTTTACTGTGATTACAGATCACAATCTCTTCCCTTCTCTTCTCTATGTTCCTGGGGCAACCTGCAGAGCCATGTAACTTTATGCATTGTTATAAATTGCTTACACAATGGCTCACCTTACCCCTTCCTGTCTGGCCTATTCTAATATGATGGCTGTATGGGAGCCCTGTTATCCTGAGAGGACCTCATATGACGTCCCCTCCAGGATTGTGCCTCATGCACCCTCCATGATCTGAACTCGGCCATGCTACATCCAATGCTACAGCCAATGACAGATCACTGTACCAGACCACTGCCAGTACCATGTGATCACATCAGATCACCCGACAATTGTAAACAATAAATGGCTTTGTCTCATGTCATTCATTGTGTACTATTGTGATGAGCTCTGTGATTGGTTACAGTGATCATATGTTACAGACAATGCCAATCACAATCCATCTGTCCCATGTGATAAGCTGTATCCAATCACAACTAATCACAATAGTAAACACTAAATGAAGAATTTTCATTCTGAAAAAATGGTTGCTTATAACATTAAAATGCAGAGTTACTGTATAAGCAATCATAGTGTGTAAAAAAAATTCCTGATCACCTCCCTAGAGTAGTATAGTGTTACTATGCTAAAACGGTATTGTTCTGATTACTTATGTAAAAAAAAATTGTTAAAAAAATAAAAAAAATAACAATGATTACTTTTTTTCCTACACACTGTTACCAGTCAGTGTTCTTGATCACTGCCACACCAGTTATATAATGACACTATGCTGCACTGGTGACAGAATGTAAACATTTTTAAGAAATTGTGAAAATAAACACTTTTATTTTTCCTCAGTTTAGCCCGATATATATTCTTCTACATATTTTTTAGTAAAAAAAGTCACAATAAGCATATATTGATTGGTTTACGCAAAAGTTATAGCGTTTACAAAATAGGGGATCGATTTATGGAATTTTTATTATTTTTACTAGTAATGGCGGTGATCAGCGATTTTTATTGTGTCTGCGACATTATGGCAGACAGATTGGATACTTTTGATGCTCTTTTGGGACCAGTGAAATTTATACAGCGATCAGAGCTAAAAATAGCCCTTGATTACTGTATAAATGTCATTGGCAGGGAAGGGGTTAACACTAGGGGCGATCAAGGGGTTAACTGTGTTCCCTAGGTGTGTTCTAACTGTGGGGGGATGAGACTGACTAGGGGAGGAGACCGATCAGGGTTCCTACTTAGCAGAAGCATACGATCTGTCTCTACTCCCCTGAGAGAACAGGGATTTGTGTGTTTACACAGAGAGATCCCAGTTCTCACTCTTTAACGAGTGATTGCGTGTGCCTGACAGTCATCGCGCCCGCTGGTCACTCACTTTGGCTCCAGGGACACGTTGCGGGCACGTGCCTGATAAAGCATCTTAAAGAGCTGACATACAGCTATGACGGCTCGCACGGGGAGCCAACCTGCCATAGTATAACTGCGGTGGCTGGTCCAAAAGCGATTAAAGATAAAATGCTCAGCTCTCAAATCCTGAAGCTTCAAGACACACTTTACCTCATCTTCTAACCCCCCCCCCCCAAACTGCCCTCATGTTTTAACTAATGGTTTCTGAACACATCACACAAAACAAAGACCAGAAATGTAGCCATAGCCATTCAGAGACACTGCCTGTATTTTCTTGATGAAACACTAACTGAGCCTCAAAGACCTCAAGGCTGACTTAATTTCCTCAAAAGCCTGACAATGGTTCATAAATTTGCCTTTGTAACACTCAACAACTTTCCTTTATAAACTAAG
Organism: Lithobates pipiens; assembly: GCF_037356315.1. NCBI lineage: Eukaryota > Metazoa > Chordata > Amphibia > Anura > Ranidae > Lithobates > Lithobates pipiens. The sequence goes on along the minus strand of NW_027507785.1, from coordinate 221,806,619 downwards.
AACAAAGAAAGTCTTTTCTGAGCACTTGTATATGACAATGTTTATTTTTAAGTGAAAGGAAAGTGAGTGAAAAATCCCATAGTTCCACATATAAAAATGATTACAGCCCTTTCTCTCCTGTCTCCTACATACGGCATATGCAGTAAATATAAAGTCATTTTAAAGTGGAAATAATGGTAAGTAGAAGTATAGTATAGAAATTGAATGGTTATTGAATAAAAGTTACATTGAAAACATTGCACAGCGGGGAGGGGGGGGGGGGGGTGAAATCATATGTTTGCCAATCTGGTGCACCTGATGTAAAGTGCTTTGGAGGAAAGGATGAGATCAGGTGTTGTAATGCAGACCCTGGTCAGCACCACTGCAGAGCTAAGACAGGTGCCGTGTCTGGTCTCCTTGGTTGCTGAACTGCCAAGAGAGAGATAAAGAGGATACAGAAAAATCTTCTGAGGTTTCCACGCTGGGGTTCACAGTCCGAGTCCTGCCTAACGTTAATCTGCCCACTTCTCTTACCTTTATAAACTAAACCTTAGCTAATTTATATGATTTCAGGAAAAGGATCCTAATTGACTTTATTGTTAGTTAAGAACTGACCCTTAAAATTTCTTTCAGAATATTTCCACTTTGAAAGATTGCTGTAAAATTATTCAATGTCTTCATCTGGTTGATTGTTGGGGATCAACCTGTGATTATAGCTACTACTTGAAGGTCCATAAAACCTGTGATTATAGCTACTACTTGAAGGTCTATAAAACCTATTCCACCCAGAAAAGATATTGTGTATATTGACCAGTTCATTTCCTAGAAAAATCACCCATAAACCAAAAAACTATTTCTGATTATACTTCAGTTAAAGTACAAATATACATACCTGACTCAGTCCATAGAGATTGGTCCCGGTGACTGGATGATAACATTTTGGATGACTACTCTTCAGAAAGCTGCTGTAGAAATAAATAAATAAATACTTTCAGATTAATGTTACTGGGAAAGGTGTCTGAGGGTTTGAGTTGGGAAGAACATGATAAGCTTACCCCACATGGGACTCACGTTATGAACGTGATACATGTTTAAATGCCACAACTCATTCAAGAACAAAGGGCAAGGGCAAAAAAATGTAGTGGAATGTTCACTGTGATCAGGAAGCTTCAAAACGTAAGCCATGTACGCACAGACTAAACACTGCCCATGGTGGCAATACCTCTGATAAAACCGTAATTTCCTGACAATTTCAGGATTTCTATTATTACCTATATAATCTCAGATCATTCACAGAACCAGAATGCAAACGAACAGAGATGATCTGCTATCTAACATTATTTACACACTGTTTATTATATCAGGTGTCTATCAGAATTTGTTCTAGAACTGGAAAAGCCTATAACCCCCCTTATAGAACATGTGGTTAAGGAACTCCTGAATGGTAAAAGACCTGGTATAGATAGCTACAATAATGCATTTGATTTATTTATTTTTAAATCCTACCTTAATTCCTTCCAGATCATCCACTGGGTAGGTATCCATGCAATACACAAATCTCACAGCGAGGCATAAAGTTATTAGTGTTTTTTTCCCAACCCTTCCTAACAAGAAATGACACCAGACGGGGCTGCCCACTATTGCCTGTGTTATTTGCCTTGGTAATGGAAAAATGTATCCACAAAATCAGAATGAACCAGAATACTCTACTGGGGTAATGAAGGGCCGTATTCTTGCCTGTTGTAATTACTATTGGCTATATGATGGACTTTCAGCTATACCGTATATATTTCATACACATTTTTGGAAAAGGATATACAATCCAAATGGTGGGGATCTCCAATTGACTCATCTTCAGTTGTCCCTATGTCTGACAATAGAACAATTTTTTAAATAGTTCACGTTATGATATAAATACATGCAGCACTACAAAACTGCTGTATATGTATTTTATATTGTATGTTGGTATGTGCACAATTTTTTAAATTGTTTGGTTCACTAGATTTCTATTGCATGATTTTCACAGTAATTTCACCATTCAATCCTGAGGAAGAGGACCAAATTTGTGAAAGTCTGAAATAGAATGCCACTTCACCATTGGCCATGATTTAATTATAAAAAGTCTTAAATAAATAATTATCAAGGCAATGGTGTTAGGCAAGTTATGCGGAATAGTGTTTATAGTGCAAAGACAAGAATCAATCTGTAACTTTATAGTTCTGTTCTAAATTTTATTTATTGGATTAAAAAAAAATTCAACTTTTCACAGCAGCCAAACAAATACTGGCAAAAGCCTGGAGAACTCCGGACTTGGTGACTAACGAAGCTGTAAATAGAATGAACAATACTATGTCTCATGCTAAATGGATAGCTCTTGCGTGGAACACGATTCCTAAATTTGAAAAAATATGGCAGCCATGGATAGATAACTTTTTATCTCCATTATTTGACTTGAAAGTGCTTTTCCCATGGTAGTTGATTGAGAAGATATCATCCTGAATACATTAATTTCAGAAATAGCTGAGCGGCTCTCGGCCCAATTCCGTGGATTCCTTCCCTTCCCCTCTTTCTTTTCTTCCTTTCCTTGTTTCTCTTTGTATCTTCTCATTTCTCTCTCATCTTCTTTTCTTTTACTATACTCATACTCGCATATCATTATAAAAATATGCATACAAGTTGTTTCTAACTTATTATAGTTCCAAGGATTGCATCTAATTTTGCAAGGTCCTTGATTTACAAATTATTACTGATATTATTGTTTATTAGTTAAGGATTTACTAATAATTTACCATTTATGTCTTTAAATGAATTCAGATAATGATAATACTACTTTTGGATCTGTGTGAGTAAACTTCATTACCTTGATTTTATAATCATTATTGTATCTAATATGTATGTCATTTGTACATGCAATAAAATCTTTTAACAAGGAAAAAAACAAAAAACAAAATACAAAACAAATTGAAGTGATTTTATGTATGCAATTATCCCAGAGTGGCAACTGTAAAGTCTAAATATACTTTTTTCTCTTTCCGTTATGAGAATATGGATGTGGTACTAATCTGGCCCCTATTTTCTTACATATACTGTATCTGCTTACAAACATTCTGTTCCATACTACTGAACTGATCACCTCCCCATCCAACCATGCAACTACAGGAATCTGGAATACTCTCAAATATTAACATAAATGTGTACAAATCAGAGAGATAACCCCTGTAGTTACCACCTCTAGTGGCTAATACTCTCTGGCACTCCCCCCTTTTGCATGGCTGAACCAATCTGTGAAATACCTGTTCATCCAGCTTACATACTCTCTCCATATACTTTTCTCAATATACATAAACAATTATTAAAGACCAACAAGCAAGGCTGTGATGATTGGAATATGGTTTATTTTACATGTTTGTCAAGGATTGTCAAAATAAACGTATTACCTACAATATTGTTTTTGTTGCAGATGTTGCCCACCTCTGGATGGGTAACATCTTCAACATCTAGTTTGTCTATATTAGACAAACTACCATTTCCTATGTCTGGAATGGTAAAAACCCCAACTTTTGAAAAGGCCCAAGAGAAACAGGATGGGCTTGGTCTAGACATCCCTATTGTAAAGTGATCACTTTGACTAAGATACTAAACTGGAACTTTCATGTTAAACAAAGGCAGGACACTTTACAGCACATGCACTGTTGATACAGGGACCTTTTGGATTCAACTTTCTCCCTAGAAACCCATACCCTACAACTTTGGTAGAAACATTATGCTCTATCAGCATTACAATTGTTTTCATTGGGTGGCTTCCATTTGTTCCTACTCCGAGAACATCTGCCCTCCTTTAGATCATGGGTTAGAGATAGCAACACAAACTGTGGTCAATTCTGCCTAAATAGGCAGTCAATATCCCTAGTTTCTTTATGGGAAACATATCAAATGTTTTCTTTAGAAGCATGAAGATGTAAATATGTACAACTGAGTAACTTTTTCTTTACAGTGCAGACTTTGCAAACCATAGATTCCCTAACTCCTCTTTGAATCCCTCTTTGTGGGTAGTCCATACACAAAGACCTCCTGTCTCTCTCATGCAAGCTAGTTGTATGTGCACAGCCCAAGGAAGGCCTTAAGAATTTATAGACCTCCTGCAAGATCAAATCATTTGTTTCATACCCAGGACACAGTAGAGTCTATCACAGCAGTGCTCTGCCATTCAGAGAAAGGGATGCATTCTAGCAATGAATACAAAGCTTACAAAAGCTTACATACAAAGCATCAGCCCTCCTCTTATACTGCACATTCAGCGGTATCACATGTTAGTGAGGGACATGGTTCATTTGGGCCAAGCTGGCCCAAATAAACTATGTAAAGTATGTCAAAAGATGGAGTTCGGCTTTAAGAGAATCGGGAACAAAAGAAGCTCATGGAGAAGCTAGTGGGAATGTCAGGCAACAGTAATGATACTAAACTACAATCTAGGCTGTTCAAATACTTTTTTGCCATGTTGGACTGTTTACCACTAGAAACAGAACATGAAGTAATGCATTTAGAGTCGTTACAGTCAACACAGTTTTGCTTGGCAGCATTTAAAGTTTATGCTTCACTAGGCACATGCAAATTGTGATTAGAAACATTCATAAAGCTTCTAGGGAGCCTAAAGGATGTGTATATTCAGATAACTAATATCTGGAAAGGAAGTTGTGCATTTTGTGAAAACAACATATAAAAAAAAAAAAAACAGAAATACTGGCATGCTGGATCTTTTTCTGATTTTTTTTTTCTTGAAAGGCAGCAGACTAAACATCTTTAACTTATAATGTTCCTTTTTTTCTCTCAGGACTGCCAGAACCTAAAGTTGATGACATCTTCAAAGGTCTTACAACTGAGCAAGGCTTCTTTACATCAAAAAACTTCTTACCATTGGTAGCTAAAGCAAGCAAACAAGGTAAGAACATGCTATATATAGGTATTTGCTGATTGCCATTAGATGTATGAGATGAAAGACAAAGAAAAGTAAAGCTAGCCATAGACAGTAAAGTATGCTATTGTGAATTGTAACGGTAAGGCATTTGTCCACCTTGAACGATTGGGCCAGTCACACGGAGGGAGCAACAGATGCCGACAACACTTAACCCTTGTACACGCGGTCGGATATTCCGACGGAAAATGTCAGATCTGACCGTGTTGTCGGATAATCCGATTGTGTGTGGGTTGAAAAATGCCCCAAGCTTTTATCCACAAGCTTTTTAAATATATCCATAAGCTTTTAAAATATATCAGTTGCCACGGTGATTAGGAAAAGATTTTATACATATTCAAATAGAATGCCTGGCAAAATGACTCCAGTAGCGTCTAAGGATGGCTCAAGCAGTGTGATTGTCATCAGTTCCTCCAGGAAGTCCCACTGTCACTCTGTAGCAGTGCACTGTACTTGATAATGTGGAGTGACAGCCATGCACAAATACATGTGGTGTGCTGCAGCTTGGCACTTTCCACTGCCTCTTAGCACTGTGAATTAAAGCACTGTGATAGTGGTTATGTGTACAGGTATTCAAACTGTGTTTTTTAGTGGTAATTTACATTGAATTGCTTGTTTACTGGTTGCAATACAGCTGGGAGGAGGTGATCCTCTACATACACTTCAAATAAATATTAGATAAGGATATACAGACATTTTCTTTAACTAGCTTCTGAAAATGTTGTTTAATAGTCGGCTATCAGATTTCATTATTTTATGTAACGTACAGTTTTCCACATATATATAAATAGATATATGAGGTTATAACCATAATCTATTTAAATTTGGTTGTCCTTACAATGAAATCACTTGCAGTGTAGCCAAGTATGATGTTTGTGACATTGTGATTGGTGATATATTGCATTATTGTGTATGTGACATAATTAATTAGGGCAGGGGTAGATATTCTCAGTATTCCAACTGTGACGAAGCTACAAATTCCATCATGCCTCGGCCTCAGGGAGTCTTGCAAGTTCCACGACAGCTGCACAACATTTGCCTACCCCTGGGTCAAGGTGCATAAAATACTGATCTATAGATGAAATCATGAATAGTATGTAGTAAATAATCTATACCAAAGTAAAATATGTATATATATATATATATATATATATATATATATATATATATATATATATATATATATATATATATATATTATTATGTTAAAAATTTTGAAAATGTTAAATTGTCTGAAAAGGTCTACTAATAACACAATTTATTACTTAAAGTTGAATTCCTCCCCAAGACTAACCAGACTTAAAAATGTCCCCTCACCCCTCCTGTAAAAAAAGTGTACACTTATATTTGTATCCTGCTCTACCATGGTCACACAAATCCCTGTGAAAGCCAGTGATTGACATTGGCTGGGAATTCTGGAAATGGTGACATCCTTCCATTTTTGTTCTGATGAACACCAAAAATGTTGGATTTAACCCCACTTTCATTCCTGGTGACACTGGTGACCAGGACATTAAGATCACATGTAGCTCTCTAATGGGAACACAGACTACAATAAACACTTAACACAGGTTCTATTTCTCTCACCACTCTATCCAAAAGGATTTGTCTATAGTTATATTTTAGGTATGTACATCTGTTTGGAATTATATTCATTTTCTTTTAGCAAAACCCACAAAATGAATAGATGGTAGTAATGCCAGTTGTGTGTTTTAAGAGAAACCAATTGTGCTGGGCCAGTATTTTAAGACCCTTTGATGCTTTGCATTCTCCTTCTGAAATAGAGTGTAGTTCCCAAACAGCAATTGAGTTTCAGAATCTTCTTTGTTTCTGAATTAACTGATTAATGGACTCTGGCGTGCCTGGAGAACTCCTACAAGCAAAATAAATTTAGCATACCCTATCATTTAAAATATGTAAAAACTGCTGCAGGTAAACATTTCAGAGAACACGTTATAGTGCTGGCTGGGCCAGTGAGAATGTGTGTGAGGCAGAAGTTAGTGGAAAGCTTTGACACTATCGGGAAGTGGTAGACAAAACGTTTCAGAGATTTATTCCCTTTTTGTCCACAGACAAATCTCTAAAACCCATTGCGTAGCAACCCCCTGCTGCTCCACACCTAGATGTAGCTCTCTGTGTCTCATTAAAGCAGACTCAGCTGACACACCCAGGAGTTTGTTCACGCACTGCTGCCTTCCAACCCTGCTACTTGACAGCTCTCCTTTCTTACCCATGGGGCCTCACCAGTGGCTCACTCAGCCTCAATACCTATCACCTTTGCTAAACTTCTTGATGGGATACTTGATCTTTCAGCATCATGGAAATAATCCTTGTGTCCCACTAAGATTTAGTGCTTTATCCTTCAATCTCTGACGCCAATCACTTTTTTGTATTATATTGTGCCTTGTGTACTGCAATAAGTTAAAAATAAAAAAAGTTAAAGTCTAAAGAAAAAAATGTGAAGATCACCAAATGGGAACCCAGCAACACATTTAATTTAAATTGTATGGAGTTTTTTTTTTTATCTCAAGTAATGATGTAAGCTAAACATGTCCACATTTATTAGAACTAAAAGCAGAACTATAAACATGCACAGGACAATTCATGCACATAGTTGTTTCAATAGTTTGTGCAGGCCATGAACGTGGTACTGTATATGCAGTTGACATTTGATAGATCTTGTTAAGCCAAAATAAAAATGTGGGGGCCAGGATTTCATAGTTAACATTCACATTAAAATTAGAGCTGCAGATTCCTGCAGAGTTGTTGGTTGTAGTGGAAGCTGTAAGTATGCATTCCAGCCTGTTGAAAGGGGGACCAACCATCTCATAAAAATTCACAGGCTTCAATGAGCAAGTATAGATATATCTGCCAAAAACTCTCATGAAACTTTGTGAAAACGTTTCTAGTTTCTTTTTTTTTTCAATACCTCTTTCTATCAATTGAAAGATCTAGACAAGATTTAGGTTTTTAATGTAACATAATATTGTGGTTTTGTTATAGGTAAGGTAAATAAATATCTAGTGTGATGATGCCACAATTTATTATTTAACATACAGTATGTATTTCGTTATGTGGTGAATGTAATTTAGCTATGCAAGGAAAAGATAAATTTTGCTCCTTGCGGCAGCTAATAAGCAGGCAGTAAAAGTTATGCTATATCTTAGAAAGATTAAGGACTGCATCTCATATGATTGCTACATTGCTAGAAGGCTTCATTATGTTTTTCTTCCTGTAAAAAGATATAGTAAAAATATAGTGAATGATAGTATTTCTTACCTAGAATTTTCTCAGTAAAGATTTTTTTTTTATGATACTAGAAGAAAAATGAGGAATACAATTATTGAAGATTATTAATTAATATATTAACAGACATATCAAGGGGAAATTTAATGCATAAAACATTTTCCTGACAGAAGGATAGAATTCTGTGCTTTAATTTTTTAAAAATGTGAATATAAAGTTTTAAAGTTCTATAAAACTTAAAAATGTTCCTATGGTGTGATGAGCAATGGCTGGGTTTATTTACCCATCCAAACCCAAAATATTAATGAGAACATTACCTAAAGAAGCAAAATTTACATATTGTGTGTATAAACCCTGAATCAAAAATGTACTATATTGCAGCTTACCAGTCCCTAAATGTGGCGACTGCATTAGTTTTATTTTTCTGGCTTTTTTAACCTCTATTTGCACTTGATAATACTGAAAATAACACACTTCAGTCATAGCTATTCTATTTTCTCCATTGTATCTAGAGAGAGAGCCATGGATGTCACAGAGGCTAAACTTCAAAGATATCTGCACTTGTTGACTGTCCATGAATTTAACACCATCATGAACTATTTTCAGTTCACTAAATGGGTGAACTTAATTGTCAGATATGGACAATTTTTCTACCTGCTGAAACCTTTGTAGTCAATTTATTGTAGGTATTACTATTGGCACCATTACTGGTATGATTTATGAGGCACACTTTCTTGGTCAGCCAAGCTGCTTGTCTGGTTAGGGGTCCAGTAAGTGATTTGAGGAAGATCTCACACCATTTTCTTGTTTTTGTTAGTACGATCCTCCTCAATATATATCCTTATCCAAGCATGCAGCTTAGATTGCCAGAAACAGAGGAAGGGGGCAGTGAACACGCATACCCCCCCCCCCCCCTTCCGAATACTACCAGTCCACAAGCCCTACAGAAGAAAAAACAAAAAGCAAATGTGTGGGTCCACACCAAAATCTATACCCTACCCTTATCCAAAAATGTATATGGATTTCAAAAAACAAAAGAAACAAAGCAGCGGGTCCTTTATCTGGTCATGCAACCTGGCTGGCCAGGAAAAGGAGGGGAAGAAATTGTGTTCCCCCTTCTCCTGAATTATACCAGGCCACATGCCCCTACCATGGGGATGGTACCTTGCTAGGGGCACAACCCCTGCCAAGAAACCTTGTCCCAATGTTGATCCCCACATTCCTGACCTTCTGGGTGTGGGGGTCTGTCAGAAGGTTAATTAAATTTAGGAAGCCCCTATTTTATTAAGGGATAGTAAATAAACACACACCAATAGAAAATGTTATTACATAAAAGTCCCACAATGTAAATCCAATGTCAACCATGTCATCCAATGATGTAGAAACACCACCAATGCCCCAAAAAGGGCTCTCACCTTAACTCACAGTTCCCCAGCACCACAGGAATATAAACAGCAGCAACAGGTAACCTAGCTAATGTCATTTTTTTTGTCATCATGTTTTTAAACATATTTTGCCAATGACTTCACCTGGGATGCCTGCTGGCTTGATTATAATTTTAAACAAGAAGTGGGTAGGCCAGGTCACATGCCCTATACATGGTATGGGTTCTTTGCCAAGAAAACGAAGCCATGGCAAGGCACCTTCTCCCTGTATAGATTGGGGAGGGGGGTGTGAAAACAATGAATGTAGCCACTGTATCAAAGGACTGGTACTGTAAATATATTGCTGAATATATAACATTTTTGTTTTTGGATGTATGCCTCAAAATTTTTTTTTTTAAAGGGAAAGTGAAAATAAAATTAAAAATGTAAAACGCACCGTCCCTGCATGCTCGCGTGCAGAAGCAAATGCATACATACAATGCACCCACATTTGTAAACGACCATTATACTACGCATGAGGTATCACCGCAAATCTTAGAACAAGAGCAACAATTCTAGCCCAGGACCTCTTCTGTAACTCTAAACTGGTAACCTGTAAAAATGTTTAAAGCATTGCCTATTCAGATTTTTAAGTAACAACCACCATTTTATTCCTTTAGGGTCTCTGCTAAAAAACATATATAATGTTTGGGGGTTCTGAGTAATATTCTAGCAAAAAAATTATGATTTGTACATGTAGGAGAGGAGTGCCAGAATAGGCCCGGTATAGAAGTGGTTAAAGACCATTCTAGCAAACATATTGTATTCTTATAATTGTATGGGGGTTACATACATACTGTAGTTACAGATATTCAGGTTTTAAAAAGACACATGTGCATTGCATTTGTTTAATAGAAAAAAATAAATAGAAATATTTCCTCCACAGAACCCTAAACTCACAGATGGTTCATAGGATGGCAGAAATCGCTTTTAAAGCATAGTCCAATTTACTATAACCCCTTCACGCTGACTGAACGCAAATTTGCATTAATGGTTTGAAGGAGTTATACTGGGGTGATGCCTGCTAGACTTGTGCGCCATCAATAAATTTTTTATTTATTTTTTTCGTTACGTTTCGTATTAGCCGTTAATTTGTATTCGTACAAAATGCGAATTTTCGTTAGGTTCATTAACTTTTCATAACAACTACGAATGTTGGTTATGATGAATTTAAAAAGCAAAAAATACCTTTCTCAATATGGCAGTCATTGACTCAATATGCTCATTATGAGGGGCTCCCACCATCCCTGTGCTGTGCTGACATCCTGAGGCTGTACCCCTGCTGTACTCATTATGAGGGGCTCCCACCATCCCTGTGCTGTGCTCTAGGGATGAGCTTCGAGTTCGAGTCGAACTCATGTTCGACTCGAACATTGCCTGTTCGCCTGTTCAGCGAACAGTGAACAATTTGGGCTGTTCGCAGCAAATTCGAAAAGCCGGAACACCCTATACAAGTCTATGGGAGAAATCTAAAGTGCTAATTTTAAAGGGTAATATGCAGGTTACTGTCCTAAAAAGTGTTTGGGGACCCGGGTCCTGCCCCAGGGGACATGGATCAATGCAAAAATTTTTTTTAAAAACGGCCGTTTTTTCAGGAGCAGTGATTTTAATAATGATTAAAGTGAAACAATAAAAGTGTAATATTCCTTTAAATTTCGTAGCTGGGGGGTATCTATAGTATGCCTGTGAAGGGGCGCATGTTTCTGGTGCTTAGAACTGTCCCTGCACAAAGTGTCATTTGTGCAGGAAAAAAAGTCTTTTAAAATCACTTGCGGCTATTGTCGGGTCCCGTAATACAGAGAACACTCAATGAGTGTTCTCTGCATTAGCCGACAATTCATTCATTCATTGATAAGAAAAAAAAAAAAGCGCGGGGGTTCCCCTAAATTCAATTACCAGGCCCTTCAGGTCTGACATGGATATTAAGGGGAACCCCGTGTCAAATTTAAAAAAAAAATTGACGTGGGGGTCCCCCTAAATATCCATAACCAGACCCTTCAGGTCTGATATGGATATTAAGGGGAACCCCGCATCAAATTAAAAAAAAAATTGACGTGGGGGTCCCCCTAAAAATCCATATCAGACCCTTTATCCGAGCACGCAACCTGGCAGGCCGCAGGAAAAGAGGGGGGACGAGAGAGCGGCCCCCCTCCCTCCTGAACCGTACCAGGCCACATACCCTCAACATTGGGAGGATGCTTTGGGGGTCTGTGACCCCTCAAAGCACCTTGTCCCCATGTTGATGAGGACAAGGGCCTCATCCTCACAACCCTGGCCGTTGGTTGTGAGGGTCTGCATTACATCAGAGGGGGCGGGGTCACCCACACGTCACTGGGGAACCCCTGGCTTCCCTCTCCAGCGTCAGAGGGGCGGGGTCAGGTGACGGGTGGCCCCGCCCTCCTAATATAAGAAACGTCAGCGCTGTGCTCTCTGCAGTGTCTCCGGAGTGGAGACAGAAGAAGGATGTATGGACAGCGCTGGACTGAGAGATCCCCCGTCGCTGGATATGATCATCCATCGCTGGACCCCGGAGACCCGTCGCTGGATAGCAAGAGTGGATTAGCACCGCTGGAATCTCTTTTTATTTTTTTATTTTTAATAAAGGAATTTTTCAAAAGTGTGTTTGTCTTATTTAACCATTTTAACACTTTCTTTGTGAAATGGTAGGGGCACTTTTGTACCCCCTTACCATTTCAAACGGGGGGGCCGGGATCTGGGGGTCCCCTTGTTAAAGGGGGCTTCCAGATTCTGATAAGCCCCCCACCCGCAGACCCTCACAACCAACGGCCAGGGTTGTGAGGATGAGGCCCTTGTCCTCATCAACATGGGGACAAGGTGCTTTGAGGGGTCACAGACCCCGAAAGCATCCTCCCCCCTCTTTTCCTGCGGCCTGCCAGGTTGCGTGCTCGGATAAAGGGTCTGATATGGATTTTTAGGGGGACCCCCACGTCAATTTTTTTTTAAATTTGATGCGGGGTTCCCCTTAATATCCATATCAGACCTGAAGGGTCTGGTTATGGATATTTAGGGGGACCCCCACGTCAATTTTTTTTTTTAAATTTGACACGGGGTTCCCCTTAATATCCATGTCAGACCTGAAGGGCCTGGTAATTGAATTTAGGGGAAACCCCACGCTTTTTTTTTTTTTCTTATCAATGAATGAATGAATTGTCGGCTAATGCAGAGAACACTCATTGAGTGTTCTCTGTATTACGGGACCCGACAATAGCCGCAAGTGATTTTAAAAGACTTTTTTTCCTGCACAAATGACACTTTGTGCAGGGACAGTTCTAAGCACCAGAAACATGCGCCCCTTCACAGGCATACTATAGATACCCCCCAGCTACGAAATTTAAAGGAATATTACACTTTTATTTTTTCACTTTAATCATTATTAAAATCACTGCTCCTGAAAAAACGGCTGTTTTTAAAACTTTTTTTTGCATTGATCCATGTCCCCTGGGGCAGGACCCGGGTCCCCAAACACTTTTTAGGACAGTAACCTGCATATTACCCTTTAAAATGAGCACTTTAGATTGTGAACGTTCGAGTTCCATAGACTTTAATAGGGTTCTAAAGTTCACACAAAGTTTAGGTCTGTTCGCAGGTTCTGGTGCGAACCGAACAGGGGGGTGTTCGGCTCATCCCTACTGTGCTCATTATGAGGGGCCCCCACTGTGCTGTGCTGACTTCCTTGGTTTTTAAATTCATCATAACTAATAATCATAATTATTATGACAATAAGAAAGCAATAGTAACAAACTTTCTTATTTTGTCCGATTCTGAATCTCCCATCGAAAACCAGTACCAGTCTCCCACTCCCATATTAAAAAAAGGTAATTTTCCCAACCCTCACTCAGCAGCAGAAGAAAACCTCTGATTGGTCAACAAAACACCAGTCACATTTCCGTTGTAACAGAATTTGGATCTCAAATTTGTCAACAAAATTTTGTATTTCGTAAAGAATTCGGAAACATATAAATTTGTATTTCGGATTATTCCGAATGTACACATTTTTGGGAATTCGTACGAATTTTCATTCGTACGAAACAAACCACACATGTCTAATGCCTGCATCTGCTGTTTTTTTAGAGCGACCGATTGGCTCTTTCGTGATAACAACGAATGTGGCTACAAGCTGCTTTGCTGTTATCCTAAAGAAGTCCCACCTGGAGACCCGAGCCACCAGCCAGCATGTCCGCCGGATAGTCTGAGACCCGAACAAAGCCGGATTCATCACTTCGGTTTACTCGGCTGCCAATGGCACTGATTTTAAAAGGTGACAGTATTCAGAATTGGCAATTTTGGCAATCTGAATACTTTTAAGTGCAAAGGAGGGATTTGGGGTCTTTGATACCCCAAATCCCTCCATAAAGAGTAGCTGTCACCACCTATCCCTGTTACAAGTGATGTTTACATTCCTCGTGACAGCAAAAAAAAGTTGTCATATTTTTTTTTAAAGTGACAATGTAAAAAAAAAAAAAAAAATACATATTTTTATTTTTTAAAGCATCCCCATGTGCTTGCTCAGCAAAGAAAACACATATGTAAGTCGCGCCTGCAAATGTAAACAGTGATCGATTGTCAGAGTGAGAACAATAATTCTATCAAAAGACCTCCTCTGTCACTCTAACCTAGTAACCGTTCAATTTTTTAAAGCATCGACTATGGAGATTTTTAGGTACCATAGTTTTTTTTTGCCATTCCACAAGTGAGCGTAATTTCAAAGCATGACATGTTAGGTATCAATTTACTCATTGTAACATAATTTTTCACATTATACAAAAAAATTAGGCTAACTTTACTGTTTTGTTTTTCTTGCTTTTATTCATGAAAGTGTATTTTTTCCCAAAAAACTGCATATGAAAGAGCTCTGCGCAAATACTGTGTAACATAAAATATTGCAACGATTGCCATTTTATTCTCTGAATGAATGAATGAATGAATGAAATACTTGTATAGCGCACAATGCGAACTGAATCGCCTCTAGGCGCTGTGGTGAGCTTTAATCATCTGCTAAAAGAGGAAGGTCTTGAGCTTTTTCCTAAAAGCCAGGTGATTTTCTTCCAGGTAGATGTTTGATTGGTAGAGCATTCCATAGCCGAGGCCCTTGGACAGCGAATCTCCTATCTCTGGGGTCTTTGCTAAAAAATATATAAACTGTATATATATATATATATATATATATATATATATATATATATATATATATATATATATATATATATATATATATATAATATGTTTGGGGGTTCTAAGTAGTTCTAGCAAAAAATAAGGATTTTAACTTGTAAGCAACAAATCAGAAATAGGTTTAGGCTCCCTGCTTAGATACTCCCTGGATTATCAATATATGGTGTTAATACTTAAATATTAATAGCCAGTTAAGTCTTTTTTAAACAAATCAAATCTTTCAACAAATAACATCAAGTCTTTTTTAAACAAACTACAGAATTGGCTAAACTATCGAATGTGGAAAACTATTCCACATTTTCATAGTTCTTATCATAAAGAAAGCCTTTCCTTTTTGTAGAGATTCTATCTGCCCTTATGTTATTTGTAATGACTTTGGAGTGGAGAACTTTGCACCCAGTTTACTATATGTGTAAATGGCAGTATTCAGTAAATATTTTTATTTCAGATTTACTTTATATATGTGTTTCATCCCAATAACATGCAAACTAAGCTACTCAGCAAAAATTAAAACTGGATTTTAACAAACTATAACCCTCAAAAGGATTGGTCTCTTACCAAGTCTTCTAGGCATGGAATGACCAAGTTGGTGACATATTGCAAAATATATCTTTTTCCATTCTTCAAGAACAACCTCTTTTTGAACCTGGATGCTTGATGGAAAGTGATGCTCAACTTGTCTCTTCAGAATTCCCCATAGGTGCTCGATTGGGTTCAGATCAGGAGACATGCTTGGTTACTGAATCACTTTCACCCTGTTCTTCCTCAGAAATGCAACAGTGGCCTTAGATGTGTATTTTGGATCATTGTCATGTTGGAAAAGTGCACAATGACCAAGGGCATGGAGTGATGGTATCACCTTCTCTTTCAATATAGAGCAGAAAATCTGTGAATTCATGATACCATCAATGAAATTCTGCTCCTTGACATCAGCAGCACTCACGCAGCCCCACAGAAGGACACTGCCACCACCATGTTTCACTGTAGGCACCATGCATATTTCTTTGTTCTCCTTATCTTTGTCACGCCATACAGTTTTGAAGCCACCAGTTCCAAAAACGTTTACATGTGATAGGCCAACACAAAGTGGCACATAATTGTGAAGTGGAAGGAAAGTGATAAATGGTTTTCAACATTGTTTACAAATAAATATGTGAAAAGTGTGGCGTGCATTTGTATTCAGCCCCCTGAGTCAATACTTTCTAGAGCCACCTTTCACTGCAATTACAGCGGTAAGTCTTTTTGGGTATATCTTTACCAGCTTTGCAGATTTAGAGAGTGACATTTTTGCCCATTCTTCTTCGCAAAATAGCTCAAGCTCTGTCAGATTGGATGGAGCGCATCTGTGAACAGCAGTTTTCAAGTCTTGTGACAGATTCTCAATTGGATTTAGGTCTGGACTTTGACTGGGCCACTCTAACACATGAATATGCTTTGATCTAAACCATTCCATTGTAGCTATGGCTGTATGTTTGGGGTCATTGTCCAGCTGGGAGGTGAACCTACACCCTAGTCTCAAGTCTTTTGCAGACTCTAACAGGTTTTCTTCTAAGATTGCCCTGCATTTGGCTCCATCCATTTTATCATCAACTCTGACCAGCTTCCCTGACCCTGCTGAAGAAAATCATCCCCACAACATGAGGCTGCCACCACCATGTGGGGGGAGATATATTCAGGGTGATGTGCAGTGTTAGTTTTCTGCCACACATAGTGTTTTGCTTTCAGGCCAAAAAGTTAAATTTTCATCTCAACTGACCAGAGCACCTTCTTCCACATATTTGCTGTGTCTGCCACATGGCCTCTTGCAAACTGCAAATTGGACTTCTTATGGCTTTCTTTCAACAATCGCTTTCTTCTTGTCACTCTTCCATAAAGGCCAGATTTGTACAGATTCTTTCACCTGAGCTGTGGATCTCTGCAGCTCCTCCGAGTTACCATGGGCCTCTCAGCTGCTTCTCTGAATAATGCTTTCTTTGACATGCCTGTCAGTTTAGGTGGACGGCCATGTCTTCATAGGTTTACTTTTTCGTTCCATTATTTGATGATGGGTTGAACAGTGCTCTCAAAGTTTGCTAACCCTGCTTTAAACATTTTTAAACATTTCCAAAACTGTATCCCTAACCTGTCTGATGTATTCATTGGCCTTTATGATGCTCTTTGTTCACTAAGGTTCTCCAACAAACCTCTGAGTGCTTCACAGAACAGCTGTATTTATACTGAGATTAAATTACACACAGGTGGACTCTATTTACTAATTAGATGACATCTGAAGGCAGTTGATTCAACTAGATATTAGGTAAATGCACACCATTTTTTTCACATATTTATTTGTACAAAATTTGAAAACCATTTATCATTTTCTTCCACTTCACAATTATGTGCCACTGTGTGCTGGTCTATCACATAAAATCCCAATAAAATACATTTACGTTTTTGGTTGTAACATGACAAAATGTGGAACATTTCAAGAGGTATGAATACCTTTTCAAGGCATTGTATCTTGGTCTCACCACTCCAGAGTACAGCGTCTCAATAGTCTTCTTTTTCAACATGGGAACTAGGCAAATTCTAGGCATGGGCTTTAGGTGAGGCTTCCTTCATGGACAACCCCCATGCATGCCATTTCTCTCCAGTGTACGTTATTATGTGTCCCGGGAAACAATCATCCCAGTTTGGCTTTCTACTTCTTTAGCTAACTACAGTGAACTTGCATGATGATTTTCTCCAACGTTTCTTATTAGAAGATACTCCTGTCGAGGTAGATGGCTTTGGATGTCTCTGTGGATGGTTGCAGATACATTTTTGTTACATTTTTGTATCACTTTTTCTACAGTATTTTAACTGATAAGTAAAGCTTTGCTGATCTTCTTGTAGCCTTTACCTTTCTTGTGTAAAAAAATGTTCTTTCTCAGGCCTTGTGGCATTTCTCTTCCATGTGGTGACATCGCTGACAGCATAAAATGAGAAGGGTTTTTCTTTATTAAGTAATACCCTTTTATTATTGACTGTCTGCTGGACACCTGTTTAATGAATAATTTGGCTGTTAATTAGGGTTTTGTTATGTAAAATTTTGCTTTGCTGCTAAGATTTTCATTTGCTTGTATTCATTTTTGCAACGTAATCTTGAATTAATCTGTTAGAAAAAATACTTTTTCGTGTGTGCAAATTAATAAATCTTTGCTGCAATCAATTGCCCACATTGTGGAAGTATTTTACAGTATAGTGTCCCATAGAAAAAGTTGATTCTGAAAGAAAAGTAAAGGTTTTCTGACAAATCTGTTGGAGTGTACTCATTTGTGCTGAGCACTGTAAATACAATATCCTAGGGCCATAGTTAATACCAAATAAATACCCAATAGCCAATTTTGTTAGGTAACATTGAATAGCTAATCAATATACACGAACCTCAGTCAAATGTATAATATGAAAAAAAAAAAAAGAAACACACATAACATTTCAGTTTGTGAATTGAGTAACAACAGTAATAATTATTATAATTATTAATAACAATGAAAATAATATATTCAGATTAACCACTTAAGGACCAGAAGGATTTACCCCCTTAATTACCAGGCCATTTTTTGCGATACAGCACTGCGTCACTTTAACTGACAATTGCACGGTTGTGCGACAGTCTACAAAAACAAAATTGATGTCCTTTTTTTCACACAAATAGAGCTTTCTTTTGGTGGCATTTGATCACCTCTGTGGTTTTTATTTTTTGTACTATAAACAAAAAAAGAGCAACAATATTGAAAAAAAAAAACAATATTTTTTTACTTAATGCATATCCCCCCCCCCCCCCCAAAAAAAAAAATGTCTTCATTAGTTTAGGCCAATATGTATTCTGCTACATATTTTATGGTATAAAATGCAATAAGTATATATTGATTGGTTTGCACAAAAGTTATAGCGTAAATAACGTAAATGGATTAGAAGTGAACTGGACTTTAACCACAATAAATTTAATGTGTGTGGCACAGCCAGGCACTATCACATACCTGTACATCGCTGCCTAGTGGGTGCACAGCTCAGTGATGAATATTGGGACTCCCAATACCCAGCCACTCAAAGCAATCACACAATCACAATGTAAACACAACTATTATGAATTGGTTTTATTCATAACAGCTGTGCTCATTATTGTGATGCTGTGATTGTCCCACAACTATCACATGGTACTGGGCATATCACAGCACCCTGTACCTGATAGCTGTGGGCCAATCACAGCACAGAATAGCATCAGAGCTGCTATGAATGTAACCTACTCTTACCAGTCCAAAGCATTGCCATTACAGTGGTAATCACTGTAACAGCAATCAAAGTGACACCGAACTACTCTGATAAAAGTATGAAAAAAAATGCTAAAACAAACCCAAACAATGTTAACAAATTAAAAATAACAAATACATGAATTAAGAACAAAACAAAAAAAAACACAATATATATATATATATATATATATATATATATATATATATATATATATATATATATATATATATATATATATATATATATATATAAGAGGGCCAGTATGGTGGCCCGTATTTATGGGAGAAGCCCGGAGGGTATATAATCAGACCACCCACAACGGTCTGTGTCGGTTCCAGTGCAAGGTACTGCACATCAAGGGGCCGACTCTTCTCAGCTCCCTCTCGGTCGACTATCTGTGCGTCCAATTGCAGGTGCACTTCGGCTTCTTCATTCGTGGTCTTCGTCGGCGGTTCCCGCTCATGGTCGCAGATAAGTAGTATCCGAATCTTTTCATATCGTGTGCAAACTTGCGGCTTATCATGCTTACTATCCTGCACCCCTTTCGTAAAACCTACCTCTGAGTTGTTGACACTCATGTCCCGACATCTTTTGGCACAGGCATCATACATTCGTAAATTCCTTCTACCAAACATACGATTCATTCATAGATCCAAGCCTCCAAGTCGCTGTCGGTCGTTATCACTCGCCATAGGCTTCACTGGTTATAAGATTCACTGTTCTCATCCTTTTTTGAGATAAACAGGTATTGTTTGTATGTGTTTCTGTGGCTGATTGAGGTGTAATTAAACCCACCTGATGTTTTTCCTGCACTTGACTAGCCTGGGGGGATGGGTGGTTGATAGGTGTTTGGTTTCACAGTAAGGAATGGCATACACTCTACAACCAATTCGTATCAGATACTCCTTACTGCCAATTTATATCAGATTCATCTCATACATTTTTTAAGCTGATTTGTGTCAAATGCATTGCGCAGGCTGACTCTGCCAACTCACTGCGTGTCCACGTAGTTGTACTTTCGAGATCGGTCGTATATATTCATCAATTGTCCCACGCTCGGACCGCTACACACTCGCTGTCACAGGTAGGACTTTGTTGTTTCCGCTCTTCTAAACTCTAGTAGTTACGTTATCATGTTCGTTTAGCATGTTCGTTTTGCAAAAAGTCGCACTTATGCCACCGTAAGTCTTTCTATGTCATCTTTCATGTATTTCATGCTTTCTACCCAACGCGGGTTTACTCGAGCCGTTCACTTCACGGCGATGCGGTCAAATCCGACATTCAAGCCCCTTACTCACCTCGCATCTACGGCCAATTCGAATCTAGTCGCAACTTTGCTTCTATGTTTCGGATCCTCTGCAATCACTAAGCCCCTTCAACCGCCATCACCATTTAGTTGATTCGAACCCAGCCATATCATTGGCAATATGGTCAGATCTGTCATACGAGCCCCGTAGTCACCTCACACCTATGGCCGATTCGAAATCTAGTCGCAAACTCGCTTCTATGTTTCGGATCCTCTGCAATCACAAGCCCCTTCAAACCACCATCACCATTTAGTCGATTTAAACCCAGCCATATCATCGGCAATACGGGCAGATCTGTCATACGAGCCCTGTAGTCACCTCGCATCTACGGCCGATTCGAATCTAGTCGCAACTTCGCTTCTATGTTTCGGATCATTGGCAATCACCAGCCCCTTCAACCACCATCACAATTCAATCAATCCGAACCCAGCCATATCCTCAGCGATACGATCGGATCCCATATACGAGCCTCTCAGTCGCATCTACGGAGGATTCGAGTCTAAGTCGCAGCATCGGCGCAACGATTCCAGTCCTTGCCAAACGCAGCTCTAACAACCAAGTCGAATCGTGTTGCATCACCGACTCAAATAAATCAAATCTTTGCAGACTATTCCATAGCTATAACCCTGTTCAAACTAGTCACATCAACAGTACGAATTCAGAAGTACTTACGTTTGACTTTCTCAGTCTATCCATACATGATCATACACAATTTTCTCCACCAATTTGCTCAGTGTTGTGCACGGTCATTCCTACTTAATCACATTTCCTCTATAACCTTTTCTTTCGACTTTCAACAAAGCTCCTTGCAATCGCTGCAAGCATCAATGCAATGGCTCAATACGGCCACTCATCTCCAGTAGCAACACAGCTGCTCTCCTCATTCCTACACACTTATAATTTAATTTATAGATTCAAATAAAGCTGCTTTCTTGCAATCGCTGCAAGCATCTCTGCAATAGCTTAATATGGCCACTCATCTCCAATAGCAACACAGCTGCTCACCTCATTCATCCATTCATTCATTCTCACCTCATAATTCAAATAAGGCCGCTTCCTTGCAATCGCTGCAAGCATTTCAGCAAGTGGCTCAAACTGCCACCCATCGTCTCCAGTAGCAACACGGCTGCTCATCATTTTCTCTGTCGCTTTCCCCTTTTTAGGCCAGTTAGAACACCAGTTAGTCCACCCTGCACCAGGTTTGGACAGTATCTCCCAAAAAAAAAAAATTGTCGAGGGCTTGCATCTTCACCAGGGGGCCAGCTTTGCCCCAAACAACTCTTTGCAATCCCCCTTGTCAAAACTACTACAGGCTCCCGGTCAACTCAGTTCTCGACCCCAACCAGTCGACTTCACAACTAGGGCATAAAGTCAGGTGTTTAGTTCAATGGGATTCCCCCTTTCTCTTAAACACTCTTTCACTACATATGTATACTTCACATACAGAATTTGACCTGCTCCTGAGGCGTTAGCAAGTGTCACATACTTCTGTGCACTTCACTCTGTTTTCGAAGCACAAGCCTTCAATACACAGACAAGGTTGCCTAATCTCCATACTTGCTGGCAGTGCAAGCATTAGTAGACCGAACCCACGTCAATTAACTACAGATCGCAACATTCCTACTTAGTATACCAGACTTCAGCTACCCACCCCAGTCCGCCCTGGGGCGCTCTGGTTCATTAGTCTGTGCCGAGCACAGACTGACACCCGAGCTATCGGTTACCTAGCCAGTCACCTCCTGGCTCACCTCGGTTGTCACGCATTCTTTTGAGTTTTCTAAAGTCACACTCAACAGCGCTCGAACGCAAACCAACTGTCACTATGGCTGTCGTTCCTTGTCCTATTCTTCTTGTTTCCTTCCGCCTTTCATCTTATCTACCCAAATGCAACTATCCCCTCCTACCTTTGCAACTTACCTCAAACATACGCACCCCCCCTTGCTTTTAGTTGACGCCATGTCGCAGGCAGACAGTGAGGACTTTGCCTCAGCCCTGCCATCACCCTTTACGGGCTCAGCAAGCGGCGGTTTACAGTCTCACAAGAGCTTGGACCAATAAAAAAAAATAAAAAATAATTCATAGCAGAACGGTGTCGCAGGAGTAAATCCTACCCTGCCGCAGCCAGGAAACCAAGCCTTTAGGCTACTGTTTCCACCGTCAGTGGCAGCCCTTCCAGGCACCACTTCAGTCTATCTTCTTTGCGACTACTCAGCTGCACTCCTGGGTAACCACACTGTCAACAGCAGTCGCCGAAGTCCAAGCAGAGTGAGAGCCCTGGAGGTATGCCCAGCCGTGCCCCTACCAGCTCCAGTCACCACCGTCATTCCCGTACCTTCACTTAGAGATACACCCAACTTCTGCACCATCGTCTTCCCTGCACACCTTGTCCTAGCAGGGCATCTAGGAGGACATCTTGGATGACAACAACGTTAACTTAGCATCCCTCCTCATAGCAGTACACAACTTGGCCTAGAACAAATCATATTCGCGGGGAGATGTCTCCGTCATCCTGAAGGCCAGAGACCCTTTACTTAATCGCAAGCTCACTGTCACAGAGTTTGTGCTGGCCTTGGGGACAGTCAGAGACATGCTAGGCAGAGCAACCCCAATAGGAGGGTAGAATTGGACCCGTATCTGCATGCAGCAGGTCACAAGTACGCAGGGTGCCCATCCTTTGACTATCACCGCTCATTTTCAGCCAAGGCAGCAGCCAGACTCAAGGGGATCCTTTACCTCCCATCTTTTAGTGTTTCTCTTCCAGGTAAAGACCCTGACTAAATCCTTAAATTAAGATGTGCCAGCTATAGCAGATCTGCCCATGGGAGTCAAATTTCTCACAAATTGGAATGGCATGCCAATGTGTATTCCCTCAGCATCTCTCTCTTCATCTCAGGTAGTCATGGTCACCACAGCCTCCACAGGTCCTCGCCTCAATTTTGGCCAAATTGGGTTGATAGGGCCATGGCCGTCAGAAATCCTCTTGATTCCTGGGTTCAGTTAGTCCTCCTCTTTGTTCGACCTCTACCCCATTGTTGCAGCAGCTCAAGTCTGGTGCAACAACTGGGCAGGACAAACAGTGACGTTCGCCACAGACAACCAAGCCACAGCCAGTATTATGAATAAAGGAGGTCCTAGTAGCCTACCATCGTGGCCTTCCTGCACAGGCTGGTGCCACTATCCCCACAGAACCAATCTAACGTCCTATGTGTCCACATCCCAGACAAACGCAATAATCTGTCCGACGCACTACCCGTTAACTTTGCTTCGTTATTTTGCAGGAACCTGGAACCGACCCGACCATGTCTCTTATCCCACACTGGTCGTAGCTAACCTCGGATTCAAACAACACTTTCACAACGCTACCTGACTTATTAATCTTTCACTATCTCACAACACCCTGAAGGCCTACCGTGCAGCCTAGAGGTTCTATGTCAGGTTACTAGCCTCAAACCCCAGAGCAATACCAAGAGTTCTCCATCACATCCTGGTCTTCATATTATGCCACCACACACAGTTGGCATTGTCACACAATACCTTAGACCCCACTCAGCTGACATCCAGTATTTCATCCCCTTATGAGATCCTAACAAACCGTCTTGTTTGCCGCCCATACGGTCAAGACCATGTTGTGTGGTATTCACAGGTAATGACCCCAAATCAGTATCAAACGGCTACCCGTCACCAGCGCCATATTCCGAGACGTGTCTTTCATCCTGTCACATTCCCCTTTGGCTAAATTCAGCCTGGTCGTTCAAGCAGCCATCTACCTGGCTTTCTACAGCTTCTTACGCCCCAGTGAATACTGTCACCATCCCAGTTGTAAAGTGTTACGTAGACGCCACCTCACACGCCATCAGACTTACTTCATCTTGCTCCTCAGGGTGTCCAAAACACAATAGTCCGGTCAAGGGGTTGACATCAAACCTTTCCAAACTCTCAAAGCCTGGTGCCCCATGTCCATCCTAGATCCATTTTTGGCCCATATGTTTGATCCCTCGCAGGACAGCCCATTACTACCGTTCCCGATTAGTACCCCAGGCAGCAACCAGTTCATTAGTCACGTCAGGTTGCTTTTGAGCAAATTAGGCCAGTCATTTTCTTGGACATTCTTTCGCATTGGAGCAGCATCAGCAGCCTCACGAAACGGGGTCCCAGTCCACGCGATCAAAGATGGGCAGGCGGGAATCCACCTGCTTTACTCGATAAATCTCCAATCCACAAGTGGAAATGTCCTGAGCCTTCAGCAACTTTGCCCCGTAGTGTCTTGTTGTACATAAATTAATAATTACCTCCCTAAACCAAATCTTTTGCGGCCTTCTCTTGGCATATCGCCCAGCAGACCAGGGCTCACCGCTAGGCTCACCAGGGCTTCCCTTACAGCAGACCAAGGGCACAATTCAGGTCTATTTTATGTTGTTAGTCTTGTGACGTGTTTATGTGTTCTTTCATATCTCTTACAGCGGAGGGCTCCGACCATAAATAAGAGGGCCAGTATGGTGGCCCGTAATTATGGGAGGAGCCCGGAGGGTATATAATCAGACCACCCACAACGGTCTGTGTCGGTTCCAGTGCAAGGTACCCACCCACCCATTTCCCTTCTCAGAGTACTTCACTTAAAACACGTTTCTCTACAGAAACATCCATTTACTTTCTTAAGGTATGCGGCGTTCTCTTGGCATATCGCCAAGCAGACCAGGGCTCACCGCCCAGCTCACCAGGGCTTACCTTACAGCAGACCAAGGGCACAATTCAGGTCTATTTTATGCTGTTAGTCTTGTGACGTGTTTATGTGTTCTTTCATATCTCTTACAGCGGAGGGCTCCGACCATAATATATATATATATATATATATATATATATATATATATATATATATATATATATATATATATATATATATATATATATATATATATATATATATATATATATATATATATATATATATTTTTTTTTTTTTTTTACTATAATATACAGTCACCAGTCAGTATCCCTGATCACTGCCATGTCATATGATGATGCTGTACTGCACTGGTGAAAGTATGTAAAAAAAAATGTGAAACTAATATATATTTAATTTCTCAATTTTCCCAAAAAATCGTGATACATTTTTTTTAAAAAAAACTGTCCATGTCTCTTACTAAATACCTCAAACTGTCTACTTTCCAAAAATTTGTAATTTGGGGCTATTTGTACTGTCCTGGCATTTTAAGGATCTCAAGAAATCAGTAAATAAGGATTGATACATTATTAAATATTTACAGTATACCATAGTTTGTAGTCTCTATAGCCTTCACACAAACCAATAAATATACACTTTTTGGGATTTGTTTTACCAATGACATGTAGCAGAATACAGTTTAATCTAAATGGATGGAGATTTTATTGGATATATTTTATAACGTAAAAACAAATATCTTTTTTTTTTTTCAAAATTCTTTAAATAGCAAAAAAAAAACAGTGGTGATCAAATACCACCAAAAGAAAGCTCCATTTGTGTGATATATATCTATCTATATATATATATATATATATATATATATATATATATATATATATATATATATATATATATATATATATATATATAACACAATTTGCCTGCATTTTAGCATTACTGAGCGATTGCCAGTTAAAGTAGCAAAAAATTGTGTGGCATGAAGGGGGTAAAACCTTCCGGAGGCCAAGTGGTTAATGGTAGCGGTAGGAAAAGGTAGAATAAAAACAGGATAAGTGTTAGGTTAAGTTCGTACTGATAAGATCTGATGGGTAAATGAAAGGTAACCTTACTTGTTCCAGTGTGATTACAAGCAAAGGCCTTGTTAGCAGCTGATTTGGCAGCAACCATGTGAGCACAAGAGCCATGTTTATAAGACTAAAATGGTGCCAGAGAGGAGCAGGGGGAGGAATAAAGGAGGGAAGCATTTCTAGACTCGGAGGCATTATATTGGTGGTGGTTTGAAGGGTCTGAGCCAGTGATGAAAATTACAGAATTTGGATGGGCAAATCATGTAGTACCCGTGTGTGGGCAGTGTGTGCCTGGAGGACCAGACATGCTGGAGAGAGCATATACATATTTTCTTCATCCATTCCCTGAGGAGACAAAGTGGAAGTAGCCCTTTGTCCCGGTTTTATAGGTGCTGTGAGCCTTGAATTGGCATGGTCAACAGCATGTCAACTCATCGAGACCTTTTCGCTCATGCAGTTATATAGTAGATGAATAAATAATTAGTACTGATTGACAGTACTTGCTTCTGGCACCAGCAACATAATTAATCATGCAGGTGAAGGGGAAACTTCATGAAACTTCCTCTTTAAACCTGTGCTATGTACACAGAGTGATGACTGGGTCAGTTTAAGGGGAATGTTAATGTCAGTCCCTGATCTACAAAAGATCACCTATCTGTATGCAAAATACCTCATTTAGCATATGGAACAGAAATGAAACATACCATGAAACACATCAAAAACTATTTCAGCTTTCAGTCTGATGTCGCAATAATAACTTAATATCCACTTGCATATATTATGGTTTTCTTTAAATTAGTGATACATTTATTTACAATATTAACCTTTTTTCTATAAAAGTACTTAATTTTTTCAGAGTATTGCAGTGTCAGTGAAACTCAACAGTAATTAAACGAATAATTTAATTTAAAAAAGGTTTTAATGTATCTAGTTCTAGCATCTCAAATACTCTAAATTTAACAAAGGAGATATTCTAATTGGAGATTTTGTTATTATTTAATTCTAGCTTGGCTTAATTATAAAGTTAATTGCTTTATCCAACACTGGAGATTCTTAATTAGGTAACATACAGATATAGTATAGATTATATTACACTCTACATTTATCGTTAATCCTCCTGTGTTCATTTAAATAAAAGGCCTCTCAACATAAATTAGAGGCTGGTTTATCTAAAGTGTGGTTTACTAATATTCATAAAAAATGTATCAAAGTTTCAGAAATGTTTCCGCACTTAATATCTGTTTGGTTGTTAGGGGCAATATTTCCTAGCTTACACATAACTTCCTGACCAGATTTGTTTTTACTATATCTTCACTTTTCTATAAAATGTAATAGTAGCAACCAGAGCTGAAATTATATCTTAATTTTTGCCTCTTAGAGGAAGATCGCCATTAACAACAATTTAGAGGCTGTCGGTCATTAAAGCAAAATTAATGTTAAATTTAAATCACACCTTTTTGTTTTCATGGACTGTGTTTAGCTTTTTCCTCTTCCTAAAATGTTAGCTCCTTGAGTATCATACTGTTTTTTTTCTACATTTCCATCACTGACCCACAGTAAAGCACCACACTGATTTTAAAAGGGAAGGTTACTTAAATAGGCTTTAATATTTATTTATTTTGGC
Organism: Lithobates pipiens; assembly: GCF_037356315.1. Taxonomy (NCBI): domain Eukaryota; kingdom Metazoa; phylum Chordata; class Amphibia; order Anura; family Ranidae; genus Lithobates; species Lithobates pipiens. Next base: position 221,778,851 of record NW_027507785.1, on the reverse strand, counting down.
ACTAGCAGTATTTTTCAGCATTAACCACTTGCTTACTGGGCACTTAAACCCCCCTCAGTCCCAGACCAATTTTCAGCTTTCAGCGCTGATGCACTTTGAGTGACAATTACGCGGTCATACAACACTGTACCCAAATGAATTTTTTATCATTTTTTTCCCACAAATAGAGCTTTCTTTTGGTGGTATTTAGTTACAGCTCGGAGTTTTATTTTTTGCTAAACAAACAAAAAAAGATGCAAAAAAAAAAAAAAAAAAAAAATCATGTTTTAATAGTTTGTTATAAAATTTTGCAAACGGGTCATTTTTCTCCTTCATTGAAGTGCGCTGATTAGGCGGCACTGATAGGCTGCATTGGTGGGCACTGATGGGCTGCATTGGTGGGCACTGATGGGCTGCATTGGTGGGCACTGATAGGCTGCACTGGTGGGCACTGATAGGCATAGTTAAGGCGGCACTAATAGGCACAGATAAGGCGGCACCGATGGGCACAGATAAGGCGGCACTGATGGGCAAAGATGGGCACAGATAAGATGGCAAGGATGGGTGGCACGGATAAGTGGCACGGATGGGTGGCACGGATGGGCACTGATAGGTACCACAGATAGATGGGACTGATGGGCACTGATAGGTGGCACTGATAGGTGGCTCTGATAGGTGGCACTGCTGGGCACTGATGGGCGGCACTGCTGGGCACTGATGGGCGGCACTGCTGGGCACTGATGGGCGGCACTGGGGTGCAGCACCTGAGGCAGATTTTGGGTGGCACTGTGGGTGGCACTGCTGGGTGGCACTGTGGGTGGCACTGTGGGCACTGATGGGTGGCACTGTGGGCACTGCTGGGTGGCACTGTGGGCACTATGGGCACTGCTGGGTGGCACTGACAGGGGGGCACTTACTTTATTTCAGGATGGCACTGCGGGTGGCAGGTGGGCACTGGCAGGGGGCAGGTGTCCTTTTAAATTGCTGGCCGTGATCGGGACTGATGTCCCGAACACGGCCGCCGGCGATCGGCTTTTTTTTTTTTCTCCTCGCGCTGTCAGCGCGAGGAGGAATACTAGCCGATTACCGGCTCCGTTTTATCACATGATCAGCTGTCATTGGCTGACAGCTGATCACGTGATAAGGGGTCGGGATCGACCCCTTACACGGATCGGTGATCAGGCGAGTCTCACGGACTCGCCGATCACAGAGCGCGCCGCGCGCGCCCCTCAGGGGGCGCGCAGGCCGCTCGTAACCGGGACTACGTCAATAGACGTAGTCCCGAAAATGTGGGTCCGCGCTATTGCCGTCATTTTGCAATAGCGCGGATCCCAAGTGGTTAAAGTGATTGTAAGGGTTAATTTATTTTTATTTTTATAACAAACATATCATACTTACTACCACTGTACAGCTCATTTTGCACAGAGTGGCCCCGAACATGGTCTTCTGGGGCTCTTGTGGCTCCTCTCCACATCAGATAACCCCCTAGGAGAAGCACACTCCCGAGGGGGTTACCTTGCAGGTGCTCTCCTGTGTCCAGCATTCGATGTCCATTGACGTCAAATGTATGAATCGGCCCCGCCCACGCGTCATTGGATTTGATTGACAGCAGCAGGAGCCAATTGCTGCAATGCTATCAATCTATCCAATCAAGAGCCGAGAATCCAAGGCAGAGAGACAGCATTTCCCCTCCGGGTCAAGTTCCAGGGCTCAGGGAAGTAAAACGGGGGGGCTGGAGGGCGGTCACTGCCAGGTCTTTTTTTCACTTTAATGTATAGGATGCACCTTTCCAAAACTCATAAAATAGGCTGTTAATGTGAACCTATGAAGTATACAATTTGGCCATCCAACAGGGCTTTATGGACAATGATTAACCCCTTTGTGCCTAAGGGTAAAACAAAATCTAAATGCCTAAGCGCAATTTTGCAACTTTGACAGGTGTTAGTAAAATTGTACATATCATCACAACTACTTTGTGCAAAGAAAAACTGTCCCAAAATAGTAAACAAAAAAACCTTTTAATTTAAATCTAGCTGTATATTTCTCGCTACTACCAAAACCTTCCACCAAAGAAAAACCCAAATTAAAAATTCCTGCTCCTGATGACCGCAACAGTATATGTATTTTAGTTGTTGTTTGTACCCACAGTACAGCCCAAAATAGTGTGCATCTTTCTTTTTTAATTTTTTTTTTATTTATCCTACCTAAAACATGCTGATATACAAACAGAAAATTGGCATGCTAAAATGACAGAGGCAAAATGAATAAAGTCCCATAAATATTACAGTCCAATTAGAAGTAATATATTCCAATCATGAAAGTAGTAGATCACTCCAAGAAAAATGTGAGAGATTAAGTGTTCAACATATATGAAAAACACACCTTGATAGTCAATATTGTGTAAAAAGGTGAAACACCCAATATCCTTAAGACAGGAGTCATCAACCCTCTTTCCTTTGCAGTGAAACAGATCTCTGCAGCTTTTCTTTGGTGTCCAATGGGAACACTCACATATAATAATAATTGATGGTTCACCAGCAAATCATGTATGTAAGATGAATCAAAGAAGCTCAAATAGTCTGCAATGTCTATCCATCAAGCCAAAAGCCTTGTGGGGTCGGCAAGAGTGGTAACATCGTGAGCATGGACTCCACCCAACGTATTTTGTGAAAGATCACGCCATCCGGGACACTGACACTAACTGACACTGATACTAATTAAAAAAAAAAATACTGTCAAAAAAAATATTGACCTTGACCCAAGCACTAACCCTGGCACTGATCTAGATTAAACTTTGATCTAGTTATTTTTTTGTACTTTTTTTTTTTTTTATTGTTATTAATATTTTTTCACTGCAAGGAGAGAGGGAAATACTTAGTATCTCTCTCCTCCATTCACAGTGAAATAAACACAGGGGCAGGCTTCACAGTGACAATTATATCAAAGCAATCAGGTGTTCCAGGTTCTGATTGTTAGTGCGGGGCCTGAGGCTCCCACTGAGACATCGATCTCTGTTCTGGGAGCACGCCGTGTGGTGCACTTCCAGCACAAAGGGAGAAATGCAAATATTCCAGGCCAAGCATGTTCCTTGCTGGACTTTTTGTCTCAACACCAAGCATCTCAAGCACAAGGATACTTCTTACTTGCAGTAAGAAGAGGGGAATCTGCCTGGGTTTAATTGCAAATAATTTGGCAATTCCTGTGTTAAGGAAACCTTTCACCTTTGTTTACCTTTTTTTCCCCCTAAATTCCAGCTCCCCTATGTATCAATATAGCATCAATGTATTTATTTTGCAGAAATAATAAAGCTTTGACTTTATTCTACACATGTTTACCTCACTTCATCATGGCTGTTGACAACACTTCTCCATTCATTTTCCCTTACTTCCTGGATAGACTATAGGTCATAACACAGGAAGGAGTTGACCAGCTGACCTAATTAACACACTCCCTGCATCATCTACCCTCCTACCTACCGCCCACTTCCAGGTGCACGTTATTTAAATGAAATGCAATCAGTCAGTAATCACTGTTCTAAATAAATACACAGGCATATTTTTTTTCTACCTTAAGTTTTATCTTGAATAGGTTGTTCATTTGGAGTGTACTGAGCGATCAGATACTGTAACAGCCTATGGCGATAGCGCTGTAGTACTGAAAACAGGAGAAGTATATCCTAGGTTTTGTAACACTCAAAATAAAATTGGATTGTACAATCTCCTTTAGATCTGCCATGAACTATGTAGATCAAGGGTTTGCTTAACTTATTGGATATTGAGTGATTGGAGGTGTTTCCTCCTATTATATAGTTTTGGTAAATCTAAAGGGAATTGTACATAGATTGTACAATCTGATTGTATAGTGTATGGCTATTTTTATACACCTAAAATGAACTAATTTCGCTTTCAGTGCCATTAATTTTTAACAGCACATCAGTCACAGATGCAAACACACATTTTGACATGGGAGTCCAACAGAAGAGGCAGATGTTTCCATGGCACTGTGACAGGGCCAGCAGCGTATGTGTCCACTGGTCCATTCACCCAAAAAAAGTTTCAAAAAGTAAAAACCACAATAGACAGTTTTGACAATTCCTTTATTAAAAAGAAAAAAAAATGGCCCGCGATGTCCATCCATCTTCAATCATGCTGCCGGATTAACCCCCAAAAAATAGAAAAAATTGAAAAGCTCTGCCTCAATGGGAGGCCTCCCAGTGACTGCTATCTCTTGGCTGTGACAGCTGTTATATAGGCAAGGGTGGGGCCACCCGGTGATGCAACCAAGTGACTCCGCCCCCTTCTAACATCATATGGGGCCAACCGGTTACTTCAGCGGGTGGCCCCGCCCTTGCCTATATTAGAGCTGTCAAAGGGAAAACACAGCAGTCAGTGGGAGCCATACCATGGAGGTGGTGCTTTTTAGTTTTTTTTCTATTTTTCGGCTCCGTTGGGCACCGTGATTGACGATGGATATAAATCGATGCACACTTTTTTTTTCTTTTTTAATAAAGGAATTGTCAAAAACTGTCTATTGTGGTTTTAACTTTTTGACACTTTTTTTTTTTGGTGAATGGGTACAGGTACAATGTACCCAATACCCATTCACATGGGGGGTGGGATCTGGGGGTCCCCCTTGTTAAAGGAGGCTTCCAGATTCCGATAAGCCCCCTGCCAGCAGACCCGAACGACCAATGGCCAGGGTTGGAGTGCGGCTATCCAGATCTTTATTTTCTCAATGGCCAGGGTTGTCGGGAAGAGTCTCTTGTCCCCATCAACATGGGGACAAGGTGCTTTGGAGGGGACCCCAAAGCACCCTCCCCATGTTGAGGGCATATGGCCTGGTATGGTTCAGGAGGGGAGGGAGTACTCGCTCGTCTCCCTCATCCTGACCTCCAGGCTACATGCTCAGATGAGGTCTGGTATGGATTTGGAGGGGACCCCCACGCCAATTTTTTTATTTTATTTTGCCATGGAGTTCCCCATAAAATTCATACCAGACCCAAAGGGCTCTGACATGGACTGGGGGGGGCACAAAGTTTTTTCCTTGATGTTTTTATCTATATTGCTGGGAGGCGTCAATAAATTACAGCAGTAAGTTTAAATGACATTTTTTTCTGTAGAAATGTAATTTTGCTGCGGCACTGTTCACACAGATGCATCACTTTACAGGTAGACTAAGGGGAGAGCCAGGCATGATATTTAAAGGAAGATTAAATTTTTATTGTTTCACTTTATTAAAATCACTGCTCCTGAAAAAAAATATGTTTTAAGAGGTTTTTTTTTGCATTGATACATGTCCCCTAGGGCAGTACCTAGGTCCCATACACCTTTTATGGCAATAACTTGCATATAAGCCTTTAAAATTAGCACTTTTGATTTTTCATGTTCGTGTCCCATAGACTTTAATGGGGTTTGCATGTTCGCTAGAACTTTTTGTCTGTTTCCGTGTTCTGGTGCAAAGTGAACTGGGGGTTTTCGAATCATCCCTAATAACCTTCTTAAGCACTTCCTTGACTTTCTATGTGGCTCTAGAAAGGACCATATGAGCCAGATTCTGGTACTAATCTCAATGAAAATTACATTTACACAAATTTGCAAACCTCTAGTAATAGTCATTTAACGCAAACTCTAATATACAATTCTTCCCCAAAACCCCTTTCACACTGTGGCACTTTACAGGGCTATAGTGCTAAAAATAACACCTGCAAAGCGCCTCTCCTGTCACCCCGATGTGAAAGCTCAAGTCACACTGTGTCATTTTATTGCAATTTGTTTCTTAAATGTTTTTTTTTTTTTTTTAACAATGCATGAATTGTATTACATAAAGATATATTCATCCGTATAGCATAGAAGGGAAAAAGGTGAAAATTGATTTAAATCGAACATCATATACTCTATTATCTAGTACAGGGACATCAGAAACCTTATTTAAACCATAATGCTGGCATTTCTAATCCCCTGAGAGTAAAAGCAGACAAAATGCAGTTCCTGTAAGTGTACTGACTATGAAATTAAGCATGTGAGCACATCTACGGCTATGGGAATAGAACTGTCTTTCAGTGGAGCAGAATAATGTGATAGTGACACTCTGTGCTTGGGAACTGCAAGATGCAATTTTACACTGCTTTAAGTACATGTATCTGTTGAGTTGACATGCAAAATGGTTTCTCTACTTGAAAATGTCTTCCCTCCCATTTTCATTATTCAGGGATATGTGCCTGTCACTCTCCACTGCCGTCCATAAAGGGAGCTGTTATCGTGCTTGGAGCCGGAGACACTGCTTTTGACTGTGCAACTTCAGCATTGCGATGTGGTGCTCGCAGAGTCTTTGTAGTGTTCAGAAAAGGATTTACTAACATTCGTGCTGTTCCTGAAGAGGTAAATATAGTAGAAAATGTAACAAGCTGATTATGAGCATTTCAAGTTAAATTAAAAAGACCTTTATTTCAAAAAATGTTCAAGGTGATATAGTTCATAGTAATCAATCTGAAATTGTCCTCTTTTTGACTGCTTACACTATGTTGACCAAAGTTGAATTAAGTGTGTCAATGAATACTGTTACAGTGTCATTAAAGAGAATTGAATGTCCTAAGATTTTGTAGACCAAAAATGTAACTGTTTTCAAAATACAAGCTCCCCTCATACATGGAAATGAAAGAAAGGTCTGGGCAGGACAGCACATCTATTTTGCTTAGTATTTATACAGTATATGGCTTAATATTTGTAAGCAATGTGGCAGATTTAAACTCTACTGTTACCACCACAAATTCATACCTTGTACTTTATACCTTGTATTAGGTGACTTTAAAAGTTTGAAACATTTTTGAAAATCTCCTTTCGTGTTGTGAGTTGTCTGTCTGCTGGACATCTCTTTCCCCAACTTCTTGCATGGTTGGCAGATTCTCCTCTGCTGTTTACTTTCAATTTCTAAGGACTACAAATCCCATGGTATATTGCTACTTACAAATGGTGATTTTTGTACTGACCCCACCTCCTGAAACTCCTCTCAGGTGCTCTATAGTTCAGAAGGCAGGCTCTTTGAATTCTGTGACACAGCAGTGCCTACACACAGGGCATAGTGAGTACTTGCCTCAGAATTTCAAGAAAGTAAAATGTGTGTGACTCTTCACTAATTAAGTTAACAAACTTCAAGCTATTTCAAATTACTAGAAGTATGCTAGAAATATTTGAAATATAATATAGAAATACATGTTTCATTTTAAGCTTTGGCCATAGGTTCATTTTATTAAGGTTTTTGTCTCTAATAAATCCTATTGAGAAAGAGCTTTACAAGAATAAAGTATAAATCACAATATAGAATAACATTGGGGTAATGCCAAGCCATACATCTCCACAAACTTACAAGGTAATAAATCACTCATGGTAAAGTAAATCTGTACTGACCAGAGTCCATGGTAGCAGTAAGCCTAACCACATGCACAAGGATAACTAAAATCTTAGCACTGTGGTACATTGCAAATTAAAAAAACCTATGGTTAAGATGGCTATTTTATCCAACAGTAAGCCCTATGCACAATGCAGTCTTCTCAGCTAAGTCTCAAAAGAAGACATTTATCATTGCCCAAATACACCCTCCACCACCTTGTGCACAGTCATAAAGCCCTATTCCAGACCTCCACTACTTGGAGAGAAATTGTTTTGCAATTTAATAAGGTTTTAAAGTAAGAATGTAATGTATATCTGTAATAGCCTGGAGGCTTTGTAGCACTTTGGGAGGTATAAAGTATCTATTCCTGGGTCTACATCTCTCCTAGTAGCCAGTAGACATGTGCACACTGAAATATTTCATTTCAGAATTTTGTTTTCTTCAGAAAAATACATTTATTCAGTTACTATTGAAATTCGTTTTTATTTATTTTGTTTCATTAAAAAATGCATTCATTCGAAAATCCAAAATAATTAAGGTCGAATCTGTCATTGAAGGCTTATGGTGTCTGTTGAATGTTCTAAGAAGATTCGACGGAGCAGCTAAACCGTACAACACTGCAATTGTAAATTTCCGGTCAAATGTTCCACCTACAAGCTATAGTTGAATTCTAATGTTGTATGACACTAGTAATAATTATATGTATTAATTATTATTACTAGTCAACCAACATTAGAATTCTTCTATAACCTATGGGCGGAGCATTTGACCATAAATGTCTGACTGCTTTGTTGAATGTTCATGTTGAATCTTTTCTCTCTATGTCGAATAATCTTGGACGAATAGAATTAGGTTAGGCACATTCAACCTTTTTTGCTAATGTCTCTATAATGTCGAATCTTTTCTCTCTATGTTGAATATTTTCTCTCTATGTAGAATAATCTTGAACTAATAGAGCACAGGCTTGATGGACACAGATTATGGTATATTGCTACTTACAAACGGTGATTTTTGTACTGACCCCACCTCCTGAAACTCCTCTCAGGCGCTCTATAGTTCAGAAGGCAGGCTCTTTGAATTCTGTGGGGGGGGGGGGGGGGGGGCGGCGGCGGCTGCTAAGTTTTGTTAGTAACTTGAACGAGTAAACACGTTTTATGTTATAGCCTTTCTGTACAAAGATGTCTTGCATTGAAAACTGTGTTGTTTGCTGTTCTACCGAAAAAAAAAAAACCCTGCTCTTATAGTTCCTTAATATTTTTGCCCCCTTGCTGCCCAAGCCAATTTTAAGCTTTCAGGACTGTCACACTTTGAATGACAATTGTGCGGTCATGCAACACTGTACCCAAACTACATTTTTATATTTTTTTCACACAACTAGAGATTTCTTTTGGCAATATTTAATCACCATTTTTTGCTAAAATAAACAAATACTGAACATTTTGAAGAAAAAAAAAACACCAACGTTTTCATAGTTTTGCTATAAAATGTGCAAACAGGTAATTTTTCTCAAAAAAGAGGAAAAGGTTGGGACTTTAAATGAAGTATGTCACTACTAGTGAATAAAGGTATCATATGTTGAATTAAATAAGGATTCATGCATGCATGGAAAAACAAAATTCTTTATGAAAATATTTTATTAAATAGCCTTGTCATTTTTCTCCTTCACTGATGTACACTGATAAGGCTGCAATGATGGGCACTGATGAGGGGGCACTGGTGAGCACTGATGGTGAGGCATTTATTAGGCAGCACTGATAGGTGCCCCTGATAGGCACTGATAGGCAGCACTGATGGGCACTGGTAAGCAGCAATGATAGGTGACACTGATGAGGAAAAAATGATGGGCACAGATTGGCAGAAATGGGCACAGATTAGCAGAAATGGTGGGCACAGATTGGCAGCACTGGTGGAACAGATTGACTGACAGTGCGAGGAAAGGAGTGCTGATCACTGGCTTCTGTTTACATCCATGGTCAGCTGTGATTGGACACAGCTGATCACATGGTAAAGAGCCACTGATTGTCTCTTTACCTCAATCTGTGATTAGCAGTGTCCTGAGGACACTGTGATCACAAAGTGCATTGCCCACACCCTTCAGCGTGTTCAATCACAGGATGTTGTCATATGATAGCCTCCCATGGGAGATTCAAGTTTGATGTTTTACTGTACTGTATACATCTTTACATTGACTCAGAAGATATCATCTGTTTTACATTGATATGTAGGTTTAGCTGCGTGGGATTGGCTGCTCCACTGAGACTACCCACCCTCTGTATGGGAATTTCTGCACCCACCTTCACCTATATTCTCCTTATACCAGTTCATTATGGTATATAAAGTAATCTCTTATAATGTCCAAGATTTTGATAAATCCTTCAAACAATTTTATTGCATTGCACTACCCTACAAATACAACCAAGTCCTGTGGAGTAGCTATATTCATACACAATTCCCTGATATTTGACATTACCCATGTATATAAAGACCCTGAAAGCTGATTTATAATTCTTCAAGGCACAATAGAGGGCCATGTTACCACCATAGCCTCCGTCTATGCTCCTAACGAAGCTCAGGCGTAGTTTTTTCTACACATTTTCAACACTTTGGATCAATATCTCTCCCCATAATTAATTGTGGGTGGCGATTTCAATATTATAGCACACCCAATGCTAGATAGAAGCAGAGTTACCCCATCAACTAAAGCCTTCCCAAAGTCAGTATTCAGTACTCTAAACGCTTTGCAACTCATTGATGCTTGGCGAGCATATAAAATGAGCTCTAGATCATATACCTTCTACTCATACCCACATGATAGCTGCCAGTATGTGTCACTGGCGCCTCTAGCTATAGTGTGAGAGGCTACAATAATCAGAGCCATAAATATTTATTTCTTCCTGACCAACCACTCGGGGGTTTATTGCCAGTGGCGCAGGCTTGAAGGGAGTGACCTTGGGGAAGTTCAGCTCTCCTGTGGGTCTCCTGCCAAGGGGATGAATATGTTTGGCTATTGAATCCTCTTAGGTCTGCTGTCTGAGAAGAGTGATTGTGTGGTTGGACCAAACCCTGAGTTTGAGGCCTAGCTTGTGAAACATGGAAATTGAAGTGCCCTTGAAACACCCCAGGATGATGGCAGGTGAACTAACAAGTGGTTTACAATCAGGAGCTACATTAACAGAACAGCAGTTTGGCTTTAAGGTTCTCCATCTGTAAAGACTAAGTACTTTTGTTTCATTTTTCTCATGTCTGTTAGTCCATGGGTGTCCATTGCTGTACTGTTTCTGAAGCCTAAACCATGGGGTAAAATGCTATCCCTCCCTGTTCATGGGGGGGTCTCCCTGGCCTTTGGGTATTAGGGGTGGTGCTACACATGCTTTTAACAACAGATGGTAAGGGGAAACAACAAATCATGAAATAGAGTTGGGAACTCCCCCTGTTAACTGTTTGTGAAACTCTATTTTACTTCATTCTTCATGTGGCAACACCAACTTCTAAGATTTTGGTGATCTGCCGATGCTAAAATGTTACTTGTCTTATGCCTTAGAAAACCAGGCCATAAGTACACTGAGATCTTACTTTAGATATTTTTACATTTTATGTTTAGTGGAAGGTCCTCAAACCTCCTAAGTGATAATAGGTCTTGGGTATGTGTTTTCATAGGCATTAATATGCAGCACAGATGGGAGGCACTGAAATGCAGCACTGATAGGCAGCACTGATGGGCACTGAAAGACAGAACTGATGGGCGACATGTTGGGAAGGACGTTATATGACTTCCAGTCACAACAATTCAACCACCGCCCAGCCATCATTTTGCTATAGGTTAGGCAGGATGTGGTTACAATTCTTCTCTGTCCTAGGGGCACATTTGTGGAGTTATGGAAGAAGGACGCTTCCTGTGAGAGCTCCGGCAGACAACAGGATTAGAAAGACTCCCACAGGGCTATACAGCCATTTTTTTCCTGCTCAATATCTCTCGCACAACTATGGGACTACAAGGTGCATGTCAACCATTGCCCAGCCATCATTTTGCTATGGCCAGGCAGGATGTGGTTACAATTCTTCTCTGTCCTAGGGGCACATTTGTGGAGCGATGGAAGAAGGACGCTTCCTGTGCAAGCTCCGGCAGACAACGGGTTTAGAAAGACTCCCACAGGGCTATACAGCCATTTTTTCCTGCTCAATATCTCTCGCACAACTGTGGGACTACAAGGTGCATGTCATCCAGCAAGAAATCCAAACGGAAAAGCAAGCCGCAACAATCCCTCACCACCTATCTCCTGCGGGCTTCAGAGCAGGCCAGAATGGCCAAAGATGGTGCCCAGACCCAGCATAGCTCTGAGTCTCTGGCTTCCTCTCCTACTGTCTCCAGCCAGCAGAGAACCGTGAGTACTCTATAAAGAAGTTCCAGTCTGAGTTACACAAAACTACTTGCATTCTGAAACAGAAAATCACAGCGTTGGGCACCCGCACAGATCTGTTAGAAACAAAGCATGATGAGCTGGCCCTTGCTCATACAGATCTCCACAAGGATTTTGAATCCCTGACAGAAAGCTATTCATTCATACAAAATTATCCAAGTCGAGGATTTGTAATCACAGAAACAACCTGCGGCTGAGAGGTATCAGATCGGTCACAGATCTATTGTCAACCACCACCAGGTTGTTCCATTCCCTTCTTCCAGATGCGCTCACTAAAGCCTTTTCTTGTGATAGACTGCACAGGGCTCTGCGCCTGAAACCTGCAGTGGATAAACCTTGATGTGATGTGATACTCTGCATGAAAGATTATCTGACTAAAGAGGAAATCTTGAGTGCCACGATGAACACCAATCATATTGAATTGGATGGTGTCAAAATGTAGATCTACTCTGACATAGCCCAAGCTACTCTAGACCGCAGACGCAAGATGAAGGAAGTCACATTGGTTCTTCAAGCAGCCCATATAAGATACGGCTGGGGTTTCCATTTTAAGCTCACAGTGCCACACAACAGTACCACGTTCACAGTCTGTAACACCACTGAAGGCAAGGAATTTCTGGTCAAGCTTGGACTGATGGAATCGGATGCTTTTCCCCGGCCAGCCCTCTACTTCTTGACCTAAAACCCTCTTTAGGCAACACCCTCTACTCGTCATGCCTGGAGAAGATGGTGCCAACCATTTCGAGACTTTCCAGCCTAACAAGCCTGTGCCACAATTTACCACCTATAGACCACACCGGTAACACCTGTACAAGTTCTGTGCAGTTGACTTTGCACAGTTGTGCTGTTAACCTGATAGACTGGGTATCCCACAGATCCCTGTGGAGGATTTTTTCTCTTTTCACAACCACTAGGTTCTACGGATCTCCATGTGGGAAGCCATCCTATACAGACCTCAAGGTACAACTATCGAAGGACCTGACTCTTTAAGGTTCAGATGACATTTTCATAAGAATATGCCATCTCATAGAGACTCTCACTTTCTAACATGAAGTCTCCTTGCCTACACAGTTATCACCTTCTTACTCCACGATCCGACCCCGAGTGGTGTTCAGGGCAGCATGCTGTGGTAGGCTGCTCTGTTCGCCATCTCAGTTTGCTTTGGGTCTTGTGGTAGGTATCAGACACCTTTGGTCAGTATGAAGGTTCTCCCCTGACCCCCTTACTCAGAGTTGGTTTCTGTTTATGTTGTTTCATGTTTTTATATTTTTTGATTATGGAAGATTCAAGATTAATGTTTTACTGTACTGTATACATCTTCACAGTGACTCATAAGATATCATCTGTTTGATATTGCTACGTTCGTTTAGCTGCGTGGGATCGGCTGCTCCACGGAGTCTACCCACCCCTGTATGGGAATTTCTGCACCCACCTTCACCTATCATCTCCGGTTCATTATGGTACGATTTATAATTCTTCAATACATGATACAGGGCCATGCTACCACCATAGCCTCCGTCTATGCTCCTAACAAAGCCCAGGCATAGTTTTTTTCTACGCTCTTTTCAACACCTTGGATCGATATCTCTCCCCACAATTGTTTACAGCAATGCTAGACAGAAGAAGAGTTACCCCATCAACTAAAGCAGCTCATTGATGCCTAGCGAGTGTGTAATGTGGGCTCTAGATCATATACCTTCTACTCCAACCCACGCGATAGCTATGCTCGCCTAGACTACATTTTTTGCACCCCGGTAGTCCTCGCCAACTCCTCAGCAGCGGAGATTAATGTTTGCCCCTGGTCGGATCACCATATGGTGACATATAGTCCTCAAATCATCCACATATACATGGAGACTAAATGATTCACTGCTTACTGACCCTGCAACTATGGAATCTCTAACCACTTAGATAACTATTTTGCTGAGAATTTATTACCAGACACTTCTCCCCTCATGTTATGGACAGCCCATAATTTGATCATGCGGGGTCATCTCATTAATCTGGGGACTAAAAGGAACAAGACTAAATTGGCAGACGTGCGTTCCCTTACAAAGACATTAGATAACCTGTACAACCGTTATAATCAATCTCCCATGCCTGAACTTCGCTTTAGACTTAATACTGTCTGAAGACACTGAAAAGGCTTTTTCCAGTGCAAAATTCTTGTTGTTTAGTAACTCTGCTTCTGCTATGTTTGCAAGAAAACACAACCACATGTTTAAACCACCTAATGTATATAAACTACGTAATTCTACCAACTCCTTGGTATCTCACCCTAATGACATTCTGGGTATTTTTGTTGACTACTAACAAAAACTATTTTCCAAGCCAGCAGTGGCCTCTGACCCAACCTCCCAAGTATGGTTTGCAGATTTAGCTCTACCCACAGTATCTGACCAGCAACTAGAAACCTTGAATGCTCTCTGCAGTACATCAGAAATAGCAGACATTATTAGGTCCCTCAAATTGTCTACAGCCCCTGGCCCAGATGGTTACACTACCACAAACTATAAAAAATTCTCCTCTACATTGGCCCTAAAATAAGTCACCCTCTATAATCATATCCTGAAAGACCAGAGGTGACCAACATCCTATAGTCCCAGGCCCCATCCGCCCACCCCTTGGGTCTTTCCTATCTTTCATCTTCCCTTTTCAACAACTGGTTTGTTACATTTGTTTATGCCATTTTCAATTATTTATTCTACATTCATCTTCTTGCAGTATTCACATGATACATTTTTCCACCTGGTCACCTTGGGTACAGAGATGTCTTGCAGCCTTGGCAGATCCTGACAGCAGCAGGAGGTATAGAAGAGTCAGGCAGGCTGGGTCAGAAGCCTGTTATTTACTGTCTTCTTCTCTCCTCACGCTGTCAGCGTGAGGAAAGAAAATCCAATAACTGTCTTGTGTTTACATCCTGTGATCAGCTGTCATTGGCTGACAGCTCATCACATGGTAAAGCGGCACAATGATTGGCCCTTTATCTTGTTCTGTGATCAGCTGAGTCCAAAGGACTCAGCGATCCCTGAGCGTGCCGCCTGCGCACCATCATGACAGAGCATTCATGTACACCTTCCTGTAGTAGTGTGAAGTAAACCCACGCTGTAGCTATATTTCGGCTATAGCGCAGGCAGAAAGCGGTTAAATAAAATCATGTTGGGGTCACTGCTACCCAGATATTCTATTATATGAACATAATAAAGTAATAGTAATAGTAATAAATTCTAAAAGGTTTGAGATTACCAGGTCCAGCAGAGCATCATTTCTAGTTGGGGCTTCTATGAACTGTACCATAAAATTGCCTTGTTATAGGTTTATAAATTCTTGCCCTTTATATGTTCCTGCAGTGCCATTACTCCAATAAATCTCTGGGTAGTCAAAATCCCCATTATATCATTGTCCCAGACTTTGCAGCCTTTTCTGTCTGTGCAAGGAGCTGACTCTCCACCTCCTCATGAACACTGGGTGGCCTGTAATAAACTCCAATGATTAACTTTGTATTATGCACACCCATATGCAATTCCATGCATAATGCTTCAGCCTCATCACACTCTCCATAAAGTAGGTCCTCTTTCTCATTCACTTTAAAATCACATAGAGACAGACATTCCTAACCTTTCCAAAAACAGACATAAAAATTACACTGCGGCTACACCTTGATAAAGCTTGACTAGAAAGGGGAACTGAATTTTAACAATTCCTCATATAGTCCTTGCATACCGTCACCTCAATAAATGAAATAAGGACTTGAGGTGCGTTCCTCTGAATTAGGGTAAGCATACAAAAAGAAAGAGAAAAGAAAAAGTTTTTCCAAAAGTAATTCTTCAACGAGGAAGAGCCAAATTTATCAAAAAATATAGAAGACAGGAGTACTGTAGCTACATGCAGGCACCACAATGCTGAAAACGAATGGCACTGGACACCTATGAGACACGTGGAGCAATGGACAGGAGTCTTTACCCTATCCTCTGTGGTTCCCATCCTCCCCGGAAAGGGGCGGTTTGACTGCCTTGATACTGTGGATGAGATGGACATTGGGAGATCAGTGAGCTGTATCGATTCCCTTTTCCTGGCTGGGAAATCTTTAAATGACAAACTGGACGTCTATTGTATATCTTGTCTCATGGGGGGAAACCAGAACTCTCCTGCCATGTTCATCCATGCTTGATTTATACCTAAAATAAACCATTCTCTAATTTCATCATTTACTCTGCTATCAATGCATCTTTATTTTCATTTGCTCTACTGGGGTTAACTCTTAAACTGCTTCCAAACAGCATCTAGCTAACCCAGTTTAGGGAACGATAAACACCCAGTGATTGGCATCTTGGGATACTGATACTGTCTGCTTGTCGTGGCCGTCTGTGTTCTTAGACCACATTGTCTATTTTTACTGTTTGTGGTGGAGGTTTACGCTATTTTTATTAGCTTTCATTGTTTATGTGGATTTTTTCAATAAAGAATTATGTATATATTTTTTTGATGAATCCAGCTATACTTCATTGAAGAATTACTTTAGAAAAACTTTGTCTTACCCTCACCTTTCAATTTTACCCCGTCTTTCCAAAAAAGAGCATAGCCAGGAATAATAATAGCCCAGTTATATAAAGAATGAAGCCACAATTCAGCAATACCAATAAATCATAGTTCTCTTCATGCACCAAAGCTTCCAATTCTACTATTTTTTTTAGTACAAATAGTACCATTTTCAATGGTTGTTTGTAACATGGAAACCTTGGTATCACCTGCCATAGCCCTCCCCATCTTTCCCATTTCACCCACCAATAGGGATTGACCCCATCTGACCTGTCTAACGCATTATAATCAAATTCACCCTCTCCCTCAATCTTTGTTTGAATACTCCTCCAGCCTTCCCTTAAACCTCTCCCCCAGCACAGCAGACCCCCTTCCATTTAGGTGAAAACCATTTTTAGCAAAGGTATAGGTTGTACCCCAATGAAAAGTCAGCCCAGTGCTGTTGAAACCCAAATCCTTCCCTCTTACACCAGCTCTTTAGCCATGCATTCAGGTCTCTAATTTCCCCCTGTCTTTCCTGTGTTGTACATGGCACAGGCAATATTTCAGAGAAAATCATCCTGGAGGTCCCTCCCTTCAACTTGCAGCTTAGTTCTTTAAATTAATCCTTAAGGACTAAGCACTTTCCATGTATTCTGTCATTGGTTCCAACATAGAACAAGACAGCTGGGTCATGCCTACCTCCCCCCCCCCCCCAGTAATTTATCAACACAGTCTGCCACATGCTGAACCCTAGCACCAGGAAGACAGCAAACCATTGGGTTGAGGAGATCCTGGCAACAAATGATTCTATCAGTCCTTCTGATTATAATATCCCCCATTACCAACAACTGTCTAGGCCTACCTGCACTACACTTACCACCCCTACTACATGGGTCTGCTCTCCCGTTTGTTTGGGGTAGCAGTGACATCTAGGGCTGCATCTAGGGCTGTGTTTTCCACCTACACATCTTCACCCAACCTGGCAAATCTGTTTGAGTGCTCAAACCCAGGGCTGGATGCCCTTTTCTGTGAGCACACCCTCCCTACTCCCTCTAACTACAGTAACCCATCTCCCTACCTGATAATCCTGACTTACCCCTCCACCCTCCACATCAACCCCATTAAAGGACCCCTATCATGGTTGTCAGTTCTGCCCAGTGTTGAAATTTGCTCCTCTAGATCTCTAACTTGAGCTTCTAGAAGGGCAATCCACTCACATCTGTCACAGCAGTATCCATTCTGAAGCTTTTGCTCCATTGTTATATACATGATGCACACTATGCATTGAACAAAATAAAAAAATTACACATATTAATAACTGGGCTGTCTGAGCAAAAATCAGGTTGGTAGACATAAAAGAAGTTGTTTTTCCCCGGGTGCATTTCTTATTTTAAGTAGAGTCTGCTTAATGATGTTTTCACAATTCTGTAATGAGTCCAAGTAAATAATCTCAAATCCAGTGAAAAGTCAGTGGCATGCTGTCCAAATATTTTATTGGTGGTTTGTTTATGAAATCACAAGACTGTGAGACAGCACATAATTCATGACACATTTAAGTATAAAAAGAAGCAGACCCAAACAAATAAATTAGGTTTAATGAATTTAAACAGCATGTTTATCGTGACTGTTTTTAATTCTTTTTAATAATTTGGCAAATAAGATAACAAAAAGCTTTAAAGCTTGTGAAGTACTGGCAATTATATCCCATCAAGCAACTAGAAAAGTAAAAAAAAACAACTGGAAACTCCTACTTGAATGAGAAGTCAATGGTTTACTATGACATGCATTCAGATACTTTGCACTAACAAACTCCATCATATTCTTACCTCCACTTTTCCATTTCAGCAGTTGTGCAGAAAGGCTAAATATAACTGTAGTGCTACCCCCATGGGAGCCGCTGGATAGGGTGGGTCCTCTGTTCTTTGCCTCAACCCTCTCAAGAACCTCAGCCCCTGTGGTACACCAGATCTAGTGTACAAACATACAATATCACAGGAAATCAATGAAAGTAGTACTCCATACCCAACAGTATTGCTATATCAAATAAAACAGGCACCAAACCAGGTAGTAAAGGCAAACTTAATATATTGCCACCCAGTATGGTTGGTAATTTGCAATAAATAAGCATAAAATGGATTAACAATATTATTACACATTTTAGAATACAAAGTAATTAACAGTTAGAACTTGGCATAAGATGATGTTTGGCATCCAGATCAGCATAAACAGTACCTCAAGTGCAGCAGTGAGCAGTAGGGATGGGCGAACAGTTCGGCCCGAGCATAAGTTCAGTTCGAACATTAGCCTGTTTGGCCATTCGCCAAACATCCGGATTTGCAGGGTGTTTGCCCTGACGAAACACCATGCAAAGCACTGAGCGTAGCACAGTTGATTCTGGGCCCTGATTGGACAAAGCTTTGCCCAATCAGGGCGCAGTGTAAGCTGGTTGTTAAGGAGCGGGGGGCCAGGAAGCCGTCCATGGCATCCTTAACTATCTCCCACCCGGCCAATGTACATATATGGCCGGGTGGGAGCCGCCTCCTTCTGACTGGACGTTCAGGAACATCCTTCAGAAGGAGGGAGATCGCGCGCGGGCGCGATCCCGATGCGCTCGTGTCACCCGGACACGGCGCATCTTGGATCGGCAGGAGGGCTCTGTGATTGGCCCTCCTGATCACATGACGGCCGTATCCAATCACAGCCGTCATGTGATCAAAACAAACAGCCGGTTGCTAGGCAATCGGCTCCTCCTCTCCTCACACGGAAGTCATCGCTGAGGAGAGGAGAGCAGATCGCTGCAGCTGGCTGGTGATTAGTGAGTATGAGCTGTTTTTACAGCTTTTTACTCACTGATCACTAGTCTAGTGTAAACACACAGTGTAAACACACATGTCCCCAAAATACACGTCACCACACATGTCCCCAAAATACACATGTCACCACACATGTCCCAAAATAATAAAAAGACATGTCCCCAAATAAAAAAAACATATGTCCCAATAAAATCACATGTCCCAATGATTATCAGCACACATCTGTACATGATCACCTGCACACATATGTACATGATCATTTGCGTACATATGTCCGTGATCACACAAACCAATTATTATACACTTAACAGAATTTTTTTTACCAAAAACATGTAGCAGAATACATTTTGGCTTACATTTATGACAAAATTTGATTTTATTGGATTTCTTTTAAAATAGAAAAAAGAAAATATTTTTCCAAATTTCCGCTATTTTTGCGCTTATATAGCAAAAAATAAAAAATGGAGTCGTGAATAAATAGCACCAAAATAAAGCTCTATTTGTGCGAACAAAATGATAAAAATTTAATTTGGGTACAGTGTAGCATGACCGCGCAATTGTCATTGAAAGTGCCAGAGCGATGAAAGCTGAAAATTGGGCTGGGAAGGAAGGGGGCGAAAGTGCCTGGTATTGTAGTGGTTAATAATCATTGCCCCCTCTCCAGCCGTGATCCCTGTCCTCTGTCTCTCCAGCCATGATCCTTGTCCTCTGCCTCTCCAGCCATGAGCCCTTACCTCTGTCCTGCCAGCGGTGATTACTGTCCTCTGATTCTTCAGCAGTGATCCCTATCCTCTCCCTCTCTAATAGTGATCCCTGTCCTCTCTCTTGTTAGTGGTGATTCCTGTCCTTTGCCTCTCCAGTGGTGATCCCTGTACTCTGCAAAACCAGTTGTAATCCTTGTTCTCTGTCTTGCCTTACTTTGTAAATACAGTTGGAATTGATTCTGTGTTTCCTCCAGAGATGTTAACAGGTCATACTGTATTACCTTAATTCCCAAAGAGGGCACTCTCACTTCAATGTTCGAATTACCCCACAATACCCTCATTTAGGCTGGGTTCACACATGTTCAAATTGGATGCAGGTTTCCCCGCATCCTATTCGCATGACAGGCAAGTGTGAGCCGGTTCACACATGTCCAGGGTGGCCCTGGTCTGGGTTGAAAAAGGGTCTGGTGCATGTTTGGGTCCAGTTCAGGTGCAAATTCAGGCAAAAATTCAGACCTAAATAGCACCTGATCTGGTGAACATACATGCACTGGACTCCAGGCACACACCTGCAGCCACATATGTGCGAACCCAGCCTGAATGTAGACGCAAACATATTTGTCCAGATTCTTGCGAACAGAATTTGCAATTCTGAATATTGTTCATCCCGAGCAAGTCGGCTTTATTCCAACCAGGGAAGCTCAGGACAAACTAATCAGGACCTTGGATGTCCTACAGCCAGCCCAGTCATAGTCTCTCCCCATTCTACTTCTCTTCAATAAAAAAAAGAAAGCTTTCGGCAGGGTGGATTGGACAATCATGGACTTGACCTTCCAACATGTAGACTTGGGTTCTTGAGTGATGACCTAGAGTAGGGCTATATACTCAACTCTGTCAGCACATTACAAGAGTTCCCACTCTCCCTGCTTATTTTTATCTTGACATTGGAACCGTTCTTATGTAGTGTGAGGGCTAACCCAAACATTTTAGGTGTATCAGGGAGTAACCATAAAACACAAAAGGTGGTGGCCTATGCAGACAACATTTTTTTTTTAACAACAGTATTTTACATCATAAGCCCAATTTTGTCTCTCCAAAACATACTGGCAGAATTCTCCCTCCCCATGGTTTTCTTGCAAATTCTCAAACATCTAAGGGCCCTTAATATCTTCTTCCCCGAAAAGGCCATGCCCTGCCTGCTGGAAAACTTTGCATTCAAGCAGTAAGATTAGACCTTTAAATACTTGGGATCCAACATTCCTCAAGACCCGTCCAAAGTTTTGCAGTTCATTTTACTCATGTCTTAATGGCAACAGCTCAAGAACTCTTGGTTTGCAGAAATGATATGCTATAGCTGCTTTGTTTTTTGATGTACATTGTACAGAGTATTTGAAGTGCCCTGCATCTAATGTTGTTTTTGAATTGTCCAAACATTTTCACCATCTTTCTGATCAGACTTTTTTTTTTTTTTCCTGTACCACCAATCACTATTACTCCCATCATATCACCTTTATCACTGTTTCACCCATGGCCAAATTCATAATTTAATGCATAGCCCAGTCCTCTTTCATCCACTCTTTTATTATAGATGTTCCTCGTTCTCTTTTCTCTAGCACTTCCCCAGTTTCACAAACTTCTTGATTCTATGTACACTCATTTCCCCAATTCGACTAATTCATCATTCAGCTGATTTTTTAATCTCCCTTTTATTAATTTCATCACAGATATTTCCCATTCCCTTCTCCAGCACTTCTCCTCATTTCTCAACCCCTCTGGCTCTATGCACACTTATTTTAATGTTATTTACTTTCATTCACATACTTAGCTGCTATGTTGCAATTTACATCAATAACTCTGCCTGCCAGACTCCCTTCCATCTCTCATGCACCTGACATAGATCAGCCCCTATCGTCAATCATAGCAGTGCACACAGGCTTCCCCTGTTCTGTCAGTGTCCTCAGATCTTCTATCCTCCTTTTCCCAGTGCCAAATCTAGTGTTAAACTTGTAACGTAATGTGCATCACCATCCCACCCCCATTACTCTAACTCTGGCTCTTACACCAACTGGCTGTTTTTTTAACTTTCTTCCTGGGATATCTGGGTAACTTCATTACCTTGGGTCTCATGAATTATGTTTTTGAGAACTCTGACTTTTTTTTAACACCCTCCTTGCCTGCTTTTTTCGACAATTAGAGATTTGAACTTTTTTTTTCTGAGCCTGCTCTCATGTTTCATCAATTGACTTTTAAAAACACTGTTGCCTCTATTTTACCTCAGTCTGTTATCTCATATTGGTTTCTAAGTCATATATGGTCTATTACTTTTGGTTGTTTTGTCTTTTTTGTTCTACAGTATATGTTACTTCAGCGTGCTAACTGTTTCATTCTTGCTTTTCTGATGTGAATGGAAATGACCCTCAAAGACACTCTACCCTGACTGTCAAGTTTACACCCTCCTTGGTTACAAATACAGATAAGCTGAATTGCCCTGAGTTTGATTCAAGCAGAATTCAGCCAACTTCAAAGAAGTTTGCATGCCAAATTTGAACCCCAGTGAATTTTTTTCAGAACCAAGTCTGTCAAATGAAAATTGCCAATTTTCCAGGCTTATAGGCAAGGGGTTGTAAACAAATACATAAGAGGGTGGGCACTGCCCTTTGGAACATGTATCAATGCCTTTTTTTATTCTATTTATTTCTGCCAGGGTGATTTTTTAAAATGTTTAGAGGGGAACATTAACCACTTCTGCCCCGGACTATTTTGCTGGTCAAAGACCAGACCACTTTTTGCGATTCGGCACTGCGTTGTTTTAACTGACAATTGTGTGGTCATGCGACGTTGCTCCCAAACAAAATTGGCGTCCTTTTTTTCCCACAAATAGAGCTTTCTTTTGGTGGTATTTGATCACCTCTGCGGTTTTTATTTTTTGCGCTATAAGCAAAAATAAAGCAACAATTTTGAAAAAAACACATTATTTTTAACTTTTTGTTATAATAAATATCCCCAAAAATATATAAAAAAAAACATTTTTTTCCCTCAGTTTAGGCCAATATGTATTCTTCTACATATTTTTGTAAAAAAAAATCGCAATAATTGATTATTGATTGGTTTGCGCAAAAGTTATAGCGTTTACAAAATAGGGGATCGTTTTATGGCATTTTTATTAATATTGGCGTAATGGCGGCGATCAGCATTTTTTATTGTGACTTTATGGCGGACACATCGGACATTTTTGACACATTTTTGGGACCATTGTCATTTATACTATATAAATGCAGTGATTCCTGTGTAAATGACACTGGCAGTGAAGGGGTTAACCAGTGGGTGGCAGTTAAGGGGTTAAGTGTTCCTAGGGGTGTGTTACTAACTGTGGGGGGCTGGGCTTTCATTTAGTGAACACTGATCTCTGCTCCAATCACATGGAGCAGAGATCAGCGTCATTAGTTGCTAGGCAGAACAAGGAAATGCTGTTTACAACAGCATTTCTCCGTTCAGCCGCCCCGTGAGACGATCGCAGGTATGCCTGCGGTGATCGAGTCTGCTGGATCCGCGACCGGACTCATGGGGGTCCCGACCGGCATGCGAGCGTGCCGGCGCACTCACGATGGCAGGGCGGCATTAAAGATTGGACGTACCTGTATGCCAATATGCCTGTCCGTGCCATTCTGCCGACGTACATCGGCGTAAGCCGGTCGGAAACGGGTTAAAAATACCCAATTAATTTAAATGCCATGCCTGTGGGGGCCCTAATCCTGCCTGTGAAGTAATTCATGTATGTGATGTACAGAACTTGCTGCAGCAGCTCTGACATTTACAAAGAAAAATGTGTTTAAAATTAAAAACAATCCTCCAAGGGCCAGTTATTTATTTTGGGGGACCTTTAGAAGGGTCTGTGTGCTGTTTCTTGCTTTCTTTTTTTTTTTTTTTAAGAAGCTAGTATCTTTGTTTTCTGTGTAAGGCCCCTTTCACACTTGTGCACCTTTTCCCACAACTTTGGACATCAAAGTCACATGACAAGTCATACCCCATGATTCCCAACGATAACCATTCATATCTGTGCAACTTCCCTGTACTACTTTTGTTCGACTTTGATGCGAGTTTAAGTCTATAGACCTCAAGTTTACACAGGCATTCCCTGAAATCTTGGCAAAATCGCGGCCACAAAATTGTGTGACTTTCAAGCCGTTTGCTCTAGCACATTATACAACAAGAATGAAAAAAAAAAAAGTGTAGAGTCCCCTCCAACATACTTACCAGACCCATTTAGGCTGGTATACATTTTAAAGTGGTTGTAAACCCTTACAACACACTTTGACCTACAGGTAAGCCTAGATTAAGGCTTACCTGTAGGTCCAAGAAATACTACACGGTTTAGAAGATATTTGCCAAAAGACAGGCACCACTGTCTATGGCACATGCGCTGTAGACAGCGGCGCGCAGGCACACTGAGTGCGGCACCCGTCAACGGCGATATGCCGCGTGTGGCGGCTCCCGTGCACATGCACGGGAGTGACATCACGCGGCTTCGCCGAATGACAGCGGTGGAGCGGCGAGACCCACCGAGAAGATGGATGCGCTGGATTACAGGGGACAGCGATGACTTCGCTGGCTCCTGTGTCAGGTAAATGACACATAATGGGCTACTATGCAATGCATAGTAGTCCATTATGCTTTACCTTTGCAGGGAGTGAAAGAGGAAGTAAACCCATCAGGGTTTACTTCCTCTTTAAGGAGTATCCCATGCAAAAAATGTGAGGTCCAGCTAAAAATCCAGGCCAGGTCCTTAAACTGAGCCTGCAGCCTGGCTGGACAGGAAAAGTGGTTGGACATGCATGCACCCACTCCAAAACCATACCAGACCATATGCCCCCTCAGCATGGGGGACATGGGAGGATTCCTTAGTGCCTTGTCCATATGTTTCTGAGGGCAAGGTCCTCTTCCCCAGAACCCTGCCTGGTGGTTGCGGGGGTCTTCAGGCAGGAGGCTTATTGGAATCTGAATAGGAGTAATAAGGGGGGTCCTCAGATACCACCCCTACATGAATGAATATGGAGTAAATCACAGGTGTAATTAGAACCTTCGGGCCCCGGTGCAAGAAACCATGATGGCCCCCCTGCCCCCCTTCGTCCCCCTTTCCATTGGAGCTCCGGGCTTCCAATTTTGGGAGGGTGTCCTATCAGTGTCCATCAATGACTCCTATCAGTGCCCATTAGTGCCCCATATCAGTGCCCATCGATGGCTCCTATCAGTGCTCATTAGTGCCTCATATCGTGCCCATTAGTGTCTCCTATCATCAGTGCCCATCAATGCCTCCTATCAGTGGTCATCAGTGCAGCCTATCAGTGCCCATTAATGCCTCCTATTAGTGTCCATCAATGCCTCCTATCAGTGCCCATCAGTGCCACCTATCAGTGCTCAATTCCCATCAGTGCTGCCTCTCTGTGCTCATCAATGCTGCCTATCAGTGCCACCTATCACTGTTCACCAATGCTGCCTATGAGTTCTACCTATTAGTGTTCATCAATGCCCATCAGTGCAGCCTATGAGTTCTACCTATCAGTGCCTATCAATGCCCATTAGTGCCTCCTATCAGTGCTCATCAGTGCAGACTATCATTGCCCATTAGTGCCTCCTATCAGTGCCCATTATTTCCTCCTTTCAGTGCCCAACAATGCCTCCTATCAGTGCTCATCAGTGCAGCCTATCAGTGCCCATGAGTGCCTCCTATCAGTGCCCATGAGTGCCTCCTATCAGTGCCCATGAGTGCCTCATATCAGTGCCCATTAGTACCTCCTATCAGTGCCCATCAGTGCCTCCTATCAGTGCCCATCAATGTCTCCTATCAGTGCCCATTAGTGCCTCCTATCAGTGCCCATCAATGCCTCCTATCAGAGCCAGCAGTTTCTATCCCCACCTCAGTCCGTCCTCTCTCGTATGGGATGAGAGAGGACACAGCTTATCTGCTTCCTCTTCTCCCCCCTCCCCTCTCCTGTGTGCTCCGCGGAAAGTGTGAGTTAATTAGCTTCATACTTCACTGCCTGGGGAGCACACACCGGAGAAGGGAGAGGTGGAGAAGATGAAGCAGATCAGCTGGGTCCCCTCTTATCCCATGCAAGAGAGGATGGACTGAAGGGGAGATAGAACTGTCAATGGCAGCTCTGTGCTGTTCCATGAGATACACGCTCAGAGCCATGCGACTAGCAACCCCACTGGGCCCCCCCCCCCCCCGACAGTGGCAGAATGCCAGGGCCCCCTTGCAATTGTGACTGCTGTGACCCTAGTAGTTCTGCCACTGGAGTACATAGCAATTCTACTTAATCACAAAAAGTAACCTAGAAATAAAGACATCCAAGCATCTGACAAGTCCTTTATTGAAAACTTTTTAAAAAAAAGTCCCACATTGTAAAATCTGTAATCAATCGTGAGCCTGCCAACTCGCTGAAATAAAAATTCTGATGACTCTGCCCACATGACAGATTCCCTTATATACAGTATCTGTCATAAACTATGTATGGGAAGGGGCAGGGAGAGTGGTGACATCATTGACCAAATATGACCAGTGACCATGATTCATATTTGAATAGTGATGTCACTGCAATCCAAGCCTCTTTGTTTAAATAGCAGAGATTCCCGGTGATGTCAGTAGTTCCTAGGGATGCAGTGGTTGCAAGCATCTTTGGCTTCCTTAAGAACTAGTGATGGCAGGAAGCTATCATTATAGAAGTGGTATTAATAGTGATTATATACTGTATACAATTTTAAGCTCTTGCCAAACAGGGGACCGAATGGGCAAATGTTTGAGTGTTCACACAAATGCCTAAACACCGCCAAAGTTCAGTCAACCATAACCCTTAGTGATATGCACATGACAGTGGTTCTAATCCATCTACACTCTACCCAAAGCAAAAATGGTTTGCCTTTAATATACAGTACATTTTAAGGCTTCTGAGATTTGTGATGCTTTATGTAATATTTTACTGCCTATTATTTAAAAAAAAGAAACCGGGATGTATTTGATATTATGTTTGCATAATCAATTATAGTATGCCTATTGGTCAGTATCAATAGAAATAATGCCAATAACAAACTTTCTTTAGATTTGCTGTAATTTTTTTTTGTTCTTCATCATATGTAAACATTGAATATTTAGCCACAGTGCTTAGCATATTATATTTCATGCACTACAGGTGGAGTTGGCCAAAGAGGAAAGGTGTGAATTTCATCCCTTCCTGTCACCTCGCAAAGTTATCATAAAAGCTGGAAAAATAAGCGGTATAGAATTTGTGCGTACAGAACAAGATGAGGATGGAAACTGGATTGAAGATGAAGATCAAGTTGTTCAGTTAAAAGCAGAAGTTATCATCAGTGCCTTTGGATCTGTACTAAGTGATCCCACAGGTAAAATAATTACATATTCCATACTGATGAAGATGTAAGAACATATTTTGAACATTTTACTGTGGGCTATCTATATTGAGTTGTTAAATTTATAGAGTAGCAAACAGATAAAATTGAAGGAATTCGCTCAAATATTAAATCAAATAGTGAATATTGAATTCAGTCGAATTACATTTTATAAGTGAGATTTCTGACAATCTAATAAACTTCCTGAATTTGTAAATAAACGAGATAAAGATAAAAAACTTCTGAAAAATATACACTATACATTTTAGAAATCTGACCTCCACAAATTGCCTCAACGCTGGACAAATCAGGGGCAATTCATGCCCACTAGTCAAAATTGATCTGTACAGAATGGTTTTCTAAAAGAGTAAGATCCTATATAAAAGCTTCTCTGACAGAGGGTACCCAAAGAGAAATCCTATAAAATAATTTATTAAAGCGGAGCTCCACCCAAAAAGGGAAGTTCCCGCTTTAATAACTTTGACAGGCACCTGCTTCTCACTTACATTCTGAGAGGCACTCGGAAATGGAAATTTCCCCCCCCCCCCGCAGTCTTCTAGGACACTGACAGGTTCCAGAAGACTGAATCCACCAATCATGATGCACAGCACGACTTGTGCAAGCGTGGTGGGCAACCAGCTGTGAAGTTGTCACATCCGGGTGCCCATAGTGAAGATGCCGTCACTGGGGACCGAAGACAGTGGGTAAGGCCAACTGGGATGAGCACACCGCTGGATCTGGACAGGTGAATGGCTGTTTTTTAAAAGTCAGCAGCTACAGTTTTTTGTAGCTGCTGACTTTTATTTTTTTCACAGGTAGCTGGAACTCCTCTTTAAAGTAAAGGACAGAACCAGGTAATCTCTGTTGTCAGCATGAAAAACAGAATGTAAAGATACTGTATTACTAATATGGACATACTCTCATCAATTGGAAAAAGATTTTTAGAATCCTAAAAATGTACTGGTCTGTCATTTTGGACAAAAAGGATCTAAAGAAAATGTTTTTCAAAAAAACATGGAGTGAAATATAGGAGTGCTAAAAACCTAAAGGGCTTCCTAGTTTACATATTCATCAAAAAGACAAACACAAAAATAGAGTTACCATGGGCCTCTTGGCTGTTTTTCTGATTAATGCTCTTCTTGCCCAGCCTGTCAGTTTAGGTGGACAGCCATGTCTTCGTAAGTTGTGCCATACTCTTTCCATTTTCAGATGATGAATTGATCAGTGCTCTGTGAGATGTTCAAAGCTTGGGATATTTTTTATACTCTCAATCTGCTTTACATTTCTCCACAATTCTATCCTTGACCTGTCTGGTGTGTTCCTTAGCCTTAATGATGCTGTTTGTTCCCTAAGGTTCTCGAACGAACCTCTGAGGGCTTCACAGAACAGCTGCATTTATACTGAGATTAACTTACACGCAGGTGGACTCTATTTACTAATTACAGTAGGTGCCGCCGATATTGTGTTTCCAGTGTGATCCTGTCGCACTGGTTCCCGGCGATAGGCCTCTCTAACCAGCGCGATCCCGTCGCACTGGTTCTCGCGCTGGCTGCAATAGGAAAATTTAATTTTCCTATAGTAGCGAGTGAGCTAGCGAGCGAGCGAGAGAGCGGCGATAATGTTGCCTCACTAATGAAGCCTGCATGCCTTCGGGGGCATACCAGGCCCTTAGGTCTGGTGGGGATTTTAAGGGGAATCTCCTACGCCAAAAAAAACAGCGTGGGTTCCCCCCAAAATCCATACCAGACTCCTATCCAAGTACGCAGCCCGGCAGGTCAGGAAAGAGGGTGGGGACGAGCGAGCGCCCCCCCTCCTGAGCCACACCAGGCCGTGTGCCCTCAACATGGGGGGTGGGTGCTTTGGGGGAAGGGGGCGCCCTGTGGCCCCCCACCCCAAAGCACCTTGTCCCCATGTTGATGACCGACAACCCACCATGGCCGTTGGTTGTTGGGGTCTGCGGGCGGGGGGCATATCGGAATCCGGGAGCCCCCTTTAATAAGGGGGCCGTCGGGTACCGGCCCCCCACCCTATGTGAATGAGTATGGGGTACAATGTACCCCTACCCATTCACCTGTGAAAAAAAAAAAAAAAAAAACACAACACACAAGGTTTGAAAATAATTTATTGCACTGCTCCGGGGGTCTTCCGTCTTGGGGGGTCTTCTCGCCGGACTCCTCCGCTATCTTCTGCTCTTTTACTAGCTCTTTTACTAGAGGAGGAGCCCGGCTTTCTTTCTTCGCCGCCACCCGGGGTCTTCTTCCGACTTCGGGGGTCTTGTCCCCCTCTTCGGTTCTTCCTGCTGGGCCTCCGCTTTCTTCCTTTAGCTCTTTTACTAGTGGAGACCCGGTCTTCCGTCCTCACCGCCCCTTCTTCCGACTTTGGGGGTCTTGTCCCCCTCTTCGGTTCTTCTTGCCGGGCCACCGCTTCTTCTTCCAGCACTTTTACTAGCGGTGGCCTGGTCTTCTGTTGCCACCGCCTTCCGTTCTTTTTCTTCTTTTGGAGATGTTGACTCAACGCTCTCTCCGGCCGCAATGCCAGGGATGCGGTGTGCGGCGACTTATATAGGGACAAGGGCCGGGGTCACCGGTTGATGTCACATGGTGACCCCACCCCCTTATGATGTCACAGTCCGTGTGACATCAACCGGTGACCCCGCCCCTTGTCCCTAAATGCTCCTACTGTATTTAGGTAAAATAATCAGACTTTTAAGGAGGAGGATCCTAGAACAGTGATGGCAAACCTTGGCACCTCAAAAGATTTGGAACTACATTTCCCATGATGCTCTGCAGTCCTAATGTCCAAATCAAAAGAGGAAAAACAGTTGCTAGACATGTGCGAGACAAACACAATAGTAAACATTTGGTTTGAGAAAGTTTTGGTTTGAGAAAAAGGATTTAACTAAACCCTTGCTCTCTGTTGATATTGCCAGATACCTGTTGATTCAGATATGCAGTGTCATTTTCACTTCCTATGAGCTGGACAAAAATGTAAACAATCTGATCTCTTTTATGTAAACAACTCCCTAACACCCTGTAAAGGAGTTAAAGAGGGAATGACATGCTTGAAGTCCAGCCTGGTTGACAAACATGGCTCCTTCTATAGATACATAATCTTTGTATAGTACAGATTGGGAAATAGAGTGTAAACCAATATCAGTGCTGCTTAAAGTCTGTCCATTTGTTCTACAATAAAGAGAAAAAGTACTGTTATCTGGACAGTTTTTTTAACTTACTTTTAATAATGATATGATCCCTGTGATAGGATGAGGAGGCTTATGTGGCTGTCTATGGTACTGTAGACTTCTTCTGAGGAGCTCCTTTAGTGCAATCATTTTTTTGAGTTGGAAAGTATAGTTTCTGCAGTTCACATTTACATAGTTACATAGTTAGTAAGGTTGAATAAAGACACCAGTCCATCCAGTTCAACCTGAGTGAGTGTGGGTGCGTGTCCTCAATTGTCCCTATCCCTGTACATTGTGTCTCATTAAGATGCTCATCTATTATATTATTATTTATTTAAGGTACCCATATAGCATATCCCGTTAATTTCCGCAGCGCTCCGCATATACATTGTACACTCACATTGGTCCCTAGCCTCAAGGAGCCCACAATCCAAGGTCCCCAACTTACATTCATATACTAGGGCCAATTTTGGACAGAAGCCAATTAACCTACCAGCACGTCTTTGGAGTGTGGGAGGAAACCCACGCAGGCATCGGGAGAACATGCAAACTACAGGCAGGTAGTATTGTGGCTGGGATTCGAACCAGCGGACTTTTTTACCTCTAGGCGAGAGTGTTACAAAACTACCCACTACACCACTGTGCAAATTTTTGGGCATGCCATGACGTAAAGATTTTCCAAATGTCAAACCATGCTATATATGTCAAACTTTAAACAGCAAAAGTGTGTTTCTTGGGTCAAAATCACCAGTATAGAGTTCAAGAAATAAAGTCAAGTTAGATTAATGTTGTGCCCATCTAGCTCTCTTATGTTATTGGTAAATTGGTATATCAATGACTAGCTGACTAATATAGGTCAATCAAACTTAATATAAAAAGGCACCAATCATTCTTCATCTATATTAGAATTTCTTTTCATCTATATTTTCCAAAGAAATATTATGTTACTTTGGTTCATAAGAACAAAGGACATGATTGACGTATAGTACAATAAAAATACTATTGTTTCATCATTTCTTTTCATCTGACTTCTAAAGGTAATTTGGATCATAAAAGTACAGTAATTTCAAACTCCTATAGAGTACCTGTCTTGACCAGCCAAAAAAACACATATTTGTAATAAATTCATATTAAAGGTTTTTTAAATTTCATTCTTCCCAGAATTTCAGTGTAATATTTTGGAGAATTTCAAATGGAATATGCTGTGCATTTTGTTGATACATTCTACAACAAAGTATAAAATCTTTATATATGTTGTGTGTAGTCTTATATGATGAGCTTAATCCTAATTCATTTGTCATCTGGTATTAGTGCTCAGAGTGTGCCATATCTCACTTGAGTGCTAGAACAGACATACATACAAAGATGCTGCTTGCAGGACTCTTTTTCCAATCCTGCAAGCACACCGCACCCCAAACTTTCACACTAGGGAGGCTTGAGAGGCGCTTTTCAAGTGCTTTACAGGTGCTATTTTTAGAGCTAAAATGCCTGAAAAGCGCCGCAGTGTGAAAGGGATCGAAGTGTCAAAAAGAGTGCTAGATGCATGTTTCTGATGCCAAATTTCCCACTAGCACAGGGACTCAGCAAATCAACAGCTTTGTACCTCTGTACAATATTAACTGAATGGTGCTGCATCATTTGTGACTATTAATTAAATTCATTATCTGCATTAACGGCTTTCCAATTGCCTCACGCAGATATACTGCGGCAGAAAAGCATGTACAGGCAGATTAATATACCTGTACATTGCCCTTTAAGAGGCGGCTTATGGGCACACACCCTCCCGGAGCTCCGTGAATGCGGCCGCGGGTCTTGCGGACTTGATGTCTGCGGGGATACCCGCGGTCGTCTCACAGGGAGAAAGAATGGGGAAATGCTAATGTAAACAAGCATTTCCCCTTTCTGTCCAACGACACTGTCACTGATCACAGCTCCCCGGGAGTGGTGATCAGTGTCGTGTCACACACAGCCCCACAGTTAGAAGCACTCCCTAGGACACACTTAACCCCTACAGCGCCACCTAGTGGTTAACCTATTCACTGCCAGTCACATTTACACAGTAATCTGTGCATTTTTAATTGCACTAATCGCTGTATAAATGTGAATGGTCCAAAAATTGCGCCAAAAGTGTCCAATCTTTCTGCCATAATGTCGCAGTCATGAAAAAAATCGATGATCCCTGCTATTAGTAGTAAAACAAAATTTTTTTAATAAAAATTATATAAAACTATCCCCTATTTTGTAGACGCTATAACTTTTTCTCAAACCACTCAATAAACACTTATTGCAATTTTTTTTTTTACCATAAATATGTAGAAGAATATGTATTGGCCTAAACTGAGGAGAAAAAATGTTTTTTAATATATTTTTAGGGGATATTTATTATAGCAATAAGTAAAAAATATTGAGTTTTTTTACAAAATTGTCGCTTGTTTTTGTTTATAGCACAAAAAATAAAAACCGCAAAGGTGATCAAATACCACCAAAAAAAGCTCTATTTGTGGTAAAAAAAATTATGTCAATTTTGTTTGGGTACAATGTTGCACGACTGCGCAATTGTCAGTTAAAGCGACACAGTGCCGAATCACAAAAAGTGCTCTGGTCCAGGAAGGGGTAAAATCCTCCGGGGCTGAAGTGGTTAAGCCAGAGATGCATTGACAACTGAAAGCCTGACATGAGCAAAATTCACCTATTTCCTGAAAAAAAATATTTTTTCATCAAGGAAATGTATAGTTTTGACCATTGTATGAACTTGGACAGTGATAATGGCATTGTCTACTGAAGATTACTATTTTAATACAGAAACATGTCTGAATGTGGAGCATTCAGTGTAAAATGTAAGTGTTGTTGGCTTAGAGGCAACCAAAAATAACACTAAGCCTCATACTATGTCACATCCCCGAGCACAACAAATTTATTGCACATAACTAATGCACTGTCACATACAAAGCATACGTTGTCACACTGGATACTAAGCTTCTTTCCCTGGTGTACTTGTGAAACTGATAAACTCTGAGCATTCTGCCAAGTTGGAATCTCTTGGGGAAAAAAAAAAATCCCAGCATTGAGATAATATAAAGAAATTATCGTCCTTCCAGGCCACTGATGAATCATACGCAGAACCATATGGGCAATCTGGTATTACATCTGCCTCTAGCAGACTGACTCTGTACATAAACAGGTGTTCACTTTCCAGTCCTACAAATATGTGAAACCCATATATAGTTAGCTTTTAAAAATACGAAACAGCTATGTTAAACTGTTTTATTTAGGAATTGTTTACAGTAACTACAAGTGTAAAAAACATGTTGATTCAGACCATTGTTTTAAAAAAAAAAGTTTTGATAGAATTTTCAAAAAGGAGGTTTGATACTTGAAGTTTGTAATGGGTTTTGTGATATTTACCTATAAGGGCTCATAAGCATGAACTCTGGATATACATTTTCCTTTCTAGGTCCTACATCAGTGTTTATATGGTTGATAGATAGGAGTTTGCTCAGGGAAAACACTGAAATGAACAAGAGTCAAAGGCAACAGAAGCATCTGTCAACATCAGGGCTAGGATTTTCTGTGATTGGGGCCCATAGCAAGACCATTAGGGGGCACCATGTCTTTCTAATCTCTTTATCAAAAGCAATGTAGACCGTGAAAAGCATTTCATAGCATTTGCACAGTGGTTGCCAAATGTTAGATACAGTTATTCAATTGAAATGTATTTTCAAATGTTATTGATACCTGTTCCTATCCCTTGTGTTTCTTGGCCCCAGTGAAGTCTTGTGGACTCTATTGCCATGTACACACGACCAGACTTTTCGTCGGACTAGGTCCGGCGGAATGAATTCCTCGGATATTACGATTGTGCATGGGCTCCAGCAGACTTTTTTTACCCCCGACGGACTCGAGTCTGGTTGAAAAATCCATTTGTGTGTATGCTAGTCCGGCAGATGAAAACCGACGCTAGGACAGCTATTGGCTACTGGCTATGAACTTCCTTATTCTAGTCCGGTCGTACATCATCAAGTTCGAATCCCTAGGATTTTGGTGTGCTTGTGTGTGACCAAGTCATTCATTTAGAAAGTCCGTCGGAACTCCGCTGAAAGTCTGTTGGGAAGACTGTCGGACCTAGTCCGTCAAAAAAGTCCAGTCGTGTGTACGCGATCCTTGAGAAATACTTATTATGCTGCACATAACAAAGGATATGCTTTCTGAAAGCTCGCATGCATTTTGTGTTTGGCTCAACACCACATGAGAAGGCATCCACCGTGATGTTATTACCCTAATAAATACAGTATGTAAGATACTTCCTTATATGTGTAACATTTAGTAAAGAAATATGTGCTTTCTTATTAAAAACTGATTGGCTTAGCAATGGCTAAGAATATGCTAATTTCTTATAAAACGTATTTATTTTTATTTATTTTTTAACAGGAGAAGGCATTTTGTATCATATAACTACCCTTGGCTTCAGGGAGTAAGGGTCTCACTGATTTTTTTTTTTTGTTTTGTTTTGGTGGGTACATTGACACTCAAGGATGCTGGAAGTAAACTTGAAAAATGTTGTCATATTGACACAGTGAACCGGGTTCAATGAAGCATAGTGCCTCTGCCATGTGTGAACCCTGGCTTGAAGCAAACT
This sequence comes from Lithobates pipiens, assembly GCF_037356315.1. Lineage (NCBI taxonomy): Eukaryota > Metazoa > Chordata > Amphibia > Anura > Ranidae > Lithobates > Lithobates pipiens. The sequence goes on along the minus strand of NW_027507785.1, from coordinate 221,743,809 downwards.
AGCTAGGAATGCTCATCTCTAGTTGTGACATAAAGAGCAAATCCAGGCAACAAGTGAAAACTCAGTGAGTGTCTAATGCTATTCAAGTGGACAACAAATATGCTCAAGTTAGAACATTAATTTGATTTACTTTAATCTGACATTTCTTAATCTATTTCAAAATAAGCAAAGCACACCCTGCTTAATAGAAGTACAGCTGTTACAACTGTAAAGGGCCTGAGGCCCACCCAGGCCAGAAGAAGGCAGGACGGGTGAAGGGGAGTTGTGCTGTGCATTGCAGAAATGATCTCACAGCATGTGCTCTCTGTGGCATTGAGCTCAGACATCAAGCTCTACTGCCACCTCTGGCTACTATGTGCACCCCTTGTTTACTGGGCTTTTCTGTGTCAGCAACAGGTCAGCTTTGTGAAAACGAGGTGGGACCAGGTAGGAAGAAATTCTTTACAAGTAGGGGCTGTGAAGGAAAGGGAGGGGTGCTGTTTATGTACAGGGAGGGGCCAGAGCCTTGTGTGTTTACAGATTTGTGTATGTGTGGGGCTGACATATATACTGTATACAGGTGTGTGTGACTGGTCTGGCATATATACAGGCAGTGAAAGTGCACCCATTAAGGGCGCATGGTCTCTGCCTCCTCTCTCCAGCCACCCACCTCTATGTGTCATGGATAGATTCATGCATTGCATTTCATGACTCTATCCATGGCCACTGTAGCCACCCCCTATTCAGACATACGGCCCCTTTTCTGGTGCCAGGCACCTGAATTACAGTGGCGAGCATGTATTTCTGAAGCACCTGATCAGAGCCATAGGCTTTATTAGGCTTCAAAAAGGGTGACCTGCGAGTGCAAAGCATTGCACTCGCAGTTCACCCAGGTGTGTTAGAACAGCTGTTCTATCACTGGACCGCCTCTCTGCCAATCAGGAAGCGCAGGTTTGTTATCGTCACTTGATGAGCTAAAATGACAGGTGCTGTGATTGGATGCCTATCAGGAGGAGGAGAGGAGATGCATGGAGGACACAGCTCGCCACCATCACCCGCTGTCCCACCGAGATAGGGTAAGTGGCAGGCAGGCAGCAAGTGGGTGGGGGGGGGTCACAGTGTTAACTTTTAAATGGGCAGGTGTGTGTGGGGGCTGACATATATACAGGGGTGAGGGGGGCTGACCTATATACAGGTGTGAGGGGGAATGACATATATACAGGTGTGTGGGGGGACTGACATATATACAAGTGTGTAAGGGGACTGACATATATACAGGTGTGAGTGGGGCTGACATATATACAGGTGTGTGGAGAGCTGACATATATACAGGTGTGTGGGGGGACTGACATATATACAGGTGTGAGAGGGGCTGACATACATACAGGTGTGAGGGGGGGCTGACATATATACAGATGTGTGGGGGTCTAGAATATATACAGGTGTGTGGGGGGACTGACATATATACAGGTGTGTGTGTGTGTGGGGGGGTTTGACATATATACAGGTGTGCGGGGGACTGACATATATACAGGTGTGCGGGGGACTGACATATATACAGGTGTGAGGTGGAGCTGACATATACACAGGTGTATGTGGTGGGGGCTAGCATATATACAGGTGGGTGGGGGACTGACATATATACAGGTGTGTGGGGGGCTGACATATATACAGGTGTGATCAAGGCTGACATATACACAGGATTGAAGGGAGCTGAGTGCGTACAGGTGGGGGCCTGGTGTGCGGATTTGGTAGGATGGCCCATGGGCAAGCGCTGGGGAATGTTGGTGGTCAGTCTGGGGGGGGGGGCAGGCCTAAAGCTGTGTAAGGGGCCCAAAATGCCCTGTTCCCAACAAAAATTCTAGTGCAGATCTAGGCTATGATAAACATTATACTTTATTCTAGGATCACCAGATTATGAGCAAAATGGAGTGGTGTTAATTGGTGCATACAGAAAGGTCTGAATACATAACTAAACTATTTAGCATGTAGGCTGTGCTCCTTGTATGCATCTCAAAATTTAGTTTTTACATTTGACTCGAGTGTGCCTTTTAAATAAACTTAATTATGATGCCACCATATTCCAAACAGGTATAGAATGCAGCCCTTTAATCATGAATGTACAGTATATAAAGCACTGCAATAATTGTCTGTGCTATAGAAGTACCATAAATTAATAAAAATACCATTTGAATTCTACAATTTCCACATTGCATTTCAAATATTTCTAGCCTACGCTTGAAGGTTGTAAATATAGTTTGTAAAGATATTTGCTTCTTGTAAATCTGTGACACATATTCACTATGCCCTGTTAGTAGGCATTGCTTTGTCACACATTTCACAGAGCCAGCCTTCTGAACTACAGAGGTGCTGAGAGGAGGAGTTTCAGGAGGCAGTAAAGGAATCACTGCTTGCAGGCAGCAAGGTACCATGGGATATGTAGTCTTTAGATATTGAAAGCAAACGGCAGAGGAGGAGATGCAAAGCATGCAGGGAATCCAGGCAGTTGTGGAAAAAAGATGGCCAGCAGACAAGCAGAACTCACAGTTGTAAGGATTTTTTTTTTTTTAAAGTAAGCTTATATTGGATTAGACATGGCTATTGTTTGTATTACAATGCTGATGTTATCAAGTGAAAGTGTTTTCGGGGACCACAGATCTTCTTTAAGTATTTCTTTAAAAAATATTCTTGAGAGACTTGAAAGATGATATCTTTTTTTTTTTTTTTTTTTTTTTTTTGAGCTACTTCAGCGAGTTCATCTGCGAGGTGCCAATCAACTTAGCGATCATATTAGTTTTCCTCGTCTTCACGTCACATCATTGTAGCTCGTCTTTTTTCCTTCAATTACAATATTTTTTATTGAGGTTTCCACATATACAAAGAAACAAATTAAAAGGGCAGGGTAGCGTAGCCTAATATATACTGAGGTGTAGGATATAGTGCAATTGAGTAAAACGTGGACATGTCTTCAATCGCGTTTGGGCTTGAAAGGTAAGTGTGTTGCTAGTAATAGGCGAGGGGTGGTGGCGTCGACCCCACACCTCGACGCCCCAGCTAGAAGATGTGTTGTGGGGCGGGAGACGAAACCCCCCCTCCCCCGCTCTACACCAACATACACCTCCTCTTTCCTCTTATTCCCTTCTTTTTCTCTCTCTCTTTTCTCTCCTTTTTCTCTTCCTCCTCTCCTCGTTCCCCTTCCTTATCCTTTCTTTTCCCTTCTTTCCTTTCTTACTCTCCTTCTCTTGCCCTTCTCCTACCCTTCTTTAATTGAGATGCTTTTTATTAGGGGTTTTCCGCCCATGAATAGCGGTATTATACCATATAGAAAGGGAGAAAAGAGACAGGTTACATATCAAACAAATTGCTACGCTAAGACTACCGTACCACAGCTACTCATTAGTACCTCCCCTCGATACGCTTCCCCCCCCCCTATTCCCCCCAAGCCTCCCTCCCCACCCTAACCCCACCTCGAGCACGCAGCGCCGGCAACAACCGCCCCAATCGTAACCAGATAGCTATAACTGTTTAAGAGAAGGGGTAGAAAAGTCCACCCTAAAAAGAGTTCACCTAAAGGGGGGAGGGAAGATACTCCTCCCTACCCCCCGGCCAGCGGGTACTAAACCATTCTTGTGTTGGTCTCACTCCAAAGGGAACCCCATGTCACTCAGCCAAGGATACCATAATATCTCAAATTTTCTTAAATTATTTAACTTTATAAGCATTGCTCTCTCGCACCATATTAAAGAGTTAATTGCATTAACCCAATGTCCAATATCCGGGGGATTTTTAGCTTGCCAATTAATTGCTATCAGTCGCCTAGCTTGATATAGGCACTTTAAGACAGATGGCTTAATCGGCGACGGAATATTTGTCTCTGAAAGATGATATCTGATGCTAAAACAATTTTAGTGCCACCATGATAGAATAATAATAATAAATGAATTACATTAGGCAAATTCTCTCACTCTCATTTACTAATCAAGGCTAATTGGGTACCATGCAGAACCCTTCTTTTCTAGCTTAGACGACGTTAGATGAAGCTGAAAATAAAAAAAAATTAGACTCTACATCCTCTGACCGTATGCTGGATAGGTGATAGTCACTTGCATTTCATAGATAAGTGTTTTTTGGTGGTTTCTTGAACAGCAATAGATGAATAACCAAATTTGTAAATTGGATTCGGAGATGTATCATAAGTGTATTAATCAATATTTTAATTAAAACAATATAGGAAATCCCATAACTATTTAAACAGAACCTATGGCAGTGTTCTCTTTTTCTGCCTGTGATAGTAACCCTTTTTCTTGGAGTATTCAGTATGATCATAAGAAGATTAATGTAAGAGAAGTGGGAAACTTGGTAATTCTAAGGAGTTTTGCTGCATCTAGAACAGCACAAATGTTAGTAAGTGATAAGGAAGTGACAGGCTTAAAAGATTTGATAGAAAATGGAAAGCAGAGATACAGCTTTGGTAATATCCAGGTTGCAGAGTACAACAGAATAATTCCACCAGCCAGACTTTTAAGCAGCTGTTGAACCCTAAATATATTCATTTCTATATACATTTGTGTTAGGATTGCGTAGATTTTTCTGTAATGAAACACTGTTAGCACTCTCTATCTTCCAACCATATAAATAGAGCAGAATTTAATGGTACACTGTAGTCTAAATACCAAATTAAATTGTTAATAAATCTTCCATATGGAAATATAAAGAATACATATGGCAGCACAATCACTGTTTCCTGTTCCCTTTTTTATTCGGTCTTATTCAGCGTGTTGGGCCTTTCAAAGTCTACAGAAATGAGACAGGTAAGTAATATAATCCACCAAAAAGGTAGGGCTGGCTGCTAGCTCTGGCTCGCAACTGTGAACATGTAGACCATGGCCCTCCAGCTGCTGTGAAACTACAAGTCCCATCATGCCTCTGCCTTTGTGAGTCATGTTTGTAACTGTCAACCTTGCAGTGCATTATGGGACTTGTAGTTCCTCAACAGCTGGAGGGCCACAGGTTGAGCACCAATAATGTAGACCAAGTGAGAAAAATTAGCTGCATACCAACATCCATCCAACAGGTTTATTGAAAGACTGTCTCCAGGACTAAAACAACGGACCAAGGGATGGCGACATTTCACACATACATTGTGCTTCATTGTGTTTTTGAGGAAGCACAATGTGTGTGTGAAACATTGTCAACACTTGATCTGTTGTTTTAGTCCTAGTTGCAGTCTTTCAATAAACCTGTTAGACCACGGGTCTCAAACTGGCGGCCCTCCAGCTGTTGCGGAACTACAAGTCCCATCATGCCTCTGCCTATAGGAATCATGCTTCATGGGAATTGTAGTTCTGCAACAGCTGGAGGGCCACCAGTTTGAGACCCCTGTGTTAGACGGATGTTGGTGTTGCATGGTCTCCCTGGAGCCAACCCTACTCTCCCTACAATGGCTCACTCAATTGATTGACAGCAATTGGAGCCAATGGCTTCTGCTGCTGTGTCTTAGTGAATGAGGAGATAGAAGCCCAGGATAGCCGAGGCACCTGCGCACATCACTGTATGGAAAGGTGGCTCGGGTGAGTATTACAACTACTTTAATACTGCAAAGATCCAAAACAGTAGGTGTTAACCCTTTAACCACTTGTCTACTGGGCAATTTCCCCCCCTTTCCTGCCCAGGCCAATTTTTAGCTTTCAGCCCTGTCACACTTTGAATGACAATTGTGTGGTCATGCAACACTGTACCCAAATGACATTTTTATAACAAACAAAGCATTTTATAACAAATAGAGCTTTCTTTTTATGGCATTTAATCACCACTAGTTTTTTTATTTTTGCTAAACAAATAAAAAAAGACTGGACATTTTGAAAAAAAAAATTTTCATAGCTTGTTATAAAATTTTGCAAACAGGTAATTTGTTTCCTTCACTGATAGGCTGCACTGATGGGCACTGATAGGTGGCACTGATGGGCTCTGATAGGGGGCACCAAAGAGCACTGAGAGGTGGCACCGATAGGCACCGGTAGGCAGCACTGATAGATGAAATTGATTGAGGCACTGATGGGCAATGATTGGCAGCACTGATGAGCAGATAGGTGGCACTGGTGGATACTGATTAGCAGCACTGGTGGGCACTGATTAGCAGCACTTGCGGGCACTGTTGGAACCAATGTAACAGGAGTCGGTTATCGGCTTTCTTTATATATCATGCATCCTGTAATCAGCTGTCATTGGCTGACAGCTGATCGTGTGGTAAATGACCACTGTAATTGTCCCTTTAAATGGATCTGTGATAAGCCGAGTCTGAAGAACTGAACGAGAGCATGCCTTCCGCGCAAAGCAGGGGGCGCAATCATGGGACGACGTCCATGGATGCCCTTCTGACATTGAAAGCCCGCAATGTAGCTGTCTTTCGTCTATAGCGCAGGCGGCAAGCTGTTAAAGGGAACATTGAAAATGTACTGATGCTAAATAATAAATATTTGCCTGGTTTCTGTTTGTGAACAAACAGGCCGGGCATCCTGGATGACACCCTTGACTGAATATGCCTATGACTATGGTAATTGTTGGTTATCCTCGCGCTACAACGGTTGAACAAAAGAGCTAATATGGTTGCAGCAAAACACCGACAGAGGTGCAAACCCTCCACTCAAATTATAATAATGATAAAGAATGGTGTTGCGCTCCACACAAAAAAAAAAATAAAAAAAAAAAAATATATATATATATAAAAAGTTTTTGTTTTTTTTCTTTATCAACAAGAAAAACGGAAAGCGGATTTATTGTAAATCCAAATCCATCTAAATCTAAACATAACAGTTCTGCTACTTATTACACATAATCATCAAACACAAAATCGAGCATGATAAAAAAAATAAAAACAAAGCAAAAAAAATAAAAAGAGCATCTATTTTCCTAAGCTCATACACCCTAAGTTCAAGCGCTAGTTATCAAATACTGCTTTTATAAAAGCACATGCCCAGGGCAACAGGAATTTGGCAAAGCCATGAGCAATGCTGATTTGTGTAATATTCACTGCGGGACATTTATCAAGCAAATTAATATCACAAATCACGTTGTGTCTTTGAGACAGGTTTACAGACTTGTGCATCTGTATAACTGGGCAGCCAAGTTTGGCAGTTTACAAAGTTCAAAGGCAGATTTATTACTGAAGATAAGAGAGATTTCTGTTCTAAACAGACACATGATTGGTCAGGGTCAAGTTTAAAATTATTAGGATGAGTGTTTTTGTCCTTCATTAGTGGATCACATTTAGCCTTTCTGATAAGAAAGCTAGCACTTCCTACTCCTAGATGGCACAATCTCTAGGTAAAGAGTAAATGGGAGTGTCTTCCTCCTCTGGGTAATCTAGCTGAATTACTCGGTTTTGTGTATGTGTAACCTGAAATCTTGTAATTTATAGCAGTGAGCTAGTTATCTCAAACACCGGATCTCATGCTAACTGAAGAATTGCAGATATTAAATATTTACTTAAAATATGTAATTTTTGCATGATAAAAACAAAACTACAAAATCACAATTTTTATTTTGAAGATCTGAATATAACACATAATTAAATGGAAAGCACTATAGAACCCTATAAGATCCAGGAAGAACTTGAGTGCAGATGTAACATAAAGTCATTAAAACATGAAATTTTGCTAGTTGCCAGCAAACAGAACTGTTGATTTAGGAAAAATTCAAATATTAGTAAAAAGTAGCTAAACCATTAAAAAAAAAAAAAAAAAATGTTGGCCTTAGGTTTCCCTGCTGTGTGAAATAAATGTAATATCAGAGTTGTTTGATAACAAAATATCATGGCTGCTTGTAATTATGTTTGTGCTTCAAGGAGAAGGCACATAAAAAGAAATGGAAATGCAAGACATCTGGAATCTAATTATGCAAGAACATATGTTTATCCACTTGGGAAATAACAAGTTAATTGGAAATTAGTGAGGGAACCCTAAAAAAACAATCTAAGCTAGGTATCTTCAAGTCCAGGTTACACTTAAGAGAAGTGCGGAATTTGAAAAAACAAAAACAAAACCATTCTTACCTCTGCATCTATCCCCAGTCACCTCTATACAGAGAACTGAGTAATTAAAGACCACGGATCATTCAGTTCTTGGTCATCAGTGAGCAGAGAGCCAGTGACTGCCAGTTACTGTACTTACTGTAGTGCCGAGCTGAAGCTGCTGGCTCAGGCTCTCATGTTCACATGCTGAGAGCCTATGCCAGCTGCTGGTTAGGCATCTACGTGGGTAGCGCCATTATTGTTGGGATACCTGCAGAGCCTGGACCAGCTCCATAATGTTTGCCAACAGTGACCTTTAGCCCGCTGTCAGCTTAATCTGGGTCACAGGAATGCAGAACTAAGTGTACTCCTGTGATCCACAAGAGAAGTATGACCAAAAGAGCTTTGGTCATTTTTCTCCTATAAGAATAAGGTAAATCTACAAATATACTGTTTACCAACAAGTATGACAGAAGCAAGTTTACTGTAAACAGATCATCTTTAAAAAGGTGCTCAATTGTTTTAAATGGTGTGAGCCTTTTATTGAAAGTAGGGATGAGGCTTCAGTTCAGAGTTATCATGTATTTAAAGCACATCCTGCAAGTTAGGGATTTGCAGCCACAATGAATTTGTAAATTTCTCTGTAACCATAATATATACAAAAGCCTTTGAGTTTAGGTCAGCTGGTTTAGAAGGGCCAATAATGGGGGCTTATATGTGTCAGCCCCCCCCCCCCCACTCTAAAGAAGGAGGGGCATAAAGTAGTCATTGTGTTAGTGTATTGGAAGTTGTTGCAGGGAAAGGATAGAGAAAGTCGACAAACTGCATTGGGAGATAATAGGGACAGTACGGTAATCTGTGCTTTAATGTTGATTTATTAAAAGATAAAAAAAATTCGAAGAATAGTTTGTACCTAAACCACCTTACATTATATCATTCACATTTACTGCATTCCCCCCCCATTCCCATTGTAAAAATTCAGGTTAACCATACACCGGTTAGGCCTATTATCCCTGATTAAATTTGTCCTAATGATGGCCAATTTTACACTGCTGAATCCTTTTGCAGTATCCTAATTCCTGTAATAAAATCCCTATCAATGCTCTTGGCTAAAGTAGGTTTGGGCCAAGCCTTGCTCATTGAAATTGTCCTGCTGCACGATAATTTTACACTACTTCTGCCTTTACAACCCCTTTAAGACACAGCAAATGATGAAGTTTTTTTTATCTTAATGCATTCTATGCATTAGGATAAAAAAACCTTCTGTGTGTAGCAGCCTCCCCAGCACCCCCTAATGACTTACTTGAGCCCCCTCTCTCTCTCCAGTAATGTCCACAAATGTCTAAGCCATCAGGGACACTCCTCCTGACTGGCTGAGACACAGCTGTCAATGAAAGTCAGTCAGCCAATCAGGGGAGAGAGAGGGCTGGGCTGGGTCAGGGCTCCATGTCTGAATGGACACACGGAGCTGTGACTGGGCTCCAGTGCCCCCATAGCAGGCTACTGACTGTGGGGGCACTCAATAGGAGAGAGGGGTCAGGAGCAGCAAAGAGGGACCCGAGAAGAGGAGGGTCTAGGCTGCTCTGTGCAAAACTAACTGCACAGAGGAGGTAAGTATAACATGTTTGTTATTTTAAAAGAAAAAAAACAAGCCTTTACAATCACTTTAATTCTTGTAGTAAAAAAAAAAAAAATAACCTGCCTGTACTCTACTTTGTCTGTAGTACATTTCAAACAATTCTCCCTCAATAAAAATGTTCTGCTGCTGGCCAATTTTATACTGCTATTTGATTTGTGGTTTCTTAACCAGTTCAGTGCAGGGCACTTTTAATCCCTTCCTGCCCAGGTCAAATTTCAGCTTTAAGTGCTGTCTCTAAATAAACAAAAAAGACAGGAAATTTGGAAAAAAAAACACATTTTTATTTGTTTCTGTTAAAACGTTTTGCAAATCTTTATTCATCAATTTAGGTCAAACTGTATTTTGCTACATTTCTTTGATTAAAAATAACTAAAATAAGAGTATATTATTTAGTCCATAGGAAAGCTATGGAGTCTACTAACTGTGGTGTATATATATATATATATATATATATATATATATATATATATATATATGTATATATATATATATATATATATACATACATATATATGCAACTTGATCAATCTTGGTGTACTGATGGTCTGCCTCATTTCTGAAGGCTGAAAATGCCAAGACAGTACAAATATTTCCCAAATGGAAAAATTGGAAAGTAGACAATCCAACGCATTTAGTAAGAGGCATGGTGAGTTTTTTAAAGTTATAATTTTATGTCACAAATTTTTTGGGAAAAATTAAGAATTTTTTTTTTTTTAATTGTGTTTTTATGGTGTGGTGGTGATCAGAGACACTGACTGGTGACAGTATAAAAAAAAATACTTTTTCAATTTGTTTTTTTTATTATTATGACATTTTTTTAACCATATTTTTATTGAAGGTTTGCAAAGAAATACAAAAGTATCTGACATCAAGTAGTTGTACATATTGGTATGCAATGTTCAGCTAGGTAGTCTGAGTATGCAATAAGATGAACAGTAGTATAAACAGTTGCTTTAGGAAATCAATAGTAACAGTAGTAAAACAATAATAAAACATTAAAACCATAATAGTGGGGAAGGATTAGGTGAGATGAGTTAGGATCTACTATAATAGTCTTATTGTGTAAACTTATATTACTCACATCACTTTTAATTCATAGGTGCTAGGAGGAGGTTTGCAGCCACATGTTACCCCAATATGGGAACAAACTGTGGTGGAATGGATGCTGGCGACCCCTCCAGTAAGCTTTCTCTATTGTTTATGGAAAGATCATGTCAATATAATTAAACACCATACAATATGTGAGAGTAGGGACAGGATCAGGGAAGAAACAGGATTGAATGCACGTTTAGCTTTCTGATGGTGTGGCACATGAAGAGGGACCACTATATTGTAACCAGGGGTTGCTTGGTTATGTCCAGACAACAAGCAGGTTTTGTCACGACTATCAGTGACAGAAATAAATCAAGCTGTGGTCTTTAAACGTAGGTATAATGCAGCATTTGACCATTGTAGCCATGCTTGCAATGAGGATAAAGCTTTGTGGTAGCCTCCTCTAGTAGTGGCCATCATGAGTTCATAACTACAGTGTGTATTCACCAGTTTGCGAGTATTTTCAATGGTGGGAGTTTTAACTAATTTTCACAGGCGCATTATGCTGAGCCTGGCTGTTAGAAGAATATTTGTTGTTACTAGTCTCAGGGGGGTAGGGATGTCTTCTATTGTTAGATTTAAGAGCACTAGTGCAAGGGAGAAGGGGATGTGACAGTTGAAAAGGTTGCTTAATATCTGGAATACATTGGACCAGTAAGGTTGTAAGTTAGGGCATGACCACAGGATATGTATAGTAGTTGGTAGTGACAGTTGTATGGAAATTTGCATTGCGGCAGAGGAAGACTGGACTCTTGTGGTTGCTCCAGAATGATGCCCAGATGTAGAAAATTTTCATTCCTCCTATGAGGGTGGTTATAGTGTGATCTGTGCCATTTTTTTTTTTTTTTTTTTTTTTTTTTTTTTTCCAAAATATTTTATTGAATCAAGAAGAGGGTACAAAAACAACAGCATACATAAAGGCATGTAAGAAGCAAGGAAATACAAAGAAGAAATTCGTATGGCCCATATATAACAAAGAGCACTTGGGATACAAAACAATGCAAGAAGAAATATATTAATGCATGAGCAACAACACATAGATGAGATAAAACAGTCAGGGTCGTGTTAGGAAGGCTAGTCGGGAAAAGAAATAGCTACCAAAGATAGACTACTTGTGATGGTTCTCAATAAGGAGAACTCAGGTGTAAGGGCCGAGGTTGAGGTGAGGGGGGGGGGGTGAGCCCCCCGTGTTCAATGCTTGGAGCATAAAGTAGTACCCAGAATAAAGATGGGGATGGGGAGGGTGGGAAGTGGTAAGACAGAGGGGTAGTAAGGGTGGGAGGGAGAGGGGGGGAGTGGAGTCCGTTCACCGATGTTCTCCATGGCATATACTGGGTTTTTAGAAACCCACAGTGATATGTGAGCTGTAGTATCTGTTGTGGCCCAGGGTCAGGCCAAATATGCGACTAAGATATAGAGGACAGATACAAAAAGCAATCAATCTGGGCAAGAAAGACAGGTTGGAGTAGAAGCGCATGGACTACAGTGGCAGCGCCCGAATATGCAGAGGAGGGTGGAACAAGGATCGATGAATTAAACTAAGAGACTTTGAGTGTGGTTATAACCCGGTGTAGTTTTGAAGTGTTTCCAGCACGCCCATCTTGTGTTATATTTGGCAGGGGTGTCTTTTGCTATGTGAATCAGTTCCTCCATTTCTGAAATTCTGTTTATTCTGTGGAACCAGTCTTTAAGAGAGGGAACTTTCTGTGATTTCCAGAGGGTTGGGATGCACTGTTTAGCAGCATCAATCAAGTGGATAATTATTGATTTACGATAGGACGTCTGTGGTAGAGTAGTGTGATGTAATAGGAATTGGGCCGGAGTGTAAGGTAATTCGTAGGTTGTAATGTCCTGAATCAGTTTATGGATAGACCTCCAGAAGGGTTGGAGCAGGGGGCAAGACCACCAGACGTGAAGAAATGTACCTCTATGTTGGTGACATCGCCAACAACCGTCCGAGACAGAAGGATCCCATTTGTGTAGTCTGTCTGGCGTTCTATACCATCTTGCTAATATTTTGTAACTGTTTTCCTGAGTGGAAACGTTTACAGATCCTTTGTGGATATTCAAAAAAGCTGTTTCCCAGTCTGCCGGCGTGAGGTGGACATCCAGGTCTTTCTCCCAGGAGGAGCAAAACTTGGAGGTCGTGATGTCATGATCTTGAAATAGCAGGGAATGCGTCTGGGAAATAAGATGTGTTAAGGGTGCAGTTGAAGAGCATAGGGATTCGAACGGCGTAAGTGCGCGGGAGCAGTCAATTTTTTTCCTCATCGACTGTAGGTAGTGGGTAATTTGTAGAAATGTCCAGGTTGGGATACGAGGTTTTTGCATAATATTAGCGATTTGGTCTCGTGTCAGCGGGTGTCCATTCTGGTAGAAGTGTTGTATCAGGGTTTGTGGTTGTGACCAATAGGCTTGTAGGAAAGTTCGATGTGATCCCGGTAGGAAGTCTGGATTCAGGGTCAGTGGCGTTAATGGTCCCGGGATGGTGGAGAGGGAGGAGTGTGCACACTGTTTCCGGAAGCAATGTAATGTTGGGGCTAGTAAGGGGTGCAGTTTGATTTCTTTGAAACGAAGAGAGGACCGAAGCCATGGTAAAGATCTAAGTGGGAGGGACGTGAATGAGGATTCTAGGGAGACCCAGTCTTTATTATGTGTGTGGACATTCCAGTCTATTATCCTAGTCAAATGTACTGCTTTGTGGTAGTTAGATAGATCTGGGAGTCCTATGCCGCCAAGGTGTTTGGGTAGGGCCAGTTGGTCGTACTTGATTCGGGGCTTGTGGGAACTCCAGAGAAATCTGGTACACATGCTTCTGTAGGATTTGAAAAGAGTTTGGGGGAGATGTATCGGCAAAGCCTGAAGGGTGTAGAGGATTCTTGGAAGCACATTCATTTTTAATATTGCGGCTCTACCAAACCAGGAAAACGTCGGCTTGTCCCAACGTTTCAAGTCCAGCGAAAGTTGTCTAATCAGGGGTAAATAGTTCCGTGCATAAAGATCTGACAGATCTGTTGTGATCTTTATACCTAAGTAGGTGATGTGGTCTTCCTGCCAGTGAAATGGGAAATTGGCTTTGCAGAGGGTGACGTCATCAGGAGGGAGGGAAATATTAAGGGCATATGACTTGGTAAAATTTATTTTAAGATTGGATAAGTGGTTGAAATTGCGGAATTCTTGCAGGAGGATAGGAATTGTGGTATGAGGTTGTGTGAGGAATAGGAGGATGTCGTCGGCAAATGCGGCCAATTTATATTCTTTAACTTTATTTTGAATACCTTTTATGTCAGGGTTTAGTCTTATACTATTTAAAAGTGGTTCTAAGGTCAGTACGAAGAGGATAGGGGATAATGGGCATCCCTGTCTGGTTCCATTGCGAATAGGGAAGGCATCCGACAGGGTGTTATTAACCCTAACTTTGGCCGTGGGATTGAGGTAGAGTGAGTGAATGAAAGCAGTTAATCTAGGTCCGAGGCCTATGGTTTGAAGGACAGCCTGCATGTAATCCCATGCCACCCTGTCGAATGCCTTCTCCGCATCTAAGGACAGGAAGAAACCCTTTTGTTTAGAACTTGAGATGTGGTGATGTAGGTTAATGGCTTTGATGGTATTGTCCCTGGCTTCACGGCCAGGGACAAACCCTACCTGGTCGTTTTTAATGAGGACAGGTAACAGGGGAAGGAGTCTATTGGCTAATATTTTCGCAAAAATTTTGATGTCTGCATTCAATAGGGAAATCGGTCTATAATTGGCCGCTTGTGTGGGGTCTTTATCCTCCTTGGGGATCACCACGATGTGAGCTTCAAGCATATCAGCATTGAGGACACTGGAGTTGGAGAGGGAGTTGAAGGCTTTCCTAAAAGGGAGTTGTAGAATGTCAGAGAATGTTTTGTAATAAATCGATGAAAGACCATCCGGGCCGGGGCTTTTACCAGATTTAGTTTGCTTGAGTGCGGTATCCCATTCCAGTTGTGAGATAGGGCCGTCAAGTTCCTGAAGTGTTTCTGTTGGTGGAAGTTGAGGACAGTACTTGTGTAGGAAGGTCGCGATATCTTGGGACCTGGTTTGGGGAGGGTGGTGAGGAGCAATTGGACCGTCAAGGTTGTACAGTTTAGTGTAGAACTTTTCGAATTCCCTGGCAATCTCCGTGTTCTGTGTGTAGACATCACCAGAGGAGGAGTGCAGGTTGTGTACGGTATATTTCGCGTGTCTAGTGTGGAGGGCCCTAGCCATGAGGCGACTGCTTTTGTTACCGAATTCATAGAATTGCTTTTGGGAAAGCATATAGTTCTTCCGGATAGATTTGCCCAGTGCTTCCTGGATGGAAGCTCTGGTGTCCAGGAGCTCCTGGAGGGTCTGTGAAGCTAAAGTTCGTTTGTGGGTCGCTTCCAGGAGTGCTAATCTGTCAAAGAGTTTCTGAAGGTGAATTTTTTTCCCCTTTCTAATTTTGGCGGTCAACGAGATTAATTTCCCTCTTATTACGCATTTGTGAGCGGCCCATTGGGTCATGTTCGATACGTCTGGGGTGCCATTTTCCTTAAAGTAATCTACTAGACACTTCCTAAGTTCTGTCACGTGTATCGTGTCCGTGAGAAGAGAGGGGTCCAGACGCCAGATTCGTGTGAACGTCTGTAAGTCTGGGAGTGTTAGCGTGACTGAGATAGGGTGGTGGTCTGATAGTGTCATTGGTTCTATACTGGAAGTCGTCAGGTAAGAGAGGTCAGGCTGAGTCAGAAAGAGGTAGTCTAGTCGCGAGTAACGGTTGTGGGGGGTAGAAAAAAAGGTGTAGTCTTTCTCTTTAGGATGTAAAGTGCGCCAGGTATCATGTAAGGAGAGTTTTTGGAGAATCAGTTTGATTTGTCGGAGGGCGCTGTATGGGAGGTGGGACGTGCCTGTGGACGTGTCTACGAGTGGGTTTAGCGGGGCGTTAAAGTCTCCTCCTAGCAGTAGCATTCCATGCTGAAAGTCAAGCAGAGTATTGAGGACCTTTCTAAAGAAAGGCACTTGTGCTTTGTTGGGACTGTAAATATTAGCTAAAGTTATTGGCTTTGTGTGCCACGTGCCTTTGAGGAAGAGAAATCTGCCCTGGTCATCTACTAAGGTATCCGAGATTTGTATGGGGACATGTTTTGAAAGTAGTATTGATACACCTTTAGATTTAGAGTTTGGCGTTGTTGCATGATAGCTATGTGGATAGAAATCATTGGAGAATTTCGGTGTGTTTCGGGTGCTGAAGTGCGTCTCCTGTAGAAATACTATATCTGCCTTCAGGCTTTTCATGTGGATTAGCGTCTGCTTTCTTTTTTCCGGGATATTAAGGCCCTTTATGTTTAAAGAGATTATTTTTAGCTTAGGATGGTTGGAGGTGGTGTGGGAAGAGGCCATCGTTTAAAGCCAAAGATGACCTCTACAGGGGGGCACCAGTATTAGTGGGTATACCAAAGGTATCGGAGAACAGCGGCGAGCGGCTTGAAGGGGGGGGAGGGGAGGGGTTGAGGGAGAGATGAGGAAGGAGGAAGAGGAAGGGTTGTAAAAGGGAGCTCCGCGGGAGCTAGAGTGGTCCCAACTGTGCACTCGGGGAAGTACACAGCTGGAGAAAAATAAACAAAAAACTGGGGTCGGGGTAGCTGGACTAGCTACACCCGACAGAAATATTATACCAGGTTGGGTCAAGGATTTCTTAATGAAAGAGCCTTGTGGGTGGGGGGTGTTTGGTGTCGAAGTCGATTCAGTTCAGTGATCGAGTTCCCATGAGGTCAAGGTGGTAATATATGTGACTATCTAATGTAAACCAGGTGTGTAACATGGAGGAGGGCTTGGTGATAATCTTGTCAGCCAGTTATAGAGAGAGCTGAGGTGAGGAAAATAGTATTGTACCATAGTAGGGAAAAATAATCAGGGGATTAGAGTACTAAAGTTCGGTAAGTCTTTGTTAGATTGCAGACATCAGGGGGTACCGGGGGGAATGGCCTCTAGTGTGCTAGCAAAGCTGAGGGAGGAATGGCGGTAGGGGGAAACACATCTGGGAACGTTCCAACAGGACCAGAGAGCCAGCATGTGTTCTGGGTAGACGGGTGAGTTAGATGAAGATGTGAATGTGTGTAGGGGGGGGGGAATGTCCCCGTTTGTTGTGCAGCTGGACAGAAAGCAATACTGTACCATAGGCTCAAGGGAGGGTGTCATGGAACCAACAATTTGAGCATAGTAAGGCAATCGAGGGCCCACAGTGAAAGCTGCTTCAGAGGAAAACATTAGTGAATAGTAACGGCAAAGAACAAAAACGAAATTAACCAGTAACAGTAACAGTAACAGTAACAGTAACAAGAAACTGAAATCTGCCCACCACACCTGTTTCTCATTTGTGCAATACTGAGGGCGTAAACATACAGACAGGGCTTCGTAAAATGAAGGAAGCGCGTGTATGCAGAGAAGGGGAAGGGAGCATTCAACACAGCCTGATTAATATGTAGTTCAGAGGCAGTCGGTCTCTTGTAAGGGGAAGGGGGATGAGAAATTAAGGCTCACTCCAAAATGAGGGAGCTGGACAACTGAGGTTCCTGGGGAAAGTGTTGTGGTGTTGGGCGTCTGATGGCAATGCAAATGGCCCAATGGAGGGTAGATCAATCATATGTGTTTTAGAGGACACACCGGGTTCAACAGTGTGTGGAGAGGAGAGAGACCGAGTACCTCAAGGCTGGAGACAAAAAAAAAAAAAAAAAAAAAAAAAAAAAAAATGGGGATGGAACAGTCAAGCGTAGAGTGTGATGGTCAAAACGACAGTACATCCGACCGAACCGGCATCCACAGGCGATCGATGGATGAATACCCAAGATTTTCGGAAGTGTCTAGTTCGACTATCGGACGGCCGTCCGATCGTTCATAGTTAGATAGATATTACGTTCTTCGGCGTATATGTGGTCCGGTCGGGGTAGGCAGGATACTGGTGGGGAGCAAGAAAAACGTCTACTCACCGATCCCGTCGTGGAATTCACTGTGAAGATAGATCGGATAGACAGCACGTTGATGTGCAAGTGGGAGGCGATTGATCAGCGTGTAAGTTTTGTTTTCGCAGGCGGGAAGTAGTCGTGGGGGCCCTCGGAACAGGGGATGGGGATGATCCGTTCTGATGAGACGATCAACGAATGTCCGGAGAGCTGTAGATCAGGTAGAGCAAGGTAGATAGGCGTCATGTGCGGAATCCTTCGACAACATCTTACGAACACATCCTACGAACGCCTTTGTCTCCTGTAATCTGGAGAGGCCGAAGGGCTTTGGTTTCGGAGATTGCCCGACGGACGTGGAGAGGTTGGGAGCGGGTGTGCTCTTCGGCGGCGGCCGATGTTAAAGTTGCCAGCTTCATTTACACCATCCATGGAGGTAGCCCTGTGCATGGTAGGTAAGCGAAAATCACTGTACCAGTCCGAGACATCCACTGAGGGCAGGTTGAGGACGGTACAGAAGTGATCCAGATCTTCGGGTACACGAAGATTAACGGTATGGCCGTTGGCTGATGCTGACAAGCAAAAAGGATATTTCCAACGGTACGGTATAGCACGAGCCCGAAGGACGTCCAGTAATGGCTTCAATTCCCGCCTCCGTTGGAGCGTGATAGCGGACAAGTCCTGAAAGATTTTGATTTCGGCACCATGGTGTAAGATTCTACCTCTCTCCCTTGCTTTTCTCATAATCTCCTCTTTCACTAGAAAGTCCGTGAGGCAGCATATCACGTCTCTCGGCGGGTCTGCTTCTCTACCTCTGGGACGGAGTGCTCTGTGAATGCGTTCAAAAGAAATCACTGTATCCGGTGGTCTGTCGAGCAGATCGTTAAGGATGAGGGACACTTCGCGGGACAACTGTTGTGCCTCAAAAGATTCGGGGAGGCCTCTCACCCGTAAGTTGCGGCGTCTCCCTCGGTTATCGAGGTCCTCCAGGTGGCGGTTGATGTCCCTGAGGTGGACCGCATGTGACTCCGAGACCTGCTGAACGTGGCAAAGCGCGGATTCTTGTCGGGCCTGAGCTTCCTCAACCTCTTCTACCCGAATCGCCATCGTGTGGAGGTCTTCTCTGAGTTCGGAGATGGCTGCAGAGAGCGTGGATTTGATGTCAGCCGCCACTGCTCGTAGGTCTGCAATACTCAAAGCCTGAGAGGTCGGTGGGGTAGCGGCGGCGGGAGTCGGAGGGCTGCGGCTCCGTGACCTGCGTGCGGGCCTGCTTGCTGGTGGGGCCTCGTGCATTGCGGCCTGTGATTCTGGCGCGGTGCCACGGGGTCTGGCTCTGAATATCTCCGGTATGTGCTGAGCCGGTGAGAGTTCTTGACCCCTGGACGGTCTGGAGCTCGCCGGGGGAATATTTTGCTGTGTGCTCCCCATGTTTAGGCGGTTAGGGAGTCGTAGCGCAAGATAGCTGGACCTTTGGGAACGGGAGAAGAGAGTTAAGCGTCCATCTTCTTCAGGCACCAAGCCACGCCCCCCCTGTGCCATTTTTTGTGATTAGCAGAGTGGCAGAGTAACGCCATTTGTATTGAATTTGATGATTATGCAGCGCTTTAGTGACAGGACTTATCTGTCTGTGTTGTTGTAGAGGGTATTTAGAGTGATCTGTAATATAGCTGTATTTCTGCAAAGGGTTACAGCTGATCTGGCAGCTGCAAGGAGCATTTATTTTGCGTGAAATAAATACACTCTCATAAGCACATCCCTGGGTACTGAGGCGGCTAGGTGAGGCGGTTTGGATATCCTGTGGATGCGGTCTATGGAGATTTCAAATGGAGTGGCATTGGAAAGCATAGTGTGCATGAGGTCACTTGCATATTTTTGGAGATCAGCAGGCATTATTGATTTGGTTATACTGCGTAGTTTAACATTGTTACGGCAAGACCGATCTTCCAGGTCTGCAAATTTAGCTTTAATCCAGGACTGCACATCTTTTACTTCATCATAGGCGTCCACAAGATCAATACAGTTGTGGTACATTTCTCCATTTTATCTTCTATATATGAGACCCTATTCCCCAAACTGTTGATGTCGGAGGAGAATTTGGTTATGAGGGAGGACAGATCTGACCTTAAAGATGTCTGCAGTGAGAGGAGCATGTCCCTTAATGTTGTGTCCATTGCAGGCTGTCCTGTGGTAGGAACAGCAGCCAAAAAAGGACTATAGGGTCTGGTTTGATTGGAGAGAGTTTAATAGTGTGCTCTATGGGTGAGGGTTCATCCAACCTAATGCAGACCTGAACAGGGCTCCCTGAGTGTGGGCTTCCTCCAGCCGAGTGGCCGGGAGATAGGGGCAGCAGTTGTGGCTATTTATCTCCATGTAAGTCATCCTGGAGATCTGTGTAGGAAGATCACACAACAGCCACTGCCATGCCGGTGCCATCTTGGGCAGCACTGACCTTAAAGTTGCCTTGAGGAAGAAGGCCGTCAGCTTTTTTGGCCGGTTATCCTCTTTCCTCTTACGAGGCATGGTTTAGGAGGGTGACCGGGGTGTGAGGTAGCTGGCTGGCTGTGGATTCTCCATGGATGCGTGCCATTATCGCTCCAGATCTCTCACCAGTGTGCAGAGCTCTGTGTCTTTTTCGCCCATCACGCTCACCGGCAGACCACACGTTTTACAATTTTTTTTTTTTAACACACTATGACAAGAGCAATACAGGGTTACCATATTAACACTGTACTACTCTGGGGAAGTAATTGGGATTTTTTTTACACATTATGATTGCTTATACTAGTGAAATTCACTGGTATAAGCAATCATTTTTACTGAATGAAACTGGTTATTCAGTGTTTACTATTGTGATGATCTGTGATTAGCCACAGCTAATCACATGGTACAGGTGGGCTGTGATTGGCCCTATCAGTACCATGTGATTATTGTGACCAATCACAGCTAGCAACACAATTGTACACAATTAATGGTGTGAAAGGAAGCCATCTATTGTGTACAATTGTCATGTGATCTGCTGTCATTGCCCATAGTGATCACATGCTACCAGTATTTGTCGGTACACTGATCAGTCATTGACTCTGTCCTGTGGAAAACATCACAAGAACAAATGCTTGCTTTGCACTTGTTCTTGTGATGTGATCTTTCTTCAAATAAATGCCTTTGGACGATATTTGAGGATCCTTGGTGTGCTGGCGAATATGTGCATTTATCTGTGATATTTCGAGTATCCAGCTGGTAGTTGCTACAACACCCGCTACTGATGAGCCTTGTTTCTAGGAACATGTGCGATAGGAATATAGACAAGACAGCTGGTGACAGGTCGTATTGGAGAGTGGCCCATGGGGCACAGCAAGCTGCATTTCAGGAGGACATCAGATAATGTCCACCCAGAACAAGGAATGTAGTTAAAGTCCAGCTCCAGAAAATATGAAAATTATCCCCTGTGGTGAGGTTGCGCCCACACTGTAAAGGGTTAACTGCAAGTTTAATCTAGGAGAGAGGAGAAGCACTTTAACTTACCTGCCCCTCATTTCCATAGAAAAAGGTACTCCCACACACTCTAAGGGTGGACTGTCCCTTAGCATCATCACATTAATGCAAGGCTATGGACCCTGCATTGGTCTTGAGGTCAGGCTCTTAGACTGCCAGAGCATGGGGGAGAAAATGATGCAAAGACCATTCTAGCAGTACAGATGATCAGGTAAGTTGATCTTCTTTTTTATATCCTTAAGAGCTATATTAGCAATTAACCATTACAATGTGGGTCACAGTAGTACTGCGGTGACCAATTTAAAAAATGTTGAAAAAAAGGTGCCTGCCTGTACTCTTGTCTCTAGTACATTTTAGCCAATTAAATATGTTTACTATAACTTGGCTAGCAGCAGGAAAGTTTTTTATCAGTGAGAACAAGGATAGCCTCAGCGAACTACTGACCAGTTTCCATCTGCTGGTCAGTAGGTCTATTACAATAAAATATAAAGTTAAATCCTGGAGTCAAATAATGGTGACAATTTAAAGATAGTACAAATTTCTAAAAAAAACTGGTGAAAACATTTTGGGTTATCCTTAAATGTTTGTAACATTAAAAAAACAAATATTGATCCTGGACTTTTAAAGCAGGAACAGCAGCACAGTGCTTGTGCTGTGAAATTTGGCTCTTTGTATCACCTAAAATACCTGGCTGATCTTGCCTGGTGCTGCCCTCCCCCCTGTAAACCGGTCACGGTTTATCATAGCTGCTGAGCTCTGACACCGTGGTCAGTTTACGTGCCTCCATAATCCATAGCTCTTCTCTCTCCCCAGATTCCCCCTCCTCCCTGCCTGTCAGTTCCCATCTGCTCCCCAATCCTCCCTCCTGCTGCTATCATAACAGTGTCATGTCCCTACAACCCACTCTGTTAGGTAATAATATGTGCCCCACTGTATATCCTTTATTAAAAAAAAGCTGATTTCTACCTTATTTCAGAGCACCTCCCAGCACTCATGTGACGGCCTGCCTCTCTCCTTCTCTCCTTCTCTCCTCCCCTCCTCCAGGCTGATGTCAGTGGGATTTCTTGGCCGCTCCCGCTGTAGCTGTCAGACTGGGAGAGGAGAGAAACGGGCGTTCAAGTGAGCGCTGGGAGGTGTATTGAAATAAGGTGCACATCGGCTTTTTTTAAATAAAGGATATACAGTGGGGCACATATTATGTAACAGAGTGGATTGTAGGGACATACGTTTTCAGTCCTTTATATACGCATGCAGTCTGGCTGGCCTGGAAAGGGAGGAAAGCAATTTGTATTAGGCCATATAACTTTCAACTTCAGAGGGAAGGACCTTGTAAAGTACCTCTTTCCAAATTTTCAGTGATGAGGCCTTCAAAATATATGGAGGACTTATAGCAGGATCTGGAATCCCATGGCATTTTCTTCTCTTTTCATTAAATTTTAATTACTATATTCAAACTTAAACAAATCAAATCAGAAAAATGCTGCTGTATTAGGCAAAGCTATTTAAAGAAAATAATGTTTTCTTTTTTCAAAGGGGAAACAATCCAGCCAAATATGTACTGTCAATCAGGGATGGGCGAACGGTTGGGCTGAATTTTGGTTGTTCGGATGTTCGGCGAACATCGAACAATAAGCGATGTTTGAGGCAAAATCGAAAGCTGCCAGAACACTAACATGAAAAATCAAAAGTGCTAATTTTAAAGGCTTATATGCAAGTTATTGTCATAAAACGTGTTTGGGGACCTGGGTCCTGCCCCAGGGGACATGTATCAATGCAATTTTTTTTTTAAACGCCCATTTTTTCGGGTGCAGTGATTTTTTTTTTAATGCTTCAAGTGAAACAATAAAATTAAATGTTCCTTTATATTTGATGCCTGGGGGGTGTCTATAGTATGCCTGTAAAGTGGCACATTTTCCGTGTTTAAAACAGTACCGTAGCAAAATTGCGGCTATAATGAGTTGTTCGGTCTGGGCAATACAGATAAAACTCATTGAAAAAAATGACATGGGATCCTCCCAAAATCCATATCAGGCCAGTCTGGTATGGAAATTAAGGGGAACCCTATGCCAAATTTAAAGAAAATGGCGTAGGGCCCCCCCCAAAATACATACCAGACCTTTATCCGAGCACGCAACCTGGCAGGCAGCAGGAAAAGAGGGGGATGAGAGAGCACCCCCCTCCTGAACAGTACCAGGCCACATGACCCCAAAGCACCTTGTCCCCATGTTGATAGGGACAATTCCCACAACCCTTGCCCGTTGGTTGTGGGGGTATGGGATTGGGAGGCTTATCAGAATATGGAAGCCCCCTTTAACAAGGGTACCCCTACCATTTCACAAAAAAGTGTCAAAGATGGTAAAAAAGACAAGAGACAGCTTGGGACAAGTCCTTTATTAAAAGATAAAAAAATAAGTCCCACAAAATAAATCAACACCACCTGATGGACCGAAAAAAAAGCCGCAACAGTTCCGCCTTCATGGGAGGAATTGACTCTTCTTCTCAATGACAGCTTTTATATAGCTGAGGGCGGGGCCACCCGGTGACGTAAACAGGTGACCCTGCAACCCTCTGACACTGCGGCACAGGGGTCCCCTTAAAATCCATACCAGACCTGAAGAGTCTGTTATGGGTTTTTGGGGGGACACCTAAGTCATTTCTTTTTTAATTTGGCACAGTGTTCCCCTTAATTTCCATACCAGACCTGAAGGACCTGGGATGGATTTTGGGGGGACCCTCACACTTTTTTTTTTTTCATTTGTTTCAGGTTTCCCCTTAATATAAATACCAGACCCAAATGGCCTGGTAATGGACTGGGGGGACCCCATGCCATTTTTTTCAATGAGTTTTATCTATATTGCCAAGACCTAACAATTTATTACAGTCGTGATCAGTTTTAAATGACTTTTTTCAGGCATGATATTTCATTTTTATTGTTTAAAGCATTATTAAAATCACTGCTCCCGAAAAATTGTCAGTTTTTAAAACTTTTTTTGCACTGATATATGTCCCCTGGGGCAAGACCCAGGTCCCCTAAGCCCTTGTACACACAGTCGGAGATTCCGTTGGAATGTTTCCTATCAGACCGTTTTGTCGGATATTCCGACTGTGTGTGGTCTGCATCGGACTGTTTCCGTCGGAATATCAGACTGACCAATTTTTCCAACTTTCCGGTAAAATTTTCCGACATGATACTCTGATCATGTGTAGCCTACTCCGACGGACAAGGTGCCACGCATGCTCAGATCAAATTCCTAGACCAAAGCTATTGGCAACTAGCCTGAATATAGTCCCGTCCTAACAAAATAACGTCATCACGTTATGTACAATCGGATTTCCCAACAACTTAGTCCGACCGTGTGTATGCAACATCACTTCCGGACCTCTTACGGAATTAATCCGTCGGAATTACTCCGACGGATTTGGTTGTCGGAACTTCCAACCGTGTGTACAAGGGCAAACACTTTTTATGACAATAACTTGCATATAAGCTTTTGAAATGAGCACTTTTGATTTTTCATGTTCGTGTCCCATAGACTTGTGATGTTCGTGTGTTCTTCTGAATATTTTGCCTGTTCGGATGTTCTGGTGCAAATCAAACTGGGGAGTGTTCGACTCATCCTTACTGCCAATGTACATCATCACTTGTGAAAATTGTATTGTTCTGCAACATTTTTATATATTTTTAAATATAGTTTGCTCTCAAAGGCACATCAAAGAACCTTTTTTTGTTTTGCATAGCAGTTCCCAGCCTTTCATGCCTTTTTTCAGAAGTTTTCCTACAGCCAGACCTTTTTAACAAGATTCACCTTCAATAGACTTCAATGGATTTCAAGCTGGATTTGTAAAACCTCCCACCAGCCAATCCTTCTCAGATTTGCTTATCCCTAGTTGAAAGTAGGAGATGGCTTTCTCCCTTTCCACTAACTTTTGTGACTCCAGAAGCTTGGCCAACGCACACCAGTGTGAGCCACTGGAATGCTTGTTTTACTCATAATTGTCTGACTTAAGCATATAGTCCCAAGCTGGGGACTGCAGTTCAGAAACGCGATGAAACTTCTTTATCTGGACAGTGGCATTACTATGTTTCCCGGTCACCACTTTTACCTAACAGGACTGTGCAACATTAGACATTAAGGCTAGGTTTCCACTAGTGCGACTTTTCATGTGGTTTGGGACTGAAAAGTCGCATGACAAGTCCCTTAATATCCCTTAATTGAATATTACATAACAAAGAACCACAATATGGAATTTTTAATGTGCCACAACATGAAAAAACATTATATATTAAAAAATATCAAAATTTAATTTCATTTTGTTGTAAAAAATAACCATACAATACATGGAACAGATGCATCTGATTGGATCTCTACATTTTTCGCAATAACGATGGCTTCCTCTGGAGAACTTTTATCAGGCACTGCATGTATGATCACTATAAATAACAAAATAACACAATTTTGACAAAATAAGTCCTTTAACTAAGTGCACTGTGTCCGGGCACCACGTCAATGCAACCATGAGATTGCAGACGTGGTGCTTCATTTGCGGGCCTTTAACCCGCCTTGTGATTCTACGGGAGGAAGCATTGTTGTTTAATTATATAGGTTACTCCTGGGTTTCGTGTACTAGATGAAAACCGGATATGATGTCAGCAGCTCCATTCTTCGGCCGGAGCGGAACTGCTGAAAGGTAAGCTCCTTCAGCTTGATTAAACAAGGACACCTAGATATATATTAGTGAGAAGGCATGTGATGAGAGAAGATGCATCATGCAGATATCTCCTAATCTCGGCTCTGTCTTCTCCTCAGTGATTACCTCCATCCTGTGTATACTGGGGCTCTGGGTTCAAGTGAGAAATGGCCTCTCTCTATTACTATCTATTACAGTGTTTCAGTATCTGAAAGAAGGAATTTAATGTATACTGTTTATATATCTGTAAATAGGAGAAATGTATCTGTGTACAGAGGACGTTATCATATAGTGTGCATGTACTTATGTATAGGGGTCATAAGCAGTATAGTGTCCTTGTATCTGCGTATAGGGGATATTACCCTATAATGTATATGTATAGGGGATTTTACTGTATAGTGTGTGTGTGTGTATCTGTGTAAGAGACATTACCATATAGTGTGTGTGTATTTGTGTTTAGAGGATGTTACCGATTTTGTATTTATCGAGGACTATTTTGCTGAAACCACACCCATTTTCACCAAGTGGGGGGTCAAAAAGGAAGGGCGAGGTCTGGTGTCCCCCCATCCTAAAACTTCACCAGCTGCCACTGTATATGAATACAATAATAACAAACACTATATCACAATATTAGACCAGATTCTCAAGTGTGCAAAGGCCTGTGCATTATTTCATAGGTCTCCATTACCTGGATGTTGATAAGTATTTTGCATTAAAATCCAATAGATGTTTGGCTCCAAAACCACAAGGATAGACCAATATGGATATTTGGTGAAATCACAGTGAGAGGCAAAAAGACCAATATTTGCCCCCTATTGGCCCATCGGAGAGGAAAATTGCAATATAAGTGGTCCATATAAGACTAAACCATCAGCAGAAATAAAGTACCGTATTTATAGGCGTATAACATGCGCCGGCGTATAACATGCACCCCAAGTTTAGGAAGGAATTTTAAGGAAAAAAACTTTTAGGAGGGAAGTTTAAGGAAAAAAAACTTACATTTAAATGCTCAATGCCTTGTCCATCATTGCACCCTTGTCAGTGTCATTTGCAGCCTTCTCATGCAGCCTTGTCCATAATTTGCAGCCTTGTCAGTATCATATGCAGCTTTGTCATGCAGCCTTTTCCATTGTTGCACCCTTGCCAGTGTCATTTGCAGCCTTGTCTATCATTTGCAGCCTTGTCAGTTCAATTTGCAGATTTGCCTTTTAAAAATGGTGCCGCCAAGATACAGAGCCGGATTTCCTGTGTCCTAGGTAGCTCTCGGCAGCTTTCGGCCATTCTTGGAGGCTTTCAGCCACCAAGAAGGGCTGAAGGGGGCTGAAAGCTGCAGAGAATGGCTGAAGGCGTCCCAAAGCTGTTGAGAATGGCCAAAGGTGGCCTAAAGCCACAGAGAAGAGCCGAAGGCAGCTGAAAGCTGCCCACAGGCTCACAATGGTGGGGCATTGGCGTATAACATGCACCCACAATTTTCCCCTGATTTTAAGGGGAAAAATGTGCATGTTATACGCAGATAAATACGGTAGTTGTTTCTGCCTACCTGTAGAAACCTGCAAAAACAGTGGGCAGCAATAAATCCTAGTTGGAAGGTAGTAATTACAAAAAATTCCCATTTTTTTCCTGCTCCACAATAGGAGAGAGAGCAAGGGATAGTTTTCAAAGCTCAAAGTTCAAAGGAACAACTATGGACCTAAATCAAAGAATGGCATATGAGCTGATTATAACTACTAAAAACCTTCCATTGACTTCAATAACTATCACATTTTCAGTCAAAAAATCTGCTTACCTTGTAGGATACCATGCAAAGAATTCCTCTACCTCTTCTGCACAGAGCCATGGCTAATTTGCCAAGCTTTCATACCCCCTCCACCCCCACCTGCATCCAATGGTGTTTTCATGTTGTGGCACCTTAAAAATCCCATATCTTGGTTCTTTGATATGTAATATTCATTTCTTGAATTATCCAAAAAGTATCTTCTGACAAACCTTTGAAAATATAATATACTCATTTTCCACATGTTAGCAATACTGTATGTTTTTTTTAGAAAGCTTTTAGTATTTGCATTGTTTTCCATAGTTCAATTATCTGAATGATAGCTTTCCATTGTTATAAGAACATTAGTGACGTCAGTCTTTACTTTTTTTTACTTTGCATATATAATGGTAAAGCATTATGGCTGTATGTCCTTCACTAACCCTAACATAATGAAATATTTAATGGATTATTACAGCAGCTTCCATCTTTCAATTCAAATGTTTGAGCTGATTTAATATTTATATATTGCTGAATTCACGGGTTTGCTGACAGCGTGTTTTCTCCTTCCTCATTTTCTAACAATCAATTACTGCCCTCTTTTCTTGCACAACAAATTCGTTTACTGCCATATTAAAGTCTTTTATTATGCAAGGCACCACACTTATTTAGCTTGGAAGAGTAAGAGGGGGAGAATATTTTTCCACCATTTGTATGCAGTGAAGTTTTACATTTGGTATTTAGTTTTATTTTCAGAATACTTTTTATTGCCTCTAACAAGGTTTGATACTATAAACCCATTCCTCTAGAAAGTTAAATACAAATTATAGCTAAAATATGAATTGCTTCTCTTAGACAAATTTGTAGCATTCATAAATATATATGTAAAATTATTCATGCTTTGCCCAAGCTTAGAGTTTTCTGTATTGTTTGTTCATAGCCTCTAACTTTTTACAAATGAAAAACCTATTCCCTCTTTGAGTATAACAGAATTATATGTTGGGCTGTGTATAGCAGTTTTGTTGTGTCCAACCTCTTTAAAGAGTATCTGTAGTGTGTGTATGTGTGTGTGTGTGTGTGTGTATATATATATATATATATATATATATATATATATATATATATATATATAAAATGTATTTTGTGTGGTAAAGCAAACCTTCTTTTTAAATCCAAACAGTGCTCTCTCTCTGATTCCCTTCTGAGTCTCAGGCCAGAGCCATCCTGTGCTCTCTTCCTACTCATTTAAAGTCTACTTGAGCGTGGACTCAAGTGTACCACAACATCTAGACCGGAACCAAGCCTGCCACAGAGGCTGGAAAAACCCAGGCCAGATTTGGCTTCAGTCTCTTACAACAGAACGCATGCGAGGTGAAAAATATTGATTATCCATTACCTCACCTTGCATACCATCACATATCCTCCCCCTCTGCTCAAGCCCCTGGGGTTGAGCAATTGTCCCAAGCATAAAGTGCATGCGGAAGAGGGCATCTGCATTGTTTTGATGTTTGTCCAGCCTATGCTCTACTGTAAACTTGAAGGGCTGTAAAGTCAGGAACCATCTTGTCACGCGGCCATTTTTCTCCCTGTTGTCACACATCCACTTTAGGGGAGCATGGTCGGTGACCAGATTAAATGACCTCCCAAACAAGTAATACTTCAGGGAGTCTAGGGCTCATTTTATAGCCAGACACTCCTGCTCGACAATGGCATAATTTTTTTAGTTTTTTATGGCTAAGGTATACAATCGGGTGCTCCTCACCATCTCTGTTCTGGTTCTCTTTGTGGTCACCGGTAGTACACAAAGGGCCTGCTTGAACTTCTGAAATCCCTCCTCGGCTTCAGGATTCCATTTAACCATGATAGACACTCTACACTTTGTCAGGTTGGTGGCAATGGTGGAAAAGTCGGGTATAAACCATCTGTAATACCCCGTAATGTCTAGGAAGGCCCAAACTTGTTTTTTGTTTACCAGTTGGGGCCATTTTTGAATTGCCTCAATCTTATGGGTCTTTGGCTTGACCAGTACCCAGC
Organism: Lithobates pipiens; assembly: GCF_037356315.1. Classification (NCBI taxonomy): domain Eukaryota; kingdom Metazoa; phylum Chordata; class Amphibia; order Anura; family Ranidae; genus Lithobates; species Lithobates pipiens. The sequence goes on along the minus strand of NW_027507785.1, from coordinate 221,714,182 downwards.
CAATAACATACCCAAGGCCTCTTCCAGGCCCCTTGGCACACTTTTTTGGGTTGGCCTTGAGACCTGCTTCCATAAGGGAATCTACCACTTCTTGTACTCGGGGCAGGTGCGATTCCCAATCTGGGCTTTGGATGATCACATGGTCCAAATAAGTGGCTGCATATGGGCGAAGTGGTCTCAAAGTTTTGTCCATCATTCACTGGAATGATGCAGTCGCTCCATGCAGACCAAAAGGCATCCACTTGTACTGAAACGAGCCCTCAGGAGTGGAAAAGGCAGTCTTCTCCTTGGCTGATTCAGTTAGGGGTATTTGCCAATAACCTTTTGTTAAGTCTAGGGTTTTTATGTAGTGGGCCTGTCCACGAGTTCCTTGACTCGAGGCATCGTGTATGCATCGAACTTGGACACACTGTTGAGTTTCCTAAAGTCATTACAAAACCTGATAGTGCCTTTGGGTTTTGGAAAAGGCACTATGGGGCTCAACCAATCACAGTGGGACTCTTCTATCACGTCCAACTCTAACATATTTTTGATTTCCTCCATGACTGCCTCTCGCCCGGCCTCTGGTTTTCTACATGGCTCTATATTTATACAAACCCTTGATTCTGTCACTATATCATGCTGGATCATGATGGTTAGTCCGGGTAAGGGGGAGAAAAGTCTCTATTTTTGTACACAAACCTCCTAATGTCACATTGTTGTGCCACGGACAGGGAATCCAATATTGGGATGTCACTGGGTCCCGGTCTCTTGGGGGTGGGAATGCGGCCAATAAAGTCTCTCTGTCCTTCCAGGGCTTTTACGAGATTCACATGATAAATTTGTTCTGGTTTCCTTTTCCCTGGTTGGTAGACTTTGTTGTTTACCTCCCCTACCCTTTTCAACAACCTCAAAGGGACTCTGCCACTTGGCTAGGAACTTACTTTCAACCGTGGGAACCAGTACCAACACTCTGTCCAGGGCTGAAAGTACAGACCTTGGAACCCCCGATCATAGACCCTCCTCTGTGCCTCTTGGGTTCGCTCCATATATTCTTTTCTTGTACCAGGAGCAGGACAGCTGCGATTCAATCCTGCATCAAGGAGATATGCTCTATGATGCTTCTTTTTTTTTTCATTCTTTATTTATACCACATAGGACATGTAAGGGGGGACAATGATCATGAGAGACAACAGAGACAGCATGTCTTACAGAATTATATCTTATATCCTATATAACATATTTAATTTTCCTCTTAACTTTTTCTGAATTGAACATAGTTATTCTATCTTCACTTATATCTTTCGGTTTGTATATATTTATCTCTTATCCACTCTGTTTATCTATCTCTTTCCATCTCTATCTGTTATAATTCTTATACTCCCTTACTATAAGTCCCCATCTATCTTGAACCTCCGTCTCCTTTTATCTTTTTATACCCCTTAACCCAACTCCTAATCTCTACAAAACAAAATAAAAACAAAAAAACCCACCCCTCCCCCCCACCTCTTTCCTATGATGCTTCTATATGGGGTGGCCTCTCCTTCCCATGTTTCTATGGTGGGATCTAGCAGCCCCCTGGGATGTTTACCATACGAGAGCTCAAAGGGGGAATAGCCTGTGGAGGCCTTTGGAACCTCTCATATGGCAAACATGAGATATCGTAGCAAAAAATCCCAATTTCTCCCATCTTTGTTGACCACCTTTTTCAACATACTTTTCAAAGTTTTATTAAATCTTTCCACAAGACCATCTGTTTGGGGGTGGTAGACTAAGGAACAGAGATGGGAGATTTTATATAAATAACACAGTTCTTTGGTAACCCTGGACATAAATGGGGTGCCCTGATCGGTTAAGATCTCTTTTGCGATCCCCACTCGACTAAACACCTGGACTAAATTCTTAGTGATAGCCCTAGCGGAGGTGTTAAGCAAGGGTATGGCCTCAGAATAGCGTGTCGTGTAGTCCAGGATTACCAGAATATACTGGTGACCTCGGGCAGACTTCACTACCAGCTCGCCCCATGTCCATGACAATCCTCCCAAAAGGGACCTTGATTATTGGTAGAGGGACAATGTGAAAATGGGGTGACGGTGCTAACACTGGGCACTCGGGCACGATTCACAGTACTCCCTGACATGTGAATACAACCCAGGCCAGAAAAATCTCTGGGTTAGTCTCTCGCTGGTCTTTTTGATACCGAGATGTCTCCCTATTACATGACCATGAGCCAGGTCTAGCACCAGTAGCTGTTCTACCTTGTTTTACTACCTGATACAGTAAATTGTTTTTGAGGGCCATGTAGGGGGAAGACACCCCCCAGTTAGGATCCACCTGTTCCCCATCCACCATCTTAACGTTTTCTCTGGCTCTAATGAGGGTGACATCTCGCAGTTGCTCAGTACAGAAACCCTCTCTGCTGACCTCTAAGCCACATTCTGGCTACTCTCATTGTCAGGGTCAGAGCTGTTCTCCTGTTCGTTATCCTCAGGCTGGGAGCTAGCTTCCAGGTCCTGGTCTGAGCACTGACAGGCTGACCCCCCCCCCCACCCCTTCAGCCTCTGTAACAATGCTGACAGCACTCATATGTTTATTTCTCAAAGACAACCTCCGAATATGATGCTGAGCACATGCACTCAACTTCTTTTGGTCGACCATGGTTAGGCCTGTTCTGACTGGAACCTGTCCTGTTAAACTGCTGTATCATCTTGGCCACTGTGCTGCAGCTCAGTTTCAGGGTCTTGGCAAACTTCTTATAGCCTAGGCCATCTTTATGTAGAGCAATAATTCTTTTTTTCAGATCCCCAGAGAGTTATTTGCCATAAGGTGTCATGTTGAACTTCCAGTGACCAGTATGAGCATGTGAGAGCAATAACACCAAATTTAACACACCATTCACACCTGAGACATTGTAACACTAATGAGTCATATGACACCAGGGAGGGAAAATGGCTAAATGGGCCCAATTGGTTTAGACTAGGGATGAGCTTCGAGTTTGAGTCGAACTCATGTTCTACTCGAACATTGCCTGTTCGCCTGTTCAGCGAACAGTGAACAATTTGTGCTGTTCGCAGCAAATTCGAAAAGCCGGAACACCCTATACAAGTCTATGGGAGAAATCTAAAGTGCTAATTTTAAAGGGTAATATGCAGGTTACTGTCCTAAAAAGTGTTTGGGGACCTGGGTCCTGCCCCAGGGGACATGGATCAATGCAAAAAAAAGTTTTAAAAACGGCCGTTTTTTCAGGAGCAGTGATTTTAATAATGATTAAAGTGAAACAATAAAAGTGTAATATTCCTTTAAATTTCGTAGCTGGGGGGTATCTATAGTATGCCTGTGAAGGGGCGCATGTTTCTGGTGCTTAGAACTGTCGCTGCACAAAGTGTCATTTGTGCAGGAAAAAAAGTCTTTTAAAATCACTTGCGGCTAAATTGTCGGGTCTCCGTAATACAGAGAACACTCAATGAGTGTTCTCTGTATTAGCCGACAATTCATTCATTCATTGATTAAAAAAAAAAAAAAAAAAGCGTGGGGGTTCCCCTAAATTCAATCAAAAGGCCCTTCAGGTCTGACATGGATATTAAGGGGAACCCCGTGTCAAATTTAAAAAAAAAATTGACGTGGGGGTCCCCCCAAATATCCATACCAGACCCTTCAGGTCTGATATGGATATTAAGGGGAACCCCGCATCAAATTTAAAAAAAAATTGACGTGGGGGTCCCCCTAAATATCCATACCAGACCCTTTATCCGAGCACGCAACCTGGCAGGCCGCAGGAAAAGAGGGGGGGACGAGAGAGCGGCCCCCCCTCCCTCCTGAACCGTACCAGGCCACATACCCTCAACATTGGGAGGATGCTTTGGGGGTCTGTGACCCCTCAAAGCACCTTGTCCCCATGTTGATAAGGACAAGGGCCTCATCCTCACAACCCTGGCCGTTGGTTGTGAGGGTCTGCGGGCGGGGGGCTTATCAGAATCTGGAAGCCCCCTTTAACAAGGGGACCCCCAGATCCCGCCCCCCCCCCTGTTTGAAATGGTAAGGGGGTACAAAAGTACCCCTACCATTTCACAAAGAAAGTGTCAAAATGGTTAAATAAGACAAACACACTTTTGAAAAATTCCTTTATTAAAAAAAAAAAAAAAAAAAAAAAAAATTCCAGCGGTGCTAATCCACTCTTGCTATCCAGCGACGGGTCTCCGGGGTCCAGCGATGGATGATCATATCCAGCGACGGGGGATCTCTCAGTCCAGCGCTGTCCATACCTCCTTCTTCTGTCTCCACTGCGGAGACACTGCAGAGAGCCGAGCGCTGACATTTCTTATATTGGGAGGGCGGGGCCACCCGTCACCTGACCCCGCCCCTCTGACGCAGGAGAGGGAAGCCAGGGGTTCCCCAGTGACGTGTGGGTGACCCCGCCCCCTCTGATGTAACGCAGGTTTCCGTTACATCAGAGGGGGCGGGGTCACCCACACGTCACTGGGGAACCCCTGGCTTCCCTCTCCTGCGTCAGAGGGGCGGGGTCAGGTGACGGGTGGCCCCGCCCTCCCAATATAAGAAATGTCAGCGCTCGGCTCTCTGCAGTGTCTCCGGAGTGGAGACAGAAGAAGAGGTATGGACAGCGCTGGACTGAGAGATCCCCCGTCGCTGGATATGATCATCCATCGCTGGACCCCGGAGACCCGTCGCTGGATAGCAAGAGTGGATTAGCACCGCTGGAATTTTTTTTTTTTTTTTTTTTTTTTTTAATAAAGGAATTTTTCAAAAGTGTGTTTGTCTTATTTAACCATTTTGACACTTTCTTTGTGAAATGGTAGGGGTACTTTTGTACCCCCTTACCATTTCAAACAGGGGGGGGGGCGGGATCTGGGGGTCCCCTTGTTAAAGGGGGCTTCCAGATTCTGATAAGCCCCCCGCCCGCAGACCCTCACAACCAACGGCCAGGGTTGTGAGGATGAGGCCCTTGTCCTTATCAACATGGGGACAAGGTGCTTTGAGGGGTCACAGACCCCCAAAGCATCCTCCCAATGTTGAGGGTATGTGGCCTGGTACGGTTCAGGAGGGAGGGGGGGCCGCTCTCTCGTCCCCCCCTCTTTTCCTGCGGCCTGCCAGGTTGCGTGCTCGGATAAAGGGTCTGGTATGGATATTTAGGGGGACCCCCACGTCAATTTTTTTTTAAATTTGATGCGGGGTTCCCCTTAATATCCATATCAGACCTGAAGGGTCTGGTATGGATATTTGGGGGGACCCCCACGTCAATTTTTTTTTTAAATTTGACACGGGGTTCCCCTTAATATCCATGTCAGACCTGAAGGGCCTTTTGATTGAATTTAGGGGAACCCCCACGCTTTTTTTTTTTTTTTTTTAATCAATGAATGAATGAATTGTCGGCTAATACAGAGAACACTCATTGAGTGTTCTCTGTATTACGGAGACCCGACAATTTAGCCGCAAGTGATTTTAAAAGACTTTTTTTCCTGCACAAATGACACTTTGTGCAGCGACAGTTCTAAGCACCAGAAACATGCGCCCCTTCACAGGCATACTATAGATACCCCCCAGCTACGAAATTTAAAGGAATATTACACTTTTATTGTTTCACTTTAATCATTATTAAAATCACTGCTCCTGAAAAAACGGCCGTTTTTAAAACTTTTTTTTGCATTGATCCATGTCCCCTGGGGCAGGACCCAGGTCCCCAAACACTTTTTAGGACAGTAACTTTCATATTACCCTTTAAAATGAGCACTTTAGATTGTGAACGTTCGAGTCCCATAGACTTTAATAGGGTTCTAAAGTTCACACGAAGTTTAGGTCTGTTCGCAGGTTCTGGTGCGAACCGAACAGGGGGGTGTTCGGCTCATCCCTAGTTTAGACATTAATGGCTTTGTGTCGAGTTATTTTGAGGTGACAGCAAATTTACACTGTTATACAAGCTGTACACTCAGTACTTTACATTGTAGCAAAGTATCATCTCTTCAGTGTTGTCACATGAAAATATATAATAAAATATGTACAAAAATGTAAGGGGTGTACTCACTTTTGTGAGATACTGTGTATGTGTGTGTATATGTGTGTATATATATATATATATATATATATATATATATATATATATATATATATATATATATATATATATATATATATATATATATATATTATTCATTACAAATATATAGTCAAAATAAATATGGAAAATTCCAATATTATGCGTGAAGCCAATGTTCTTCTTGACAAACCCTGGCTTACAGGATTTGAAAGCATGAATTAAAATCGGACAATATGAAAGTTAAATCTGTACAATGTTACCATTAACATTTTTTGGTCAGGATTGGAAGGAGTTCTAGATATAAAGAAAGCAAACATTTACTTCATAAATATTTTTTTTTTTTGCATTGGAAGGCTCTCTTTTACAAATAATACACTTGTATAGTATTATACTTATGATACTGTGATATACGGGAGTGATAACGCTGTGATTTTTTTCCCTTTATATTTTTTATTGGGCTTTTTAGAAAAGCCCCTTGTTATGTTCATGAATCTGTTCTAATAATCTGCACTGGTTGTGATAGTCCAGGAGAGCAGCACTTAAGAGCAATTTCTTTGATGTGGAATGTGCCATGAAAGCAAAAAAGGTGCGTGTTCTAATCTGTGCCTTAGCCAACCAGACCACAGGTATATGATGTCTAGAGGCAGTATAATATGTCTCTTATTGGTGTAGAGGTTGGAAGTTGGGTAACAACTAAAGCTCTGTACAAGTGGAACAGGAACTAGTGTTGATACATTTGCAAGTTGGACCTCTACTACATCTTCTATGGATATGCACTGGCAAAGCAGAGAGATCTAAGCAGACATGCCAAATAAAAGAAGTGCAAAGAAAAGGGCATGTCTGCCTTTAATGTATTTTCTGCACTTGGTCAAGTGCAGAGAAAAACTATCCCTGAGCAGCTCTCTCCACTCCACTTCCTGCTTTGTACATCCTTGATAAAGCAGTATGTTGGGGTACAATGCCTTCATGGGAGGTACCTTGTTGAGTGATTAATACACAATATGGTCCCCTCTTTTTTATAAACTTAAAGCACTAGGGTTTTTAGGTTATGGCAATTACACTAACCCTCAATATTGGGCCCAGTAGCATTCTCAATGCTGAACTAAGGCTTTACTACCAAGCTGAGCACACATACGAATAGCTCAGTGCCATTTTCATAAACTCTGTAATAGGATGCACTGTATCATTCCTTTACAAGTGCTGTAAGCAATGTTGCTGTTTATGAAAATCATAATTCACCTTTAGATTGTGTCCTCTTTTCTGGGCAATTGCTCCAATGCGTGTCTTCTTGCAGGATCCAGTAGAACCAGCCAACTTATTCTGGTGTTATGCATACCTTTTTTTTTTTACCTGTGGACTTCTTTAATCAAGAATCTGTAAGATATCCACTATTTTTCCCTCTGATGTGTTGCAATAATGTGTGCTGTGCTATGGCAGTTCAATAATTTGAAGGGGTTTCCAGTGCATCAGATAAAAATAAAACAATTTACCATCTTTTTTTTCCCTACACAGCATGCCACAATGCATGGTTTTGCATTACCATGCATTGCAATGCACTGCAACATAAGTGCTTTGTGTAAGTGTGTTGCGGTGCCCTTTAAAATAAACGACTCTGCAAAGCATCAAAGTACTGTAATATGAAGAGCCCAAGATCACCAGCCAGGTGCTTGGAAAAGTAAATAGTGTTTATTGGTCTCAAAAAAATAGCAAACAAAAACAGCTTTCTTCAACAAAATAAAGGCAAACCATCCATAGTCCTGATATAATTAAGACCACACAAATGTCTCACCACCAGTATATTGGTCCCACACTTTAATTTAGGGTACCCATCTGTTTAAAACAAGCTGCAGGAGCTCAGCAAACTGAGTCTGAGTTACCAGACAGCCCCCACAATTCTGGACTATTCCACTCAACCTCATAGACATCTGCTGACTCTTTCCTGCTGATTTTCAAGCTTCTCTTGCAGGTGACATAATCCTTTCAGGACCAGCCTCTGAATTTTCAACCCAGAGAACACTGAAACCAGTCCTTTCCTCTCTAACTAGACTACCTCAGAACCCACACATAAGAACCCCTGAGTAGTACTAAAAATGTCCCTTGAATTGTTTTTTTAAAGGAACCACAACAAAATTAGAGGGGAGCTATTGCTCCCATTCTGAACACATCCCCATTATCCTGTGCAGCACATTGGCTGCCTTATTGCAGTGCAATGGTGCAAAGCCAGTCAAAATTACTTGACTTCAATAAGAGGAAGTCAATGAATAAGAAGACATGCTTCCTATGGTCCACTCTGAATAAATTAGGTTCTTGAAACATTTAAATCTAGACCAAATGTACAACATTTTGGAATGTCAACTATGTTTCTTTTTTCAGTTCTAATTTTACTTTAATTTAGTGTAAGTACAGGTATCAACACAATTATTCATGAATCCGACTGGTAAAATTGTAGGAACATATGAAATTACTTAAACAGAAAAATCATTAAACAGCTTGCTGATGCATTACAGATATACTGAAGTTAACGAGCATTTCTGTTATTTAAATAAGTCTAAATTGAACACACATTACAGAGATACATAATTAGATATGGCAGTCAAACACATAGTTTTGCTTTAAAGATTCATTTGAGTAACACCTTTCTGGGTATAATTTGTTTAGTTAATTAAACATATTTTTGTGGTTTTACTTTAGTCCTAAAAGATGGCATTAAAAGACTAGTATACAGGGTGTTTCAAAGGAATAAACACTTGAAAAAAATGTGCTCAATCAGTAACTATGTTTTATATGAACATAGTAGTATGTACTGAATTATAGAAGTATGCCTACACTTTCTTCTATATCTTAAAAATTGTATACATTTGCTTCATCTGGAGTCATTCCAATGCTAAATTCATTCAGCCCTAATATGATTTCAAGCTGAATTTCAAGCAGATATAAATAAATCCACACACTAATTCCAATGTATTCATTAAAAATAACTAAATATATTTTAACTTCGACTAATGTAAGTACCAAAATTTGAGATGGTATCAGCAGCTTTCAGCCTGGGAGAGGGAAGAACAGCATTAGGAAACAGTCACTGCATATACTTGTACTGTCTAATCACAGGCTGCAGGGCAGGAAAGTGTCCAGTGGTGGCACGTGTCACCCCTCGAATCCATGAGCCCGGCTGATGCTGAAGCATGTGATTAGAGCTGGGTGGGCTCACTTGCTTGGGAAAGAGAGACCCAGGTCAGCTGGAATACGGAAACCTGAAATGGAAACTTCTTCCGGTCCTATAGAGGCATAAACAACACTGCCCTGGAAGCAAACCTCAAGGTGCTTACCAGATGGTACCTATTTCCAACAAGGCTAGCAAAAATGTTCCCTTCCTCCTCACCCCTTTGCTTTAGAGGTTGTAATATCCCAGGATCCATGATGCATATCTGGTGGAACTGTCCAACAATTTGGCGATTCTGGAATAGAATATTTTATATAATACGCAAAGTCACTGGATGTCCAGTCCCTAAGGACCCGTCCATAGCTTTGCTTAATGCCCAGGTACCAGAAACCACCAGAGCCACCCAGAATTTAATCTTTTTTATTTTATTAGGAGCAAAATTGACCATAACAAGAGAGTGGAAACAACCTAATGTCTCCATTACCGCAGCCTGGCTCAAGAGAAAATGGGTTACTACTAACATTTAAAATCGGAGCCTACATTGAACGATCTATGTAACTATTCCCGAGTAATACTGTGCAATACGATGGAATGGGGTGAATCCTGAAAGGTTGGCTAACTCTAGTATTTTCTAGTATTTTCTCCTTCTTTTCTTCTTTTCCTCTTTCTGACTTCTCTATCTTAGTTAAATTTTCTTTGCACTACCTCTTATGCCGTGTACAAACGATCAGAATTTCGGCCAACAAAAGAGCAATGAGAGCTTTTCGACGGAAAATGCAACCAAGTGTATGCTCAATCGGAATTTAGCTGGGCAAATTCCCGCCAGCAAAAATTTGAATGCATGTTCTCAATTTTTCAGATGGAAAAACTTTTGGAAATTTTGATTGTGTGTATGCAATTCTGACTTGTAAAAACTCACGCATGCTCAGATTCAACTACGAGATGGAAGCTATTGGTTACTGGGTATTGAACTTCCTTTTTCCAGTCCCGTCATATGCGTTGTATGTCACCATGCTCTTGAAGGCCGGAATTTGGTGTGACCATGTGTATGCAAGACAGCTTGAGTGAAAGTCCATCGGAATTCCGCCGGGAAAACCATCAGAGCTTTTTCCGACCAAAATTACGATCGTGTGCACACAGCATTAGTGCTTGACCTAACTTGCTTTTGTGCTTAACCACTTCAATACAGGGCACTTTCGCCCCCTTCCTTCCCAGCCCAATTTTCAGCTTTCATCGCTCTAGCGCTTTCAGTGACAATTGCGCGGTCATGCTACACTGTACCCAAATGACATTTTTATCATTTTGTTCGCACAAATAGAGCTTTATTTTGGTGGTATTTATTCACGACTCCGTTTTTTATTTTTTGCGATATAAGCGCAAAAAAGCGGAAATTTGGGGAAAAAAAAACAATATTTTCTTTTTTCTATTTTAAAAGAAATCCAATAAAATCAAATTTTGTCATAAATTTAAGCCAAAATGTATTCTGCTACATGTTTTTGGTAAAAAAATTCAGTTAAGTGTATAATAATTGGTTTGTGTGATCACGGACATATGTACGCAAATGATCATGTACATATGTGTGCAGGTGATCACGTACATATGTGTGCAGATAATCATTGGGACATGTGATTTTAGTGGGACATATGTGGGAGACATGTTTTTATTATTAGGGACATTTGGTTTTATTATTTGGGGACATGTATGTTTTGGGGACATGTGTGGGGACATTGTGTGGTGTGTTTACTGTGTGGTGATCTGTGTTTACACTAGACTGGTGATCAGTGAGTAAAAAGCTGTAAAAAACAGCTCATACTCACTGATCATCAGCCGGCTGCAGCGATCTGCTCTCCTCTCCTCAGCGATGACTTCTGTGTGAGGAGAGGAGGAGCCGATTGCCTAGCAACCGGCTGTTTGTTTACATCACATGACGGCCGTGATTGGACACGGCCGTCATGTGATCAGGAGGGCCAATCACAGAGCCCTCCTGCCGATCTGAGATGCGCCGTGTCCGGGTGACACGGGCGCATCGAGATCGCGCCTCTGCGTGGGCACGCGCGCGCGCAATCCCGCTCCTTCTGATGGACGTTCCTGAACGTCCTATCAGGAGTAGACGGCTCCCACCCGGTCGTATATGTGCATTGGCCGGGTGGGAAGTGGTTAAGGATCAAGTTTCCAGAGGCTACTTAAACAGGAACCAGACTGTGTTATCTGGCAGAGCTGAGTGATCCCAGATCTAAATTCAAATAAATACAAAAAAGTAAGACAGACATACATTATCTCACAAAAGTGAGTACACCCCTCACATTTTTGTAAATATTTTATTATATCTTTTCATGTGATAACCCTTAAGAAATGACACTTTACTACAATGTAAAGTAGTGAGTGTATAGCTTGTAACAACAGTGTAAATTTGCTATCCCCTCTAAATAACTCAACACACAGCCATTAATTTCTAACCCGCGGCAACAAAAGTGAGTACATCCCTAAGTGAAAATGTCCAAATTGGGCCCAAAGTGTCAATATTTTTTTTGTTGTAATTACTTTATTTCTATAGTGCATTTCACAGCAAAAGTAAGTAACAATGATATCTAATAAAATCAGATAGCAGGAAGGGTCACATAATGTGTTCAACATATCAACTGTCCCGGCATTACACAGTATGGATGGCATGAATGAAAACAGGGTATGTATAAAAAATATTGGCGGTGCATAGACCGGGAAGGCATTCCATCAGTTACATGAGAGACCCAAAACTGTTTTTTTCCGTCAGAATAAACTGACGTTTTTACCGACGGAGTTCCGCTGAAACTGACTTGCCTACACACGATCACACCAAAGTCCGATCATTTAGAACATGGTGATGTACAACACGTACAACGAGACTGGAATAAGGAAGTTTAATAGCCAGTAGCCAATAGCTGCCCTTGCGTCTTATTTGGTCTGTCACACTAGCATACAGACAAATGGTTTTCCCGATGGGAATTGATTCTGTTGGAAAGATTTAAAACATGTTCTATTTCTAGGTCCATCAGAATTTAAAAAACAAAAATTTTGATGAAGCCCACACACGATCGGAACATCCGATGAAATGATTCTGTCTGACTTTGTCTGCTGCAAAGTCCGTAGTGTGTACATGGCATCAGAGGTAAGCATCAGTGTACACAAAATGCTGCCATGGTCTCCAGGTCTCCCGGTTGTGCAGGGTGGCGGTGAGATCCTCCATATTTCACAGTTCATTCACTTTAGTAAACCACAGGGATTTTGACGGCGGATTCTCCGATCTCCAACAGAGGGTGATGCGTGCCTTGGCCATATTTATTAACTGGATGGTGAGAGATGCTTTGTATTTCTTGATCAGTCACTCAGATAGATGAAACAAGCAAGCTGTGGGATTCCCCACTAGAGAAACATTGGTTAGGTGCTTGATTGTGCAGGTCACCTCATGCCAAAAAGACCTGAGTTTGGGACAGTCCCAAAAGACGTGTAGCATCGTTCCCTCCACATTGCCACATCGCCAACACAGACTAGGGACTTGCAAAAAGAAATGGTGCAGAATAGTGGGTACCCTATACCATTGGGTCAAGATCTTGTAAAATATCTCTTGAAATCTGGTAGCAGTGGAGGACTTCTGAGCAAAGTGGAGGGCCTTCTCTCTCTGGGAGTCAGTGAATTGGATGCCAAGATCCAATTCCCTCTTAAAGAGAAATGGGGGTACATAACCTTCAACCCCTTGAGCCAGAGAGGCATAGAGGAAGATGGCAGACCGTCTCCCCCCATTGACAGATATGTTCCAGTTCTGTGAGCTGACGAGATATGCCTGGGAACCACGAACGAGGAAATTACAAAGCTGTATGCCACTTCAGAAGTCCAGAGGGGGGTCTGTAGCAGATACCTCGGTAGCTGATGAGAGTTGCCCGTCGGGTCCCACAAAGTCACATAGATGGAGTCGGCCCCACACAGCCAGCCACTTAAATTGAGAATTCTGAAGGTCGCATGCGAATTCTGGATTTCCCAAATCAGGAACCATAGGGGAGGGTAGTAGTGTCACTGAGGAATGTTGAAAGGCATCTCTGGCCACCAATAGTGTGCTGCCCAGTGTAAGGTGGTCAACGAGTTTTTTTTGGCAGGGGTGAGATGATTCATGGCCAGCTCTTGGCTGTGTTGTTAGAGTCTTCCATTTTCATGGCCACCCATTGTTTTGCCTCTGCGTGGCAATGCCAGTCCACCAACCTGGTGAGATGGGCTACTCTGTAATAGGTTCTCACAGCTGGAAGACCCACCCTTCCCCTATGCTCGTGAGATGGAGAAGTTGAAGTCTAATGCATGGCCCGTAATGGGACCAGACAAAATCACTGAACATAGAACCTATCCGCTTGAAGAACACTGGTGGAAAGTGGATTGGGAGAACCTGCAGCAGGTACAGTATGCTAGGCAACATGGTCATCTTGAGGGCATTGCAGCGGTCAAACCACTTTAATGTGAGTGACTGCCAAAGAAGGCTGTCCGTTTGAAGATGGATAAGTAGTGGGGCAAAGTTTGTCTTATACAGGTTAGAGGGGTCAGAAATAATGTCCACTCCCAAGTAGTGAATAGAGTCAGTCACCCAACGCAAGGGGGACGTCAAGTGCAGGCATTTGACAGTGCCCTTGCCCACTGTATTGTTCAGAATGGAGGATTTGGACAGGTTGATTTGGAACAGAGAGAAGGCACCATACTCCTGCAGAGACTAGAGCAATATCGGGATAGAGGTAAGTGGTTCTGTCAGGAAAAAAATGAAGTCGTCCACAAAAGAAGCCACCTTGTGGGTCCTGGAGGATTTTTGGTAACCAGTAATGCCGGAGTCTGCCCTAATTTTGCACAGAAAGGGCTCCAGAGAGATTATGAATATCGGAGGAGACAAGGGGGGGAGCGGCCTATCCTCAGGTGATTGCAAGTCTCCTACCACTGCAGCCCCTGCCTGTGTACCCTTTTTGCTGGTAGTAGCAGTAGTGTGGTCTCGCTATGACGACTCGTTGGTGCAACCTCTTTGCCAGGGCAGCAGTGCCCTTAGCTCCCCCTTTGTCAGCGGTGTTTGTGGTCCCCTGCTATGAATAATCAGCTTGCCTGTACAATCCAATGGGCGGGTCTCGGCTCTCTCCTGTGCGGAGCTCCAGAAAGCACATATTCACTCTTCCATTGCTGAGCCACGCCCCCAAAGTGTCAATATTTTGTGTGACCACTATTATTTTCCAGCACAGCCTTAACCCTCTTGGGCATGGAGTTCACCAGAGCTTCACAGGTTGCCACCGGAGTCTTCTTCCACTTCTCCATGATTATATTACAGAGCCGGTGAATGTTAGAGTCCTTGTGCTCCTCCACCTTCTGTTTGAGGATGCCCCACAGATGTTCAATAGAGTTTAGGCTGGAGACATGCTTGGCCAGTCCATCAGCTTTACCTTTAGCTTCTTTAGCAAGGCAGTGGTCGTATTGGAGGTGTTTGGGGTGATTATCATGTTGGCATACTGCTCTGCAGCCCAGTCCCCAAAGGGAGGGGATCATTCAATATGTCACAGTACTTGTTGGCATTCATGGTTCCCTCAATGAACTATAGCTCCCCAGTATCGGCAGAACTCATGCAGCCCCAGACCATGACACTCCCACCACCATGCTTGACTTTGGCAAGACACACCCGTCTTTGTACTCCTCACCTGGTTGCCACCATACACGCTTGACACAATCTGAACTAAATACGTTCATCTTGGTCTCATCAGACCACAGGACATGTTTCCAGTAATCCATGTCCTTAGTCTGCTTGTCTTCAGCAAACAGTTTGCAGGCTTTCTTGTGCATTTTCTTTAGAAGAATTTTCCTTCTGGGATGATAGTCATGCAGACCAATTTGATACAGTGTGTGGCGTATGGTCTGAACACTGACAGGTTAACCCCCCAACCCTTTAACCTCTGCAGCAATGCTGGCAGTACTCATATGTGTATTTCCCAAAGATAACTTCTGGATATGATGCTGAGTAAGTGCACTCAACTTCTTTGATCGACCATGGCAAGGCCTGTTCTGAGTGAAACCTGTCCCATTAAGCCACTGTATCTTGGCCACGATGCTGCAGCTCAGTTTCAGGGTCTTGGCAATCTTCTTAAAGCCTAGGCCATCTTTATGAAGAGCAACAATTCTTTTTTTTCAGATCCTCAGAGAGTGCTTTTCCATGAGGTGCCATGTTGAACTTCCAGTGATCCAGTATGAGAGAGTGAGAGCGATAAAACCAAATATAACACAAATGCTCAACATTCACATCTGAGACCTTGTAAAACTAACAAGACACAGAGGAGAAAAATTGATAATTTGGGCCCAATCTGGACTTTTTCACTTAGGGGTGTACTCACTTTTGTTGCCAGCGGTATAGACATTAATGACTGTGTGTTGCGTTATTTTGAGGGGATGGCAAATTTACACTATTATAAAAGCTGTACACTCCTACTTTACATTGTAGCAAAGTGTCATTTCTTCAGTGTTGTTACATGAAAATCTAATAAAATATTTACAAAAATGTGAGGGTTGCACTCACTTTTGTGTGTTTCAACTGTGTATTTAGATGTTTGCCTAGAGTTATGCTTCACATTAGTTATGATTATGAAAAAATGAAACAGCAAGGGTATATCATTAAAGGAGAAAGATTGGGCAAATATGTGTCCAAGAACTCCATGAGTTTTAATCATGTCACCTGTCCCAGGAGATTTGCACCGCATTTGTTAGGCTATGGACTATGGAGTAACCTATTATATCCCACATTAATGGCTTCTTTTTTTTAGCCAAAGGTTACAAAACACAAAACATCACCATAAAAAACAAAACAGTATTCATTTAATAGACTAATATCTCAAGCACAACACAACATAAAGACATAAGCACTTAAAAATGGTGCATCTAAAAGACCTTATCGTGATAACAAAATATATCGCAATTCTTCCCCAAAGAGGAGGCAACGTGAGAGGTGCGAGATCCCCACATCTAAGTGCAAAATCTCCGACTGGTCCCCCCCCAAGCAAAATCTACAGTAGAGTACTAATCCTTGCTCCCAATATCCCCCACCCTTCACCCACTTATTCTCCCCATGTCATCACCCCTGATTACCCCTTACTTCCCTTTTTTGTGACATAAACAATCAAAAAAAATTGAAAAAATAAAAAACATATGTGATAATTTAGGGGGCAAAAACTTGGGAGGATTGCACCTCCCTAATTCTGCCCTTCATGGCTTCTTTGGATATATTTGGCTGTCCTGTATGCTTTCCCTTACAGTTGCAGTTTTATCTGCACCATCCTTTACTGTCAGGGATACGAGTTGCTATGGCCTGGTAGAGCTTTGAGGCCTGTTGTATTGTGCACAAAATGATTTTTTCATTGCTGTCACAGAACAAAGTTTAACTATGTACACAATGCTCAAGTAACTTTACAGTGTTAAAGTTGGATCTGTACTATATGTCCAAGAAATGTGTTTTACTGAGTAATACATTTTTAAGCATTCTGTTAATTTGGAATTGCCAAATTAATTTATAGTAAACATTTTTATAAATATATATTGCTATTTTCTTGTTATCTGATTCAGGCATAAAGGAAGAATGAAATTATGTTACTTTGGTCAATTACACAATTGCACTTTGATTTCGCAGTGAGCCACTGCCTCCCCAGCCAGACACTGTTTTTTTTATTGCTAGGTAAAACTGCTCCCATATATGTATTTCAATTGTGGGAATACCTATTTTCCTGGGGTACTGCCTTCAGCTTTAAATAAATGGTCATTAAAGAAAAAAATAACTTTTGTAGGGTAGAGGTGCTTGCACATACATGCATCAGCTTGTAAGTCCTGATGCTATGTCCAATGTCAAACTATTCTGACCAGAAAATTTTCAGCACTACCTACACATTTCCATTGACCATTAAGGTTGTTCATTTTAGTGGCGGCCAATAGAACTTATGGGGTGTTTAGCTGCCCACACCAATTTAATTGCCTCCAGTAATATGCATGATACTAGAACAGTCCTGCATCTTGATCCTCTGTCCTGTTGCGGTGTCCCAGGCCAAATCCTGGGATGATAGCACCCATCACAACAGCACTAGTTGCCCAGCGATGCCATACCCTGTGTGTGAGCTGGTATTGATGAAACTTCTGAAAGCATGATAGTTTTCTTTCTGGTCCATCTGTCAGGTGTGGGAAGCAGTTGAGTTATTTGTGTTGAGATGCTAGTTTCCTATCAGTTCTGCCCCCTCTTAGATTGACAGTGGGAGAAACTTGATGAGTAATGCTGATAGACTAGTTCCCCACCAGGTCCACCTTCAGTTATATTCTCACTCATGATCTCTAGATCCCTAGTCCTAGGTTAATCGATTATAAGACTTACAGCTGCTGCTTGATGTAGTTGTGGCTTCTCGGTTTATAAATGGATGAATCAAATTGTGCTGGGAGACACACTAATATAAGTTATGCCGCGTACACATGACCAGACTTTTCTATAGACTAGATCCGACGGAACGAATCCGCCCGGACAATTTGATCATGTGTGGGATTCATCAGACCTTTGCTGTCTTAAAATCAGATGGACTTTAGATTTAATACACGCTTCAAATCTTTCAGACGGACTCAAGTCCGGTCGAAAAATCAGTTTGTCTGTATGCTAGTCTGACGGGCGAAAACCGACGCTAGGGCAGCTATTGGCTACTGGCTATGAACTTCCTTATTCTAATATGGTCGTACGTCATCACATTTGAATCCATCGAACTTTGGTGTGCTTGTGTATGGCCAAGTCCGTTCATTCAGAAAGTCAGTCGGAACTCTACCAAAAGTCCGTCGGGAAGACCGACAGACCTCGTCCGTCGAAAAGTCTAGTCATGTATACGTGGCATTACAGATCAGTCGCAGCTTCTAGAGTAGCAGAAGCTGATACCTGTATATGGAAATATATTACAGGGATGTTATTCTGGGAACAGTAACTGTGCAGCCACTAGTTTTGTGCTAATAAATGAGAACTATACAAGCACAGCTGCCCTTCTGTTAGTCATATGTAAAAAGAAGCATCTCTGGATTCCCTTCAGGCATGTGAGCTTGTAGGTGGGGTGCAGTGTAGTTCGATGACAAGAATTCACACAGTCGGATGTAATAATGAACTTGTATTGAAGCAATGTTGCAACAGTTCACAATAATCCTGGTGGGAAGACTGGCCTACCAGGTGCCCTCACGGTAACAGTAATGTGAACAAAGAAAACAAAAAAACATTTGACAATTTTTTTCTGAAAATACATTTTCAAATAGAATGAAAATTAGAAAGAATGAAAATCCGAAATTCAAAAGAACAAAAATAAGAACGAAAATCCAAAAGAACAAAAAACATTCAGATAATTTCTATTATAATTGAATTAAGTTTATTAACCATTATTATAGTTTTTAATTATTTATTAATAATAAATAATAATAATAAAAACTATAATAATAGTTATAAACTAATAAATTATAGGTATTGGAATTTCCTTTTAAATTTGTCTGCCTGTTAATGAATGTAACGAATACAAATGTATCCGAAGTTACGAATTTTCAAAATGACAAATACTGCATCTATAAGAATGGAACGTACCAAATTCAAAACATTTCTGAATTCACAAATTACCGAAATAACGAATACCGCATCCATACGCATGGAACGTACCAATTTCAAATTTTTCCAAATTACCAAAATAACGAATACTGCATCTATATGAATAAAACGTACTGAATTCAAATTTTTGAGAATTTACAAATTAATTCTACTGTAAATAACAAATGTAAAACTTACAGCTGCTGTAAAAAAAAAAGTCTTAAACAAAAAAAAGAAAACAAAAACAAAAAATAATTTTGGCCATGCACGTGTCTAACCGCTACTACTGTCCCTCACAGACTGGGTACCTTTCCTTGCACTACTTACTCACTTGCATAAATGTACCAAAACCCAGGAGCCAGGGCCTTATATTGGTTCTGCCTGACTAATGATGGTTGCTAGATTCACATGGGATGACAGCATCCAACTGGATTGTTTCCCCAGTAACCCAGGATTTTCCTCCTGACTTCCCTTCCATCTGCAGTGCCGCTGTAGATAGCGCCATCTGCAGCGGAGACAGAAGACTGCACCTGCCTACAAGCTATCGCAGGTACAGCATACAGAAAAACTTATTTAGCTGAGGCTAAGAGTGGGTGTGAGCATGCACTATGAATTTATAACTGTGAGCTCCCAGCTATATCTACTTTGCCCAGAATATGGAATACAAAGAATAGGAGGGAATCATTTTACTATTTATTATTCTCTATTGCTACAAACATTTTCATTATAAAGTGAAGGATGATGACAAGATTTCTTAATGTTTTCGAAGTTGGAAGAAGACTTGCAAAACTGATTGTTTAGTGACCATAAGAAGCCAGTTCAGGTTTTTAGCCAGTGTAGGGGTAGGTGTGGGTGTAGGTGGACAAGAAGCTGTTGACAATTATCATATACAGTCTAGGATGCAGTGCTAATTTTGTTGCCCATAGCAACCATTGTGTTACATATATACCACCATGGAACGTTAAAATGTATGTATGGCACCTATCAAAGTGGCCCAGGGTTTATATAAACAGGATGAAATAATTAAATAATTTTAATAATGAACAATACCATTTTGGCTGTGTGTCTGTCCTTTACAGCATTTTAAAATGTGATTTTGCAATATGTAAATGATATGGCTCTTGTAGAGCCATGCCCTTTTTAAATGAATGAGCTTCTTAAAATAAAGTACTTTCTTCACCTACAATGGCTTGCTCAGTGCAAAAAAGTGTACCTGGAAATGTTTTGGGAATGTTGCCAACTATAGCAAGGGAGAAAGAACTGGCTGCCTGATACTGCAGATACAAAGAGCTCTATACTAAAATCTAAAGAAGGGCCACATCACTGTCATAACTCTCACAGATTGATTTATAAAATTTAAAGAGTTACTTCACCCCACCCCCAGCCTTTTCCCCCATCCCCCTTACCTGTTATGATGGGTTCTCTTCAATATAAATACTCTCCTTCCCAGTAAATTCAGTGATGAAAATTTGCTGTTCTGATGTTACAACCCATTTCTTGTGCCACCATCTCTGCTTCCTCAGTCACTGGGAGCTGGCTATCTCTTCTGGATTCAGGCAACTGGTCCCTCGTCGATGTGCCTCCAAGCTAAACCTCTAGCTTCATCGTATATTTGCTCCTGTAGCCTTCTGGGATCTATCAAAGAGATATCTCAGGAGGCTACAGGAGCAGGGTACATTGATCTTGCCGGGGAAAAATTGGTAGTGCCAAACGAAAACAAAATAGAACCAAAAGCCAAAAAAATGCTTTTTGTATATTGTTGGGCAGAGAAAAGATGGAGGCAGGGATGTAATCAGTATTAAATCCAAAACCAAACATTTAATATATTGCAATTTATCAATTAATCAATATATCAGCATCTGCATCAGTTTTCTTTTCTTACACTTTTTTTCCCCTCTGTTTTCACCTGGTGATCTGGCCAATAACACACACCATTTTTTAGAGTGCCTCTATTCTGGATAAAAGAACACAGGGGTCAACTTTGAACAGCAGCATTATCAGTCTGTGTGGAGGGGAGTGTTAAACGTATTACCAGATTTACATACACTAACAAATTGAAGTCGAACACCAGCTATTACAGGGGTGGGCAATCTTTTAGAGGTGTAAATCTACCCAATAAACATGAAACAGATCAACAATCACTGAGGTTCAGTACATTTAGCAAGGCCTCACTAAATAGTAAGGGCCACATGAGGATAGCTTAGCTTAGAAAAATATAATAAAAACAAATGTCACTGTACAAATACAAACTTACCTACCATAAAAGTTGGCTTCAGTGAGAAAATCATTCACTTTCATTTATAATTTTGTGTCATATTTAGAGAGTAATTGGTCACCCCCACAAGTCTGTCACAGGAGTCCACCATGAAGGCAGAACAACTCTACTGCAGCTTTACTTCCTTGAATTGTTGCAGGCCCAACTGTAGGGCAGTATACAGCAGTCAGTAGTATACAGAGGTCAGTAGGATGTATTGAAGTGTATAGAGGTCAGTAGGTTAGAGTACAGGAGTCAGCAGTTTACAGAGCAGACTATAGGGATCAACAGGGCAGAGGATAGTATCAGTTGAGTAATTGATGGAGCCAATTGAGCAGTGGCCAGTCAGTCAGTAGAGCAGAGGATGGTGTCAGGGCAATGAACAGCGTCAGTAGAGCAGTGGATGGTATTAGTAAGGTGGTGGAGGGCATCATTAGAGCAGTGAATACTGTCAGTCAGTAGAGCAGTATATAGCAGTCAGTAGGTCAGTAGACAGTGTCAGCAGGACAGTGTACAGGAGTCAGTAGGGCAGTGGACTCATTGGCTCAGCAATGGTGAAGTGAAGTCACGCTTTTAGGGAGATCTGCAAAGCACCACCTTCCTCACTGACCATAAACCATATGCACGGCTAAGCTACTCTGGACTTTGGAACTCAACCCACAGCCCATAGACTCCTGACCTGAGAGAATCCTATAATGGTGGTAGATGCTTTGACTGAGGAGCAGTATCCAGCAGGAATAAAGGCCCTAGCTGGGCTTGCAGAGGAGGGAAGCGCCAGCTACTTACTACTACTTGCCGATCCCAGGCGGCCTAGCCCTCTCATCCATCCTATGTGATGTCACATACAAGAGCCTGGGATGGACATGAGAGAAGGACTGCTTACTAGGTTGTTTCTTCCCTGCCATGCTCTGCATATGTGGGAGGAGCAGTTTGGGGACAGCAAGGAAGGATGTGATCTAAGGGTTGCCGATCCTTGAGCTAATAATTAATAGGCAGTTACAGCAAACAGTTGTTTCCTTTTAGGATAAAGGTTTAACATAAATAAAAGCTGATTGTTGCAAGCACCCCTGCTAGTGTTAAGTGGTTTGTGTTAAATAGTGTTAAACGGTTTGTCTCTTCTCTGTAACTGATACATTCTACTGGAGAGCTTGTTCTTTAAAAAAAAAAGCATACTTACTGGCTGGATCACCAGATGAAAATAGAAGAGAGAAAGCCTTATTTATATTTACATTTAGAAAATAGGATGAAAATGTAAAAGTACATTTAATGATATATATATACACACACTGAGTAACTTTCTTATGTGTATTTTCTAATCATAGTATAATAATGGTGATAGCTGTCCTTTCAATTACTAATTTTAAATAATTACCATAGCTTTGGTGTGCAATAATTCCCATGATGCTTAGCCAACCTTATTGTTTTTTTAATGATGAACAACATCAGTCTCTTACCTCCATTACAAACTTCTAATCAACAATTTTGTTAACTCTCCTAACAGGGTCATGATGTCTTTTTATGTTGATGCATATAAATGTTGCCTTTGTATTCTCTCCAACAGTGTCACAGAATGCATTATTATCACTTTTTTTGTTCATGTTGCTAATAACAAGGGTTTGGTGCACATCCTCTGGGAAATTATAAATACAAATATGGCCTATTTATGTACAAGCATGGTTTATTTTCTCTTAAGAGAAAGTCATATTGCCAATTCATAAGAAGATGATTTTCAAATGAGCATTATTAACTGCTCTGC
Source organism: Lithobates pipiens (assembly GCF_037356315.1). NCBI lineage: Eukaryota > Metazoa > Chordata > Amphibia > Anura > Ranidae > Lithobates > Lithobates pipiens. The sequence goes on along the minus strand of NW_027507785.1, from coordinate 221,691,368 downwards.
TACTTTCTGATGTGAAAAATTAATATACCATAAAATGCTCAGTTCATATTACTCAATAAAAACTATTTTGAACTAAAATCTTTTAACCATATTAACTGTGAGCTAGAGGTATTAGCAAACAAATCCAGGACAAAAGTTTTTATTTTATTTTTTTTCTTTTAAATCGAGCGGTGAAGGGTTAGATTCACTGTCTGTTTTTTTTTTTTTTTTTTTGCAAATATAAGTTTATTCATAAAGGCTGTGCCCAACATGGGCATGTGCAAAACAATAGACTCACAACTTTGAAAAACATAAGGGGAAACACGGGAAATACAATGTAGGTTTGTCATACTTATGGAAGGAGAGGCAGACATGTTATACATCCCATATTCAACACGGATCAGATGGATAAGTCATATCACATCATAACCTGACAATCAAAGGCCAACTCGCCTAAGATCCTTCAACATGGAACATGATGTATGTTAGCAGTCTACGTCTCAGCTGCTGTTCGTTTCCTACTCTCCCAGTTCCCCATCTCCCCTGGCTAGGTCTCAACACCAGGGACTTTCAATCTACCCATAGGTCCGGAATGGACACGGAGGGGGGAAGGGTGGGGAGGGGGAAAAATAAAAAAAAGGGGGGGGGGGGAGAGGGGATTACTGGTTGATGCAGGATAGCCCCCAACCACTCTCCAAGGCACTAATCACCTTACCCCGTTCTAAGCGCCACACCTTCAGAGGAGAGGATGAACTGACAACAAAGAGCCCAGATTTTCTCAAATTTTTCCTGTTGTTGTTTCCCAGATAATACCAGGTCTTCCATTTGACTAATTACCTTCCGAATCCATGATGCCACCGATGGGGGCATTTGGGTTTTCCAGTGGAGTGGGACACAGGCTCTGGCTGCGTTCACTAGGTGACACACTATAGATTGCTTATACTTTTCGGTGGACATTGTGTTATATGCAGTAGAAAAAAGGCAGGGTCATCTGGGATAATGTATTTCATGAACTTTTGTATGATGGACCTAACCATGGACCAGAAATAGGATAGCCTCGGGCACGACCAAAATACATGCAGCAATGTGCCCTGTTCCACCCGACATCTCCAGCAAAGCGCTGAAGTGGTCGGGTAGTAAGTCTCTCGAGGGGTTAGATACCACCTTGACAGGAGTTTGTAGTTATTTTTCTGTACTTTCGTACAGATAGAAGACTTCAGGGCAAACGTGACAATACGTTGAGCCTGGTTCGAGGTAAATTCATGGTTCAAATCTCTCTCCCAATTTTTCAGGAAGGTCAGATGTGTTGAAAATAAAATAATGATAGGGGCGCTGAAAAAATATAAATGTCAATTACAAATGTGAAAATTGATAATCATAAAACACCCCAAGTGATGTACAACCTATCACCATAAATTGTAAAAAACAAATAGTTACAAAAAAAATGAATGATATAAACAATAGTAAATAAAGTCCCAATTGGATACTAAAACCAAAAAAAATATATATAAATATATAGATCCAAAGTCCAAAACAGTGATTCATTCAATGAAAAACTCCTTCTAAATCCATATGTCAGAAGGCGGCTTCAATCTTCTACAAAATTGTGACACGTCCCTTCACCAAAACTTTTGGACATAGAAAACACCCCAACTGTGAAGATAAAGTTGTCTTCTTACCAGATGCTGTTGACTACTTTATTTAAAAAGATAGTCAAATAGGCTTATGGAATAGGGTGGACCTCTTATGGAAAGAAGCTTCTCCTCATAGACTCAGACAGGTCATAAAAAAAGAAGGGCAAACAAAATCCATAGCGTGACACCGTTTAATAATAAAAATAAATTTAAAAAACATAAGGCCAAATGGCTGCTTACATATGCCGGTGCCCGACCTGGCACTGGGGCTGCTCGCTTAAAACAATCGTTTCGTAATGGATGCGTAGTTCCTCGTTGTGTAGGGCTTGCATTCCACCAAGAAACAGCCGACAACCAACGACGACCGGAACTGTGCATGTGCGAACGTGACTGGGTACCGCCTCGACGTACGTTTCGTTTGACACGTCATCAGGAAGCGTACCCAGTCACAGAGTCAACGTTCTTTATGGTATCTCGATCGATCCAATAGACCAATCGAGAAACACTTAATTTGGTGTGCAGCCTCAGTCCCACTCAAGGCTTAATAGAAATCCATTGTTGTAAAACATAACTGGCAAATAAACACTAAACATAGTTAACCCCAGATCCCAGGGAAAAACTATACCTACCAAAAATTTAGTTAAAAAGTGAAAATTAAAAATGAAAAAAATAAAAAAAAATTAATAATCCTGTGGGATATCCCTATTGGATAAGAGAGGGAGTTGGTTTCTTGTAATTTGCAAGATAACCTTTAGATGTCAGTCTATAAATGAAAAAATTCTCATACCACTTATTGAACAAAAAAAGGTTTTTACACCTGAATAATTAGTTACAATTTTTTATAAAATATAATTTTTATAAAATATATTAGTGCCATTTCTAAAAAAATATATTTAGCAATAATCTTATCTATATATTTAAGGAAAAAAACAAAAAAAACAAAACCCTACATCATAGGATAGAAAAATTCACCAAAAATTAGAAATGGAAAAAGGAAAAAAATATATTTATATGTGTGTTCCTCTCCAATGTTTTGAGATCTTATCGATCCCATAGAATTTGCAAAGTGAAGGATCGCTATCATGATGTGATTTGAAGTGTCTTGACACACTATGATTGGGAAAACCTTTCTTGATATTTGTGAGATGTTCATTAATTCTAATTCTTAACTGTCTAGTAGTTCGACCTACATACTGTATAGAACAAGGGCATTCTAGCACATAGGTTACATGATCCGAATTACATGTAATTAGTGGTTTAATTTTATACTCCAGCTTAGTGACTTGGGATTGGAACTGAGTAACCTTTCTTTATGAGCCGGGTCCTCTGGTTGTCTTGCAGGCTTTGCATCTAGTGCAATAATGAAAACCGGATCCATCAAGAAAGGTTACAAGCTTTTTAGGGGGATCAGGAACATTAGGGGCTAATTGATTTCTCAAACCCGGTGCCCTTCTGTAGATGAATTTAGGGTTCTGTGGAATAATAGAGACCAGATCTTTATCTTGTTGTAAAATGGGCCAATACTTTTTAAAAATAGTTTCCACTTGTCTATACTGCCTATTGAACCCTGTCACGAAGGCTGTAGCTCCTTGGTGCTCTGGTTTAGCTTTTGATACCAGTAAAGTTTGTCTATCCATCTGTGACACCTGTGTTACAACTTTCTCCAGAGTTTTTTGGGAGTAGCCTTTTTCTAAGAACCTGCTGGTTAGAACCTTAGCTTGGGAATGGAAGTCAGACTCCTCCTCGCAGTTCCGTTTTAATCGCATATATTGTCCTTTGGGAACTGCTCCTATCCACTGTGGGTGGTGACAACTATGTGTGGGCACATACCCATTTCTGTCTGTGACTTTAAAATAGGTTTTGGTGAAAAACGTATTATGCTTTTTAGTAATAGTAAGGTCCAAATAGTTCACTTCCACCTCGCTATATTCGGCTGTGAACTTCAAGCAGTATTGATTACCGTTCATTTTATTCAAAAATTCCTTAAAACTCTCCAAAGTACCTTTCCAAAAAAGAATTACATCATCTATATATATTTTGTGGAAAATAAGGGATTTGTTCATATTTTTATAGATGGTTTCTGATTCCCATCTATTGAGAACAATATTGGCTACACTGGGAGCATAACATGCTCCCATGGCCACTCCTGCTATTTGGTTATAGTACTCATTATTGGCCCAGAAAAAGTTGTTACTCATAGCAAGATCAAGGCCTCTAATCAAATAATTTATCTGAACCTTCTTAAGTTTGGATTCTTTTGTTAGTGCCCACTTTATTGCTGTAAGTGCATCCTTATGTTGGATATTAGTGTACAGTGACTCAATGTCTACCGTGATCATGATGGTGTCTTCTGATGCTATTAAATCCTGTAGAAGTACTAGCAGATCTCTGCTGTCTTTCAAATACGAAGGACTTTTTGTCACTAGTGGTTTAAAAAAACCATCTAGATATTCTCCCAATCTTGCAAACAGGGACTCCATCCCGCTTATTATAGGTCGACCCGGAGGTCTCTCATTGTTTTTGTGTATTTTTGGCAAAATATACATTACTGGAATTTTTGGAGCATGTGGTATAAGGTAATCAGCTTCCTTTTGATTTAAGATATCTTTATATAGGCCCTCTGTTACCCAATCTATAAGTAATGTTTTTATTTTTAAAGTCGGATCACCATTTAATTTTTTATAGGTATTTGTATCATTTAATAATCGTCCCATCTCATGATAATAGTAGTCTCGAGATAATATCACGAGACCTCCCCCCTTGTCTGCTGCTCGTATCACTATCTGTTTGTTTTCCTCTATCATTTTTATACCTTACCATATAGTTTTATTTTTAGCCTGTCTTTTGATTTCTAAATTCCTCACCTCATGCTGTACCATATTTTTAAAAACTTCTATATGGTGATGCATTCCTTTATTAGGATTGAACACAGAATTTTTTTTTAGCCCACTATGTACATATAATGACTCTGTAGTGGGAATACTTGTTTTTATATTGGGGTTTGCAAAATATTTTTTAATATTAAGTTTCCTCACATATTTCTCGATGTCAACAAATAATTCAAACTTGTCCACATCTTTATTGGGTGCAAATTTTAAACCCTGATTTAATACTTCTAATTCTTTCTCAGAAAGCTCGACACCTGCTAGATTGAAAATACCCTCATTTACTTGTCTCTCTTTCTTTTTCTTTCTCCTGCCTCCTCTCTTTCCTCGTTTTCTATAAATTCTTGTGGAGGGTGGGGGGTAGGAGGAATACGGTATGGCCCTTTCCATCCTCTCCCTTCCCCCCCTGGTGTTGATTTTGATGGGGTCCCGGTCTCCCTCTAAAATTACCTCTAAAAGCACCTCTAAAACCCCAATATAAAAACAAGTATTCCCACTACAGAGTCATTATATGTACATAGTGGGCTAAAAAACAATTCTGTGTTCAATCCTAATAAAGGAATGCATCACCATATAGAAGTTTTTAAAAATATGGTACTGCATGATGTTAGGAATTTAGAAATGAAAAGACAGGCTAAAAATAAAACTATATGGGAAGGTATAAAAATGATAGAGGAAAACAAACAGATAGTGATACGAGCAGCAGACAAGGGGGGAGGTCTCGTGATATTATCTCGAGACTACTATTATCATGAGATGGGACGATTATTAAATGATACAAATACCTATAAAAAATTAAATAGTGATCCGACTTTAAAAATAAAAACATTACTTATAGATTGGGTAACAGAGGGCCTATATAAAGATATCTTAAATCAAAAGGAAGCGGATTACCTTATACCACATGCTCCAAAAATTCCAGTAATGTATATTTTGCCAAAAATACACAAAAACAATGAGAGACCTCCGGGTCGACCTATAATAAGCGGGATGGAGTCCCTGTTTGCAAGATTGGGAGAATATCTAGATGGTTTTTTTAAACCACTAGTGACAAAAAGTCCTTCGTATTTGAAAGACAGCAGAGATCTGCTAGTACTTCTACAGGATTTAATAGCATCAGAAGACACCATCATGATCACGGTAGACATTGAGTCACTGTACACTAATATCCAACATAAGGATGCACTTACAGCAATAAAGTGGGCACTAACAAAAGAATCCAAACTTAAGAAGGTTCAGATAAATTATTTGATTAGAGGCCTTGATCTTGCTATGAGTAACAACTTTTTCTGGGCCAATAATGAGTACTATAACCAAATAGCAGGAGTGGCCATGGGAGCACGTTATGCTCCCAGTGTAGCCAATATTGTTCTCAATAGATGGGAATCAGAAACCATCTATAAAAATATGAACAAATCCCTTATTTTCTACAAAACATATATAGATGATGTAATTCTTTTTTGGAAAGGTACTTTGGAGAGTTTTAAGGAATTTTTGAATAAAATGAACGGTAATCAATACTGCTTGAAGTTCACAGCCGAATATAGCGAGGTGGAAGTGAACTATTTGGACCTTACTATTCCTAAAAAGCATAATAAGTTTGTCACCAAAACCTATTTTAAAGTCACAGACAGAAATGGGTATGTGCCCACACATAGTTGTCACCACCCACAGTGGATAGGAGCAGTTCCCAAAGGACAATATATGCGATTAAAACGGAACTGCGAGGAGGAGTCTGACTTCCATTTACAAGCTAAGGTTCTAACCAGCAGGTTCTTAGAAAAAGGCTACTCCCAAAAAACTCTAGAGAAAGTTGTAACACAGGTGTCACAGATGGATAGACAAACTTTACTGGTATCAAAAGCTAAACCAGAGCACCAAGGAGCTACAGCCTTCGTGACAAGGTTCAATAGGCAGTATAGACAAGTGGAAACTATTTTTAAAAAGCATTGGCTCATTTTACAACAAGATAAAGATCTGGTCTCTATTATTCCACAGAACCCTAAATTCATCTACAGAAGGGCACCGGGTTTGAGAAATCAATTAGCCCCTAATGTTCCTGATCCCCTTAAAAAGCTTGTAACCTTTCTTGATGGATCCGGTTTTCATTATTGCACTAGATGCAAAGCCTGCAAGACAACCAGAGGACCCGGCTCATCAAGAAAGGTTACTTAGTTCCAATCCCAAGTCACTAAGCTGGAGTATAAAATTAAACCACTAATTACATGTAATTCGGATCATGTAACCTATGTGCTAGAATGCCCTTGTTCTATACAGTATGTAGGTCGAACTACTAGACAGTTAAGAATTAGAATTAATGAACATCTCACAAATATCAAGAAAGGTTTTCCCAATCATAGTGTGTCAAGACACTTCAAATCACATCATGATAGCGATCCTTCACTTTACAAATTCTATGGGATCGATAAGATCTCAAAACATTGGAGAGGAACACACATGAAAAGGGAAATATCAAAGAATGAAACAAAGTGGATATATAAATTAAAGACAATGCAGCCTTTAGGAATGAACATAGAGCTTGATTTAAATAGTTTTTTGTCCAATGATTGAAATCTTCCCCCTTTTTTGCTCTAGATATATTTTTTTCCCTTTTCCATTTCTAATTTTTGGTGAATTTTTCTATCCTATGATGTAGGGTTTTGTTTTTTTGTTTTTCCCTTACATATATAGATAAGATTATTGCTAAATATATTTTTTTAGAAATGGCACTAATATATTTTATAAAAATTATATTTTATAAAAAATTGTAACTAATTATTCAGGTGTAAAAACCTTTTTTTGTTCAATAAGTGGTATGAGAATTTTTTCATTTATAGACTGACATCTAGAGGTTATCTTGCAAATTACAAGAAACCAACTCCCTCTCTTATCCAATAGGAATATCCCACAGGATTATAAATTTTTTTTTATTTTTTTCATTTTTAATTTTCACTTTTTAACTAAATTTTTGGTAGGTATAGTTTTTCCCTGGGATCTGGGGTTAACTATGTTTAGTGTTTATTTGCCAGTTATGTTTTACAACAATGGATTTCTATTAAGCCTTGAGTGGGACTGAGGCTGCGCACCAAATTAAGTGTTTCTCGATTGGTCTATTGGATCAATCGAGATACCATAAAGAACGTTGACTCTGTGACTGGGTACGCTTCCTGATGACGTGTCAAACGAAACGTACGTCGAGGCGGCAAAAAGCAGGGAGGATAATGGGCAGCCCTGTCTGGTACCATTTCTAATTAGAAAGGGGTCTGATAGAATTCCATTTACTCTGACTTGTGCCGTAGGGGTAACGTATATTTGGGAAATCCACCTGATCATTTTCGATCCCAATCCTATATATCTGAGGACAGCAAATAGGTATTCTCAGTTAACCCTATCAAAGGCGTTTTCTGCGTCGGTATTCAGAAAGACTGAGGGTGTATAGGTTTGGTTGGCAATGTGGATCAGGTTCAGCAGTTTAATCATGCTGTCCCTTGCTTCTCTCGTCGGGATGAAGCCTACTTGATCCAAGTGGACCAGGGCCTGTATGTGACGGGCCAGTCGAGTTGCCAGAACTTTAGTGAATAATTTAAGATCCGTGTTCAATAATGAGATCGGTCTATAGCTACAACACACTAAAGGATCTTTGCCTTCCTTAGGTATGACCGTAATATGTGCCCGTAAGGAATCTCTAACGAAGGAGGCTTCATTCCCAATATCATTAAAAAAGGACACCATATGCGGCCCAAGGGAAGGAAACAACGCCCTATAATAGGGAAGGGTGAAACCGTCCAGTCCGGGTGCTTTCCCGGGTTTAGGCGAGTTAAGTGCCAAAGTCAGCTCTTCGGATGTAATCGGGGCCTCTAAAGCTTCTATGCTGTCTGGGGAGAGTGTCGGAAGCTGACTGGAGGACAGATACGTCTCTACCGTAGGCTGGGCCTCCTGTGGATTTGGCAGGTTGTAAAGAGTTGAATAGTAATTCTGAAATGTTTCTGCTATCTGGCGTGGAAGGTTGATCTTTGCGTTTGTCGGCGTCTTAATGTGAGGGATATAAGTCTTCAGCTTTAGATCCCTAACTGCCCTTGCTAGGATGCGTCCACACTTATTCCCACAAATCATAAGCTATTAGCTGGCACTTTTGCAGTGCTGCCTTAGCTCTATAGCCCAGGAGGTCATTGACCTGGTTTCGGATGGAGGAGAGCTCAGCTTCCAACAGTGGGTCGGTGGAGGTTTTGTGTTGTGACTCAAGTCCCCGAAGCCTGGGCAGAAGTGACTCTAGTAGTTTACTAGTTTCCTTCTTTATACGGGAGCCATGTTTTATGAAAATCCCCCTGATGACCACCTTGTGAGCCTCCCATGCCGTCTCCGGGGAAGAGTCCACAGCAGTGTTAGTCTGAAAATAAAAGGACAATTCCCTATTCACTTCCTCCATCACCTCCGGCCTCTGCAGCAGACTTTCATTAAGACGCCAAAAACGTGTCAGAGTAGAGGACAGTGCATAGGTTAATGTAATGGGGGCGTGGTCTGACCATGTCCTCAGGCCTATGGAAGAATCCTTAATGGCATGAAGCTGATTGTGGGGTATTGTGGGGTATCAGAAAATAATCTATTCTGGTATATACTTTATGGGGAGGGGAATAGAACGCGTAGTCCCGTTCACCTGGGTGTTGGAGGCGCCCGATATCTATTAGCTGTGTCTCATGCAGGCATTTGATAATCTGTTAATGAGCGTTGATAGACATAGATGAGGAACCAGACGAAACGTCAACAGTAGGGGCCAGAGGTGTATTCCAATCTCCACCCAAGAGCAACTGGCCCTCCTGAAAGCTAGTGAGCCGGGCCATGGTGCGTCTCAGAAACCTATACTGACCTTCATTCGGAGCGTAGACATTTGCTAGCGTCAATTGTATATCTCCGATGGAGCCCTTAAGGAACACGTAACGGCCCTCTGGGTCTATTTTGGAGTCTCTGAGGGTCCAGGGTATCCTACTGGAAATAAGGATGGAGCCCCCCCTAGATTTAGTTTGTTAGTGGAATGGTACATTAAAGGGAAGAATCTATTTTTAAGAACTGGCAACCTGTCATCTTTGAAGTGAGTTTCCTGAATATAGACTATGTCAGCCCGGACGCGTATTAAGTCATTCATTAACATCCGCCGCTTCTCTGGGGTAATAAGTCCCTTTGCGTTTAAGGAGTATACACGTAGGCTGTCCATTCTCAACCAGGAGCAGGAAGCGGATAAAGTGAGAGGGAGAAGGAAAAAAAAGGGGGGGAGAGGGGGAGGGAAAGGGTAGGGTACTAAAACAGTAAGGAGGGAAGGAGTAAGGACTAATGCAAGTCAGAAACTTGCGGTTGCACGTCACCACCAATGGCAGTTAAGGACGTGCCGGCCTATGTGGGGAAGTAACTGGGAACGGCCAAGGAGGGAGGGCTTCCGACCCCCCTGACCCCTAGAGCCAGGAACCACGAGGCCCCACAAATAGCTGCCAACTCCGCAGCTCTGCTCTCCCAACCCCCAGACGGCCGGTTGGGAAGGAGAAGAGTGCCGCAGCAATTAGGGCCACCACAACCAACCCCAGGGCCCCCGTAATCCCGTCAACCCTGAGGTGGACATCGAGGGCGGCCGCGTCTGGGGTAACAAAGCAATCTGCACCTTCAGACAGTGCAACTGCCCTTGACAGCACCGTCCTCCAGACGGGGTCCCCCAACGGGGGGGGGGGGGGGGCGAGAGAAACAGCCCTCGTCCCGCACCCGATGTGGGAGTCCTCCCAAGCAGGAGTGAAGCCCACTGGGTTCATCATAGCTACAGCGGCCATGCATGGAGAGGTGCCCCACCCACAGACAGCTTTCCCAAGAGCATTGAAAAAAAATGTCTGTAAACATTAGGCATTGTAACATCGGGAGACCGGCAGTAGTTGAAAATGTCAAAGGCCTAAAAGGATATAACACAATAAAACAGAGAACACATAAGATAAACGAGAAGAAAATGCACACTCTGCAGACCTGTATAACATGTGAGGGGATCCCGACCCCCACCAGACGGCCCGAACGCTGTCCTAGCCCCAGGGGGGGCCATAGACGTCCCTCCCAACCAGCAGCTAGAGAAGGGGAAGGCCCCACCAGTACACCCCGCAGAAAAACCTCCCAGCCACCACACCCCCTGAGAAAAAGTCCCGCAGTCCCCCCTGGAAGCCAGCTGGCATCTCCTAGCCCCCCGCCCTCCCCCACCTCACATCAGTTGCAGTGGGATAGAAGGTGGCCCAGATACAGGGATAGGTGGGGGGCGAACTCCCCTATGCAAGCCAACAGTCTCAGCACATAGGGACAAGGGGGAGGGGAGAACAAGCCCCCCCCGCCCCGCCCCACCCCCCACAACAAAACCCCAAAAGTATGTGTGTCTCATATGTAGGATTATCCTGTGGATTCTTCATACGGCATGTATGGCGGCCCCCACTGCCAAGTCTTTCCCTCAAGTACCCCAGCAATGGGAATGGCTCTAAGGGGCAAACTCCGCTCAGGGATATAAAAGAAATGAGGGGAGGATGATGACACATCAGAGGGGTGTGTGACAGGCCAGAGTGTGTGTCCTGAAAATGTTGGGGGAATCCCCTCACAACTCACGTGAGCCCTCTGGCGTCGGTGCTCTGGATCGGCGATGCAGTCTCTGGGGTCCTGGCCATGTCGCCCCCCTCGTGTATTGCAGCCCGGACCGTCCCCCGGCGGCAGGAGGAACATCAACCAATTCTGTACCCGGAATGGCTCCACACCTAGAAACCCGAACAAGGCAGGTAGATCTCCCGGGGAGCGGAGGTGGAATGAGCCCTGGTCTTTCCTGAAGATCACTGAAAGCGGGTACCCCCAACGATAAGTAGCTCCACTGCAGCGGGCAGCCTCCAGCACCGGGTGGAGCATGGCTCTCCTCAGAAGGGTAGCTCGGGAAACGTCCAGCAGAATCTTTATGGTGGCTCCATCAAAGTCCGTATCCCCCGCCTCCCATGCCCTGCGTAGGACCGACTCATTGTGGGAGTAGTGCGGGAGACGGCAGATGACATCACGTGGTCTGTTGGGATCCTGTGACCTTGGGCCCAGCACTCGGTGTATGCGATCGAACTCCAACATCTGCGGGAGCGGGTCACCCAGAAACTTGCAGAAGATGGCCATGGCTGTTACTACCAGATCCTCTGACCCAGTTGCCTCCGGGAGGCCTCGCAGACGGAGGTTGTTCCATCTGCTCCTGTCCTCCATTTCCTCCTGGTGAAGCTTGAGGAGGGTCGCAGCGTCCATGTGGGCATCCTGCAGTCTCTCCAGAGCCGTGACTCTCCTCTCTAGGTCCGCCGCCGATGTCTCCCCCTGTGCTAGGCACTCAGAAACAGAGTGCAGCTCCCCCCTCACCTCCTGCAGATCCATACGGTGCTGCGCCTCTAGCCAACCTATCAAAGATTCTATATACGATTTCATTGGCAAAGCCCGGAGAAGAGCCCACATCTCAGCACTCCCTCCGGGGCCCTCAGACTCCAGCTTCGGGGCTGCCGTGCCCGACCGCAAATCAGGGGGAATATCCATCAGGGAGACTGAACTCAGCGAGGCTGTCGGCGATGCCGGTCCGCTCCCCAGAGCTGTGCTCCGCTCGCCTCATGGGTCCGCCATCTTGTAGGCGCTGGTGGGGAGCCGATACGGCGGGAAAAACTGGGAGATCGGTCCCGCTGTGTCTCTCAATTTGGTTTGCCCGGACTTCCCTTGTGCCTGCTTTCTCCTCCTAGACATGCCACGATCAGGTTAGTGGGAAACAGATCTCATTTGGCTCCGGTAGCCGGGAGAAGGCCGGGAGCGCTGTAATCAAGCGTCCTCACTGCGCCATGCCCAGGCCACACCCCCTCACTGTCTGTTTTTTATTAATGTGTGTGTCTATTGGAAAGTGATTTGAAATCCATCAAGAACAAAAAAAAAACAATAATTACAAATAATAAATCTCTTATTTTATCCTGGTGTCAAAGGGAAAGCAAGTGGTTGAATATTGTTTCAATGGGCTTATGAGGTCATTGACAGAAATAAAAACCATTACAGGAGAGCAGGTTGCATGCTCCTCCAGGTAATTATGCAGGTAGCAAAGAGCAAGGCGCTGCAAGATTGGACAGCTAGTATATGCGGTTGGGGGATTTCCTTTCCAGATACACTGTTTCTTTAAGGATGATAAAAATTTGTTTGTGTTTTTTCTTAAAGTTATATCAGTTTTTTACTGTCAATATGATTACACTTCAGTGACTGGCATATCGTCTACAGCACTCAGGAAACCCCTTAATCTACAAAGTTTGATTTGTGCAGGAAGAAATGATATTGGCAAGTTACGAAAGATATGCAAGATATATGGAGGCATAAATATTTTGACTAGAGCGATTCTACCAGCCCATGATACAAAAGGGTGGCGTAGGTCTTTGGTTAGTCATTTAAGCTTCCCCACGAGGTCTGCTAAGTTGGAACACAAAGGATTTTTACTGGTTGAGGTCAGTCGTAGTCCTAGGTAGGATAGAGACGAATCTTCTGACCATTAAAATGGGGAGTGTTTGGTGATATTTTGTGTGGTTTCCTTGTCTAAGCCTATCGGTAGCATAAATGAGTTGCTGTGATCTACTTTGTATAAGGATATGGCACTTAATTGGTATAGAATGCGTTGTACCTCGGATAGGGAATTTTTAGGGTCTGTAAGAGCTATTATAACATCATCGGCATACAGGCCAATTTTGTGTTCTATTGTGCCAATGTTTATGCCTGTGATTTTAGGTGTACAGCGGAACATTTGAGCCAGGGGTTCCATAAGCATAGCGAATATTAAAGGTGACAGAAGACGGCCCCGTTTTGTGCCATTCATTATGTTGAGAGGATTAGACTTTATACCTGATGTGCACACTTTTGTACTCAGTGCGTAATATAAGCCGAGGATGGCTTTCAAGAATATACCTGGCAAGCCGAACTTACACAGGACAGCCTCCGGGTATTACCATTGGACTCTATTGAATGCCTTCTCTGCATCCAGGAAAAGAAGCAGAGAATGCATTCTTGTGCGCTCAACCCACTGAATAATGTCCACAAAACGTTGGGTCCAATCCGAGGTCTGCCTGCCTGGTATGAAACCAGATTGGTCTATGTGTATGTGATGGGGCATACCTGAGGAAAGATGGAGGGCCAAGAGTTTAGCGTAGAGCTTCAGGTCCATATTTAGTAGGGATATAGGTCTATAATTCGCTAGAGAATCCATTGATTTGCCTGGTTTGGGGAGGGTCGCCATTGGGCGGCACAGTGGTGTAGTGGTTAGCACTCTCACTCTCACCTAGCAGTAAGAAGCGCCGCTGGTTTGAATCCCAACCACGACACTACCTGCTGGAGTTTGCATGTTCTCCCTGTGCCTGCGTGGGTTTCCTCCGGGTACTCCGGTTTCCTCCTACAATCCAAAGACATGCAGGTAGGTTAATTGGGCTCTGTCCAAAATTGGCCCTAGTATAAGAATGCAGACCTTGCATTGTGGGGACTGATGTGAGTGTGCAATGTACAGGGATAGGGACAATTGTAGACACTCAGGTTGAACTGGATGGACTGGTGTCTTTATTCAACCTAACTACCTATGAAAGCTTCCAGAGATTGTTTCGGGATTTTCCCCGTGTTTGCGTATTGGTTGTAGATTGTACATAGGTGAGGGGAGATAATATCCCCAAAATGTCAGTAATATTTGTTGGGAAACCCATCTGACCCTGGAGCCTTGTGTAGTGGGAGGGAGTTTATAGTCGTATGGACCTCATTTTGGTTGAGTGGGGTCACCAGAGATGTTAGTTGTGTGAGGGATAAAGAAGGCAGCTGTATGGATGACAGAAAAGTGTCAGTTATGTTGGAATAGGGAAGGGTTGTATCTTCTGATTTCTGAAAATTGTAGTTTGGCATAGAATGTTGCAACGGTATTGGCTATGTCCAGGGGATTAGTCATATGTGCTCCTTGTGAATTTAGTGCAGATTTTTTGTTGTTTAATTTGTCTGGCTAGAAATACTCCAGTTTTATTGCCTAGAGAATGCGAAGTTAGCTTTAATCGTTTGACATAAAAGTTAAATCTTCGATGTAGGATTTCCCCTAATTTGCATTGGTGTTCTCTGTGTATGTTAGAGGTAGACTGGGTAAGGGAAACTTTGTTGGTTTGTTCTAAGGTTTTAATCTGATGTAGTAATGAGTCTATCTCAGTTCATTGTCTCTTGCGTTCTTGGACTCCAAATTTAATAAGCAGACCTCACAGAAAATCTTTGTGGGCCAACCAAACTGCAGCTTGATCATTGACAGATTCACAATTATCCCTAAAAAAGTTCCCAAGCTCGGATTTGATTTGGCTTTCACATTGAGGGTTAAGCAATAGGGATGAATTCATCCTCCAGATGGAATGATTGGTTGGGCAGGATTGGGGTGTGATCTGACCAGATAATGAGTCCTATTCCAATCTCAGAGGTAACCAATAAGATTTTCTTATTTGTGAGGAAAATGTCAATCCAAGAGTATGAACCATCGGCATGGGAGTAGAAGGTATACTCTCGCTCAACATCATGCATACATTTCAGAGGATCATATAGATCTTCATTGTTGATAAATGATGAAAGGATTGAAGATTTGCATCTGTAGGGATCGGAGGAGTCCAATGTGTGGTCAATGATGTCATTGAAGTCACCACAGATAATTAATGGAGTATCTTTTTACTTTCAAAATATTTTATTTTATATTAAAGGCACTTACATACGTATAACAGTACATAAACTAACTGCAGCAGGGAGGGCCTGCTGTCACAATGTAAGTAATGAAAACCGGAGACATTAGTGAAAGACAGACAATATCCAAAGGGTACAGTCGGCATGCCCTTCCTCATCGAGGGGCTACATGAAAAAGAGGTAAACGGAGGGTGACCCCCCCGGGAGAGCCCACCAAGTAGAACTATTAGGGGTAGCTCCCAGGAGCCCCCATCCCGACACCCCTAATAGGGTACTTGCTGTGCCAGGATGGGGGAGTATCCTCCCAGGCCCCTCCCTCTCAGAGGGATAAAACAGTTGGAGGACCGTCTGCAGTGGGTACCGCAACATTAAATTGGACTGTATGGTGAACCTGTCAATTACAGCTCTGTTGAGCAAACCAAAAACATAGAACGACTAGAAGGACAGAGAAAAGAAAAGAGGAGGAGAAGAGGAGAGCAGAGGGGTAAGGGGAGGTAAGCTATGTCCTGAAAGGGTGGAAGGTTATAGCGGGGGAATGTTTCGCATTCAATGTAAGAGAGGGCGCTTTAGGAGTGAGGTCTGGTCACTAGGGGAGAGCCTGGGGGTACCCCAGGCAGCAGAGAGATTCCCATGTAACGGGCCCAAGGGTCCCACACCTTTCGGAATTTAGGTGTGGTGTCTGACAGAATACCTGACAGTTTTTCTTGGGACATTATCCACGATATCTTCCTCTTAACTGCGAGGAAGGAGGGCTTGGGTTGCTTCCATGCGGAGGCAATCGCAATTTTGGCTCCTGATAGGATAAAATAAGTTAGTTTCTGAATGTTACCAGACATCAAAGGAACCGGGGTATTGAGTAACGCAACCTCTGGGGTTCTCGGAACCCGGCAGCCTGTGACTAAGTAAATCAAGTTGAAGATTTTAGTCCAGAACGAACGAAGTCTAGGGCATTCCCACCAGATGTGGATCATGGAGCCACGAAGTTGGCACCCCCTGAAACATAAGGGGTTAGCCGTGGGATATATTTTGGCTAGCCTTACTGGAGTGAGGTACCACCTGGTTATCAATTTGATGCTAGCCTCCATTAGTGAGGTGTTCTGGATCCCACGAAAGGATCTGGCTAGGGCCAGCTGCCAGGTTTCGAGACTGCCAGAGGTCTGGAGATCAGATTCCCAAGCCGTCATATAGGGGGATTTGCCCGTTGGGGAAGTGAGAGCCGCGTAGATCACTGAAATACCACCCCTCTGCTCCCCGATCCTACCACACCAGGCTTCATATTCAGTAAAGGAAGGAGGAAGGGGTTTGTTTTTCCAAAGTGAGTTCAAGAAGTGAGATATTTGTTGGAAGCGGAACCTCTCTGTATCTGGTAGCTCTAAGTGTTCGATACAATAAGCTAGGGAAATCGGACCCCTGGAATTGAAAAAGTGACCTATCCGGTATAGTCCCTTGTCCAACCACCATCTGAAGGCCTCAATGTTCAGACCAGGGGGGAAGTCATGATTACGGAACATGTGAACAAGGGGTCTTAAAGTGGAGACTAGGGAAGGCTCTTTGCGAAGACCGTCCCATAGGGCGCAGGAGTGAGATAGGGATGGGGACATGATGGGCGGCCTGGCTTTGGGCGGGCACCATAAAAGAAAATCTAGTGTAAAGGAGGGTACCGAACAGCGTTCTATGGACTGCCAATCCGGTTTCTCATATTTGGAGTAGATCGAGGAGAGTTGGGCTAGGCGAGCTGCAAGGTAGTATTTGTGGAGGTTAGGCAGACCCAACCCCCCCCTGCGTCTGTGCAGGAAGAGCGTGTTTTGCGGTAGACGGTAACCCTTATTACCCCAGATATATTTCAGTATTTTGCTTTGCAGAGAGCAAAGGTGGTCCTTCCGAACTGGTATTGGCAGGGCTCGAAAATAGTAGAGGATTTTGGGGAGAAGGGTCATTTTTATGGAGTTAATCCGGCCAAGCCAGGATAGTTCGTGTTTAGACCATGAGGAGAGATCAGTTTCCAGCTGTCTGTATAATTTGGGGTAATTGTGGGCATACAACATCTCTATTTTAGGTGTAAGGGAGATACCCAAGTATTGGATGGCAGTGTCACTCCATTGGAACGGAAAGGATTGTTTGAGTGAGAGGACTTGGTGGGTGGGGAGAGAGATATTCAACGCCACAGACTTGGAGTAATTAACCCTCAAGCCTGAGACCTTGGCAAAGTCGTCCAATACCCGGGATAAGTTGGGCAGGGTTGTGAGGGGGGAAGTGAGGAACAACAGTATGTCGTCCGCGAAGAGTCCACATTTGTGCGTTTGACTACCGCATTGGACACCTCCAATGTCTATATTGTGGCGGACTGCGATCGCCAGTGATTCAATGGCTATTGCAAATATGAGGGGGGACAGGGGGCACCCCTGTCTGGTCCCCCTGGTGATGGGTATTGGCTCAGAGAGGTATCCCTGCATTCGAATTTGGGCCCTCGGCTGGGAGTATAAGGCCCGTAATAAGCCCAGGAAGCGAGCCCCAAATCCCCACCTGTCAAAGAGCTGGAAGATGTACTGCCATGAGACCGAGTCGAAAGCCTTCTGAATATCTAAGGAAAGGAGGAAGCCAGATTGTCCGGGTCCCCCTTCCCAATTAGACTGCAAAATGGAGATAATATCAATCGCCCTCCGAATTTGATCAGGTCCCTGTCTGCCGGGGATAAAACCAACTTGGTCCTTGTGGACGTAGCGTCCGATAAAGGAGGCTAACCTATTGGCCATAACTTTCGTGAGAATTTTGAGATCATTATTAATAAGGGAAATCGGTCTGTAGTTGCTGACATCTTCCAAGTTCTTGCCAGGTTTGGGGATGACCGTGATATACGCCGTGTTAAGGTGGGGATCCAGGGGGTCTCCATTAGCTTTATGATTACCGAGATTGGCCAGGTGAGGGGCTAGCGTGTTGGCAAAGGCTTTATAGTAAGGGATCGAAAGACCGTCGGGTCCAGGGGCGGAGCTTTTTTTAAGAGCCTTTATGACTTCCAGAATCTCCTCTGCCTGGAAGGGGGCTTCCATAACTTGTTTGTGAACGTCCGATAAGGCCGGGATGGGAAGTCCCTCCAAAAACTTTGGAAGGAGGTTATCTTTGGGAGGTGGGGAGCTACTGTAGAGAGAGGTGTAAAAGTTCTGAAAGGCATTCAGAACTGTGACCGGATTAGACGTGGGCGGGAGTCCTGCGCTTCTGATCCGAGGGAGGGTGCTCAGCTTGGTTCTAGGGGAGAGTCTATTAGCCAGGAGTGTGCCTATTTTGTCCGCCTGTGAGTAAAATTTGTGGCCAGACCACCTAACCGATTTTTCAGCTTTCGTGGTGAGGGCGAGATTGAGTTCTAAGCGAGTCTTGTCTAGTATGGAGGTGGGGGTGCGGAGGGGGTCCTTTTTGTGAAGAGCTCTGAGTTTAGAGTATTCCTCTTCTAGCTTCAGGATGGTTGATTGTCTTTCCCGTTTTATTTGAGAACCTAATTGCATGAATTTTCCCCTAATATATGCTTTGTGCGCCGCCCACAGGGTTTCGGGGGAGACATCAGGAGTCGCATTAATAGAGAAATATTCCTGCAATGCTTTGTCGAGATCCATAACTCGTGCTGGCTCCGAAAGGAGGGATTCATTTAACCTCCAATGCCTAGGGTGTCTCCCACTCGAACCCCCCAGGGCCGTCACAATTACCAGTGAGTGATCCGAGATCACTGTGTCAGTGATGGAGGCTTTGAGCATCCTGGGAAGGAGCGAGGAGGGGACAAGTATGTGGTCTATGCGTGCATATGATTGGTGAGGCGCTGAGAAGTGAGTGTAGTCTCTCTTTGTGGGGTTTAATTCCCGCCAGACATCGGATAACCCATGAGCGTGCAGCAATTTGGCGATCCGTAAGCTTGCCTTCGTGGGCCTGGTTAAGCGGGAACGTGAGGGGGAGGATTTATCAAGTCCTTGATCAAAGGCGACGTTAGAGTCCCCTCCGACAATAACCGTTCCCTCTAAAAGAGGTGCTAAGGTGCGCAGCAGGGATTCGAAGAATTTGGCCTGACCCGTGTTCGGGGCGTAGTAGGAGACCAAGGAGTAAAGTTGGTCCCCCACAGTGCCCTTTACAAGTAAATACCTGCCCTCCGGATCCGCTTTTTCAAAACTTTTATTGAATTTGCATGTTTTGGCAATCAAAATGGCTACCCCCCTGGTCTTGGATTCCGCGTTGGCTAAGAAGAACTGAGGGAAGTGGGCATGTAGGAACTTGGGACTATACCGGATAGGAAGGTGGGTTTCCTGAAGTAGAATTATATCTAGTTTCAGGGATTTGTAGTAATCAAGGGCTTTTCTCCGTTTGATGGGGGAATTAAGACCCTGAATGTTATGGGAGGCTATCTTAAGCCTAGCAGCCTGTGGATCAGCCATGGAGCAGAGGGGGAGCCCAGCATCTGAAAGCGACCTCACTTACCCAATCCATAGCGGGGTTCTTGGTCAGGGCATTGGGATCGGTGGCCCGAGGCTGTCTCCCAGGATACCATGTCGACTGGGTTGGCTCAGCCCAACCTGAGGAGAAAAAAAATAGTGTCATGTAAACATTCAACGGGGGTAGCTTACCATCAAGGGGGGAGAGAGGGGGAGAAAGGGCAAGGAAAGAAAGGGTTCCTGAGAAGAGAAAGAGGAGATCAGGGCAGGAGACACCCCCCGAAATCCCAAGAACAAACAATGAAGACAACCGACCCATAAGGTCAGAAGTCCCGACCCTCAGACGCCTGGGATAGGCCGAGGGAGGGAGAGTTACACATGTGGTCCCTCGCGGAACTGGGGACCCCTAGTCGGGTAACTACCCGAGCTGTGAAATCAACTTTAAATAGCAATAACATATAAGCAGCAATATACAAAAAAAGGAATTTTTCTTGAGGCACGGCTAAACATAATGTCTAGAAGACACTGGGACTAAACAATGAATGCTGTTCTTTAGGCAGAAGGTAGGATGGTGTATCCAGGGGGGGTGCTATGGAATGCAGCCCCCTGGGAAATCCTCAAAGCAACCTTAGGGCCCATTTCGAGGGGATGTAAAAAAATATGAGGGGTTACGGGCAGTCCAGTAGATGGACGAAGTACTGCATAGCGTCCCGGAATATTGGAGGCAATGGGGAGAAGGGTAGCACAAGGGTAGCACAAGTCCTAGGCAAGGGGAGGGCAAAAAGGGTTGGAGGGCCAAACTTTCAATGTTTGGGGAGCAGTCCTCCGGCCCTCTCCAGGTCCTCGGACGGTCAGTTACAGAATGGAGAGTCTGAAAATGGGACTGGAAGTTGCTCAGGTGGGTGCATTATCCTTGACCTTCTTGGCTCTTCCGGAGGTCCACAACCGGGATTGTGGGCTGTTAGGAGTGGGTCGTTTGTTGGATCCTTGGCTAGGGTTAGAAGTGTCCATGTCAGCTTCTTGAGAAATGATTTTCAGCCTGGTGAGGAGCTTTTCCCCCTCGGGGAAAGTGGAGAAGGCAAAAGACTTCCCTTTGTCCGTGAACCTGACCGCAAATGGGAATGCCCATTTGTATTTTATGTCTTTTTGTGACATTGCAAGCAAGAGGGGTTTTAGAGCTCTCCGTCTCTGTATAGTGGAGGGGGAGAGGTCCGCAAAGATCTGAACCTGGTGGCCCTGGTAATTGACGTGTTGCAGGGATCTGGCTCTCTTCATAACTTCTTCTTTCACCGAGAAGTGATGTGGCTTGGCCAGAACATCTCGCGGGGTGCCATCCTTCCTAGGGGGGCCGAGGGATCTATGGACCCGGTCAAGTTCAAGCTTAGTAGCTGGGATATCAGGGATTAGCTGTTGAATGAGGTCTTGCACCGCCCTGGACACATCAGTTATTGATTCTGGAAGCCCGCGAATTCTGACGTTATATCTGCGGGACCTATTTTCGAGGTCATCTATACGGGCCATGGCTAAGTCCAATTGCTCCTGTACTGAGTAAATGTGCCTGGAGTTTTGGATGGATCTGGCTATGGTATCCTCCATTTTGTGTTCGATCGTTTCGATCCGGGAGCCTAGGTTAATAAAATCAGCTTTCAATTCCCCCGTGATTTGCAAGGCAGTTTGGGAGAGGCCCCTCTCTAATAGTTCAGAGAATTTGCCAAATAGGGCATCCATGTGGGAGACTGGGTCTGCATGAGCAGCCTCGTGGGGGGCCATGGCGGCCTGGGTAACCCTGTAGGTCCCCGCTGGGGAGGGGGAGAACTCCTGGATGGTGCGTTCCAGCAGAGAGACCGTGGAGGCCGGGGACGGTGTGGCTTCCTTGGGGAGACCCCTGGGATTGCCTGGGGTGGCGTGGAGAGGAGGAAAGTCTGTATCTGACCTGAAATCCACTGTGCCTGCGGATCTGTGATCCTGAGACAGGAGCTGTGCTGCGGTGGCCATCTTGGATTTCTCCCTCACGTCCAATGAAGCGAACAGCGGGCCCAGATTGCGTTTAGCCAGTCCACCGGTCATTCAGAAATGTGCCCCAACACTTCGGGAGTCCGCCCCTATAGCTCGGGGAGCGGAAGGGTAGCCGTGTCGTGCGGTAGGGGTTCCGTCGTTCCGCGAGGCAGCGGAGCTTTAGATGATCGCGGCCATCTTGGAAGCCTCGCGCATGCGCACTCATGGAGTATCTTTTTAGGGGTCCAGTTTATTTCCAAGCTTTTTATAGAATTTGCGTTGGGCTGTATTGGGTACATAAACATTTACCAGAGTCAGGAGGTGGTTATCAATGGTAGCAGATAAGATAATAAATCTACCTTCATCATCTGTGTCAACCTTGTATAAAACAAAGGAGACTTTTTATGCTTATGGCTATCATCACTCATAATTTTTTGTTAGTGGCATTGTTGAAAATGTAATGGGGGTAAATTTTGTGTTTGCATTAGAGAAATGGGTCGCTTGGACACAAAGTATATCTGCATTTTGGCAAATTGCTTCTTTTCAGAGTAGATTTCTCTTAAAAGAAGAATTAAGCCCTTTGGCATTAATGGAAGTAATGTTGAGGGACATATTTTAAGATATGGTGACCAGGCCACTGAGGTTTAGTGAAACTATAGTGTTTTATACAACGTAGTAGTAAAATAGTAAATTATTAAACTGGTGATTTAAAAACTAAAACAAGTAAAACTGTTTGCTAGGAAATAGCTGTTGTACTTAAGTAAACATTTCAAGGAATACAGTAAGTGAACATTTGGTAGAGGCACTCTTCACACAAAAAATAAAGCAACTGGAAGGGAAGTAAGAAATACTCAGAGCGGAAGGTACTGGAGAACAACGTTCTTCTGAGTGTGCTTGGCAGTTCACTCAGGCAAGGGATTACTACGCTTGGAACATATGCTTTTGAGAAGGCAGTTATACCTTGTCCACCTGAATCAATGGCAGTTGTGGAGGTGGGGAGGTAATGGAATGGTTGTGTGATGTTTTAGAAGCAGCAGAGATAAGTAGCAGGCCCCAGTTGGTTAGCTTTTTGTATCCGCCTTTAGGTGTCAAAATCGGATCAATTTTCTGTTGATAAGTAACCAGTAATTTGGTGGGGTATCCCCAATGGTACATCATTTTGCGTTCTTGTAGGATTGATGAAACTGGAGCATATGCTATGCGTAACTCCATTGTGGTGGGAGATAAATCCGCAAATAGGGATGTCTTGCAGTTCGGTGTGAGTAGTGGTCTGATGGCTCTGGTGGTATACAAAATGTGTCCCTTTTCATAGAAGAAATGTACCCTGGCCAGGACATCACTAGGTAACTCTACAGGTAAATGGTCAGGTTTTGCGATTCTATGCGCACGATCTATGAGCATGTCACGAGAAGATAGGTTAGGGATTAGAGTGACGAATAGCTGTGGTACATATTTTTTTCAGTTCATTGGGGGTATCAACTCCGAGATACCCCTGAATTTAATGTTATTTAGTCTCAACCTTTCCTCGAGGTCTGCTAATTTTAGTTAAATTTTCTGTATCTCATCAAAGTGGTAGTTATGTGCATCAAGAATTTCATTGTATGCTTTACTCATTTCACTTATGTGTTCCTCTATTTCATCTGTTCTATCCTCCAAGCCTGTCATGTGTTTGGGAGAGAGACATTTGCAGCTCCCTATGCATATCAGTCTGAAAGGTGAGCAGCATGGATTTCAGCATGCTTTCTGACACTGGGTCATCAGTTACTGGCATAGAGACCAGTGTAGCTGTAGCAGAGATGCCTTGATTTGAGGGATCGGTGACAGCCCAGTGAAGTGTTTTGGCCAGAGAGGTTTTACTGGGGGAGTTCATTGGTGATGAGGCTTTCCCTTACCTCTGTCTGCCTGTGCTGCTGTTGGATCTTTGTCTAGAGAGGAGAGACTGTCCATCCCCTCTAGATCATTCATCCCAGAAAGGTCTGTTTGTGTTAGCTGCAATCGTTGCTGTTCGTTTTGCAGCTGGCCTTGTTGTATGGCTGAGGAGGACTGGAGGCTGGTGCTATCTTTGCTGGATTGCGACTCCATGGGGCCTAAATATTGTGTCAGGTGGCGTGGAGGTGGTGGTGGATTCCACCTTGTTGACATGCCGGAGGGAGTCCCACTGCTCTTCCCTCACAGATTAAGGGGTTGGGGGAGAGCTGGTCACTGTTGATTTCGGTATAACACTGGCTTAAATGGAGCACGGGTCTCAAGCAGCCATCCCAGTCCGCAGCTAGCCACGCTCCCAATCTTCAAAGTTTTAAAATAACGCTAAACTCTCATTAAAAAAAAAAAATATGTTTAAAGTATGTATTATTAACTCACAGAATATACCTTCTATTGCTCTTGGCCTCTACCCAATCTCAAAATTCTGAACTTATTGTTTTAGTGTGGCTACTGTAATTCTCCATGGACCCACTGTATGTAGGAACATAGCCACCTTCTCTTGCTCTTTCCCAAGATGGGCAAGGGACTATGAACTGTGGACTATGGAATGTGTAGTGTGTATAGAGCAATGCAAGTGACTGCAACTAATGTGCAATGCTTGTTCCAAACAAATGGAAGTGAGGGGAGAAAGGAGAGAATCGGGAGCTCACAAAAACATTACAAGCGCGTAGAAAAACACAGTAAAAGGGTATTTCAGGAAAAATACATTGCAGGGCCATTAGATGGTGGATGTATATGGGTTATATTTATAGAATACGATAATCATTTAGTGTCAATTGATTATGCAAATATGTACTTGGCTAGGTTTTAGCTGTTGACTTTTAACAAGAAGTATGCATTTGCATATTGACACCAACACAGCTCCAATTATGGAGGTACGCAAATATTCACATTCATACTAAAGCTCAAAGTAAATCTCCCTGCTCCCGTTTGCCTCCAAGCTCATTGAACGCCTTGTCCATGACCAAATTGGTCGCTACCTCACAAACAACAACCTTCTCGACCCACTACAGTCTGGCTTCCACCCACTACAGTCTGGCTTCCACCCACAACATTCTACTGGAACTGCCTACTAAAACTCACCAATGACCTACTAACTGCTAACACCAATGGGCACTACTCCATACTCATATTTTAGACCTCTGCTGCCTTTGACACAGTTCTGCTTTATCCTGGTTCTCTTCCTACCTATCTCAGCACACTTTCAGTGTCACTTACAACTCCATCTCCTCCACTCCCCTTCCTCTTTCTGTTGGGGTACCCCAAGGCTCTGTCCTTGGACCTCTCCTATTCTCACTCTATACCTCTTCCCTGGGCCAGCTGATAACCTCCCATTTCTTCCAATACCACCTCTATGCCGACGACACCCAGATCTATCTCTCCACTCCTCAACTTTCCCCCTCAAACTCCTCATGGATCTCAAACTTACTGAATGACAAATCAATATGGATGTCACACTACTTCCTCAAACTCAATATTTATAAACCTGAGCTTGTTTTATTTATTCCTTCACGGTCCCCCCTGTGACTTTACCATTAATATCAACAACACAACCATTGGTCCCTCCACACATGCCATGGTCCTGGGTGTAATCCTTGACTTTGACCTCTCCTCCTTTTAACCTCCACAAGATCTCCAGAATTTAACCCTTTTGGACTAATGACACCACAAAGCAACTTATTCACTCCTTGATTATTTCCCCTCCTTGACTACTGCAACTCTCTCCTTAATGGCCTACCCTTAAGCAGGCTATCCCACCTTCAGTCTATTATGAATTCTACTGCTAGACTAATACACCTCACTACCCAATCCATGACTGCTGCTCCTCTCTGACAATCCCTTCACTGACTCCCCCTACCCCACCGTGTAAACTTCAAAATGCTAACCATAACATACAAGGCCATTCACAACATCTCCCCATCTACATCACCAACTTTATCTGCAGATATCGCCCAAAACGCCCCTACACTCCTCCCAGGACCTCCTTCTTTCTAGCTCCCTTGTTACCTCCTCCCATGCTCACCTTCAAGACTTCTCCAGAGCCTCTCCCATCCTCTGGAACTCTCTGCCTCAGTATATCCAATCAGCCCCTACCTTGTAAACCTTTAGGCTATCCCAGACCCACCTAACTGTCCCCAAGCCACCCCCATCAAATCATTCTCTGCAGCTATTACCTTATGTATCACCCCCTCCCTTTAGAATGTAAGCTCTATGAGCAGGGCCCTCCAGTACCTTTTGTATTGAACTGTACTGTAATTGTGTTGTCCCTCCATACATTGTAAAGTGCTGCGTAAACTGTTGGTGCTATAAAAATTGTGTATAATAATAATAATAAAAAGTGATTTCAACGTGCAGCTTTGGTATGCTGTTAAATTGACTTTGTCAACGTTGACATTGAAAATGTAAAAATGTTTAAAAAAAGGCCTCACTGTAAATAAAGCATCACAATATATATATTTTTATGCACTTTAATAAACCTGACACTTGATTAAAGTGTTTTTTACCCTAAGGAAATACAAAAAATAGATCCTGTTCCCTTAAAGCTTGTTATACAGCAAAGTGCTTATGCTGTGTCATTTAGACCCCTGTATTACCTAAAAAAACCTGGCTGATCCTGCTTGGTTCTGCCCTCTCCCCTGTAAACTGACCACAATTTGTCATGGCTGCTGAGCCCTGACACCGTGCTCAGTTTACATGCCTCCATCACCCGCAGCCCTGATCTGTCCTTCTCTGTTCTCCTCTCCCCCTCCCTGCCTTTCTACTCATGACAGTGCCCATCCCCTCCTTCCTGCTGCTTTAAAAACTATAATCTATTCATGCCATCCCCTCTGTTATATAACAATATGTGTCCCAGTGTCTGATCTATATAGATAAAAAAAAAGATACCTTATATCAGAGCATCTCCCCATGCTCACATGACTCCTCGGCTCTCTCTCCTCTCCCCTCCCCTCCCCTCCTCCCCAGCTGACGTCATTGAGAGTCTCCGCCCACTGAGAACAGAGAAAGACAGCAGAAAAGGACAGAGCAGGGCTGCAGATGACAGAGGCATGTAAACTAACCACAATGTCAGGGCTCAGTAGCAATCCTGTAAACAGGATCTATTTTTAAAATGATTATGCCTTATATCAGAGTGTCTCCCGGTGCCCACGTGACTCATCAGCTCTCTCCTCTCCCTGGCTGACAGCTATAGTTGGCGGGGTCGAGTACTCCAACTGACGTCAGCTGGGGAGGAGGGGAGAGGAGAGAGAGCTGAGGAGTCACGTGAGTGCCATGAGATGCTCTGATATAAGGTATAATCAACATTTTTTTTTAACCACTTGCTTACTGGGCACCCTTCCTGCCCAGACCAATTTTCAGCTTTCGGTGCTCTCACACTTTGAATGACAATTACTCAGTCATGTAACACTGTACCCAAATGAATTTTGTGTCCTTTTTTTCCCACAAATAGAGCTTTCTTTTGGTGGTATTTGACCACCTCTGAGTTTTTTATTTTTTGCACTAAAGATTAAAAAAGACCGAAAATTTGAAAAAAAAACGCATTTTTCTTAGTTTATGTGATAAAATTTAGGAAATTATTAATTTTTTTTCATACATTTTGGCCACAATTTATACTGCTACATATCTTTGGTAAAAAATAACTCAAATTAGTGGATATTATTTGGTCTTTGTGAAAGTTAGAGAGCCCACAAGCTGTGGTGCGAATCATAA
Source organism: Lithobates pipiens (assembly GCF_037356315.1). Classification (NCBI taxonomy): domain Eukaryota; kingdom Metazoa; phylum Chordata; class Amphibia; order Anura; family Ranidae; genus Lithobates; species Lithobates pipiens. The sequence goes on along the minus strand of NW_027507785.1, from coordinate 221,664,047 downwards.
AAAATTGATCACACCTGATGTACTGGTGGCCTATCTCATTTCTTGCAACCAGAACAAGCCAGGAAAGTACAAATACCCCCCAAATGACCCATTTTGAAAGTAGGCATTCCAAGGTATTTACTAAGATGCATGGTGAAGTTTTTAATGTTGTAATTTTTTTCCCACAATTCTTTGCAAAATGAAGATTTTTATTTTCTCACAAAATTTTCAATGTAATAGGCTATTTCTCTCACATGGCATGTGTATACCACAAATGACACCCCAAAATACGTTCTGCTACTCCTTCTGAGTATTACGATACCAAATGTGTGAGACTTTTAGACAGCCTGGCCACATACAGAGGCCCAATATTGAAATAGCACCGTCAGGCGTTGTAGGAGCATAAATTACACATCTCATTTCTCAACCACCTATTACACTTTTGAAGGCCCTGGAGCACCAGGACAATGGAAATGCCCACAAAGTGACCCCATTTTGGAAAGCTAACACCACAACGTATAATCTATGAGGCATAATGAGTCTTTTGAATGGTTCTTTTTTTTCCCCGAAGTTTTGGGAAAATGTGGAAAAAAAATGAAAACGCATTTTTTTTACGTAAAGTTGTCCATTTATAAGATATTTCCAACACATAGCATGTACATAGCAAAAATGACACCCCAAAATACGTTCTGCTACTCCTCCTGAGTATGGCAATACCAAATGTGTGAGACTTTTACACAGCTTGGCCACATACAGAGGCCCAACATGCAAGGAACACTGTCAGGTGTTCCAGGGACACATAGCATGCACATATCAAGAATTACACCCCAAAATACATTCTGCTGAGCAAAGAGTAAACAAAAGATTACCTGTGGTTTTAGCAGCGCAGTTGTCCACAGGATGATAGCACTGGTCCAGGCAGCAGGCAGGGACTTGGTCAGCAAAAGCGAACACAATTTTTCAGGCAACAGGTAGGTATACTGTCCATAGTCAATATAGACAGCAGGCAGGGATACTGTCCATATACAGTCCAAGGTCAGTGCAGGCAGAGATTGTCAGCAGTACCAAAATATTGGTCCTGGTAGTAGGCAGGAACATGGTCCATCCATGTGGCATGGTCAGTTCATGCGACAGGCAGAGGCATGATGGTATAGGTCCTACAGGCAGCAGGCAGTAGTAGGGCCTCGTTCAGGACAGAATGGGGATAGGGGTAGAGGCTTCTCCCACCCAAATCTCTTTGAAGCCTCCGAGTCTCCAGACCCTAATCTAGGAATGAGAAAACAAATGAAATTGTCTTCTTCATCCAGAAAAACAATTCTGGAGCCCCTCACATAAGTGAGACCCCTGTTATGAATCCCACTAGTCCACTGAGAGGGTACAAGATCAGTCCAAGAGGCAGGCAAGAGGCATGGTCAAACAGTCCAGGGTCAGTTCCAGATCAGGCACAGGTATGTACAGAATCGGTAGGCAGAAGCATGGTCGAATAACAGTCCAGGCAGAGGCATAAACAGAATCAGTAGGCAGAAGTGTGGTCGATTAACAAGCCAGGGTCAGTTACAGAGCAAGCAGAGGCATAAGGGGTGTGAAGGTAAATGGCAGGAAGTGAGGGTTATGGTTACCATACTTCACTAATAATTCACTGAAGTATGGTAATGGCGGAAACGGTCACCTATGCAGAGGCCTGGTTGGGAAGGGCATTGGGCACAATAAGTGGTGTCTCTTCTCAATCCTCTTTTGCTGCACACCCGACATTTTTTCTGATGTCTTCAGCCTGTTGGTCTGGGAGGGATTTTATCAGGAAAGTGGCGTTCAGAGAGTCTGCTAATTACATCGGATTGAATGTTTTCTGGTGGGCCGTTGGGGTATATAACGGCAGTGACGATTTCCTCCTGGTAGCCAAGGAAGGGTGTGGGTCTTTCTGTGGATTTGCGATAGATTACATACGTGTTGTATATGGCCAAATTAAAGAAATAAATTGAATTTTTTTTATACCACTTATATGTTCTTCTTGTGGCAAGGTAGGGTTCGAGCATCTGGTCGTTCAAGTCGACACCCCCCATGAACATGTTGTACTCATGGATACAAGTTGGTTTTTGTATTGGGCCATTCCTCCTGGTGATCTCAACGAATGTATTGTTGTGGATCAAAGAAAGCATGTACACATCCCTTCTGTCCCTCCACTTCACAGCCAAAATTTCCTTGTTCCGTAAACTCGCTGCTTCGCCTTTTCTTAACTTTTTGTTGATGAGGCTTTGAGGAAAGCTCTTCCAGTTCATTCTTACGGTGCCACATTCTGGAGTTTTCTTTCTATGGAGGTTGCGGAACAGGGGTAAACGTGTGTAAAAATTATCCACATAGAGATGGTAGCCTTTCTCCAGGAGTGGGTTTATGAGTTCCCAAACAACTTTCCCACTCGATCCAATGTTTTCGGGGCAATAAGGGGGATGTAGCTGGGTGTCCTTCTCTTCGTATACCATGAAGGAATATGTATACCCTGTGGCTCGGTCACACAATTTATACATTTTCACCCCATAGTGGGCCCTTTTGGAGGGAAAGAATTGTTTTAGGCCCAGCCTGCCAGAAAATTTGATCAGGTACTCATCCACACATATGTGTTGGTCTGGGGTAAACAACTGGGGGAAGATCTCAGAAAAATAATTTATTAGTGGCCGAATTTTGTAAAGTTTATCAAAATGTGGGTCATTTCGGGGAAGGCACTGGGTATTGTCGTTAAAGTGTAGGAATCTCATTATCATGAGATATCTGGTCCGGGGCATTATTGAGGAAAAGATGGGCATGTGATAGATGGGCATTGACCAATATGCACGTATTTCATTTTTTCTGTTTAGTCCCATACAAAATGTGAGGCCCAAAAATTCCTCCTCCACTGTTAGGGCTCTCCACTCATAGGGATGGGCATAAGAGGACGTTGGGTTGCTTTCAATAAATTGTTGGGCATATAGGTTGAACTGGACCACAATCGATTCAAGCATGTCCTCTGTAAAAATTAAGTGGAAAAAGTCCACCTGGACTCCTGGGTTGGCAGTAAAAGGGGGAACGTTAGCTTCTCCTGAGTTAGGAGGAAGCCACACGGGGTTCTAGAGGGAATAGGGAAGGCTGGCATGGGACCTAACCCTTTGGGGCTGAGTTGACACACTGGTACTTGGCCTTTGCTGAGGTACTGTGGTGCTGGTGGATGGCACTGCGTTGCCGGTGGATGGCTCTGCGGTGCTGGTGGATGGTACCGCCTCCTCACCATTACACCTTCGTCTGACGGGCGGACTCTCATCTTCCTCCCCTGAGGCTGTCATTGTACCGCTGCTGAGGACAGGCTCGTAGTCCACGTCAGACTCAGAATCTGAATATGAGGAGGAATCCGAAGCGGAGAGCTCCCCGTTGCTCTCGACGGCTGCAAGAATATCATATGCCTCCTCGGCTGAATATAACCTTTGTGACATTTTTATTGATCACAAATGGCACTGACAGGTAACACTAATGTGGCAGATGACACTGACAGGTGACGCTGATGTGGCAGATGACACTGACAGGTGACGCTGATGTGGCAAGTGACACTAGCAGGTGACACTAACAGCAGTGATCACAGATGAAACTGACGTGGCAGGTGGCACTGACGTGGCAGGTGGCACTGACGACACGTGACACTGACGACACGTGGCACTGACAGCACGTGGCACTGACAACACGTGGTACTGGCAGATGGCACTGTAGGCAGATGGAGCTGGCAGGTGGCACTGGCAGATGGCACTGGCAGATTGCTCTGACAGATGGGGCTGACAGATGGGGCTGGCAGATGGCACTGGCAGATGGCGCTGACAGATGGCACTGGCAGATGACGCTGACAGATGGCACTGGCAGATGGCGCTGACAGATGGCGCTGACAGATGGCGCTGACAGATGTTGCTGGCAGATGTCGCTGACAGATGTCGCTGACAGATGGCACTGGCAGATGGCACTGGGGCTGGCAGATGGCACTGGCAGATGGCACAGGCACTGGCAGATGGCGCTGACAGATGGCGCTGGCAGATGGCACTGGCAGATGGCACTGGCACATGGCGCTGGCTATTTGCTCTGGCTAATTGCTCTGGCAGATGGCACTGGCAGATGGCACTGGCAGATGGCACTGGCACTGGCAGATGGCACTGGCAGATGGCACTGGAGCTGACAGATGGCACTGGGGCTGACAGATTTTATACACTGTAACAATTTTACACTCACAGATCCTCTCTCTCCTCACACACTGTCTTTGTGTGAGGAGAGAGAGAGACAGGGCAATGAGAGATGATCTCATATGTTTACATTTGAGATCATCTCCTATTGGCAGCTACGATCGCGCTGTAAACAGCCGCTTTGATTGGCCGTTTACAGCGATCTGTGTTTGCCTGTTTCTGGGGGACATGGCAAACACAAAATGTCCCAGATGCGCGCCCATTGCGGAAGTAAACACGAGGACATCCAGGGACAGCCTCCCGGACGAGAGCGTCCGCTCTGTAGCCGTCATTCGGCTATAGGGCGGGCGGGAAGCGGTTAATATAGATCAGACACTGGGACACATATTGTTATAAAACAGAGGGGATGGCATGAATAGATTATAGTAGCTTAACAACCACTTTAACTTCTTCCATGGTGGCACATTGTAAAGCAGTATAGCATGTTGGAATGTAATGCGATGTTCAAAAATGCCTAATGTCCTAGATTTCTTCAGCACACATCATCGCAGAATGCAGTTGTGAACTAAAGCAATAGGACATAAGGTCAACTGCCTTGTTTGAGTTGGGACTGCATTGGGCAATGCTGCCCAACACAGCCCAATGGGGTTGGTGTTAACAAGCCCTAACACTTACCTGTCCCACTGCCTGCAACTCAGATCTTCATTGCAGCTGCAGGAGGAATTTTTTGTACCTGACACACTTCCATGTGTGTCTCCTACATAGTCTTCACTGTGTGCTGTTGTTCCTTTCTCCAGCCCCTACATCACTGCTTTGCCCTAGTGACATAGGAGTGATGGAAGGAACCATGGTACAAAGAGGGGGAACCAGGCATGTAGTATTCACAAGAGAGTCAGATGCTGAATATTTTTCAAGTAGTGTGGTTCTGTAACAGGTCAAAGATCAGCGGTGCAGGACAAAAACAAAAGATCCAACCGACCCTTAACCCTTGTACACACGGCCGGAGAATCCGTTGGAATGTGTCCTATCGGGCCGTGTTGTTGTATAATCCGACTGTGTGTGGTATGCATCGGACTGATTCTGTCGGAATATCCGTTGGACCCAATTTTCCAACTTGTTGGAAATATTTTCAGACAAATTGGTCCGATCGGACATACTCCGATCATGTGTAGAGAATTCCGATCGGACAAAGTGCCACGCATGCTCAGATCAAATTCCTACACCAAAGCTATTGGCTACTAGCCTGAACGTAGTCCCGTCGTAACAAAATAACGTCATCACGTTCTGAACGATCGGATTTTCCGACAACTTGGTCCGACTGTGTGTATGCAACAGTTTCGGACACAATCCGTCGGACAAAATCCGTCGGACAAAATCCAACAGATTTGGTTGGCAGAATGTCCGACCGTGTGTACAGGGGCTTAGATGTGGTGGCTGCATTAATTTTCTTTTTTAGCTTTATCAATTATTTTTACTTGGTAATTCTGTCCCTAGGGTGACTGCACTCACTCACTCCACTGTTTCTATTGAAGGAGCCATGGTTGTGGCACAGGCTTGACTTCCATCTCCTTTACATAGAGTTTCAAAGTCTGCAGAAAAAGCAAAACAATGTTTGTATTTTAGTTCATCATGTAAGAAATTAAAAGAATACTGAACTTTATTTTAGAAGGAACAAGCGGTATGTTGTGTACTTGCTGAAAATGTTCTTTGCCCTAAAAAAGAAAATGAAAGCTGGCACAACTTCAAAGGGCCAATAAGCTGCAATATGTTACATTTGAGCTTTTTGGTTTAAATATCCTTCTAAGAAAGTCACTAAGGGTATACTGTACATATTTTTTCCCTATGAAAAGCACATCCAAACGATTGTGTGCAGCTGACTCTATCATTGATGCTAAAATGTAAATAGCTGTATTCCCAAACACCGACAGGAGTTGATATGCACTTGGAAAAATACATAGATGTGAACCCTAAAGGCTGTGTGATGGTCTGACAAAATTGGCTTTTTTATTGTAATTTTTATTTTTATTTTTTTAGATCCTAATGAAATAAGCCTAGAACGTTGCTTTTAAACGAATCACTAGTTTATATTAAAATAAAAAAAACTGACATGTTTTTTCAATTACCTATAACTCTTATTGTTTTACCTCAGATGTAAATGTGCAAATGAAGTAAGTCACAAAGGTGTACTACAATAAGAAAGTGTTTTCATTAAAAAAAAATTAATATTACTTGAATCTGGTAGCTGCAATATCACATCTTATGTTCTGGCTCCTTTCTTCAGTTTAATTAGTATTGAAACCTATGTATACTCTAAAAAATAAATAGAGAAAATCCAAACATTTATCTGCAGAGTAAAATAGCCACTGAGCAATTTACTTTTTGTGGATTTTTTTGCCTATTTATGCAACAAAGTAATGGTGAGTTCAGGTGCTTGTGTTGGAGAAGAAAAACTGGCCTTTGATCATCATTCCAATGCATCCTAAAGGTGTTCACTGGGTCTTTTGGTCAGGGATCTATGTGGGTCACTTGAGTTCCTTTACAACAAACTCATCAAACCATGTATTTAGGGAGCTGTCTTTGTGCACAGGGAAACAGTCATGTCATAGCAGAAAGGGCCTCCCTTCAAGTGTTACCACAAGGTTGAAAGTGTACAATTGTATGGAATGTGTACTACAATTAGAGTGTTTTCATAAATTCCATAGCTGCAATGTCACATCTTATGTGCCCCCCCCCCCCCCCCCCCCCACCCAAGTAGCCTAAGTAGCCTCTGGGATGCCCATAACCAAATGTTATTCCTCTGATTGTGGTTTTTCCCATCATCAAACAGCAGCTGGGGCATGGGAAAGGGATAGTTGTGAAAGGTGCAGGCTGAGACTTCCCTGTGTTCTTGTAGGTGGCGGCCCCCCATCGCTGCAGGGCTTGGCAGTGCCATGTTGGATTCCAGAGCCAGAGTGGTTATATTCTTCAGAAAATATACTGATATGTCCAGTGCCCATTGATCTGGAAGTGCCCCTGATGTTTTATAAGCCACTGGCATGTGGCTGTACTGTGGTCTGGAAGCTGAAGAGGTCGATATCCTCTTGGGATGCACAGAGCTCCCTGTAAAGACAGTCTTGCAGCATCATTGTTGAGCCTTTTTATTTATTTTTGGGAAGGTTTGGAACCCCTATCAGATTTTAATTTCTGGTCCTAGCCTTGATGTAGAGAGTTTTCTCACCCTTATCAGAAATGATGAGGGTAATTCTTTCCAACAGGAGCACAGGCCAGAAGTAAAATGTTTTCCAATTTTGTTTATTGAGGTTTTACATTAGTGAAATTATATTAGTGAATAATTTTGAATAATTAGTGAATAATTTTGCGACAATCAACTAGACACTGTAGAACATGCTATAGTAGTAAGGGGTAGATCAGTTATTAAATGAGGGGGATTATATTCTGTACCCTTATAGGCCTAAGTGGTAAGTCCTCTCATAATCTCTCTAAATGGTTAGAGGGGCATACAATATTGGAGAGGTCAAGGGACAGATATATCTCCACGAGTAGAGTACCAAGTGGCATAGCAGGAGATGTTCTACCAACTTACCATTTTGGACATTGTGAACTACCAGCCCTTATGGTGCATAGAAAAAATAGTACCAGGGGTACACCATATGAATTTCAATTACACATCACAAATAGGTTGAGTAGGTTGCTTAATAGGGTTAGAGATTGGGGACTCTCAAGCAAAGCAGATGCTAGACTAGTACTTTACAACACTCAAGGATAGATATGTTTATTTGATATCCATATGTTCCATGAGTGGAAGAATGTTTGATGTTTGTAATTTTTGAATGCATAGAGGCATTCTAAAGAGCACATTTGGTTTAGATCAGAAATTACATCTGAGAGGTTAGGATTTGTAAGAGATTTCCAGTTTCTCGTTATATTTAGTTTGGCAGACAGAGTATGTGAATAGCAAGAGTTCAGATTTTTTTTATATGAATTTTCTGTTCAAGTGTAAAGGTACTAGTTCAATGCTGAGGGAGATGGATGTTGGAGTAAATTCAGAGATCAATTTAAAAATGTGTTTCCAGTAGGAGGTGACAGATGGGCAAAACCACAGTATGTGTATTAGGGAACCAATTGAACCACATTGATGCCAATATGTGGTAGGATTTATTTTTGAAAGCTTATATGGAGTTAAAAAAAAACATTTTAGGGTATAGTTTCCAATTGTTGGTATAAAGGGTTGCTTTATACGTCTCTTTAATCACTTTCTGCCAGACTGTGTTGGGAAAAGTAGATCCCTTTTATGTTTCCCATTTACACATTGTTGTGTTTTTTTTTTTTTATTTGAAACATCGACTAGAGAGATGCCTTTTACGTGTGGAGCGGTCTTTTCATAAAATGTTATTACTTGTTGAGGTAGAGTTACTTCCACTGAGATGATAGTTTCTTAAAGAGATGATATAGTTGTATGTATCAATAGTTTTCAGTAGAGGGAAGACTGCATCTATATTGGAAAGCAGTAAATGGTTGGAGGAAATTACCCTCCAAAAGGTATTTTACATGGTGTATGTCGGCATTTTTCAGGTTGAAAATTGTATATGTGGAATGTAGACTTGCAGACATTGTATTGGTAGGCAGGAGGTTGTGTTTTCCAAACAAAGGGATTTAGTACAGGCCCGAAGTGCCTGAATCGTGGCTTGGATAGCTGGGAAAGGAGATTATGGAGGTTTATACCCAGCTAGGATGGCCAATAAAATATAATTGGTATCTGACAAATGTAGGGATTCGGCCTCGGAGTGACCAGGTTTTGTGGGGGGAATTTTACCACCGATATTTAGATCCAATCATATATTTAGGTCCAATAATGAGGCTATATAGTATTGGTAGAGTTTGGGGACAGACAGACCACCTACTAGGGTGTGTCTGCTCAAAATGCAGAGGTCGACTCTTGGTTTAGCACCATTTCAAAACAATTTTGAAAGTCCCGCTTGTAGTTTGGTATAATATATATGAGGGATGGGGATGGTGCGGAAGAGATAAAGTAGTTTAGGGAAGGTAATCATTTTGAAGGTATCAGGGCTGGGCTCAGCCTTTCCTTCTCTGAGCTGGCAACTCAGCTGTTGGCTAATTTCCAGCTCCTATCTCTCCACAGTCATGCACCTGTTGATATCCTGCTCATCAGTCCTGCCTACTTAAGCCATCCAGCCCAGAGGATCTCTGCATTCACCTTTTGGAGTCATTAATTGTGTAGTATGATATTGCTCCAAAGTATGCAAAGAGCTGTTTGACTATACAGTGGGGGTCGAAAGTTTGGGGACCCCAGGTAAAAATGTGTATTAATGTGCATAACAAAGCCAAGGAAAGATGGAAAAATCTCCAAATGGCATCAAATTACAGATTAGACATTCTTATAATATGTCAAAAAAGTTAGATTTTATTTCCATCATTTACACTTTCAAAATTACAGAAAACAAAAAAATGGCGTCTGCAAAAGTTTGGGCACCCTGCAGAGTTAATATCTTGTACTGCCCCCTTTGGCAAGTATCACAGCTTGTAAACGCTTTTTGTAGCCAGCCAAGAGTCTTTCAATTCTTGTTTGAGGTATCTTTGCCCATTCTTCCTTACAAAAGTGTTCCAGTTCTTTGAGATTTCTGGGCTGTCTGTCATGGACTGCTTTTTTAAGGTCTATCCATAGATTTTCAATAATGTTGAGGTCAGGAGATTGTGAAGGCCATGGCAAAACCTTCAGTTTACGCCTCTTGATGTAATCCCCCGTGGATTTTGAGGTGTGTTTAGGATCATTATCCATTTGTAGAAGCCATCCTCTCTTTAACTTCAGCTTTTTCACAGATGGCATCAAGTTACCATCCAAAATTTGCTGAAATTTTATTGAATCAATTTTTCCTTCTACTCGTGAAATGTTCCCTGTGCCACTGGCTGCAATACAACTCCAAAGCATGATTGATCCACCCCCATGCTTAACAGTTGGACAGAGGTTCTTTTCATTAAATTCTGTGCCCTTTCTTCTCCAAACGTACCTTTGCTCATTCCGGCCAAAAAGTTATATTTTAACCTCATCGGTCCACAGAACTTGTTTCAAAAATGCCTCAGACTTGTCTATATGTTAATTTGCAAAGTTCAAAAGCTGATTTTTGTGGTGAGGACGTAGAAGAGGTTTTCTTCTGATGACTCTTCCATGAAGACCATATTTGTACAATTATCTCTTTATAGTGGAATAGTGTACCACAACTCCAGTGTCTGCCAGATCTTTCTGGAGGGATCGTGCAGTCAAACATGGGTTTTGAATTGCTTTTCTCCCAATCCTGCAAGCTGTTCTGTCTGATGTTTTTCTTGGTCTTCCAGATCTTGCTTTAACTTCCACTGTTCCTGATGACTGCCATTTCTTAATTACATTCCGAACAGAGGATATTGACATCTGAAACCACGTTGCTATCTTCTTATAGCCTTCTCCAGCTTTGTGAGCATCAACTATTTTCAGTTTCAGTTTTCTAGACAACTGCTTAGAAGAACCCATAGTGCTGATTGTTGGGGCAAGGTCAGATGAATCTGGCCATTTAAAACCTTTGAGATTGACATCACCTGGTCTTCCCAAACGCTGATTGAGAACAATCCATGACACTGGCAGGTCTCAGCTTTGCAAAGGGGGCAGTGCATGCTATAAATTCTGCAGGGTGCCCAAACTTTTGCAGACGGCATTTTTTTGTTTTCTGTAATTTTGAAAGTGTAAATGATGGAAATAAAATCTAACTTTTTTCGACATATTATAAGAATGTCGAATCTGTAATTTGATGCCATTTGGAGACTTTTCCATCTTTCCTTGGCTTCGTTATGCACATTAATACACATTTTTACCTGGGGTGCCCAAACTTTCGATCCCCACTGTAGGTAATGATTTAAGTGGATCTGATAGGATGAGAGTCACATCATCTGCAAATAGTCTTAATCAATTATCAATATAGCCTATTTGAACTCCTGTGATATTTGGGGAAGATCTGATCGAGTGCGCTAGGGGTTCCATGATAAGGGCAAATATAAGTGGCAACAGTGGGCAGCCTTGTCCAATACCATTGAGTATAGAAAATGCTGATGATAATGCTCCGGATGAATAGATTTTGGTAGAAGGGTTGTGCGTATAACGCCATGATAGCAGAGAGTATTGGGCCTTGAACTCCAAATTTATGCAATACTACTCTAAGGTACCCCCCAGTACAATCTGTCAAATGCTTTTTCTGCATCTAGTGCTAAATAAAGGGACGGTATTTTATGAAGTTCATGTGCATGAGTATATGAAGCATGCACCTAGTAGCGCCAGGAGCCTGACTTCCTTTGATGAAGCCTACTTGATCAGGGTGAACCAAAAGTAGTAGTAAGTCCAGTGGTCTAAGAGCCAAGTCTTTTGCGTAGATCTTTAGGTCAAAAGGAGTGAGATTGGTCTATAATTACAGGGTAGTGAGGGGTCCTTATCTGGTTTGGGAATTGTGGTTATTAATGCCTGTAGCATTTCTTTTGGGACTTGACCTCCATTCAGGGCCTCATTGAAGATGTTCACTAGGTGAGGGGTGAGAAAATGACCAAATTTGTATACAGTATTCATTGGGGAATCCATCTATACCAAGGGTTTTGGATCGGGGGGGGAGGGCGGGGCAGAGGCTTAATTACTTAAGTATTTCTGTAGTTGTGAAGGTGTGGGAGAAGTTTAGCCTCGGTTTGTTAGAAAGGGAGAGAAGGTAGAGATTGTCAAGAAATTGGTTGATTTGGTGTTTGGTGGGTTGTGGAGTACAAGGGTTATGTCGGACGTTATAGAGATTAGAGTAGAAGTTTTAAAATATTTTAGCTATAAGTGATGGGTCATAGACTTTCGAGTTGTCCCTGGGGTTTTTAAGGAAAGGAATTCTGGTGGCAGCTAGTTTGCATTTAATGCATCTACCTTAGCTAGGTAGGAACCAGTTTTGTTGTTCAGTGAGCATATGTTGGCTTGGAGGGATTTAACCAGTTTTTCATAGGTATAAAATAATAGGTCTCTTAATGTATTACAGAGTTGCAGTAGCTTAGCAGAGTTCGCAATTGTGGGGTCCCTCTTTTTAGCCTCTTTGGTTTCACATATGGAGTTGGTTAATTGGTCAAATTGTTGTGATCTACACTTTTTTTGTGAGCCCATAGTTGTATATGAGTACCTCTGAGACATGCTTTATGGGTTGCCCAGAGTGAGAATTTGGAAATATCATTAGTGTCATTAAGGTCAAAGTTGGTTTGTAATGCCTTTTCAATCACATGGTTGTGGTCAGGATTGAAAATGAGGTACATATTAAGCCTCCATGGAGGGGCTCAAAAGAAAAAGATGTAACATGTGGGAATGTCCATCTCTCAACAATAAACATGTCAATTGGTGAATTAGATCTATGAGAAGTGGAAAATAAGGAATAGTCACTCTCTCCTGCATGATGACATCTTCAAACATCAAACAGACCATGTTTGAAGAAAAACGTGTTCAGACAGGCTGATGACCTCCTGGATTTAGCTGTAGTTTCAAAAGAGGGATCTGCAACATCGTTGAAATCTCCTCTGATTTTTAAATGCCTCTGATGGCATTTAGCGATTCACTTAAGTAGCCTATTTAAAAAACGGATCTGTTTTATGTTGGGAGTATATACAATAACTAGTGTGTATGATACATCCTTAGTATCACAGACTAGAACAATAAATCTGCCATTATCATCAATTAAGGAAGACTTAAGTTGGAACTTAAAGGAATCCTTGATGGTTATCAATAACCCTGCTTTCTTCTTGGCAGCAAAAGCTGTAAATGTCTGTGAGAAATGTTTCAATGAGAGCTTCAGTGGGACATGTTTGAGGGAATGGGTCTCCTGCAAAAATATAATGTCTCCTTGGAGGCATAAAATCACTTTTTTGCAAGGCATTTTGATTATGTGGCCTGTAAAGGCCCCTTATGTTGCATGATACGATTTTAGGGCCCATAATCCCAGAAGGTATGGGATGTAAAAGCTTGAATTGATGAGTGCAGAGCAATAAAGAGTGTCCCAGTCTCCAATCCAGGAGGGTTTTTTTTGGGGCATGTAGATGAGTAGTTTCCAAAGGTTTGATGAGTATCTTGGGTGGTTGCAGACAATTATTCAGTTACATGAGGGATATGACATATCAGAATAAAAAAGAGAGAGTAGGACCAGTACCTTACTGTCGCAATGAAAACTGTATCCCCAATCCCCCCGTTTCTTGCCATGACACCACATGAACAGAAATTGTGATAAAATGAGAGAAATATCTTCCTCATGGGGTCAAAGACAGATTGACAGAAGTGTTAACTCTTTCCCTTTTTACTTAAAAATAAACACGAAAACATCAAAAGTTAGGATTGGATACTATATACTCTACAAGTAAATACATATGTGCAGCACTCCTGTTAATAGTCAACCATATCTAATCTCATAAAATATGTGACTAAATCCATAATATAACATAAGTGAATAACAATCTTAACAAACACATTTCATGTGCTAAAGTTTAATTTTGTTTTAGAATTATATACTGACTACATCAATTCACTATATTATTCGAGAAATCCTAAAGTGGAACTAAAGTCTGCAATACTTGCTTTTACTCCAATGCTTCAATAACCGTGAGGTCCTTCGCTGGTGCCAACACCTTTTCCTCTGCTTTTTCTCGGTGCCAGTTTTTGGCCATCTTGGTTTGCTGGCACAGGATAGCTCACCCCCCGCACATGGGAAGGAGTTCAATCATCCCTTTACTGTGCTCGAATGTATACTGAGATTCACATGCAAAGCTCAGAGTACATTTTAAAGAAGATCATGAGCAAGCAGGTGGTGAAAAGGTAAAGAAAGACTTTAGTTCCACTTTAAGCATTGTAAAATTGCGATATTTTTCAGTCTGCTGCTATCTTGTTATCATGCTAGAAGACACGTTAATTAAACCTTTATCCCTTATCCTGCAGCTTTCTTCCATGCTATACAACTGATCCTCTGTAGCCTCTTCTGTAATTCACTAAGGCCAGTGGTTGCATACTGACGTCACAAAATGCAAAAAAAAAAAAAAACCCTCCCTACTGCAAGGGTTTTTTTTTAATATAATTTCTAGAGCTCAACTTTAACTATGTGAAATGTACTGGATAGACAAGAACATACAAGCTTTGTCTTCTCATGAATTAAAAGTGATATGTAATTTTTAGATTTGTCAATAAAAATATATTTTCCTCCTGTGAGCTAAGTAAAGTTTCTGACATGGGAATTTTGATCTTAGAAAACATTAGCACTCTTCTCTGTCTAAAAAATATGTACATTTCAGACTATTATGCATAAGAGCATTCTTTATTGATAAAATGGAAATATTCCAGGCAATATAATATATTACCAGGATATTTTTCCCTACTGCTGCACTCAGTGCACAAAGTATATAACACCTGATAAAAATGTACACAGTACAATGGATTTAGTTGTTTTAATTTATATGTATTAGATGCAATAGTGGGGGAAAATAATGAAAGTGAGAGAATGGCATACGATTTCAGTAATATTTTGTTCAGTTCTGCAATTCTTCTACAATAAATATATTTTTGCTTCTATTTTTAGTACACATTTTATAAATCATCTCTTGCTACTAAACCTTTTAATTATTGGGAGATGCAATTAAATTAATGTTAACATGTTTTTAATGATATTGTTGGATTAATGGCACATGACAACCTTTTAACATCCAGTGAGGATCTGAGATGTTATTTGGATAGATTAATCTATATGGACATAGTCTAGAAGAACTGGAGAACCCAAAGCATTTGACAAAGTACCTCACAAATGATTAACCACTTAAGGACCGCCTCATGCCGATGTACGTCAGCAGAATGGCAAGGCCGGGCACAAGCACGTATAGGTACGTTGCCCTTTAAGTGCCCAGCCGGCGGCGGCGAACTCGCGACCGGTCCTGAGCTCCGTGACCGCGGCCGCGGGACCCGATCGCCGTCGGTGTCCCACGATCGGGTTACAGAGCTGAAGAACGAAGAGAGGTAAGTGTAAACAAACCTGTCCTCGTGCTTCCTACTGAGGCTGTCACTGATCGTCTGTTCCTTGTTATAGGGAAAGACGATCACTGATGTCAGATGCCTAGCCACGCCCCCTTACAATTAAAAAAAACACACTCACACACTTAACCCCTACACTGCCCCTAGTGGTTAACCCCTTCACTGCCAGTGACATTTTTGCTGTATTAATGCCAATGCTCCCAAAAATTTCTCAAAGTTGTCCGACGTGTCCGCCATAATGTCACAGTCACAATAAAAATCGCTGATCGCGTCCATTACTGGTAAAAAAAATATATATATATATATTAATAAAAATACTATAATACTATGCCCTATTTTTTAGATGCCATAACTTTTGCGCAAACCAATCAATAAACGCTTATTGCGGCCTAAACTGAGGAAAAAAAACGTTTTTTTATATATTTTTGGGGGATATTTATTATAGCAAATTTTAAAAAATAATGTGTTTTTTTCAAAATTGTCACTATTTTTTTGTTTATAGTGCAAAAAATAAAAACCACAGGGGTGATCAAATACCACCAAAAGAAATCTCTATTTGGGGAAAAAGGGACATCAATTTTGTTTCGGAGCCACGTCGCAGGACCGCACAATTGTCAGTTAAAGCGACGCAGTGCCGAATAGAAAAAAGGGGCTTGGTCATTTAGCTGGAAAATGGTCCGGGGCTTAAGTGGTTAATTAAAAAATGAAGGTATTTTGGCATTAAAGACGTGGTAGGTACCTGGATAGAAAACTGGTAGCTAGAGTGCATTCCAGAAAGTAGTGATTAATGGTATATTTTCTGAATGGTCTGGAGTTGTGAGCAGGGTGCCCGGGGGCTCTGTTTTGGGATGAATTCTGTGTAACTTGTTCATATACAATATAGGTGGGGATTAATAGTTCAAACTCTGTGTTTGCTAAGGATAAAACACTAAGCAGGGCAATAACTTCACAACATGATACAGCAACTTTACAACAAGACCTAGTTAAAATAGTGGTGGGCAGCTATATGGCAGTTCATTGTAGAAAAATGTAAAGTAATGCACTTGGGAGATAAAAATATGCATGCACATTACATGCTGGGAGTAGAACCCCTGGGAGAATCAAGGATGGAAAAGGATCTGGGGGTTCTAGTAGAAGATAGACTTAGCAATAGCATGCAGTGCCAAGCTGCAGCACATGAGGCCAGACTATATAATGTATTTAAAAGGTTGTTTATGCAAATGATAAAGCTATAATTCTACCAATTTATAAAACCCTGTGTTGGCCACATCTTGAGTATACTGTCCAGCTCTGGTCATCCGTCCTCAGGCTACTTTCACACTGAGGCACTTTGCAGGCGCTGCAGCGCTAAAAATAGCACCTGTAAAGAGCCTCTCCTGTCTCTCCAGGGGATATTTTAGCAATATACACATCCTTGAATAGTGACTCTAGCATTGGGAGGAAATGTTTTAATCCTAGGTCTATAAAAAATACACATGGCCACACAATGAAGTTGGGTGAGAAATGATTCAATCTTAAACTGTGTCAGGGGTTCTTTACTGTTAAGGCACTAAGGATGTATAACTCCCTTGCACAGTTGGCGGGTTCAGCAGAGAATGTAGATAGGTTCAAAATACTTTTAGATGTGCATCTTAGTGAATACAGTGTACAGGGATATGGAAAACAATACTCTTATGCTGCATTCACACGACCGGACTTTCCGGCAGAATAGGTCAGACAGAATAATTCAGTCGGATAGTCCGATCATGTGTGGGATAATCCGATCGTTTTTCTTTAAAAAATTCAGACGGACCTAGAAATAGAACATGCTTCAAATCTGTCTGACTGACTCAATTCCTATCGGGAAAACCATTCGTCTGTATGCTGGTCCGATGGACCAAATACGATGCAAGGGCAGCAATTGGCTACTGGCTATTGTAGCCAGTGCAGAATCAGAAAAACGAATGAAAGATTCGATGGAGCAGCTAAACTGTATGACTCCGTATAGTTTAGCTGCTCCGTCGAATCTTCTTAGAACTTTCAACAGACAGACACCATAAGTCAAAGTTTCAACGTTTGTATGTTTTTCGCTGCTTTGTCAAATTTTTGTCGTTCATGTTGAATGTATATAGTTCAAACAGAAAATGGACTGGTGATAGTGATCACTAATCAGACAGGTAACAAGATAGGGTATATAGAATCTACTGTATATAGAATCTCAATCTGTAATATAGAATTTATAATAATAAACCCCCCCCCCCCCACAACACGGGCAGCCTCTGAGGCTATCACAACACTAGCAACACTAGTATCACTATCAAGTTCACAAGTGTACACAATGGCAGCAGATTATTATGAAAAAGTCAAGTTGAACTGTAGCTTGCTTCACTATTGTTCTGCTTCTGTGCTTATGCTTAACCACTTAAGGACCGCCGCATGGCAATGTACGTCGATGCAATGGTACCGACAGGCACAAGCACGTACATGTACGTGCTTGCCTTCCAGGGGATGGGGGGTCCGATCGGACCCCCTCCCGCTGGATGGGGAGGTCCGTCTCGCTGCAGGAGCGATCCGGGATGAGGGGATGGCCGTTGGTTTCTGGCCATCCCTTCTCGATCGCTCCTGGCGAATGAGAAGCTTCCCCCGCTGTGTATAGTAAACACAGGCAGGGAGGAAGTGATGTCATTCTCCTCGGGGCGGTCTTTTTGACCGGACTACGAGGAGAACAGTGAAAGTAAGTGTGCACCAACACTACACTGACATGTAGGCACACATAGGCACACAAACCCCCCCCCCCCATCACCCCCCCGATCGTGCCCCCCTCCCCCTCCCAGTTACAGTGTCACTAATTGCAGTGATCATTTATTTACTGATCACTGCATTCAGTGTCAGTTGTGACAGTAAAAACTGTCAGGGCAGTTAGTGTTAGGTCCAGGGTAGTCCCCTACCTCCCAATAAAGCTTTAACCCCCTGCTTGCCCCTAGAGTTAACCCTTTCACCCCCTTTTGCCAGTGTCACTAAGCGATCATTTTTCTGATCGCTGCATTAGTGTCACTGGTGCCGCTAAGTAGCTAGTTATTTTTTTAGGTTCACCGCCAGGTTTTTATAGCGCTAGGTACCCCGATATACTACCCAATAATGGTTTTAACCCCCTGATTGCCACTAGTTAACCCTTTCACCCACGTTTGCCAGTGTCACTAAGCGATCGCTTTTCTGATCGCTGCATAAGTGTCACTGGTGCCGCTAAGTAGCTAGTTATTTTTTTAGGTTCACCGCCAGGTTTTTATAGCTCTAGGTACCCCGATATACTACCCAATAACGATTTTAACCCCCTGATTGCCCCTATTTAACCCTCTAACCCCCTTTTGCCAGTATCACTAAGCGATTGTTTTTCTGATCGCTGCATTAGTGTCGCTGGTGCCGTTAGGTAGCTAGTTATATATTAGGTTCACCGCCAGGTTTTTACAGCGCTAGGTACCCCGATATACTACCCAATAATGGTTTTAACCCCCTGATTGCCCCTAGTTAACCCTTTCACCCCTTTTGCCAGTGTCACTAAGCGATCATTTTTCTGATCGCTGCATTAGTGTCACTGGTGCCACTAAGTAGCTAGTTATTTTTTTAGGTTCACCTCCAGGTTTTTATAGCGCTTGGTACCTCGATATACTACCCAATAATGGTTTTAACCCCCTGATTGCCCCTAGTTAACCCTTTCACCCCCTTTTGCCAGTGTCACTAAGCAATCGTTTTTCTGATCGCTGCATTAGTGTCACTGGTGTCGCTAAGTAGCTACAGTGGTGTGAAAAAGTGTTTGCCCCCTTCCTCATTTCCTGTTCCTTTGCATGTTTGTCACACTTAAGTGTTTCGGAACATCAAACCAATTTAAACAATAGTCAAGGACAACACAAGTAAACACAAAATGCAATTTGTAAATGAAGGTGTTTATTATTAAAGGTGAAAAAAAATACAAACCATCATGGCCCTGTGTGAAAAAGTGATTGCCCCCTAAACTTAATAACTGGTTGGGCCACCCTTAGCAACAACAACTGCAACCAAGCGTTTGTGATAACGTGCAATGAGGCTTTTACAGCGTCCTGGAGGAATTTTGGCCCACTCATCTTTGCAGAATTGTCCTAATTCAGTTACATTAGAGGGTTTTCGAGCATGAACGGCCTTTTTAAGGTCATACCACAACATCTCAATAGGATTCAGGTCAGGACTTTGGCTAGGCCACTCCAAAGTCTTCATTTTGTTTTTCTTCAGCCATTCGGTGGTGGACTTGCTGGTGTGTTTAGGATCATTGTCCTGCTGCAGAACCCAAGTTCGTTTCAGCTTAAGTACACGAACAGATGGTCGGACATTCTCCTTCAGGATCTCTTGGTAGACAGCAGAATTCATAGTTCCTTTTATCACGGCAAGTCTTCCAGGTCCTGAAGCAGCAAAACAGCCCCAGACCATCACACTACCACCACCATATTTTATTGTTGGTATAATGTTCTTTTTATGAAATGCAGTGTTCCTTCTACGCCAGATATACTTGGACACACACCTTCCAAAGAGTTCCACTTTTGTCTCATCGGTCCACAGAATGTTGTCCCAAAAGTCTTGGGGATCATCAAGATGTGTTGTGGAGAAATTGAGACGAGCTTTGATGTTCTTTTTGCTCAGCAGTGGTTTTCTCCTTGGAACTCTGCCATGCAGGCCATTTTTGCCCAGTCTTTTCCTGATGGTGGAGGCATGAACGCTGACCTTAACTGAGGCAAGTGAGGCCTGCAGTTCCTTGGACGTTGTTGTGGGGTCTTTTGTGACCTCTTGGATGAGTCGTCGCTGCGCTCTTGGGGTAATTTTGGGCGGCCGGCCACTCCTGGGAAGGTTCACCACTGTTCCATGTCTTCGCCATTTGTGGATAATGGCTCTCACTGTGGTTCGCTGGATTCCCAAAGCTTTGGAAATGGCTTTATAACCCTTTCCAGACTGATAGATCTCAATTACTTTCTTTCTCAATTGTTCCTGAATTTCTTTGGGTCTCGGCATGATGTGTAGCTTTTAAGGATCTTCTGGTGGACCTTACTGTGTCAAGCAGCTCCTATTTAAGTGATGCCTTGATTGTGAACAGGTGTGGCAATAATCGGGCCTGGGTGTGGCTAGAGAAATTTAACTCAGGTGTGGACAACCACAGTTATAGTATGTTTTAACAAGGGGGGCAATCACTTTTTCACACAGGGCCATGATGGTTTGTATTTTTTTTCACCTTTAATAATAAACACCTTCATTTACAAATTGCATTTTGTGTTTACTTGTGTTGTCCTTGACTATTGTTTAAATTGGTTTGATGTTCCGAAACACTTAAGTGTGACAAACATGCAAAGGAACAGGAAATGAGGAAGGGGGCAAACACTTTTTCACACCACTGTAGTTATTTTTTTAGGTTCACCGCCAGGTTTTTATAGCGCTAGGTACCCCGATATACAACCCAATAATGGTTTTAACCCCCTGATTGCCCCTAGTTAACCCTTTCATCCCCCTTTTGCCAGTATCACTAAGCGATCGTTTTTCTGATCGCTGCATTAGTGTCGCGGGTGCCGTTAGGTAGCTAGTTATATATTAGGTTCACCGCCAGGTTTTTACAGCGCTAGGTACCCCGATATACTACCCAATAATGGTTTTAACCCCCTGATTGCCCCTAGTTAACCCTTTCACCCCCTTTTGCCAGTGTCACTAAGCGATCGTTTTTCTGATCGCTGCATTAGTGTCACTGGTGCCACTAAGTAGCTAGTTATTTTTTTTAGGTTCACCGCCAGGTTTTTATAGCGCTAGGTACCCCAATATACTACCCAATAATGGTTTTAACCCCCTGATTGCCCCTAGATAACCCTTTCACCCCCTTTTGCCAGTGTCACTAAGCAATCGTTTTTCTGATCGCTGCATTAGTGTCACTGGTGTCGCTAAGTAGCTAGTTATTTTTTTAGGTTCACCTCCAGGTTTTTATAGCGCTAGGTACCCCGATATACTACCCAATAATGGTTTTAACCCCCTGATTGCCCCTAGTTAACCCTTTCACCCCCTTTTGCCAGTGTCACTAAGCGATTGTTTTTCTGATCGCTGCATTAGTGTCACTGGTGCCACTAAGTAGCTAGTTATTTTTTTAGGTTCACCTCCAGGTTTTTATAGTGCTAGGTACCCCGATATACTACCCAATAATGGTTTTAACCCCCTGATTGCCCCTAGTTAACCCTTTCACCCCCTTTTGCCAGTATCACTAAGCGATCGTTTTTCTGATCGCTGCATTAGTGCCACTAGTGCCCCTAGGTAGCTAGTTATATATTAGGTTCACGGCCAGGTTTTTATAGCGCTAGGTACCCCGATATACTACCCAATAACGGTTTTAACCCCCTGATTGCCCCTAGTTAACCCTTTCACCCCCTTTTGCCAGTGTCACTAAGCAATCGTTTTTCTGATCGCTGCATTAGTGTCACTGGTGCCGCTAAGTAGCTAGTTATTTTTTTTAGGTTCACCTCCAGGTTGTTATAGCACTAGGTACCCCGATATACTACCCAATAACGATTTTAACCCCCTGATTGCCCCTAGTTAACCCTTTCACCCCCTTTTGCCAGTATCACTAAGCGATCGTTTTTCTGATCGCTGCATTAGTGTCACTGGTGCCGTTAGGTAGCTAGTTATTTTTTTAGGTTCACCGCCAGGTTTTTATAGCGCTAGGTACCCCGATATACTACCCAATAATGGTTTTAACCCCGTGATTGCCCCTAGTTAACCCTTTCACCCCCTTTTGCCAGTGTCACTAAGCGATCATTTTTATGATCGCTGCATTAGTGGCACTAGTTCCCCTAGGTAGCTAGTTATTTTTTTAGGTTCACCGCCAGGTTTTTATAGCGCTAGGTACCCCCATATACTACCCAATAATTGCCCCTAGTTAACCCTTTCACCAGTGATCACCGTAAAAGTGTCACTGGTGACGCTGGTTAGCCAGTTAGTTATTTAGGTTCCCGTCAGGTTTATTCTTCTCAATGTTTTGTTTTGTTTTTTTACTTCATAAATGTAATCATTCTTATAATAGTAAGGTTGACCTCCTAAAGAAGTAAAGGTTGTTCACCTTACTTAGGGCCGGTTCACACAGCGAGCCGCGGCGAGGCGTCTCCGACTTACCTCGCCGCGACTTGCGGGGAGCTCAGCGGCGACTTGCAGAGGACTTCTGCATAGAAGTCAATGCAAGTCGCCCCCGAAGTCGCCCCGAAGTAGTACAGGAACCTTTTTTCTGAGTCGGAGCGACTCGAGACGCTCCTCTCAGAACGGTTCCATAGTACTGAATGGGGGCGACTTGCGGGAGCGAGGCGAGGCGAGCCGTGTCGCCTCGCCTCGCGTCGCAGTGTGAACCGGCCCTAAGTGAATATTTGCTTTTCAAAATTAATGTTAGCAAAAAATGTGTTGTTCATTTTGTCCAATATGCAAGGGAAATTAAAAACAGGATTTTATTAACAGATCATTGGGTATTCAAAACGAAACCTTACTGCCTAAACCACAACCTTATTCACTGACATTCACTTTAAGTAGATGGTCTCTACTGCTTTAGTAAACAAACCTAATGCCCCGTTCACACAATCGGAAATTCTGCCAGCAAAAGTCTGATGTGAGCTTTCAGTCGGAAATTCCGACCGTGTGTGTGCTCTATCAGACTTTTGCTGGTGGAACTTCCGCCAGCAAAAGATTGAGAGCGGGTTCTC
Source organism: Lithobates pipiens (assembly GCF_037356315.1). Taxonomy (NCBI): domain Eukaryota; kingdom Metazoa; phylum Chordata; class Amphibia; order Anura; family Ranidae; genus Lithobates; species Lithobates pipiens. The sequence goes on along the minus strand of NW_027507785.1, from coordinate 221,641,107 downwards.
TATTTTTCTGACAGAAAAAGTTCCGTCTGTAGCAATTCCTACACACAAAATTCCTATGCATGCTCGGAAAAAATTTGACGCATGCTCGGAAGCATTGAACTTCATTTTCTCGACCCATGGTAGTGTTGTACATCACCACATTCTTGATATTCGAAAGTTCAGAGAACTTTTGTGTGACCGTGTGTATGCAAGTCAAGCTTGAGCGGAATAAGTGCCTTTACATGACTAAATTTTTCATAAATTGTTTTTGTCCCCAAGATCTCTTCTCTGTTGGATATCTTCATTAGAGGTAATTCACTAAGAGTGAACAGTCAGTGTATGAAGTTCTGCACTTTGGTTAAGAGTACATTTCTTGTTCAATATTTTTATTGACGTTTACAGGGAGAACAGACAATAGAGAGGGGGGAGGGAACAATGATAACCATACAGTAGGACATAGGTAATAGGGTCATATGTATGGGCACAAATCGCAAAACAGTATCAGCTAGGTGTCAGGTTTGTTTGCTTTGGTGTAGAAGTTTAGGCTAGACCGACTTAGAGATTTTTAAGCCAACTCAGTTAAGAAGAGATCTAATTCAAGCCTGGCTTTATTTAAGATCTGTTTGTGCGTGGGGGTGGGGTTATCTTGAAAGGCCGAGTGGGCGTGCTGAAAAGAGAGTTCTAGCTTTTGAATAAGAGTGCTGCATTCTTTCTTAGCATGAGAGGCTAGGCTGATGAAAGCACCACAAATGACAGGTTTATGAGCCTCCCAAATGGTTAACAGGGAAATGTCATTGGTGGCATTGTTGAAGATATAATCTTCAATGGCGAGAGCTATGATGGATCTGTTGAAGCTAGGAGGGTGTCGTTAATCTCTTTGAGTAGGAATGAGGGATTCGACAGAGGTTAATATTGTGTTATGGTCCGACTAGGGGGAGGGGATTATCGATGAGCATAGGAGGGTCGACGGAGGTGAAGATATGGCCGAAGCACAAATGGGTTTTGTGGGGTTGTGAGTAATAGGTATATTGCTGTCTAGCAGAGTTAATTTCACGCCAGGTTTCAATGAGGGAGTGTCTATGAAACTAACTTTTACTGGGACTCAAGGAAGAAGAGAGAGGAGATTTATCAAGAAAGGGATAGATTACTTGATCCCAGATTACCAGGGTGTTTATGTGTGCTTATCACACAGAATAGGTATGAAAGGAAGGAGGTTTGGATGCTGTTGGGGGCATAGTAAGAGACGACTGTGACTGCTGCGTCTAGTAGGAGACCGGCGAGGATAAGTTACCTGCCTTCTAGGTCTTTGTTCTCAGCTCGGAGAGTAAAGGGTATAGAGCAATGGAAAGCTATAAATATGCCTCTGTGTTTAACATTAGCTGAGGCAAGGAAAAACTGAGGGTAGGATGCTTGGATGAATTTAGGGGGTGTTGTTTTGTGTAGGGGGTTTCTTGGAGGCCGACCACATGAGCATTATTGGAGGCAAACGACAGAAAGGCCTTGATTCCTTTGTGTGGGGAGTTCATTTCCTGCACATTGAGGGTGAGTATGTTTAAGGGGCCATGATCGAAATCCGAGCTGGAGCATGCTAATGGAGGTGTAAACAGACATGGCCCTCTTTCCGTGGTGAGAGAGAATAGGATGAGTAAAATGATCCAAGAGGGAGGCAGGAGGATAGAGAAATGTGAGAGAAAATCAAGGTAAATATTAGAGTTGATTTATGGTTAAGTTTAGGGGACAGGGACCTTTTTGAAATTTAGTTTAGTTTGCAGGCTTTTTATGTATAAACATTGTTTACGTGTTAAAACTTTTAGAAAATACTAAGTAAAATATAAGCCTTGATTATATTTGTATTTATTATTCCTTATAGTGACTATGCAGTTCGGTATAAGATATAAATACATAAAATAAAAGAAATAAATCACTCAACTAAGACTGTAGCTTTCCAAAATATGAAGGCTGAAATATGTAAAACAAAAGCCCCCATTTTCATGGTTGTTGGACCAGTCTTGGACTTGAAAGCATCTTTGACATAGCATGAAATCACAAGAGGAGTAGCACCAGATGCCATTCACATTTTAATTTGGTTTCTTTCAACTGCCAAGTCATTCCAGTGAAGCGGCACTGCTGGGTGTAGGAGACAAGCATGTACTTATTTAATGGGATATTGCTGGAGTATGTTTAAGGGGCCATGATCGAAATCCGAGCTGGAGCATGCTAATGGAGGTGTAAACAGACATGGCCCTCTTTCCGTGGTGAGAGAGAATAGGATGAGTAAAATGATCCAAGAGGGAGGCAGGAGGATAGAGAAATGTGAGAGAAAAGGGGGTAGTTGACTGAGAGAGACTGGGGAAACAGATATAGGATAACATAGGAGATACCCATCTGGGTTGGTCGAAGGTACCAGTGCAGAGAGGACCATGTACCTGAGGAAGGTTCCCACAAGGAAATTCCACAGACAAGGGGGTTGCAGCAGGCAGGGGTCAGGTCAGCTGCTGGAAATTAGTTAAAACTGCTTTAAGTTTGAGGGATCAGGCACGTGGATGTACAGATTGAACAGCAGATATGTAGGAACAATATTAGGTCGTCAGGTAGCTGAGTGATGTGGAGCTGAGAGGGCTAACTATTAATTGTGTGGTGCAGAGAGCTCTGCAGGGGAGGTTGATGGACCAAGCTCAACTATTGACGACGCCCTAATGAATAAATAAACTTAGGTCAACTGAAAAATAATAATGAGAACAAAAACATAACAACAGATAATCTGAAAAAATGAAGGGAGCATAAGTCCTTGGAGCAGGGCAAATAACAAAAGTGGTGGAGGGGGGAGGAGGGAATAAAATTGTTAAAAACTGGGTTTGATTAAACCGGAATAGGAATGAGGTGTGAATGCCCCAAGGGATCATGACCATGACATGTATTAACCAACAAGCTTATAGGTTAGGAAAAATCAACTAGGGAGATTAGGACTCACTAGTTAAAATGCTAGTCTTGGCAGGATTTTTAGGGCGAGATTCTGAAGGAGACTGTGTGGACAAGTCAGCAAGTTGAGTGGGGCTCTGATGTCCAAAAACAGGCAGCAATTGTGCCTAACAGGAAGGAGTCAGAGGAACGGTGGACCCAGGTAAGGGGAAAATGCCCTGTAGGGGCCATTGGGGCCTGAAAAGAAAGTTTTACCTTCAATGCATAAAATCGGACTGGTCTTGAGGGGGAGATGCTAACCATAAGGGTGCCCGACACTGTAGCCTCGCTCCTCTCTCCTACTGGCCCGATGATGGGAAGAGGAAGGAGGAGGAGGAAGCCCCTGCTTGGAAGACCCAGAGGAGGTGGTGGGAACTTTCGGTGGTGAGCATGAGGCAGAGTGGTGGTGATTACTTTGCCAGGCAGAAGTGGAAGGAGGTGAGGTCAGGTGTAGGTCTTGGAGAAGAGCTTGGAAGTCTTCTGTGGTTTTGCAGGTGTGTTTACGGCCCTGGTGGGTGAGGCAGAGGGAGAAGGGAAAGCCCCACGAGTAGTTGATTTGGTGTCTTTGGAAAATCTGCAGTTGGGGCTTGAAGGCCCTTTGCTTAGAGGTGGTGGATTGCGAGAGGTGGGCAAATAGTTGGTAGTCATGACCTTGAAACGAGAGAGTTTTTGCGATGAGGCACAGCTTGAAGAAGTTGCTCCTTGGTATGATAGTATGAAGTTTCACGACTATGTTGCATGGGGCGGCCCCTCTCGAAGCGCTCAATTGGACTTGATGAAGAGAGTTCCTGGAATAGGGCTGTAACTGTAGACTGTAGGTCAACCACAGTTTCAGGGATCCCCCTGATCCTAATGTTGGCGCATCTGGCTCTGTTCTCATAATCCTCCAATTGCACCTGCAGGGGCCGGTTCTTTTCTTGACATAAAGTGTGTTGTTCACAGGATTACTCGGCAACAATAAGGTAAAATAGCTGAAAAAAGAAAATTAATGCAGCCACCACATTTAAAGCGGTGTTCCGCCCAAAATAAAAAAAAATGCCCGCAGCTATATATACTGCAGCTGCTGGCTTTTAGCAATAGAACACTTACCTGTCCTGGAAGTCCAGCAATGTCGGCACTGCAGCTGATGTTTCCATAAGCTGTTGGGTGCTGCTGCCGCCATTGTGGGTAAGGGTAACCGGAAGTGTAGCCTCACTCCTCTCTCCTACTGGCTCGATGACGGGAAGAGGAAGGAGGAGGAGGAAGCCCATGCTTGGAAGAGCCAGAGGAGGTGGTGGGAACTTTCGGTGGTGAGCATGAGGCAGAGCGGTGATGATGACTTTGCGAGGCTGAAGTGGATGGAGCTGAGGCCAGGTGTGGGTCTTGGAGAAGAGCTTGGAGGTCTTCTGTAATTTTGCAAGTGTGTTTACGGCCCTGGTGGGCGAGGCAGGGGGAAAAGGGAAAGCCCCACGAGTAGTTGATTTGGTGTCTTTGGAGAATCTGCAGTTGCGGCTTGAAGGATCTTCGCTTAGAGGTGGTGGATTGCGAGAGGTGGGCAACTAGTTGGTAATTACAAAGTTACATAGTAAGGTTGAAAAAAGACACCAGTCCAACCAGTTCAACCTGAGTGTCTACAATTGTACCTATCCCTTACATTGCACACTCACATCGGTCCCTACCCTCAAGGAGCCCACAATCCAAGGTCCCCACTCATATACTAGGGCCAATTTTAGACAGAAGCCAATTAACCTACCTGCATGTCTTTGGAGTGTGGGAGGAAACCAGAGTACCCAGAGGAAACCCACGCAGGCACAGGGAGAACATGCAAATTCCAGGCAGGTAGTGTTGTGGTTGGGATTCGAACCAGCAACCCTCTATGTATGCGGCCCCTTTCAAAGTGCTCAATTGGAATTGATAGAGAGAGAATTGATGGAGAGAGTTCCTGGAATAGGACTGTAACTGTAGACTGTAGGTCAACCACAAGTTCAGGGGATCCCCCTGATCCTAATGTTGGTGCATTTGGCTCTGTTCTCATAATCCTCCAATTGGGCCTGCAGGGTCTGGTTCTTTTCTTGTAAAGCTTCAAGTTCGGCTGAGTGGTTACTAAGGTAAGTTTCACGCTCATCAACTCTTTGTTCAAGGTCAGAGGTACGCTGGCCCAGCTCTCTGATCTCTCTGGACAAGAGCTCAGTAATTTAATCAGATGTCTGTTTCAGGGCATGGTGCAGCATGCGTTCAAATTGCTGCAGGATGTCAGGCTGTGAGGGATTGAGCTGAGAGGACCAGGGGGTTGAGGGCTCAGCATCAGACACACCTCTCTGTATGACTGCAGCTTCTGTCTGTGAGACCGTGGCATGCCTGTTTACGAGGGAGCCAGCGGAGCCATTTAGTCTGTTTGCGAGGGAGCTGGCGGTGCCGCCATTTGGTGGAGACCTGCGCCAGCACCTTACGGATGTTGCAGGTCTTGAGCTTGTTTTTTGAGCCGTCTGCTACCATGGCGCGGCTGCCCAAGGGAAGTAGGAGTCTGTCCGGGTATCAGGATGGCTCAGCGATGCCTGACTGGTGCTGTGAGCAGCTTAGTGTCCCACTGCTAAGCGGAGCTCTAGGCAGACATGTCCATTCTGACGAGTGTTGCGCATGCGCCTCCCTGGTTAAGAGTACATTTCAAGGCTTAGGTGAAAGGTTAGAGCTAAGTGTTATAGGGAGGTTATGTTTTCAGTGTTTATTGCATAAAATTGGTAATGTTTCAAGGTTTCTGTGAAAATCAAGGTAAATATTAGAGTTGATTTATGGTTAAGTTTAGGGGACAGGGACCTTTTTGAAATTTAGTTTAGTTTGCAGGCTTTTTATGTATAAACATTGTTTACGTGTTAAAACTTTTAGAAAATACTAAGTAAAATATAAGCCTTGATTATATTTGTATTTATTATTCCTTATAGTGACTATGCAGTTCGGTATAAGATATAAATACATAAAATAAAAGAAATAAATCACTCAACTAAGACTGTAGCTTTCCAAAATATGAAGGCTGAAATATGTAAAACAAAAGCCCCCATTTTCATGGTTGTTGGACCAGTCTTGGACTTGAAAGCATCTTTGACATAGCATGAAATCACAAGAGGAGTAGCACCAGATGCCATTCACATTTTAATTTGGTTTCTTTCAACTGCCAAGTCATTCCAGTGAAGCGGCACTGCTGGGTGTAGGAGACAAGCATGTACTTATTTAATGGGATATTGCTGGCTGTATGAAATAATTTGGACATGTAAAACCGTGTTGTTTGGAATACATATTTTTAAGATAATACATGTTTGTATTATCATTGCAGAGCTAATGATCCATGAATGTCCATGAATTTTGAATTTGTCAAAAAGGCCTAGCATTATTAAAAAAGGTATATTCATCTATAAAACCAAAGAAAATAATAATTAAAAGATTCTTGTTCGTTCACTGAAAGACAACATAATATAATAACAGTATACAGTACATATACAGTAAATATGCAGTAATTACACTAAATTCCTTCACTTCCTCTCCAAGGGGACATAACTGGGGGCTTATGGCAATCTTTCCTAATTAAGGGAAAATCCACTTTTAGACAGTTGTCACTGGAACAAGTGTAAGCCCTTGTACACGTGGTCGCACATTCCGACAACAAAATCCGCCGCATTTTGTCCGACGGATTTTGTCCGAAACTTGTGTTGCATACACACGGTCGGACGAAGTTGTCGGAAAATCCGATCGTAGGTAACATAATGACGTTATTTCGTTACGACGGGACTACGTTCAGGCTAGTAGCCAATAGCTTTGGTCTAGGAATTTGATCTGAGCATGCGTGGCACTTTGTCCATTCGGAATTCTCTACACACAATCGGACAAAGTCCGATCGGATCATGTTGTTGGAAAGTTTTAAAGCCCAGCTCTAAAACTTTGTCCGTCGGATATTCCGACCAAAACAGTCGGATGGAGCCCACACACAGTCGGATTATCCAACAACGTGGTCCGATCGGACATTTTCTGTCGGAATGCCCGACCATGTGTATAAGACTTTTCTCTCACCTCCTATTTTGGTGACAACTATAACATTTTGTTTTTTTCATTGATGTTTGTCCCAATGGTAACCAGAATAGAGAGAGACAAACTCCCCAACAGAGACACAAACAGTAATAAAAACCTGATATTGATTCACACTTTTCCCTGATATGATTATTGAAATATTATGCTCCAAAGATAAGTTCATAGGTTTGGTAAAGCATATCTAAACTCAAAATCAAAAATGTAATATATCCCTGAACATTTTTAGCAAGTACAGAAAATACTTGTTGAACTTACCAAAAATGTAGTGTCCTTGTCACTTTCTGTAAACTTAAAGGATAAGTATGGAATAGTACAAATAGAACTGCCCTCACCACAGAACAGCTTTTCTTTCTATCCTCCGTTGCTCCATTTTTGCCTTATCCCCATTCCAATTTCTGGTTAAAGGTAAGTAAAGGTCCTCTTCTGGTTTGAAAGTGGGTGGTAACATATGGAGGGATCCGTCCTCTCATTCTCTCCTCCTTCACCTCTCAGTTGTGGTCATGCTTTTCTCACAGAGCCAGAAGCTGGAACGTGCATGCTTGTCATGTGCCTCTGTTGCTATGAAATCACACTGTCAACAAGAAACGGAGGTACCTAACAGTATGTGTAGCTATGGGTTTTGCAACTCCAGGAGATTTCACTGTACAAGAAAAGAATGATTACGGTAAATGTTCTTTTGGCTGCTCCTATGCTCCACTCTACAAGGAGCACTCCTGAGAAAGTTTGGCAGGGCAAAAATTCAGCTTCTTTGTGTCACTGACACAGAGCTCAGTCTGGATGGGTGGGAAAGGGAGAAAGCAGCTACATGTGTGTAAGTAAAACTTGGGGGAGGAAGGTGAGAGAAGCTGCTTTTGTTTGAAGAAACTTGGAGAACAGCCTGGATGGGAGTGGAAGGAGGGCGAGAAGAGCTGAAGCACTGATGAAGTCTCAGGACTCCCAGGAGCTGGTGTCAATCTTACAGAAGGAGAGGAAGGGGGTGTATATTGACATTATGGTCGGGATGGCACTGCATGAGAGACCTTAGCCCCTCCCATGTGTATTTTCTTTGATTTTACAAGAAAGGGTATACATTTCAGAGGGCAGGAAATTGTTTTTCATAGTAGCAGGTCACCAGGATTCAGAAAATTAAAAAAACAATTAACCCATGTTTCTCTTTTAAAAGAAAACCCAAAGAACAGTATCGTTATTGTGTAAACATTTACTAGAGATGCACAAAGACAGACGTGTTAGATGTCCAGCCTTTATGACAGCCAGTGCAGGACTTAGGGTGGTGGGGGCCCCTGGGCTTGAGTCACTTTCGGGCCCTACCTTCCATACGTTACTGTGTTTATAGGCGTATAACACGCATTCCAAGTTTAGGAGGGAATTAAGGAAAAAAACTTTTAGGAAGGAAGTTTAAGGAAAAAAACTTACATTTAAATGCCCATCAATGCAGCATTATCAGTGTCCATCTGCAGCCTTGCCCATCCATCTGCAGCGTTCCCCCAGTGTCATTTGCAGCCTTGTCATTGCAGTCTTGAATTTTAAAAATGGCGCCGCCGAGATAGAGTCCTATGTATCTCAGCGGCTCTCGGGTCCTCTTGGCGGCTCTTGGCAGTTCTCGGGTCCTCTCGCAGTCCCGAGTGGAGCTGAGCGGAGCCAAGAGTAGCCGGGTGTACTCAGCTCGGCTCACAATCACACCCAGTCCCTGTGTTATGTCCATCATAGGGCAGGACTGGGGGTGACTGTGAGAGGAGCCGAGCCGAGTACGCTTGGCTATGTATCTCGGCAGGGCCCCCTATTGGGTGGGGCCCATGGGCTTGAGCCCAGTCAAGCCCAATGGTAAGTCCTGCCCTGATGACAGCCATAGCTGACTCCATAGATACTATGGAGAAATGAATGCAGACATGAAGGGACATGAAGTGTTATTCACTGGATCATGGCTGCCGCAAAAAGACTACAATGGAGAAATGACTGTAGACATAAAGGGACATAAAGTGTGTTGTTCACATGATTACCAGGCAACAAATAAGGTAAAAAAGCTGAAAAAAGAAAATGAATGCAGCCACCACATTTAAAGCGGTGTTACGCCAAAAACAAAAAAATAAAAGCCAGCAGCTATACATACTGCAGCTGCTGGCTTTTAACAATAGGACACTTACCTGTCCTGGAAGTCCAGCGATGTCGGCACTGCAGCTGATGTTTCCATCAGCTGTTGGGTGCTGCTGCCGCCATTGCGGGTAGGGGTACCCGGCAGCGTAGCCTCGCTCCTCTCTCCTACTGGCCCAATGACGGGAAGAGGAAGGAGGAAGAGGAAGACCCGCGATGATGTCACGGACCACAGCCCGGACTCCCGGAAGTGGGAATAGGATACATGTCAAAGACAGGTATCCTGTCCCCCCTCCCCCCGAAAGGTGCCAATTGTGGCACCAGAGAGGGAGATGAGACAAATGAGCAGAAGTTCCACTTTTGGGTGGAACTCTGTTTTAAGGATGAGAAAGCTGCAATAGATTATACAGTGTATATTTTTCCTTTTTGGTTTAGATATGCTTTAAATCAAAATTGGCAATAACATGAAACAATAGGAGAGAAAGCCCTTCCCACATGAACTTACAATCTAGAGCGATAAGTGGTAGAAAATAATAGGTAAGGGAAGGTGGTAAGCAACATATCAGGTCAATGTGTGGGTCTTGTCAGATGAGGATTAATGACTGAAGAAAATATATAATAAATCGGATGTAGTGATCAAACTCTGTTTAGTTAACTTTAATATTTTGAAGGAGATTTTCTGTACATTCAGAGCTGCTGTTACTTTTCCATAGATCTTAAGTTGAGTGACTATCATCTATTTAAATAAAGTTCAGATTACAAGTTTTTTATATTTAGATACTTAACATAACAATTGGTGTATTTCATGTACAGAAGTACTTATAGCTTCAGTTAAAGATAAAAAAAAAAAAAAAAAAATCAGAGAAAATCATATAAAGGCATAAACCAATTATGACGCATGTATATTGAACAATGTCATAGAACAAGTGTACAAATATTAAATGGAAATTAAAAATGGTCTAGACAACCATGTGAAATTATTTTCCAACTTAGAAGAAATAGATTGTGTCTACTATGACATTCTAACACATAATCATATGTGGAAGAGTTAAATATAGGATTTTAATGTAATTTAGGGTAAAAGATCTACCCATGTGTACCTAATCTAAAACAGATCCTCGTTATGGAAAGTATTTATCATCTCTTTAAAATACTTTTCTTGGATGAATAGATGTATCTTGGGTTGTATTCATCTTAGGCTTTGTCAAGTAGTGATTTTACCTATTCATGCATCCCAATCTCTAAAATTGAACTCCAGGCAAACGGCTAAATACACACTCTAAAATGCATATTTATGCCTTTCAAGGTATTTGAACTCTGCAGAGCCACTCTTCTGATCCTGCCTGATGGACAGCATAGACAGAGCAGTAAACATGCTCTTTTTCACGTCAGTTAAAGTGTATGTAAACTTAAAATCAATATATTAATATGTATGTCATCCTGCCCTATTGTAGACAGGGTAACTCAAAAAAAATAAAAATAAATAAATAACATAGCATAGCATATACAACTGCTACATAAGACATGTTGTAAAAATGACCTTTTTTCAATCTGCGTCTCATTTTCTGTAATAGATCAATGCAATATGGCAACCTGGAGGCATTCTGTACACAGTTTTTTGTACGGAACAGCTTCAAAATGTAATATACTGCTTGTGTGATTGGATCACTGATTTTCCCAAAATCTTCATGAAAATACATGCCAGATGTTAGCCACCCCCTGCAAAAGAAATTAAAGTTTTGATGAGCGACTCCCCATGGGTTAATCACTTCTAAAGGGACGCAGACACTGCAGCCTTCCTGACTAGAACATAGAAAGTGCAACCAGACCCTCCTATTCAAAATGAGAATGCAATAATTCTGGTGGAAAAACAGCAACAAAAGGTAGGAATCTGCAACAATTTCTTAAAGAATAAATCCACTCCTGTTGAGTAAAAAAACTTTCTCCTCTAAAGAATTTTAACAAATATTGTTGCAGATTCCTACCTTTTGTTATTCTGAAAGAATTTCTGTTTGTCTGTGTCCATGTGCCAAATGAATTCATGTGTGTCCATGTAGAACTGGTTTAATAATTTTCAATCAGCTGCTGCACCTGCAGGGCAATAATGGGGAAATTGTCAAGGTCTGCATTCCTTTAGATGTTGTTTCTATTGGGATTAGCTCACCAATAGGGATGAGCCGAACACCCCCCTGTTCGGTTCGCACCAGAACCTGCGAACAGACCTAAACTTCGTGTGAACTTTAGAACCCTATTAAAGTCTATGGGACTCGAACGTTCACAATCTAAAGTGCTCATTTTAAAGGGTAATATGCAGGTTACTGTCCTAAAAAGTGTTTGGGTCCTGCCCCAGGGGACATGGATCAATGCAAAAAAAAGTTTTAAAAAAGGCAGTTTTTTCAGGAGCAGTGATTTTAATAATGATCAAAGTGAAACAATAAAAGTGTAATATTCCTTTAAATTTCGTAGCTGGGGGGTATCTATAGTATGCCTGTGAAGGGGCGCATGTTTCTGGTGCTTAGAACTGTCCCTGCACAAAGTGTCATTTGTGCAGGAAAAAAAGTCTTTTAAAATCACTTGCGGCTATTGTCGGGTCCCGTAATACAGAGAACACTCAATGAGTGTTCTCTGCATTAGCCGACAATTCATTCATTCATTGATAAAAAAAAAAAAAAAAGCGTGGGGGATCCCCTAAATTCAATTACCAGGCCCTTCAGGTCTGACATGGATATTAAGGGGAATCCCGTGTCAAATTAAAAAAAAAAATTGACGTGGGGGTCCCCCTAAATATCCATAACCAGACCCTTCAGGTCTGATATGGATATTAAGGGGAACCCCGCATCAAATTTAAAAAAAAATTGACGTGGGGGTCCCCCTAAAAATCCATATCAGACCCTTTATCCGAGCACGCAACCTGGCAGGCCGCAGGAAAAGAGGGGGGGACGAGAGAGCAGCCCCCCCTCCCTCCTGAACCGTACCAGGCCACATACCCTCAACATTGGGAGGATGCTTTGGGGGTCTGTGACCCCTCAAAGCACCTTGTCCCCATGTTGATGAGGACAAGGGCCTCATCCTCACAACCCTGGCCGTTGGTTGTGAGGGTCTGCGGGCGGGGGGCTTATCAGAATCTGGAAGCCCCCTTTAACAAGGGGACCACCAGATCCCGCCCCCCCCTGTTTGAAATGGTAAGGGGGTACAAAAGTACCCCTACCATTTCACAAAGAAAGTGTCAAAATGGTTAAATAAGACAAACACACTTTTGAAAAATTCCTTTATTAAAAATAAAAAAAATAAAAAAAAGATTCCAGCGGTGCTAATCCACTCTTGCTATCCAGCGACGGGTCTCCGGGGTCCAGTGATGGATGATCATATCCAGCGACGGGGGATCTCTCAGTCCAGCGCTGTCCATACATGCTTCTTCTGTCTCCACTCCGGAGACACTGCAGAGATCCCAGCGCTGACGTTTCTTATATTAGGAGGGCGGGGCCACCCGTCACCTGACCCCGCCCCTCTGACGTTGGAGAGGGAAGCCAGGGGTTCCCCAGCAACCTGGCAGGCCGCAGGAAAAGAGGGGGGGACGAGAGAGCGCCCCCCCCTCTTTTCCTGCGGCCTGCCAGGTTGCGTGCTCGGATAAAGGGTCTGATATGGATTTTTAGGGGGACCCCACGTCAATTTTTTTTAAAATTTGATGCGGGGTTCCCCTTAATATCCATATCAGACCTGAAGGGTCTGGTTATGGATATTTAGGGGGACCCCCCACGTCAATTTTTTTTTTAATTTGACACGGGGTTCCCCTTAACCTCCCTGGCGGTATGATTCAGTCTGGAATAAGGTGCTGAAAGCGGTACAATTATTTTGCATGGAAATCTGGCTTTTATTTTGTAGTCCTGTAATTCTTAGGAATAACGCTCTGAAATCTCTTCAAACCAGAGTCTAGCGGACATCCCGGGTATGATAAAGTTTATAATATAATAAAGAATAATAAAAATTATTGAATAATGTAATCAAATCCAAAAAAAGATGAAAAAGGGACATGTTTTGGTTGCTATGGACAATCTCCAAATTACAAGCAGTAAAAAACAGTATTTATAATATAAAAGTGCATGCAGGGCATTGCACAGACCACTAGGGACAAAGGGGGTGTGTATTTTTTACTACAGCACTGTAATCTGTAAGATTACAGTGCTGTGTGTGTTTTGTGTCTTTTTACATTTTTGAATTTGCCGCCGTTCTCCGCTCCCGTACGCCGTAACGTCGCAGGGAACGGAGCTCGGCGGCATTCGGCACTGTGAATCGAGCGCAGGACGGCTCGATCACACAGCGCGGCGGACATCGCTGGATCCAGGGGACAAGGTAAGTGACGTTACCTGTGTCCTCCCCTGCATCGAGCGGTGCAAGCCCGAGTCTGGCTCGGGGTTACCGCTATTGTAATGAAATTCCCAACCCGAGCCAGACTCGGGATTACCGCTAAGGAGGTTAATATCCATGTCAGACCTGAAGGGCCTGGTAATTGAATTTAGGGGAACCCCCACGCTTTTTTTTTTTTTTTTTATCAATGAATGAATGAATTGTCGGCTAATGCAGAGAACATTTATTGAGTGTTCTCTGTATTACGGGACCCGACAATAGCCGCAAGTGATTTTAAAAGACTTTTTTTCCTGCACAAATGACACTTTGTGCAGGGACAGTTCTAAGCACCAGAAACATGCGCCCCTTCACAGGCATACTATAGATACCCCCCAGCTACGAAATTTAAAGGAATATTACACTTTTATTGTTTCACTTTAATCATTATTAAAATCACTGCTCCTGAAAAAACGTCAGTTTTTAAAACTTTTTTTGCATTGATCCATGTCCCCTGGGGCAGGACCCGGGTCCCCAAACACTTTTTAGGACAGTAACCTGCATATTACCCTTTAAAATTAGCACTTTAGATTTCTCCCATAGACTTGTATAGGGTGTTCCGGCTTTTCGAATTTGCTGCGAACAGTCCAAATTGTTCACTGTTCGCTGAACAGGCGAACAGGCAATGTTCGAGTAGAACATGAGTTCGACTCGAACTCGAAGCTCATCCCTACTCAACAAACATAAAATGTTTGTTGCAGGGAATTCCAAAAATCTGACTTGTGTCTTGTGCAGGCTCCTGGGAAAATCAGTGAGCCAATCACAGAAGCAGGAAATTACATTTTTAGGGGTTGTTCTTTACACAGTCTGTGTACAGAACACCTCCATGTAGCCATATTGCATTACATTTTACAGAAAAATGCATTGCTGCAGATTGAAAAGGAAAGGGAACTTTTTAACGACATTTAATTACAAAATAACTTGAGCCACAATTATGCTATTTTGTTTTTTATTTTCAATTTTTTTTTCCCCACAAAAGTAGAGTTAGTCTTTAAAATTCCTGCATTGTACAATGATCACCCAAAACGCACCCTGCATTGTAAATGTTGCTAACAAAAGTGGAGTTATTCTTTGACCACTTGCCAACTGGCTCTCGCCGATATACGTTGGCAAAGTGGCATGGGTGCGCAAAACAACGCAACCGTACATTGCTGCGTGATCGGTGGGATTCGATGTCTGCCGGTGGCCCACGATCGTGACATGGAGAGACAGAACGTAAATGCAAACAAGGCATTTCCCTGTTCTGCCTAGCAACATGACAGGGATCTACTGCTCCCATTGAGCCCATCCCCCCTACAGTTAAAACACACCCACACTTGTGTCTCCACCAATGGAAACTGATTGGCATCCAGACCTAAATGTAATATGCTTTTCTCCACATGTACAAGATGTTTAAAAACAAAACACACCATAACATCACACGTATTTAGTACACTTGACACAGTGCATAGATACTATTGCTTATTGTAAACATAGGTTCTGGCCAGATCTTACATCATTCTTTATTTGGACCATCCTAACAGTAAAATCACTTCCAGATGTGTTTCATCAGTCTCCACCTAAAGCATTGCATATTCAATACTTTGTCAGAGATAGGGATGAGCCGAACACCCCCGGTTCGGTTCGCACCAGAACTTTCGAACGGACCCCAAATTCGTACGAACTTTAGAACCCCATTGAAGTCTATGGGACTCGAACGTTCGAAATTAAAAGTGCTCATTTTAACGGCTAATATGCAAGATACTGTCCTAAAAAGGGTTTGGGGGCCTGGCTCCTGCCCCAGGGGACATGGGTCAATGCCTAAACTGTTTTTAAAAATGGGCGTTTTGGCTGGAGCACTGATTTTTATGACGATTAAAGTGAAAAAAAAGTGAAATATTCCTTTAAATATGGTGCCTGGGGGGTGTCTGTAGTATGCCTGTGAAGTGCCACGTGTTTCCCGTGTTTAGAACAGTCCCTGCACAAAATGACATTAAACGGAAATAACATCATTTAAAACTGCTTGCGGTTTTAATGTTATATCTGGTTCCTGCAATATGGTTGAAAATCATTGAGAAAAATGGCATGGGTAGCCCTTCCTGCCCATTACCAGCCCCTTTGGGTCTTGTACCCATATTAAAAAAAGGAAATGCGTGTGGCCCCCCAGGCCCTATATACTCAGAACAGCAGTATACAGGCGGTGCAAACAAGACAGGGACTGTGTAGGTTTGTTGTGTTAAGTTGAATCTGTTTGTAATTTTCAACTGGTACATTTTTAAAGTGTAGCTCCAGTCAAAAAAACTATTTTTAAGCTTTTTGGAAAACATAGGGAAGGGTTATCACCCCTGTATAATTTGTTTTGTCGTCCATCTTTTTTCATCTCACTTGCTGTTGTCTCCTTCCGTTTGCAAGTAGGAGATGTTTGTAAGTTGGATGTTTGAAAGTAGGGGCCTGCCCTATATGCTCTGCAGAAATGGCGGAACAAGGTGTTGGTTTTGCCACAACATTGTAAGCCCTGAAAGTGACTCTTGGTGGGCGCTGGAGCGCACTGCTGTGAACGATTATATCAAGAATTGTAATTACATGCCATTGTTAAACAGTGGTAGAAAAATTTACCTTTGGTGGTTGTGGTGCTGGTGCCACAACACTATAAGTCCTCACAGTTACTCTGGGTGGGCACAGGAACGGGCCCTCATGTGAAATATTATATCAAGAATTGTAATTACATGTCCCTGTTAAACAGGGGCAGAAAAATTGGGCCTTAGGCCGCGTACACACGCGCGGACTGTTCGCCCAACCTTGTTCGGCAAACAGTTTGTCAAACAGTCCGCTCAAAATTTGCATGAGCGGACTTGCCCACACACGAGCGGACTGTTTGACGAACAAGGTTGGGCAAACAGTTCGCTCAACTTTTGAAATGAACGGACTCGCCCACGTAAGGAGGAGGCAAATCCGCCCATTTCGAGCGCGTGTACAGGTAGGCGGGGCCCGCGAAGGAGACGTCGCGGGCTCCGCCGCCTGGAATGGGCTTAAAGGGGAACCCCAACGCCGAAAAAAATCGGCGTGGGGGTTCCCCCCAAGTCCACACCAGACCCTTGTCCGAGCACGCTACCCGGCCGGCCAGGAAAGGGGGGCGAGCGAGCGCGCCCCCCCTCCTGAGCCGTACCAGGCCGCGTGCCCTCAACATGGGGGGGTGCCTTGGGGAAGGGGGGGCCGCGCGGCCCCCCCACCCCAAAGCACCTTGTCCCCATGTTGATGAGGACAAGGGCCTCTTCCCGACAACCCTGGCCGTTGGTTGTCGGGGTCTGCGGGCGGGGGGCTTATCGGAATCCGGGAGCCCCCTTTAAGAAGGGGGCCCCCGGATACCGGCCCCCCACCCTATGTGAATGAGTATGGGGTACAATGTACCCCTACCCATTCACCTGTGAAATAAAGTACAAATAAAAACACAACACAGGGGGAAAAAATATTTTATTGCACAGCCGGGGGTCTTCCGTCTTCGGGGGTCTTCTCGCCGGACTCCTCCGCTATGTGTGTGTAGCTCTCTTGCCAGCGGAGGAGTCCGGCTTTCTTCCTCCCCGCCGCCGGCCTCTTCTCCCGACTTCGGGGGTCTTGTCCCCCTCTTCGGTTCTTCTGCCGGGCCACCGCGCCTGGTCCGGTGGCCCGGTCTTCTGTCGCCGTCTTCCGTTCTTCTGTCGCCGCCTTCGGTTCTTCTGCCGGGCCACCGCGCCTTCTTGTAGCTCTTTTACAGGCGGTGGCCCGGTCTTCTGTCGCCGTCGCCGCCTTCCGTTCGTGTTCTTCTTCTTGTTCTTCTCCAGGCGATGTTGACACGTCGCTCCCTCCGGCCGGAATGCCAGAGCCGCCCTGCGCTGTGACTTATATAGTGACAATGGGGCGGGGTCACATGGTATATGTCACATGGGTTGATGTCACATGGTGACCCCGCCCCCTTACGATGTCATAGTCCCCATGTGACATCAACCCATGTGACCAACCCATGTGACATATACCATGTGACCCCGCCCCATTGTCACTATATAAGTGACCGCACAGCGCGTCCCCGGCATTCCGGCCGGAGAGCTCGTCGAGTCAACATCTCCAGGAGAAGAACAAGAAGAACAAGAAGAAGAACACGAACGGAAGGCGGCGACGGCGACAGAAGACCGGGCCACCGCCTGTAAAAGAGCTACAAGAAGGCGCGGTGGCCCGGCAGAAGAACCGAAGGCGGCGACAGAAGAACGGAAGACGGCGACAGAAGACCGGGCCACCGGACCAGGCGCGGTGGCCCGGCAGAAGAACCGAAGAGGGGGACAAGACCCCCGAAGTCGGGAGAAGAGGCCGGCGGCGGGGAGGAAGAAAGCCGGACTCCTCCGCTGGCAAAAGAGCTACACACACATAGCGGAGGAGTCCGGCGAGAAGACCCCCGAAGACGGAAGACCCCCGGCTGTGCAATAAAATATTTTTTCCCCCTGTGTTGTGTTTTTATTTGTACTTTATTTCACAGGTGAATGG
Organism: Lithobates pipiens; assembly: GCF_037356315.1. Classification (NCBI taxonomy): domain Eukaryota; kingdom Metazoa; phylum Chordata; class Amphibia; order Anura; family Ranidae; genus Lithobates; species Lithobates pipiens. The sequence goes on along the minus strand of NW_027507785.1, from coordinate 221,623,134 downwards.
GTAGGGGTACATTGTACCCCATACTCATTCACATAGGGTGGGGGGCCGGTATCCGGGGGCCCCCTTCTTAAAGGGGGCTCCCGGATTCCGATAAGCCCCCCGCCCGCAGACCCCGACAACCAACGGCCAGGGTTGTCGGGAAGAGGCCCTTGTCCTCATCAACATGGGGACAAGGTGCTTTGGGGTGGGGGGGCCGCGCGGCCCCCCCCTTCCCCAAGGCACCCCCCATGTTGAGGGCACGCGGCCTGGTACGGCTCAGGAGGGGGGGCGCGCTCGCTCGCCCCCCTTTCCTGGCCGGCCGGGTAGCGTGCTCGGACAAGGGTCTGGTGTGGACTTGGGGGGAACCCCCACGCCGATTTTTTTCGGCGTTGGGGTTCCCTTTAAGCCCATTCCAGGCGGCGGAGCCCGCGACGTCTCCTTCGCGGGCCCCGCCTACCTGTACACGCGCTCGAAATGGGCGGACTTTCCGAGCGGGAACAGTCCGCTCATTTCGAAAGTACAGCGGACAAGCCCACACACGGGCGGACTGTTCGCTCAAACACAGTTTCAGCGGACAGTTTTTCGGAATTTCCGAAAGACTTTGTCCGTCCAACTGTCCGCTGAAACTGTCCGCTGAAAGCCCACACACGAGCGGACTGTCCGCCCAAACACTGTTCAGCGGACAAGGTTGGGCGAACAGTCCGCCCGTGTGTACGCGGCCTTAGGCACTGGTGCTGGTGCCACGACACTGCAACCTCTCCCATATACTCTAGTTTTATTGCAGGAATTAGCCCTGCTGCAAAGCATTGCATCAAAAATTGTAATTAAATGCCCCTGTTAAACAGGGGCAGAAAAATTGGGCCTTAGGCACTGGTGCTGGTGCCACCACACTGCAACCTCTCCCATATACTCTAGTTTTATTGCAGGAATTAACCCTGTTGCAAAGCATTGCATCAAAAATTGTAATTAAACGCCCCTGTTAAACAGGGGCAGAAAAATTGGGCCTTAGGCACTGGTGCTGGTGCCACCACACTGCAACCTCTCCCATATACTCTATTTTTATTGCAGGAATTAGCCCTGCTGCAAAGCATTGCATCAAAAATTGTAATTAAACGCCCCTGTTAAACAGGGGCAGAAAAATTGGGCCTTAGGCACTGGTGCTGGTGCCACCACACTGCAACCTCTCCCATATACTCTATTTTTATTGCAGGAATTAGCCCTGCTGCAAAGCATTGCATCAAAAATTGTAATTAAACGCCCCTGTTAAACAGGGGCAGAAAAATTGGGCTGATGGCATCACCCAGAGCCAGAAATGTTCTTCCAACATATCAGCGGAGGAGGAAGAGGATAGACAATCAACATAACAGGACAGTCACTCAGCATCAGCATAGGCAGTCTTGAAGGAATGTGATATTTAAAAAAAAATTATTCGGTTACATCAGCTTCAGGTGCTTGGTAGCTGTGGGTGATCCAAGACTGATTTATCTTGATGAAGGTCAGTCGATCAACTGATTCGGTGGACAGGCGCACCCTGTGATCGGTAACAAAGCCACCAGCAGCACTGAAGGTGCGTTCCGAAAGAACGCTGGATGCAGGACAGGCCAGTAGCTCAATTGCATACTGTGCAAGCTCTGGCCAGTGATTCATCCTCAAGACCCAGTAAGCCAGAGGATTTTCGGTGGGAAAGGTGTCCAAGTCTGACCTTGCCCCTAGGTATTCCTGCACCATGTAAATCAGACGCTGGCGATGGTTGCTGGAACCGATCATACCTTGGGGCTGCGGACTAAAAAATTGTCTGAAAGCATCAGTCAGACGGCCACCTTCTCCACCGCTCCTTCTGACCAATGCTTCAGCAACACGTTGTCCAAGACCAGGAGTTTGTAACCTCCCAGTCTCTGGGAACGCATTGCACAGACCTTTCTGCAAGGCCTCCCGGAGATGTCTCATCCTCTGCTCCCTCTGCGATGGCAAGATAAGGTCGGCAACCTTACCCTTGTACCGTGGATCAAGGAGAGTGGCCAGCCAGTAATGGTCCCTCTCCTTGATCCAAAGAATACGAGGATCCTTCCGCAGGCTTTGCAGGATCAGGGAGGCCATGCAGCGTAGGTTAGCTGAGGCATTCAGTCCGGAGTCCTCTGGGTCACTAAGGACAACATGATCCGCAGCTACCTCCTCCCAGCCACGTACAAGTCCACGTGTTTCTTGGGACTGTAAATCATCCCTACAAGACTGCTGCTGCTGATGCTGAGTGCCAGCCTCCACCTCCATGCTGACACAATCATCCTCCTCCTCCTCTTCCTCCTCCTCATCCTCTTCCTGTGTGATGGGTGGCACAGCAGGAACACTGTCTGGATAAAGGGGGCCTTGAGAAGCAAGGAAGTCCTCCTCTTCCTGCCTCTGTTCTGCCTCAAGTGCCCTGTCCATTACTCCATGCAGCGTATGCTCCAAGAGGTGGACAAGAGGTACAGTGTCACTGATGCATGCACTGTCACTGCTCACCATCCTTGTGGCCTCCTCAAATGGTGACAGGACAGTGCATGCATCCCTGATCATGCCCCACTGGCGTGGTGAGAAAAAACCGAGCTCCCCTGACCCTGTCCTGGTGCCGTAGTTGCACAGGTACTCATTGATGGCCCTCTGCTGCGTGTGCAGCCGCTGCAGCATGGCCAACGTTGAGTTCCACCTGGTGAGCATGTCATATATAAGGCGGTTCTTGGGCAGGTTCAACTCCTTTTGGAGCTCAGCCAGCTGAGGACAGGCATTAAATGATCGGTGGAAATGCACACAGACTTTCCTGGCCTGCTTCAGGACATCCTGTAAGCCCGGGTACCTGCCCAGGAACCGCTGCACCACCGGGTTAGGACGTGAGCTACACAGGGCACATGGGTCAGTTGTCCCTGTCGGAGGGCGGAGAGGAGGTTGGTGCCATTGACGCAAACCACCATTCCTGGCTTAAGCTGGCGTGGCGTCAACCACCTCTCGGCCTGCCCCTGCAGAGCTGACAAAATATCCGCCCCAGTGTGGCTCCTGTCCCCCAAACAAACCAGCGCAAGCACGGCATGGCATTATTTTGCCTGCGTACTTGCGTAGCCCCTGGAACACCTACGGAGCACCGCTGGTTCTGAGGACAGAGCACTGGAAGAGGCCATGGAGGAAGAAGAAGAAGAGGAGGGGGTGGAGGAGAGAGGTGTGTCACAACCAATAGTAGCATTTTGGAGGCGTGGTGGCGGAACAACCTCCAACACTACTGCACCTTGTCCTGCATCCTTCCCAGCTGCCAGAAGAGTGACCGAATGGGCCGTGAAAGACAGGTAACGTCCCTGTCCATGCCTGCTGGACCATGAGTCAGCGGTAATATGCACCTTACCGCTGACCACCCTGTCCAGCGAGGCAAGGACATTTCCCGTGAGAAATAGTGGCTTTTGGGGACCTGCCACTGAGGAACCGCACATTGTACAAACTCACGGAAGGGGGCCGAGTCTACCAATTGAAAAGGCAGCAGTTGAAGTGCTAGCAATTTAGCCAAGCTAGCATTTAACCACTGGGCATGTGGATGGCTGGGAGTGAACTTCTTTCGCCGGTCCAGCAGCTGGGGCAGGGACATTTGCCTGCTATAATCGGACGTGGGTGTACTGCTAGCAGAGTGCCCGGAAGCACTTGGCTGTGACACATCTAATTCTACACCTTCATTCCTCTCAGAGCAGATTTCAGAGAGGACTGAAGGTCTAGTGGGGTTGGAGATGCCAGCTGATGAGGAGCAAGGAGAGATCCACTTTGTTCTTTGGTGTGGGTCTTTGAGGTACGCTTGCCAACGAGCTGCATGGCAGGTCAACATATGTCTGGTCAAGCATGTGGTGCCCAAGCAGCTGATGTTTTGGCCACGCGAGATACGCTTGAGACATATGTTGCAAATAGCAGTGGTGCGATCTGATGCACTCGTCTCAAAAAAGGCCCACACCAAAGAACTTTTAGAATAACGCGCAGAGGCAGCGCCCTGCACAGGCGGAGCTCTGCGATGTGATTCAGTCGGTGTGCTGCCCCTAAGCTGGCCCCCGGAGGGCATCCTGCCTCGTTGGACATGTGCCTCCTCCTCCTCCTCCTCTCTCCTACCAGGCACCCACGTGGAGTCAGTGCCCTCATCATCCCCTCCCTCTTCATCGCTGTAGCAAACCTGGCAATATGCTGCAGCTTGTGAAACATGACTGCCAGATTGCTGTCCTTCTTGAGCATCCCCTCTCTCTGCATTCACGCTACTGCCTTCCTCTAGCTGAGAGTCATCATCAGAGCCCACAAAACACTGGGCATCCTCCTGGAGCATGTACCCAACACTGTGCTCAAAGAGTTCAGGAGACTCCTCAGGAGGACGTGGTGGGTCTAGGGAAGGAGTCACTGATGATGACATTGAGACGAGGGAAGACGATGCGTTAGCAGCTGCTTTGCTAGTACCCTGAGACTGGGTGAGAGAGGATGAGGAGGATGAAGAGGGCTTGGTCATCCACTCTACCAAGTCATTGGCATGTTGCGGTTCAACATGTCCAGCTGCCGAAAAGAAGGACAAGCGTGTCCCATGGCCACGTGCTGATGACAATGCACCGCGTCCACGACCAGCACTGTTGTCTCTAGACACAGAGCCTGCTTGCCCTCTTTTATCGGCTTGCGCCTGTCTGCCTCTCCTTGCTGGCCTTCCAGACATGGTAATGGTCTGAAGGGAGTTGGGTAAAACAGCAGTTGGGTAGAGTATATTGTGCTGGAGGCACACAACACCCACTAACTCCTGCAGATGCCTTTATTATAGAACACCAGAGATAAAGGGGTATACTGTAATTGAGTCACACAACACCCACTAAGCCCTGCAGATGGCTCTATTAGAGAACAGCAATAAAGGGTAGATACAGGTGTATATTGTGCTGGAGGCACAAAACACCCACTAACTCCTGCAGATGCCTTTTTTATAGAACACCAGAGATAAAGGGGTATATACAGATGTATACTGTGCTGTGCTGGAGGCACACACAACTTCCAATAACTCCTGCAGATGGCAAGTGGGCTCAAATAGAGAAGAGCTATGTAGGCGGATATAGCGGTGTGTACTGGGTACAGAGCACGCAGACAGCACGCACACGCTCCTAACACTACTGACTGCAAGCTCTATTATAAAAGATAGATCACTAGCTATATAGGTGAGGTGAATACAGCGGTGTATACTGTGGTCAGGGCAAGCAGACAACAACCACTACAGAAGAGCAAGATCGAAAATCGGCCGATAACGATTGGTGTGTACTGTGTTGAAGGTACACAGAACACCCACTTACTGCTTCAGACGCCAACACACTACACAAGGCCGCCGCGCTGGCGGCCTTATATAGTGTGGGGCATGTACTACACAGCCTGAGCTATGATTGGCCACAGGCATCCTGCCTGTGGCCAATCATGGCTCTCCTCGCTGCTGGCGCTGTGATTGGCCAAGCATGCGTGGTCACAGTGCATGCTTGGCCAATCATGAGCCAGCAATGCACTGCGATGACGCAGTGCATTGTGGGCCGTGAGCGCCACACGTATTTGGCGCGAACGGCCCATAATGTTCGGAATTTGCCAAACGGGCAAACAGAAGAGGAACACGAAGCTCATCCCTAGTCAGAGAATTCAACATTTTTGTATCGTTGCAAATAATCTTGCCTGGAGATTCTGCCAGTATAAGGTTGGTGATGTTTTTACAGGTGCCTCTGCTACCCCACTGGGACTCTGTAGCTAATTATGCTTACAAGACAATCTTCAGTTGGCCATCCAGTTTTAATTTTCTTTTTTTTGGGGGGGGAATTCACAACGAGAAACATATGAGTTACCATATGTTTGGAATGGAAATGGCTTATATACTTTGGAACACTATAGAAACAAATTACTATTACCCTAAATGTAATTGTCCCAGTACAAACAAATCACATCATTCCTCCATTCTAAACTTAAAGGTTTGATCCATCCATTGTCACTGAGGCCATTTGCGATCCCATGTAAAATGAGGGTCATCTCTGTTATAGACAATCTTCTAATGAAGCTAAATCATAAACTCTCATATATGCAACATTGAGAATGTCCAACCGTGTATACAGGGCATAAGATGCCAGTTTATAAAATGGGAGAAAGTAATTGTTATTTGTGACTAGTCATATTCTATAGTTCATTAAAATCAAAATCTGATTGCCCAGCAAGTTCTTTACATTTGTTGAAAACACAAGTGTTTTCTCCAATTTTATAAAAAATCTAAATGTATTGTTCTTTTTGAGATATTGTACTTGCAGATAGAGGTGCTTGAATCAGGGCCAATTTATACATTTTTTTTTTTTATATTCAGTAATACCTGCGAGCATTTTTTTCTGACTTCCAGAGAATGAGACAATTCAACCAGCAGTATTACTCTTTCTATTTTCTTTGAAAGGGAGAGGATGAAATTAAATAAGTTAACACCTTGATGAATTGGTATACCTATCAAACGACTATGCGTTTATTTTCACATTATATACATTAGCTGGCAGTGTGTGACTTCCGATAAGCAGAATACATTTTTTGCTTTTTGTACATTCTAATGACTGATTTGAATGCAGAGCAATACCTGTATTTATTTTTGTATGCTTGTTCCCAGTTCATCACACCAGGATCAAACACAAATCTGCATTCAAGCACAACAGCATTTATACAGATACGAGCCTTGTTTCTGTCCTGCTTCCCTGTAATGACCAAATTTAATGCTGTAATTTTCTCTGCATAAAGATTAACACATTTATTGGTTAAAGGTTAATATATTCCTTTTTATATTTTGTGTGAACAAAGAAACAAGATAAAATATATTTAATAAGTTGCAGTTAATAAAAATAAAAAAACACAAAGCATAGCTGTGCCTCGTGACTCAACGTTTTTTTTTCCAATTTGGATCCCATACATGAAACATGAAAATAGGAGAGTTTCTTGAATTAAATTAGAAATACATATATTTATATTTATATTCACATAATATTTTTTGTTTGTTTCTTGTTTTTTCTTGAGGATAAATTTAGCATCTGCAGTAAAGCTTGTTAAGTTTGATTTACAGAATGATAGAAAGTAGATGAAGATACATTATACTACCAAAATTACCGGGACGTCTGCCTTTACATGCATATGAACTTTAATGGCATCCCAGTCTTAGTCCATAAGAATCAATAATAATTTGGCCCACCCTTAGTAGCTATAACAGCTTAAACTCTTTTGGGAAGGCTGTCCACAAGGTTTAGGAGTGCATCTATGGGAATATTTGACCATTCTTCCAGAAGCACATTTGTGAGCTCAGGTACTGATGTGGACAATAAGGCCTGACTCGCAGTCTCTGCTCTAAGTCATCCCAACGTATCCCCATTGTATGGGGTTGAGGTCAGGCCGGTCAAGTTCCTCTACCCTAAATTTGCTTATTCATGTCTTTATGGACCTTGTTTGTGCACTGGTGCGCAGTCATGAGGGAACAGGAAGGGACCATCCCCAAACTGTTCCCACAAAGTTGGGAGCATGAAATTGTCCAAAATGTCTTGGTATGCAGATGTCTTAAGAGTTCCTTTCGCTGGAACAAGAAGCAAGCCCAGCACCTGAAAAACAACCCCACACCATAACCCCCCCCCCCCACCAAATTATTTGGACCAGTGTACAACGCAAGGTCCACTAAGACATGGACTAGCGAGTTTGGGGTGGAGGAACTTGACTAGCCTGCACAGAGTCCTGACTTCAACCCGATAGATCACATTTGGGATGAATTAGAGCAGAGACTGCAAGCCAGGCCTTCTCATCCACATCTGTGCCTAAAGCTCACAAATGTGCTTCTGGAAGAATGGTGAAGCATTCCCATAGACACACTCCTAAACCTTGTGGACAGCCTTCCCAGAAGAGTTGAAGCTGTTATAGCTTCCAAGGATGGGCCAACTTAATATGGACTAAGACTGGGATGCCATTAAAGTTCTTTTGAGTATAAAGAAAGAGGTCCCAGTACTTTTGGTAATATAGTGTTATTTGTCAATCAAAGTAATCAGACACATTAAGGAGCTACTCTACCCAAATATTGATATTTTTTGATTAAACTATATATCAGGGGCACTATTGGAGATGTATATATGCATGCATGGGTTTCTGGTTCAATGCACCTGTTTTCACTATTATGAGAGAATTCCACAAATTATTATTATTTAAGGTACTTATATAGCACCGTCAATTTACATATACATTGTATATTCACATCAGTCCCTACCCTCAAGGAGCCCACAAGCTAAGGTCCCCAACTTACATTCATATACTAGGGCCAATTTAGACAGAAGCCAATTTACCTACCAGCATGTCTATGGAGTGTGGGAGGAAACCACAGTACCTGGAGGAAACCCACGCAGACACAGGGAGAACATGCAAACTCCAGGCAGGTAGTGTCGTGGTTGGGATTCAAACCAGCAACCCCCTTTTCACTGCTAGTCAAGAGTGCCACCCACTACACCACTGTGCCGCCCAAATTATCATTGTTTTATATTTGAGAGAATGCCACAGGTGATCCTGGAAAGCACAAAGGTGTTAATGGGAACATACAAAAGTCCCAGGTGGACAGAATGACAGTGAAGGCACTCACTGTATTCTTTCTATTCTCACAGCATACAAGAAGCAGGGTCTGGTTTCCCTTGGAAACAAAAGTGGACTTTGGTGGCCACAGGCTTTATAAACACTCCTTAAGTTTTCAAAAAGAAAGGTTTTTTTTTTCTAAAACTACACTACAACTTTACTGCACTTTTTTGAGATTTCTCTCTCTGGCCCAAAAAAATACTCATCAAAACTGTCCTGGAACAGCTCAAATCCAGGACCAGGCAATTTTCGGCTCTATGTGAACCCAATGTGAACCCTCCTCTGTACCACTGTAAATAACACTGATATTATTTGGTGATTAGTGAATGTTGTATTGTAATAACAATATTTAATTGTTGGGTGATTTACAGCCATTAAAAGGATTGGCAGAGGGGGAGGGAACTTTAGTTGGGTGGAGGAGTCTGGCAACATTATTCATGATAGACTGAAGAGAAGGATAGCCTGTGTGGAGGCGGTTCACTGAAGAGGTAGTTGCAGTAGTTCACATGAACAGTATTAGTAGTTAGAAAGGTAAGTATTTTAGATAGCTTCAGTGATTAAAACGGGAGTCCGCCGTTTTTTTTTTAAAGCCAGCAGCTACAAATACTGCAGCTGCTGACTTTTAAAATAATGACACTTACCCGCCCAGCGCGCCCGCGATGTCGGCACCCGAAGCCGATCTCTCGATCGTCTCTCGGGTGCTGCCGCCACCATCTTGGGTATGGGACTCAGGAAGTGGAGCCTTTCGGCTTCATTTCCCGGTTCCCTACTGCGCATGCGCGAGTCGCGCTGCGCAATAAGGATGGTCCCCGCTGTCTCTGGGATCCGTGTGTTTCCCAGCAGGCAGCGGGGGACCTTCAGAAAGGGGCGTAGATTCTGCGGAAAGGGGCGTACCTTCTGCAGAATCTACGCCGGAAGTGGGTGCAGATACCTGTACTGTACTTTTCCAGCGGACTAAGAACGGCGGACAATCCGCTGGACTTTTGGCAGAGGTCCGCCAGACTTTTCAAATGAATGGACTTGCCCACACACAGAGTAAAGTCCGTTCATTTTGAATGCGACTTCAGGTACGACGGGACTAGTGAAGGAAGTCAATGTCGCCACCTCCATCAGCAAGATTGACACCTTGCGAGCCCCGTTGCCTGGTATGGATTTTAAGGGGAACTCCTAAGCAGCGTGGGGTCCCCTCAAAGTCCATACCAGACCCTTATCTGAGCATGCAGCCCGGCCAGCCAGGAAAGGGGGTGGGGACGAGCGACCACCCCCCTCCTAAACCATACCAGGCCGTGTGCCCTCAACATGGGGGGTGGGTGCTTTGGGGAAGGGGGCACCCTGCGGCCCCCCACCCCAAAGCACCTTGTCCCCATGTTGATGAGGACAAGGGCCTCTTCCTGACAACCCTGGCCGTTGGTTGTCGGGGTCTGCGGGCACCAGATAGTCCGATCGTGTGTATGCGGCATAAGGAATTTTAGGAATGTTCTGTAAAACTTTAACTACGGTCAAGCTATTGTAGCACGCCTCCTTTAAGGGTGGCTGTGAATGACCCTCAAAGTGATACAAGCTAACATCTGACTCTCAGGGTTGGATCCTTGACATGTGTGTGTAGTGGGGTGTAAACATCATTTGGGTGCCAGTTATTTTAGACTTTTTATAGTTTTATTTGATGGCTATAGCATAAGGGAAGGTTAGGGATATAGGATACCCAAAAATTTCTCAGGTATTCTTGGCAGTAATTGACCCTTTAGACCTTTTCAAAATCCAATGACTCTGTAAGAGCAGTCCCTGTTCAGTTCTATAATCCTGTAAAAGCAGAGTCTTTACTTAAAAATTTAAATTTGGGTAATATTTTTTGTTTTTAAAACATCAGCACAAGGGAAGTTGCTTACATTTAATGTGCAGTGTCTCTTGTGCTGGTGCTGCCTATAATAGTGGACATTTTAAGTCTCCTTCCCCCTCCCATACCCTGCAACCATAATCTTTTGGTGCTATGGTGGTTTATACCAATGCTGGACCTTCGAAAGGCACTCATCGAGAGTGCCCCCCACCCTCTCCCTCCCCTTCTCCAATAATACAAGCTGTACTATAACTTCTATGAAGGAAAAATGAATGGAGAAAAAAAAAATCTATGAAAGGAGGAGGCATACCTTTTATTCATCCACCCCTATTCCATTCATAGATTGACCCAAACCTCTGATTCAAGTAGTTGGAAATCTGTAGTATTACCCACAATAACTGACACAACCAATTCCTACCATTTTCTGTTTGTAAATATGTCGACTGAGATCCTTGGTGCCATTATGACCATATTTGATCAATGGTGTCTTCCAGGATCACTTCTACAGTGTTTACATTTCAGCAGAACTTGGGATCTGTCATTGTAATAGAAGTAGCAGGGGCATAATTGATGTTGGACATCGGGGCATTTTTACATTTTTTCTAATAGAGGACTTTTTTTTATGGTGTGAGTGTTATTTACCATTTGCATTTTATGTGAATGAGTAACAAAGAGTATTACATCCTCCTTATTAATTTAATAGATGCCCCCTTTATTATAAAGGGGGATTCTGGAGTGCAACAAGTCCCCCCTGCAGACCCCCACATCCAGTCTAAAAAAATGCAGCTTTAAGGCATCTCCTCAAGCATATTAATTAAAAAATGTACAGCATTATCTGATTGTATCACTGCCTAATGGTCTGTTTTAAACTTTAATCGCTAAGTACATGTTCCCCATGGCAGTACCCAGCTATTCATATTTTTAACCAAACCTTACAAATTAAAAAAAAAACAACAAAAAAAACAAGAATAATAAGAAGGACTCCGTCCCTGCAGACTTCAGTGGTGTTCGGTGCTAGGTTCTAGGTTCACAAACTTCCTGCTGAGTTCATGGATTGTCTAGCAACCTGAACTTTGTTCAGTTGCTCACTTATCTCTAATGATAATTATTACCTGAATTGTCTTCTCTAATAAGGGTGCTTATGTGTACATAACATAATACAAAGTAGGATTCTATCTATGATGGGTTTGTATATTTGCTTTTTACAAATTCTGTCCACATAGTACTAAATTATTAAATACAAGAAATAAGCATCCAGATATGTAGCATGCTTAATATTTATTTATTTTTTTATTTTAATGCATCATTCTATTTTGAATGGTAAAATATCTTACCCTTCTACCAAGGGCATTGGATATGTATTCAGAATTTCACTCTGATGGATTAAAAAATGTCAGATTATTTTTCTTTGATGTCCTTTAAAACTGCTTGTCTTTTTGTCCTGGACCTTGTTATGAATATGTTTTTCGCATTTTCATTTTGAAGACCGTCCTGATATGAAGAGTCTTGGGGATCAGAAGAAACAGAAAGGTCAAACAGTACAGGAAAATTACAGTATGAAGAGCTTTAGCAATTGACTTTCATAATAATTATAAATAATATTGTATATGTTGCACATTATTATTATTTTTTCAGTATATAAAGCTGAAAACAGCAGATATACAAATAAAACTTATATAGGGAGATTTGTTTAATCTCTGTGTATCATCTGAGGCTATTCACTTCACTGGGTATATGTGAGAGAGAGGTTACATCCACTTTAAAGGCATGTTAGCCCACACTCCTTGCGCATGTGTGATCGCATTTTAAACTCTTATCGTGGAGTTTTTTTTCTCTGCTAGCAGTCAGCTGTTTTTAAACATGTTTACTTGTTTTTTCGCCTGACTCGGTGAAGTCTTTTTAACTGTTTGAGCACTAAGCTTCAATAAATCCCCTTTTATAATTGTATCACACGATTTGGAAAATTTTTTGTTTTTTGGTGATACATTTTGGAAATCTGCCGTAAATGACCAGTCAAGTCTAAGAAGTAGGAGACACCTGTAAGCCCTTATACACACGGTCGAACATTCCGATGGAAAACCGTGTTGTCGGATAATCCGACTTTGTGTGGGCTCCATCGGACTGTTTCCGTCGGCATATCCGACGGACAAAGTTTTAGAGCTGGGCTATAAAACTTTCTGACAACATGATCCGATCCGACTTTGTCCAATTGTGTGTAGAGAATTCCGATTGGACAAAGTGCCACGCATGCTCAGATCAAATTCCTAGACCAAAGCTATTGGCTACTAGCCTGACCGCAGTCCCGTCATAACGAAATAACCTCATCACGTTCTGAACGATCAGATTTTCCAGAAACTTTTTCCTACCATGTGTATGCAACACAAGTTTCGGACAAAATCCGATGGATGTTGTTGTCGGAATGTCCGACCGTGTGTACAAGAGCTAACAATGGAATAATCCTTGGCACCTGGACATCCGTGGTGGGTTCTGTGATCTGATTTGCCTTTTCTGACCTCCCCTAACAAGGTGGTCACTGGGGATCTGGTAAGCCTCCATCTTATAATTGGTGATTAGTGGTGATGGGTCCTACGTGGTCAAATTGAACAAGTTAAATTATCAAGTCACATTGTATTTTTTTATGAACAGGATTTTGTTGATTCTTTTTTTCACATATATGGACACTTTATTTGTAGATGAATTTTATTCATGTTGACTTTTTTCATTTTTATATGGACACTTTATTCACAGATGAACTTTATTTATGCTGATTTCTTCATTGACTTAATTATTTTTTCACGGCATATTTTCACAGATTCTGCGGTGTAGAGATTTGTTATTGAATTTCATATATTTGATTGATATTCTATTTTGTAGTATATCTGCACTTTTTTTTGAGTCACTTCAATATCTGTTATTGAATTTTACATATTTGATTGATATTTTATTTTTGCAGTATATTTGCACTCTAATTTGAGCAGTCACTTTAATATTTATTATCATTTATAGTATAAGCGCAGCACTTTTTTCCTTTTTTTACAGCTTTTTTGCCCAGTATGTGGGTTATGGTGTTCAGCTGCTTGTTTTATTTTAAGGCTTACTAAGTGCGGATTTTTCTCTATTTTTCCTGATTACTGGCTTGCCTTACTACTCGCTTTGGCTTCCGATCCCTGGCTTATATATTTTTTTTTACTTTCAAAGATTTTTATTTGTTCAAACCACAGAAAACAAAGCTACATGAAATGCACTACATCCAATGAGGCAATAAAGGGATCATTGTGGTTACACTTAGGATATGCAAAAGCAGAAATGTATGACCGTCTGTTTTGAAATGGTGACGTATTCCTTGCATGTCACTCATGCTTTATATCTGCATCCGGGATCTGGGTGGAGCACTCCCGGCACCCCTATTGGCACCCTGCTATGCCTGGAGATATGCCCCCAAATCTCCAGAGGAAGACAAGCTAGGTATACGCACTGAGCTTTGCATTGGGGGAGGGAGCATTAATACCACACCTTCATGCCCCGTGGGAAAGGGTCCCTTAGGTTGTTGTTATTATGGGCTGTAGTGTATGCAGTAAGGGGGAAAAGGGAGAGAGTGATTGGTAGAGAGAATAGGAAGAGATAGAAAGAGGGTCCAATCAACAGGAGGGGAGTCGGAGGAGATTATTTGTTAGGCTTGTGCACCAGGGATGAGAGAGATGCCCATGTATAGGACCCAGTGTTCCCAGGTAGCTTCAAATGCAACGGTCGTGTCTTAGAGGATGCTGGTTAGCTTCTCCTGGGACACTATCCACAATATTTTAAGAGGGAGACCCTGGGTTGTTTCCATGCTTTGGCTATTGTCAGCTTAGCCCAAAACAACATGAAGTGGATCAATTTGCAGGTGGTTTTGGAAGTCTTGGGGAGATTAGCATTCAGGAGAGCAATGGCTCGGGTTCGGGTGATTTTTCACTGACAGAAAAAACAAAAGATCCGACATTAATAAATAAAAAAATAGTGTGCAGACCTCAACCCTCCAAAATAAATACCAGGCAGGATGAGGATCTGAGTGCACCAAAGAAAATTGAGGATTTTTGTGACCCCACTGGACTGCAAGTTAAGATCCCCTAGGTGACTCAGTCAATTCTTGTGCCCACTGGAAACACTGTGGGAACTGCTTATCTTTTCTGCTACTTACATTTCTTGATACAGTGATTCCCTACCTACCCAACTAATGGAGCGATCGTTTACTGTGGCAGAGATAATAGTATGCTGTAAAAGAATGTACTACAAAGTTATTATAAATGCCTGCCCAAATAGTACACCACTCTGCGCTTTTGGAAACCAATATGCAAAATAAGAAAACAATATGAAATAAAAATACGGTTTTAAAGTGGTACTCTACTTACGTAGAATATCCACTTTACAGCTGCTGCTTTTTAAAACACAGAAATATAAAAAATATACAAAAAATTGCAACTTTAAAAGAAGTCCACTTTTTCATATATAGCAGCGCATGCGCAATCCACCAGCCAGACCCATTGTAAACAGTATTGGTTCGGTCTCATCAAGACTGGGCCAATACCTGGATACTTTTCTACAAAAAAGTGTGACAAATACGAGATCATACTTAAAGGACACAAAAAGTTTTCTAAACTCTCTACAGAAAGTAGATTTGAAAGAGAAAAGGGAGGTTTTAATGGTAACATCAGATGTGGCATCAATTTATTCGATCATTCAGCATGACGACGCCCTTTTAGCACTAAACTGGGCACTTAGCAAAAGAGAGGATCTTCCCCACAACCAAAAAGTTTTTTTAAGAGATGCACTAGACTTTTGTCTAGGCCATAACTATTTTTGGTATGATGGGACATTTTATTTGCAGAAAAGAGGTGTGGCAATGGGTGCAAAATTTGCACCCAGCATAGCCAATCTTTTTATGGCGGAATGGGAGGATAAAGTGATTTTTAACGACCCTCCTTCTGAATTAATTTTTTATAAAAGATTCATTGATGACGTGTTTCTGATTTGGGAGGGAAATGAAGAACAATTAAATCTTTTTATTAATAAATTAAATAACAATGACCGAAATATTAGTCTATCTTCTGAGTGGAGCGGGAAAGAGATAAATTTCTAGATGTGACAGTGTATAGAAAAAATGATAGATTGGAAACTAAGGTATTTTTTAACCACTTGACCACTGGGCACTTAAACACCCTTAATAACCAGACCAATTTTCAGCTTTCGGTGCTCTCGCATTTTGAATGACAATTACTCAGTCATGCAACACTGGACCTATATGAAATTTTTGTCCTTTTTTTCACACAAATAGAGCTTTCTTTTGGTGGTATTTAATCACCGCTGGGTTTTTTATTTTTTGTGCTATAAAAGAAAAAATACCGAAAATTCGGTAAAAAAATGAATTTTTCTTTGTTTCTGTTAGAAAATTTAGCAGATTAGTAATTTTTTCTTCATAAATTTTGGCCAAAATTTATACCACTACATATCTTTGGTAAAAATAAGTACAAATTGGTGGATATTATTTGGTCTTTGTGAAAGTTATAGAGTCCACAAGCTATGGTGCCAATATCTGAAAATTGATCACACCTGAAGTACTGACGGCCTATTTCAATTCTTGAGACCCTAACATGCCAGAAAAGTACAAATACTCCCCAAATGACCCCTTTTTGGAAAGAAGACATTCCAAGGTATTTAGTAAGAGGCATGATGAGTTTTTTGAAGTTGTCATTTTTTCCCACAATTCTTTGCAAAATCAAGATTCTTTTTACTTTTTTTTTTTTTTCACAAAATTGTCATATTATCAGGTTATTTCTCACACACAGCATATGCATACCACAAATTACACCCCAAAACACATTCTGCTATTACTCCCGAGTATGGCGATACCACATGTGTGAGACTTTTACACAGTGTGGCCACATACAGAGGCCCAACATGCATGGAGCGCCATCAGGTGTTCTGGAGCACCCAGGACAATTCTGACATTTCTCTCCTACATGTAAAAATCATCATTTATTTGCTAGAAAATTACATAGAACTCCAAAATATTATATATGTTTTTTAGCAAACATCCTGGAGAATACAATGGTGGTCTTTGCAACTTTTTATCTCGCACGGTATTTATGCAGTAATTTTTCGAATGCTTTTTTTTGGAAAAAAAACAGTTTTGTGCTTAAAAAAAAAAAAAACACAGTAAAGTTAGCCCAATTTTTGCATAATGTGAAAGATGAAGTTACGCTGAGTAAATAGATACCTAATATGTCACTCTTCAAAATTGCACACGCTCGTGGAATGGCGCCAAACGTCGCTACTTAAAAATCCCCATAGGCGACGATTTAATTTTTTTTTACTGGTTATATGTTTTGAGTTACAGAGGAGGTCTAGGGCTAGAATTATTGCTCTCGCTCTAACGTTCGCAGCGATACCTCACATGTGTGGTTTGAACACCGTTTTCATATGTGGGCGGGACTTACGTATGCGTTTGCTTCTGCATGCGAGCACATGGGGACAGGGGCGCTTTAAAAAAAACATTTTTTTTATTGTTCATTTTACTTTATTTTAGTTTGACATTTTTTTCCCCAAAAATAATTTTTTTGATCACTTTTATTCCTATTACAAGGAATGTAAACATCCCTTGTAATAGGAATATGGCATGACAGGTCCTCTTTACAGTGAGATGTGGGGTCAATAAGACCCCGCATCTCACCTCTAAGCTGGGAAGCCTGAAAAAAAAAGATTCTGGCGTTGATCGTATTAGCGATTCGGTAGAAGCACCGGAGGGCGGCGGGAGGGGGGGATGTCTATGGCTGGGTATTGCAGGGTATCACCGACTATGGCTGGGTATCTCAGAGTATGGCGTTGCAGAGTACTGCGTTGCAGAGCATTGCAGGGTATTGGCGGGTGTTGCAGAGCATTGCAGAGTGTTGCAGGGTATTGGCGGGTGTTGCAGAGCATTGCAGAGTGTTGCAGGGTATTGGCGGGTGCTGCAGAGCATTGCAGAGTGTTGCAGGGTATTGGCGGGGGTTGCAGAGTGTTGCAGAGTGTTGCAGAGTGTTGCGGAGTGTTGCAGAGTGTTGCAGAGTGTTGCAGGGTATTGCAGAGTGTTGCAGGGTGTTGCAGGGTGTTGCAGAGTGTTGCAGAGTGTTGCAGAGTGTTGCGGAGTGTTGCAAGGTATTGCGGAGTGTTGCAAGGTGTTGCAGAGTGTTGCAGGGTGTTGCAGAGTGTTGCAGAGTGTTGCAGAGTATTGCAGAGTATTGCAGAGTGTTGCAGAGTATTGCAGAGTGTTGCGGAGTGTTGCAAGGTGTTGCGGAGTGTTGCAGGGCATTGCGGAGTGTTGCAGGGCATTGCGGAGTGTTGCAGGGCATTGCGGAGTGTTGCAGGGCATTGCAGAGTGTTGCAGGGCATTGCAGAGTAATGCAGAGTAATGGCAGGGTATTGCAGAGTAATGCAGGGAATCGAGGGGTTAATTTTCGGTGAGCAGCGATGTGGGCACTGCAGATGCAGCCCACATCGCTGCTGACACCGATCTCTTCCCCCTCCGCTGTACCGATCGGTACAGAGAGGGGGAGGGAGGAACCGGCGTCATAACATGACGCCGGCTTGTTTACAAGTGATCACTCCGTCATTTGACGGAGCGATCACGTGGTAAACGGCCGCGATGAGCACGCAGTCCAGCGGTCACAGATGCTCTCGTGTGCGCGCCCCAGGGGGCGCGCGAGAGCAGAATTCTGGGAGGCCGTTAATTAACGGCCTCTCAGAGTTAAACAACCGCCCTGAAGCCGTTAATCGGCAATGGGCGCTTGTTAAGTGGTTAAAAACACTGATCGAAATAGTTATTTACCCATTTCTAGTGGCCACCACCCCCAGTGGCTACGTAATATTCCAAAAGGACAAATGACTCGTGTAAGAAGAAATTGTTCAGAATTTGACAATTACATCGAGCAAGCCAATATTCTAGCAAAAAGGTTTTCCTCGAAAGGATATGACCATCAGGTATTGCAGAAAACAATCAGAGATGTGGGGAATACATCTAGATCATTATGTCTAAAAGACAAAAGATAGGAAGAATTAAGTGTAGATCAAGAAGTGATTGTTAAAACTAAATGTGATAGAGAATGGGGATTTATTTCTAACTTTCATTCACAATATAAAGATGTAGAAAACATCTTTAAACGTCATTGGCATGTTCTGATGCTAGATAAAAAATGGTATTCTGTATTACCTACCCTACCTCAGTTCATTTACAGAAAAGCTTCAAATTTCGGTGATAAAATTGTAAAAAATGTCATTAACCCTCCTAAACCCCCTCCCACTTTTTGGGAGAAAAACGTTTTTTTCGCTTGTCGCATATGTAAGGCGTGCCGTGAAGTAGCAAGCCCAATCAGATCTTTAGAGAATTTTTGCTCACCATCAAACAATTCTATCTTCCCAATCAAACAATTTATTACATGCAATAGTACACACGTGGTATACGCCTTAACATGTCCCTGTGGTCTTATGTATATCGGCAGAACAAAAAGGAAATTGCGAGTAAGAATAGCCGAACATATACACAATATAAAAATTGGATATAAAGACCACAATGTGTCACTACATTTCAAGCTCGAACACAACAGAGATGCCACGGGCTTGCGTTTTTGGGGAGTAGAACAATTAAAATCACACTGGAGAGGCAAAAATTTAGTACGGGAATTGTCAAAACGAGAAACTTATTGGATATATTCTGCTGATGTCCTTAGCCCTAAAGGCTTGAATATAGAACTTGACATAAATTGCTTTATAAGCGACACTTAGGGTCACACATAGAGTTTGCCACTTACTTGAATTTATAGAGGATTGCTTCATATGAGTGGCACTCTAGGCGATTGGGCCTATTTTGTTTTGTTTTAAATTCGTGGTCAGTGGCTTTATGGTTCCTTTAAATAAATTTTAAATTATTTTTGAAATAATCTTTTCTATAGAAAAATCTTTTAGAGATGTTTTATTCCAAATAATAATAATAATTTTTTCGAATTCTTAAATGGGATATTTGATCTGTCTAGTAATTATAAAGTGTTTTCTTATTTATGTATGTATTTTTATATATATATAATTTTATATATATATAATTTTCCATATATATGATTTTTAGGTGTTTTTAGGAAAACATAGTCCCGCTTAATATATTTGTAGTCCCGTGCGTAATAATTTTTCTAACTTTTAACTTATATGAGTAGTTCATTTTTGACATTTTAAATTTTACATTTTATATCTGTATTTTATAGTTCTCAATTTTAAATAATCATGTAATGATTTTTACTGTGTTTAAGCACGATCGCATCGGCCGATTACGGTTTAAGCACGATCGCTTCAGCCAATTACATCTGATTACGTTTTGGTTTACGGCCAAGTGTGATCGTTACATGGCTATGTTTGATCGTTTTTCACATAGGACTTAGATTTAAAACGAAAATTCAGGAATTTTTAACTGTACAACATGAACGCTCGTATCGGCCGATCAGGTCCAACTTATGTTTCCATAGGTATATGCGATCGTTTCATAATAATTATCATTTTCTTTATAATTAATACCTTTTAAATTGGTTCATAGCTATGGGATTATTGGTATTAATAATTGTTAAACATTGCGCATACTGTTTACGAATATCTTTACTGTTTACGAACATCTCTGCATTTGGGGTAGGTCTGCACAGGTCACAGCTGCTCTAGATATGGATTATTTCGTGGGCAAAATTAGTGATTGGTGCAGCGCCCCGCACATCATGCAGTGATGGGTATTGATTGGTCCGTAATGTAGATAAAAGAACACTTCCGGTATTGTAAGTTACGCCCTCAGATGAAGCCGGATATGACGAAACGTGTCAGGGCGTAACCATACCGGAAGTGACGAGTGCGCCTTAATCCCTGCGTTTCAGCGAGCTGAGGAAAGGCAGTATACAGCGAAAACGTTCGTTCCTCCTCGAGCGCAACTGAACCAGTGAGATAAGGCACAGTACTTTTTCAATGCTTGAACATCTTGTTTATTTGGTACGCATGTATATGTTGGGTTTTCTTGTCTAATAAATAGCGTTAAACAATATTACACTATGTTTGGAGATTTCTGCTTTTTTATATGAGAAAACCGAATTCCAACAAGGGAGACATCTAGTGGCCAAAAGAAGCATTGTTGAATGGCAGTTTAACCAGTTGCCGACCGCCGCACGCCGATGTACGTCGGTAGAATGGCACGGGCAGGCATAAGGACATACATGTACGTCCCTTGCCTCCCGCGGGTCGGGGGCCCGATCGGGCCCCCGCCCGGTGCCTGCGGCGGTCGGTTTTCGTCCGGGAGCGATCCGGGACGAGGGGGCGGCCATTCATTCATGGCCACCCCCTTGCGATCGCTCCCGACGAATAGAAATCCCCGGTGACATCACTTCCTCTCCTGTAATGTAAACACAGGAGAGGAAGTGATGTATTCTCTCCTCCGTGTCGGTATTTTTCGTTCCGACACGGAGGAGAGCGGATCGGTGAGTTGCACCAACACTCTACACACACAGTAGAACATGCCAGGCACACTCACACCCCCCCTTTACCCCCCGATCACCCCCCCAATTACCCCTGCCCCCCAGTCACAGTGACACCAATGTCATTTTTTTTTTTTTTTTGCATTGGTGTCATTTGTGACTGTAATAACTGTTAGGGCAGTTAGAGTTAGCCCCCTTTAGTTCTAATGTACCCCCCTAACCCCCCCAATAAAGGTTTAACCCCGTGATCACCCCCCGTCGCCAGTGTCACTAAGGCTGGGTTCACATTGCAGCGGTTTATGAGAACGAATGTGATTCGCACCGCACTGCAGTGCAAATCACATCCGATCTCTGTGCGATTCGAGTTCAGCCATTCGCCGCACCCGCCGCACCCGCCACACCCGCCGCACCCGCCGCAAATTCGCACGGGACCCTTTTTTTGGCCCGCAGCAGAATCGGATCGCATGGGTGTTCACACCATGCGATCCGAGTTTGCAGATCGCACTGCGATATGCGAACTGATCTGGGGGTGTCAGTAACATTTCACTGACACTCCCAGCAGTTCGCATAGGGCAGTGTGAACTGCCGCCGGGAGGCATGCGATGCGGGAACCCGCCGCGGATTCGCGGCGTTTCCGCATCGCTCCAGTGTGAACCCAGCCTAATAAGCGATCATTTTTCTGATCGCCGTATTAGTGTCACAGGTGACGCTAGTTAGGCAGGTAGGTATTTAGGTTTGCCGCAGCTTTTTATAGCGCCAGGGACCCCCATATACTACCGCATAAAGCCCCCTGATTGCCCCCTAGTTAACCCTTTCACCAGTGATCACCATATAACTGTTACAGGTGACGCTGGTTGGTTAGTTATTTCTTTATAGTTTCAGGGCACCCGCCATTTATTACCTAATAAAGGTTTAACCCCCTGATCACCCGGCGGGTGTCATTTGTGACTAATAACTGTTAGGGCAGTTAGGGTTAGCCCCCTTTAGTTCTAAGGTACCCCCCTAACCCCCCCAATAAAGGTTTAACCCCGTGATCACCCCCCGTCGCCAGTGTCACTAAGGCTGGGTTCACATTGCAGCGGTTTATGAGAACGGATGTGATTCGCACCGCACTGCAGTGCAAATCACATCCGATCTCTGTGCGATTCGAGTTCAGCCATTCGCCGCACCCGCCGCACCCGCCGCAAATTCGCACGGGACCCTTTTTTTGGCCCGCAGCAGAATCGGATCGCATGGGTGTTCACACCATGCGATCCGAGTTTGCAGATCGCACTGCGATATGCGAACTGATCTGGGGGTGTCAGTAACATTTCACTGACACTCCCAGCAGTTCGCATAGGGCAGTGTGAACTGCCGCCGGGAGGCATGCGATGCGGGAACCCGCCGCGCATTCGTGGCGTTCCCGCATCGCTCCAGTGTGAACCCAGCCTAATAAGCGATCGTTTTTCTGATCGCTGTATTAGTGTCACAGGTGACGCTAGTTAGGCAGGTAGGTATTTAGGTTCGCTGCAGCTTTTTATAGCGCCAAGGACCCCCATATACTACCGCATAAAGCCCCCTAATTGCCCCCTAGTTAACCCTTTCACCAGTGATCACCATATAACTGTTACAGGTGACGCTGGTTGGTTAGTTATTTTTTTATAGTTTCAGGGCACCCGCCATTTATTACCTAGTCTCACTAGTGTACCCCTAAATTTAGGGGTGTCTACTTTCCAAAATGGGGTCATTTGGGGGGGGTTTGTGCCATCTTGGCATTTTATGGCCTTCAAAACTGTAACGCCCTTAGAAAGCCTGAAGGCGGTGCTTGGTTTTCGGGGCCCCGTACGCGGCTAGGCTCCCAAAAAGTCCCACATATGTGGTATCCCCGTACTCAGGAGAAGCAGCAGAATTTATTTTGGGGTGTCATTTCACATATGCCCATGGCAAGCGTGAGCAATATATCATTTAGTGACAACTTTGTGAAAAAAAAAAAAAAAAAAAAAAAGTTTGTAATCTTCCCGCAACTTGTGGCAAAATATAAAATATTCCATGGACTCAACATGCCTCTCAGCAAATAGCTTGGGGTGTCTACTTTCTAAAATGGGGTCATTTGTGGGGGTTTTGTGCCATCTTGGCATTTTATGGCCTTCAAAACTGTAATAGGTAGTGAGAAGTGAACTCAAAAATTTACGCCCTTAGAAAGCCTGAAGGCGGTGCTTGGGTTTCGGGGCCCCGTACGCGGCTAAGCTCCCAAAAAGTCCCACATATGTGGTATCCCCGTACTCAGGAGAAGCAGCAGAATTTATTTTGGGGTGTCATTTCACATATGCCCATGGCATGCATGAGCAATATATCATTTAGTGACAACTTTGTTAAAAAAAAAAAAAAAAAAAAAGTTTGTAATTTTCCCGCAACTTGTGGCAAAATATAAAATATTCCATGAACTCAACATGCCTCTCAGCAAATAGCTTGGGGTGTCTACTTTCTAAAATGGGGTCATTTGTGGGGGTTTTGTGCCATCTTGGCATTTTATGGCCTTCAAAACTGTAATAGGTAGTGAGAAGTGAACTCAAAAATTTACGCCCTTAGAAAGCCTGAAGGCGGTGTTTGGTTTTCGGGGCCCCGTACGCGGCTAGGCTCCCAAAAAGTCCCACATATGTGGTATCCCTGTACTCAGGAGAAGCAGCAGAATTTATTTTGGGGTGTCATTTCACATACGCCCATAGCATGTGTGAGCAATATATCATTTAGTGACAACTTTGTGTAAAAAAAAAAAAAAAATTTTTTTTTTTGTCATTATTCAATCGCTTGAGGCAAAAAAATAAAATATTCAATGGGCTCAACATGCCTCTTATCAATTTCCTTAAGGGGTCTAATTTCCAAAATGGGGTCATTTGGGGGGGTTTTGTACTGCCCTGCCATTTTAGCACCTCAAGAAATGAGATAGGCAGTCGTAAACTAAAAGCTGCGTAAATTCCAGAAAACGTACCTTAGTTTGTAGATGTGACAACTTTTGCGCAAACCAATAAATATACAATTATTGACTTTTTTTTTACCAAAGACATGTGGCTGAATACATTTTGGCCTAAATGTATGACTAAAATTGAGTTTATTGGATTTTTCTAATAACAAAAAGTAGAAAATATCATTTTTTTTCAAAATTTGCGGTCTTTTTACGTTTATATCGCAAAAAATAAAAATCGCAGAGGCAATCAAATACCATCAAAAGAAAGCTCTATTTGTGGGAAGAAAAGGACGCAAATTTTGTTTGGGTACAACATTGCATGACCGCGCAATTACCAGTTAAAGCAGCGCAGTGCCAAAGTGTAAAAAGACCTCTGGTCATTTACCAGCAAAATGGTCCGGTCTGAAAGTGGTTAAAGGCTTTTTTGATCTTGGTTGTTCGGTGAGTGCATCCCCAAAGGGGATCGTGTGTGCCCCACAAGTGGTGAACTTTTATGGTGGAAGCTGCAGTTTAATCACCACAGAGAACGGATAGAATAAGCACCTTCTTTTCTGGACACTGATCAAAATTCTAATGAACTCACTTTATATGGAAAAAATTTTAAGAGTGTGCATGCGCTGCTATATATGAAAAAGTGGACTTCTTTTAACCACTTTCAGACCGGACCATTTTGCTGGTAAATGACCAGAGGTCTTTTTACACTTTGGCACTGCGCTGCTTTAACTGGTAATTGCGCGGTCATGCAATGTTGTACCCAAACAAAATTTGCGTCCTTTTCTTCCCACAAATAGAGCTTTCTTTTGATGGTATTTGATTGCCTCTGCGATTTTTATTTTTTGCGATATAAACGTAAAAAGACCGCAAATTTTGAAAAAAAATGATATTTTCTACTTTTTGTTATTAGAAAAATCCAATAAACTCAATTTTAGTCATACATTTAGGCCAAAATGTATTCAGCCACATGTCTTTGGTAAAAAAAAAGTCAATAATTGTATATTTATTGGTTTGCGCAAAAGTTGTCACATCTACAAACTAAGGTACGTTTTCTGGAATTTACGCAGCTTTTAGTTTACGACTGCCTATCTCATTTCTTGAGGTGCTAAAATGACAGGGCAGTACAAAACCCCCCCAAATGACCCCATTTTGGAAAGTAGACCCCCTAAGGAAATTGATAAGAGGCATGTTGAGCCCATTGAATATTTTATTTTTTTGCCTCAAGCGATTGAATAATGACAAAAAAAAATTTTTTTTTTTTTTTTTACACAAAGTTGTCACTAAATGATATATTGCTCACACATGCTATGGGCGTATGTGAAATGACACCCCAAAATAAATTCTGCTGCTTCTCCTGAGTACGGGGATACCACATATGTGGGACTTTTTGGGAGCCTAGCCGCGTACAGGGCCCCGAAAACCAAGCACCGCCTTCAGGCTTTCTAAGGGCGTAAATTTTTGATTTCACGCTTCACTACCTATTACAGTTTTGAAGGCCATAAAATGCCAAGATGGCACAAAACCCCCACAAATGACCCCATTTTAGAAAGTAGACACCCCAAGCTATTTGCTGAGAGGCATGTTGAGTCCATGGAATATTTTATATTTTGCCACAAGTTGCGGGAAAATTACAAACTTTTTTTTTTTTTTTTTTTTTTTTCACAAAGTTGTCACTAAATGATATATTGCTCATGCATGCCATGGGCATATGTGAAATGACACCCCAAAATAAATTCTGCTGCTTCTCCTGAGTACGGGGATACCACATATGTGGGACTTTTTGGGAGCCTAGCCGCGTACGGGGCCCCGAAAACCAAGCACCGCCTTCAGGCTTTCTAAGGGCGTAATTTTTTGAGTTCACTTCTCACTACCTATTACAGTTTTGAAGGCCATAAAATGCCAAGATGGCACAAAACCCCCACAAATGACCCCATTTTAGAAAGTAGACACCCCAAGCTATTTGCTGAGAGGCATGTTGAGTCCATGGAATATTTTATATTTTGCCACAAGTTGCGGGAAAATTACAAACTTTTTTTTTTTTTCACAAAGTTGTCACTAAATGATATATTGCTCACGCATGCCATGGGCATATGTGAAATGACACCCCAAAATAAATTCTGCTGCTTCTCCTGAGTACGGGGATACCACATATGTGGGACTTTTTGGGAGCCTAGCCGCGTACGGGGCCCCAAAAACCAAGCACCGCCTTCAGGCTTTCTAAGGGCGTTACAGTTTTGAAGGCCATAAAATGCCAAGATGGCACAAACCCCCCCCCCCAAATGACCCCATTTTAGAAAGTAGACACCCCTAAATTTAGGGGTACACTAGTGAGACTAGGTAATAAATGGCGGGTGCCCTGAAACTATAAAAAAATAACTAACCAACCAGCGTCACCTGTAACAGTTATATGGTGATCACTGGTGAAAGGGTTAACTAGGGGGCAATCAGGGGGCTTTATGCGGTAGTATATGGGGGTCCCTGGCGCTATAAAAAGCTGCGGCGAACCTAAATACCTACCTGCCTAACTAGCGTCACCTGTGACACTAATACAGCGATCAGAAAAACGATCGCTTATTAGGCTGGGTTCACACTGGAGCGATGCGGGAACGCCACGAATGCGCGGCGGGTTCCCGCATCGCATGCCTCCCGGCGGCAGTTCACACTGCCCTATGCGAACTGCTGGGAGTGTCAGTGAAATGTTAATGACACCCCCAGATCAGTTCGCATATCGCAGTGCGATCTGCAAACTTGGATCGCATGGTGTGAACACCCATGCGATCCGATTCTGCTGCAGACCAAAAAAAGGGTCCCGTGCGAGTTTGCGGCGGGTGCGGCGGGTGCGACACGAATTCAGCCATACTATCTGTATAGCTGAACTCGAATCGCACAGAGATCGGATGTGATTTGCACTGCAGTGCGGTGCGAATCACATCCGTTCTCATAAACCGCTGCAATGTGAACCCAGCCTTAGTGACACTGGCGACGGGGGGTGATCACGGGGTTAAACCTTTATTGGGGGGGTTAGGGGGGTACCTTAGAACTAAAGGGGGCTAACCCTAACTGCCCTAACAGTTATTAGTCACAAATGACACCTGCCGGGTGATCAGGGGGTTAAACCTTTATTAGGTAATAAATGGCGGGTGCCCTGAAACTATAAAAAAATAACTAACCAACCAGCGTCACCTGTAACAGTTATATGGTGATCACTGGTGAAAGGGTTAACTAGGGGGCAATCAGGGGGCTTTATGCGGTAGTATATGGGGGTCCCTAGCGCTATAAAAAGCTGCGGCGAACCTAAATACCTACCTGCCTAACTAGCGTCACCTGTGACACTAATACGGCGATCAGAAAAATGATCGCTTATTAGGCTGGGTTCACACTGGAGCGATGCGGAAACGCCGCGAATCCGCGGCGGGTTCCCGCATCGCATGCCTCCCGGCGGCAGTTCACACTGCCCTATGCGAACTGCTGGGAGTGTCAGTGAAATGTTACTGACACCCCCAGATCAGTTCGCATATCGCAGTGCGATCTGCAAACTCGGATCGCATGGTGTGAACACCCATGCGATCCGATTCTGCTGCGGGCCAAAAAAAGGGTCCCGTGCGAATTTGCGGCGGGTGCGGCGGGTGCGGCGGGTGCGGCGGGTGCGGCGAATGGCTGAACTCGAATCGCACAGAGATCGGATGTGATTTGCACTGCAGTGCGGTGCGAATCACATTCGTTCTCATAAACCGCTGCAATGTGAACCCAGCCTTAGTGACACTGGCGACGGGGGGTGATCACGGGGTTAAACCTTTATTGGGGGGGTTAGGGGGGTACATTAGAACTAAAGGGGGCTAACCCTAACTGCCCTAACAGTTATTACAGTCACAAATGACACCAATGCAAAAAAAAAAAAAAAAAAAAAAAAAATGACATTGGTGTCACTGTGACTGGGGGGCAGGGGTAATTGGGGGGGTGATCGGGGGGTAAAGGGGGGGTGTGAGTGTGCCTGGCATGTTCTACTGTGTGTGGGATGTGTTGGTGCAACTCACTGATTCGCTCTCCTCCGTGTCGGAACGAAAAATACCGACACGGAGGAGAGAATACATCACTTCCTCTCCTGTGTTTACATTACAGGAGAGGAAGTGATGTCACCGGGGATTTCCATTCGTCGGGAGCGATCGCGAGGGGGTGGCCATGAATGAATGGCCGTCCCCTCGTCCGGGATCGCTCCCGAACGAAAACCGACCGCCGCAGGCACCGGGCGGGGGCCCGATCGGGCCCCCGACCCGCGGGAGGCAAAGGACGTACATGTATGTGCTTATGCCTGCCCGTGCCATTCTGCCGACGTACATCGGCGTGCGGCGGTCGGCAAGTGGTTAAAGTTGCAATTTTTTGTATATTTTTTATATTAGAGATAATAGTATCACATTACATTTATTTCTTCTTGTTTTCCCTTTTTTTTTTTACTATTTTTTATGCTACTTGAACTTTTTTGTTCTACATTGTATACCAGCACCAGTCAGTATGGTTGTTTTGCTAAGCTTAACTATTCACAAGTGATATAGTTCTACTGATATCATGATTTAGGGTCCAGCCTATGCTTCACTGAAATTTACCAGACTTGTATTTTTTTCAGGACTGTAAGGCCCTTACTTTGTCATCAAGTGGCTGCCCATGTTGCCTGGCACTGTTGCTGTAGAAGAGATGGTGTTTTGACATACACCTAATGTCTTACCTTACTGTGGTTCCTGAGTTTACCAGCCTGGAAAAGATAATTATTTATAACGACACATGAGCATGTTCAAAGGGACATTCTTCTGTTTTATATGCTTGATTACACTGTTGTGAAGTTTCTAGACCATTGGTTAGAGAGCCTGTTGTAAAACTTTTTTTTTTGTAAAGCTGTGGTTAGTTAGGTTTGCTTCATTCTGGGAGTTCACAGTAATGGCCAGATTGCCCATAGACACATACAGAGTTGCTTGGCCACACTCACACTTTCTGCTCACAGGATTTGATTCACAGCTGTAGAAGACAATAGAGCAAATGCTCACTCAGGAAGCTCTTGCAGCCTGGGCATCAGAATCTTCCATCTTGATAGAGAACACTCTAATGGAATTTCACAACTTAAACTGGGCAAAAGCCCTAGCCCAGCAAATGGCCTCCCCTCACAATATTAGTTGTTTCAAAATGTACTTGCTAAACACTTCATAGCAGCCCCTCTGTCTCACTTTTTACTCAAGCTCATGAAGCCCAGATTATAATAATACCTTAGAAGTAAAAAAACTGCAGGTATATTCTAGCTATAGGCATATCTCATTGCTTAATATAGATGTTAAAGTGGTTGTAAAGACAGAAGTTTTTTTTTTTTATTTGCAGCTCACAAACTTCATTCAGAGCCTTATTAAGACTCTTGTACCTACTTTATGTGATATCAAGATGTGCATTGGCAGAGCACACTGAATACCCAAACCTAAGTTTCTCCCTGATAGTGCCCTTAGGGATACTTTGTCACGTATACACTATTTTTATGTCAAGGAGAGAGTCATGGCAGCTGCCAAACAAAATACAGTTGCACTAGATAAAATTAATGGTACTTCTCTGTATATGGATATTTTCCAGCAGACTGCGCTTAACAGAAATAAGCTATTGCTACTAACCGAAGTCCTGCAAAAAAGCAATGTAATTTACAGATGGTGATTTCCTACAAAATTACTTGTTACATGGAATGGTAAAATGGTCCCCATCTGTAGTGTGGAAAAGGGCATTTGATTGTTCAAACAATGGCAATTGCTCCCTATGGATGCTCAACCTACTGCTCCACCCCTTTTTGAGACACTGGAAACAGAATGGACTTGAGCCTCACTACCAGCTTCTTTGCTTCGACTCAGGCCTCTCCATTGGCAACGCAAATCTGTTTCCAGGGTGAGGCTCAGAGCTCACTGATTTCCTATGCTTATTTTGTGCTTTGCACTTTGCATTTTTCTATTCCCTCACCATACTACAGCAGTTTAAGCTGCTCATTATACCTGCGTTTTGGCAGGGTTTTTTAAAAAAATGTTATATTTTCTTTTTTTATTGTTTGTTTCTTTACCCGATTTTTCTATATAAACCTCCCAATGGGTGTTACAGTGCTGAACATCTATATTCTGAAGATTTTCCAACCTCCTTTCCATTTGAGATGCAACCAGCGCTCTTCTCCACTCACGGTTAAATCACCTGAACATTGTTACTTTCCTGGACCAGGAAAGTAAGGGAAAACTCAGGACACCTTATCTACATACTTATTCTGGGTTAGTGAGTTAAATATTAAAGTAAGAAGGTCAATACAACATCTGCAAAACAAGTATTTGAAGAATAAAAAGTCAAAAATATCAGCCACCGTGCTTTTTTTCAGATGGAAACTTTCCTTTAACTGTACAGCTGTTTCCCAAGGAGAGTTGGACTATTCACATTATTATTTTAGGATTTATAGTGACTGACAATTGCTGAAACGGGTAAAAAAAAGGGAAATATATACAATTATTAGCTATTTTTTATTGTGCTTGTTTGCTATTATCACATACATGAAAAGAGCCTGCTTCATTCAGTGAGTGTAAATTTCAGCTTAAACTTTGTGAATAGCAGGATGTTTTTAAGCACAGCAGATAAGTATAGACAAGTTAATATGGGCAAAAGCCTACATCTTTATCGGGATATGAAATTACAAATGTGAAGATAACGAGGTCTGGGGAACCCAAATATTGAAATAGGAACACATTGCAGCCTTGTTTTGAAATGTGAAGGCTCAGGCAGGAACATTTTTTTAAAGGATATTTTTTCTCGGATTCCCTTTTAACCCAGGACACAATCAAGTAAATATGCATCCTTTTCAGCAGACTGTTTGCAAATGGATCTAACTGGTGGCTATCTACTTGATGTGTTCAAACATTCCTTGGTCTGATGTTTTTTTTCAATGGCTAATTGGATGTCATTATTGGATATCTGGCAAGCAAAATATTAGTCATTGCAAATATTATTAAATCAGAGTCTAGAAAAACAGATACCTTTTAATGAGTCTATCATAAGATCCATAAGCAGAGGCCAGAATGCCCATCCATTTTCCTGTCTGAGTTTAACAGCAGGTCTCAAAATCCAGTCAAAATGTATGAATATATCAATTCTGCTATGATAAAGCCACATTGATATTAAGAAAAGATCCAGATGTATCATAAATGACTTGTTACATAGATACCATTAGAGATGAGCCGAACACCCCCTGGTTCGGTTCGCACCAGAACTTTCGAACGGACCCCAAATTCGAACGAACTTTAGAACCCCATTGACGTCTATGGGACTCGAACGTTCGAAATTAAAAGTGCTAATTTTAACGGCTAATATGCAAGATACTGTCCTAAAAAGGGTTTGGGGACCTGGCTCTTGCCCCAGGGGACATGGGTCAATGCCTAAAATGTTTTTAAAAATGGCCGTTTTGGCGGGAGCACTGATTTTAATGATGATTAAAGTGAAAAAAAAAGTGAAATATTCCTTTAAATATGGTGCCTGGGGGGTGTCTGTAGTATGCCTGTGAAGTGCCACGTGTTTCCCGTGTTTAGAACAGTCCCTGCACAAAATGACATTAAACAGAAATAACATAATTGAAAACTGCTTGCGGTTTTAATGTTATATCTGGTTCCTGCAATATGGTTGAAAACCATTGAGAAAAATGGCATGGGTAGCCCTCCCTGCCCATTACTAGCCCCTTTGGGTCTTGTACGCATATCAAGGGGAATCCTGTACCCATATTAAAAAAAGGAAATGCGTGTGGCCCCCAGGCCCTATATACTCAGAACAGCAGTATACAGGCGGTGCAAACAAGACAGGGACTGTGTAGGTTTGTTGTGTTAAGTTGAATCTGTTTGTAATTTTCAACTGGTACATTTTTAAAGTGTAGCTCCAGTCAAAAAAACTATTTTTAAGCTTTTTGGAAAACATAGGGAAGGGTTATCACCCCTGTATAATTTGTTTTGTCGTCCATCTTTTTTCATCTCACTTGCTGTTGTCTCCTTCCGTTTGCAAGTAGGAGATGTTTGTAAGTTGGATGTTTGAAAGTAGGGGCCTGCCCTATATGCTCTGCAGAAATGGCGGAACAAGGTGTTGGTTTTGCCACAACATTGTAAGCCCTCAAAGTGACTCTTGTTGGGCGCTGGAGCGCCCTGCTGTGAACGATTATATCAAGAATTGTAATTACATGCCATTGTTGAACAGTGGTAGAAAAATTGACCTTTGGTGGTTGTGGTGCTGGTACCACAACACTATAAGTCCTCACAGTTACTCTGGGTGGGCACAGGAAGGGGCCCTCCTGTGAAATATGATATCAAGAATTGTAATTACATGTCCCTGTTAAACAGAGGCAGAAAAATTGGGCCTTAGGCACTGGTGCTGGTGCCACCACACTGCAACCTCTCCCATATACTCTAGTTTTATTGCAGGAATTAGCCCTGCTGCAAAGCATTAGATCAAAAATTGTACTTAAACGCCCCTGTTAAACAGGGGCAGAAAAATTGGGCTAATGGCATCACCCAGAACCACAAATGTTCTTCCAACATATCAGAGGAGGAGGAAGAGGATAGACAATCAACATAACAGGACAGTCACTCAGCATCAGCATAGGCAGTCTTGAAGGGATGTGATATTTCAAAAAAAAATATTCGGTTACATCAGCTTCAGGTGCTTGGTAGCTATGGGTGATCCAAGACTGATTTATCTTGATGAAGGTCAGTCGATCAACTGATTCGGTGGACAGGCGCACCCTGTGATCGGTAACAAAGCCACCAGCAGCACTGAAGGTGTGTTCCGAAAGAACGCTGGATGCAGGACAGGCCAGTAGCTCAATTGCATACTGTGCAAGCTCTGGCCAGTGATCCATCCTCAAGACCCAGTAAGCCAGAGGATTTTCGGTGGGAAAGGTGTCAAAGTCTGACCTTGCCCCTAGGTATTCCTGCACCATGTAAATCAGACGCTGGCGATGGTTGCTGGAACCGATCATACCTTGGGGCTGCGGACTAAAAAATTGTCTGAAAGCATCAGTCAGACGGCCACCTTCTCCACCGCTCCTTCTGACCGATGCCTCAGCAACACGTTGTCCAGGACCAGTCTCTGGGAACGCGTTGCACAGACCTTTCTGCAAGGCCTCCCGGAGATGTCTCATCCTCTGCTCCTTCTGCGATGGCAAGATAAGGTCGGCAACCTTACCCTTGTACCGTGGATCAAGGAGAGTGGCCAGCCAGTAATGGTCCCTCTCCTTGATCCGAAGAATACGAGGATCCTTCCGCAGGATCAGGGAGGCCATGCAGCGTAGGTTAGCTGAGGCATTCGGTCCGGAGTCCTCTGGGTCACGAAGGGCAACATGATCCGCAGATACCTCCTCCCAGCCACGTACAAGTCCACGTGTTTCTTGGGACTGTAAATCATCCCTACAAGACTGCTGCTGCTGATGCTGAGTGCCAGCCCTCTGCTGCATGTGCAACCGCTGCAGCATGGCCAACGTTGAGTTCCACCTGGTGGGCATGTCACATATAAGGCGGTTCTTGGGCAGGTTCAACTCCTTTTGGAGCTCAGCCAGCCGAGCACAGGCATTAAATGATCGGCGGAAATACACACAGACTTTCCTGGCCTGCTTCAGTACATCCTGTAAGCTGGGGTACCTGCCCAAGAACCGCTGCACCACCAGGTTAAGGACGTGAGCTACACAGGGCACATGGGTCAGTTGTCCCTGTTGGAGGGCGGAGAGGAGGTTGGTGCCATTGTCACAAACCACCATTCCTGGCTTAAGCTGGCGTGGCGTCAACCACCTCTCGGCCTGCCCCTGCAGAGCTGACAAAACATCCGCCCCAGTGTGGCTCCTGTCCCCCAAACAAACCAGCGCAAGCACGGCATGGCATCGTTTTGCCTGCGTACTTGCGTAGCCCCTGGAACGCCTACGGAGCACCGCTGGTTCTGAGGACAGAGCACTGGAAGAGGCCATGGAGGAAGAAGAAGAGGAGGGGGTGGAGGAGAGAGGTGTGTCACAACCAATAGTAGCATTTTGGAGGCGTGGTGGCGGAACAACCTCCAACACTACTGCACCTTGTCCTGCATCCTTCCCAGCTGCCAGAAGAGTGACCCAATGGGCCTTGAAAGACAGGTCAGCGGTAATATGCACCTTACCGCTGACCGCCCTGTCCAGCGAGGCAGGACATTGCCTTCCACATGCCGGTAGAGAGCCAGAATCGCCTTCCGTGAGAAAAAGTGGCGTTTGGGGACCTGCCACTGAGGAACCGCACATTTTACAAACTCACGGAAGGCGGCCGAGTCTACCAACTGAAAAGGCAGCAGTTGAAGTGCTAGCAATTTAGCCAAGCTAGCATTCAACCGCTGGGCACGTGGATGGCTGGGAGTGAACTTCTTTCGCCGGTCCAGCAGCTGGGGCAGGGACATTTGCCTGCTATAATTGGACGTGGGTGTACCGCTAGCAGAGTTCCCGGAAGCACTTGGCTGTGACACACCTAATTCTACACCTTCATTCCTCTCAGAGCAGGTTTCAGAGAGGACTGAAGGTCTAGTGGGGTTGGAGATGTTTTGGCCACGCGAGATACGCTTGAGACATATGTTGCAAATAGAAGCGGTGCGATCTGATGCACTCGTCTCAAAAAAGGCCCACACCAAAGAACTTTTAGAATAACGTGCAGAGGCAGCACCCTGCACAGGCGGAGCTCTGCGGTGTGATTCAGTCGGTGTGCTGCCCCTAAGCTGGCCCCCGGAGGGCATCCTGCCTCGTTGGACATGGGCCTCCTCCTCCTCCTCCTCCTCCTCCTTTCTCCTACCAGGCACCCACGTGGAGTCAGTGCCCTCATCATCCCCTCCCTCTTCATCACTGTAGCAAACCTGGCAGTATGCTGCAGCTTGTGGAACATGACTGCCAGATTGTTGTCCTTCTTGAGCATCCCCTCTCTCTGCGCTCACGCTACTGCCTTCCTGTCAGGAACGGTGTTGTTGCTGGGATCGCCTGCTGGTGTCACTGTTTATTTTGCCATCAAAGGTTGCAGTTCTGGTGGTCACCAGCGGGTGTCTCCCAGCAAACAGACATTCTAATAATCCAGCTGCACCTGAAGTGGTATGGCTTGGAAGTATATAAGCCCGCCCTTCACTGAGGCTCATTGCTTCAGAATCCTTCCTGCTAGCCTTGTCCCTGCCTGACCTGTTGCCTGAGACCTGTTCCTGATTTGCTTCCTGTCCTGGACTCTGTTCCCTATACCTGTGACTTGTCCCCTGATCCCTGCCTTGGCTCCGCTTCCTCCACCTGGCCTCCTGTTCCCCTTGTCTCTCATCCCTGCCTTGTTATATATGTGTTCCCTTTCCATGTATATAGTTAGTTAGTTAGTTAGTTTGGGGTTTTATGGTTTGCTGTGTATTATTTGTGTTCTTGCTTGTTTATGGTTTGCTGTGTTTGTTTGTTTTGCAGGTGTGCCTTTTTCCTTAATAAATATTTATATTTTCACTTACCTTTCGAGCCTCATTCCTCAGTGCAGCCCATTGATCTGTTTATTCTGTGCTGGATGCCTGTGTTAGGCATCCCTTCCGTGACAGAATTCTGAAGCCATACTAACAGATCGGCTGCACTTGGGAATAGGATCTGGACACTTGCTATTGCCAAGAAAAATGCATCTGGATGATATCCTGTATCTTTCGCTTCTGGCAACAGATGACAGAGATTTTTGTCGTCAGACATTAGGTGAATACACTAGAGAGCAACTGCTGGAATGTATCCGTATAGCCCATGTTTTTGTTGATCAGGGCAGTTTTCTGTTTGAGGATGTGCAACCATTGATTTGGATCTGTACAGAGTTGGCTCTGTCTGATGCCTCTAGTGGAGGTGATGACTATACACCCCCTTTTAGTGCAGCTCAGGTAGAGTCTTTGGTGTGGCTGTTGGAAGATGACTCAGCCTTTTTCTTTGAGCAGTACTCAGCTTGTCCTAAACAGGTGCTTGCAGCATGTATTGATTCAGTGCAGTCTCTGGTCAGACAAACCGTGTGCAAACCAGATTTTGTGCAACCATTATTACAGGCCTGGTCAAGCTTGTTGTACCCAGCTTCTGTCAGCTCCCAACCACCCATTTCTGTGTCCAGATACCAGCCTGCTGGGATATCTTCCTCTCTATTACCCCCAACAACCACAATTTCTGACCCATACACCCTGCTACCAATGAAGTACCAGTACCCTGTTTCCTCCTGCTGTACCTACCCAGCCTTTAACCCCTCTGCTACTTCTCAGCTGCCTTCATCAGTTCCATTGAATCTCCCCTCAAGTTCTGCTCCCTCTGTTTTACCATCCTTCCACTCTTCGCTCTTACCAGCTGCATCCACTACCTACAGCCCTGTACCCACATACAAATCTTCAGTTGCTAAAACCAAAAAGAAACGGAAGTTTTTCCCAACCCATACCATTCTGTCATCCCCCACTTCTGCCTCCGCGCCTGATGTTCCAATGCCTGCTGTTCAGCCTGTTGTGCCAGTGTCTCTGCCTGTTGTCCAGCCTGCTGTCCCGGCCTTCCAGCCTGACGCCTTCCAGCCTGCTGCCCCGGCCTTCCAGCCTGACGCCTTCCAGCCTGACGCCTTCCAGCCTGCTGCCCCGGCCTTCCAGCCTGACGCCTTCCAGCCTGCTGCCCCGGCCTACCAGCCTGACGCCTTCCAGCCTGCTGCCCCGGCCTTCCAGCCTGACGCCTTCCAGCCTGCTGCCCCGGCCTACCAGCCTGACGCCTTCCAGCCTGCTGCCCCGGCCTACCAGCCTGACGCCTTCCAGCCTGCTGCCCCGGCCTACCAGCCTGACGCCTTCCAGCCTGCTGCCCCGGCCTACCAGCCTGACGCCTTCCAGCCTGCTGCCCCGGCCTTCCAGCCTGACGCCTTCCAGCCTGCTGCCCCGGCCTTCCAGCCTGACGCCTTCCAGCCTGCTGCCCCGGCCTTCCAGCCTGACGCCTTCCAGCCTGCTGCCCCGGCCTTCCAGCCTGACGCCTTCCAGCCTGCTGCCCCGGCCTTCCAGCCTGACGCCTTCCAGCCTGCTGCCCCGGCCTTCCAGCCTGACGCCTTCCAGCCTGCTGCCCCGGCCTTCCAGCCTGACGCCTTCCAGCCTGCTGCCCCGGCCTTCCAGCCTGACGCCTTCCAGCCTGCTGCCCCGGCCTTCCAGCCTGACGCCTTCCAGCCTGCTGCCCCGGCCTTCCAGCCTGACGCCTTCCAGCCTGCTGCCCCGGCCTTCCAGCCTGACGCCTTCCAGCCTGCTGCCCCGGCCTTCCAGCCTGACGCCTTCCAGCCTGCTGCCCCGGCCTTCCAGCCTGACGCCTTCCAGCCTGCTGCCCCGGCCTTCCAGCCTGACGCCTTCCAGCCTGCTGCCCCGGCCTTCCAGCCTGACGCCTTCCAGCCTGCTGCCCCGGCCTTCCAGCCTGACGCCTTCCAGCCTGCTGCCCCGGCCTTCCAGCCTGACGCCTTCCAGCCTGCTGCCCCGGCCTTCCAGCCTGACGCCTTCCAGCCTGCTGCCCCGGCCTTCCAGCCTGACGCCTTCCAGCCTGCTGCCCCGGCCTTCCAGCCTGACGCCTTCCAGCCTGCTGCCCCGGCCTTCCAGCCTGCTGCCCCGGCCTTCCAGCCTGACGCCTTCCAGCCTGCTGCCCCGGCCTTCCAGCCTGACGCCTTCCAGCCTGCTGCCCCGGCCTTCCAGCCTGACGCCTTCCAGCCTGCTGCCCCGGCCTTCCAGCCTGACGCCTTCCAGCCTGCTGCCCCGGCCTTCCAGCCTGACGCCTTCCAGCCTGCTGCCCCGGCCTTCCAGCCTGACGCCTTCCAGCCTGCTGCCCCGGCCTTCCAGCCTGACGCCTTCCAGCCTGCTGCCCCGGCCTTCCAGCCTGACGCCTTCCAGCCTGCTGCCCCGGCCTTCCAGCCTGACGCCTTCCAGCCTGCTGCCCCGGCCTTCCAGCCTGACGCCTTCCAGCCTGCTGCCCCGGCCTTCCAGCCTGACGCCTTCCAGCCTGCTGCCCCGGCCTTCCAGCCTGACGCCTTCCAGCCTGCTGCCCCGGCCTTCCAGCCTGACGCCTTCCAGCCTGCTGCCCCGGCCTTCCAGCCTGACGCCTTCCAGCCTGCTGCCCCGGCCTTCCAGCCTGACGCCTTCCAGCCTGCTGCCCCGGCCTTCCAGCCTG
The DNA here is from genome assembly GCF_037356315.1 of Lithobates pipiens. NCBI lineage: Eukaryota > Metazoa > Chordata > Amphibia > Anura > Ranidae > Lithobates > Lithobates pipiens. The sequence goes on along the minus strand of NW_027507785.1, from coordinate 221,585,077 downwards.
ACGCCTTCCAGCCTGCTGCCCCGGCCTTCCAGCCTGACGCCTTCCAGCCTGCTGCCCCGGCCTTCCAGCCTGACGCCTTCCAGCCTGCTGCCCCGGCCTTCCAGCCTGACGCCTTCCAGCCTGCTGCCCCGGCCTTCCAGCCTGACGCCTTCCAGCCTGCTGCCCCGGCCTTCCAGCCTGACGCCTTCCAGCCTGATGTCCTGGCCTTCCAGCCTGACGCCTTGCAGTCTGATGTCCTGGCCTTCCAGTCTGATGCCTTGCAGTCTGATGTCCTGGCCTTGCAGTCTGATGTCCTGGCCTTCCAGTCTGATGCCCTGCAGTCTGATGTCCCGGCCTTCCAGTCTGATGTCCCGGCCTTCCAGTCTGATGCCTTGCAGTCTGATGTCCCGGCCTTCCAGTCTGATGTCCCGGCCTTCCAGTCTGATGTCCCGGCCTTCCAGTCTGATGTCCCGGCCTTCCAGTCTGATGTCCCGGCCTTCCAGTCTGATGTCCCGGCCTTGCAGTCTGATGTCCCGGCCTTGCAGTCTGATGTCCTGGCCTTCCAGTCTGATGCCTTGCAGTCTGATGTCCTGGCCTTGCAGTCTGATGTCCTGGCCTTCCAGTCTGATGCCCTGCAGTCTGATGTCCCAGCCTTCCAGTCTGATGTCCCGGCCTTCCAGTCTGATGCCTTGCAGTCTGATGTCCCGGCCTTCCAGTCTGATGTCCCGGCCTTCCAGTCTGATGTCCCGGCCTTCCAGTCTGATGTCCCGGCCTTCCAGTCTGATGTCCCGGCCTTCCAGTCTGATGTCCCGGCCTTCCAGTCTGATGTCCCGGCCTTGCAGTCTGATGCCCCGGCCTTCCAGTCTGATGTCCCGGCCTTGCAGTCTGATGCCCCGGCCCTCCAGTCCGATGCCTTGCAGTCTGATGCCCCGGCCCTCCAGTCCGATGCCTTGCAGTCTGATGCCCCGGCCCTCCAGTCCGATGCCTTGCAGTCTGATGTCCCGGCCTTCCAGTCCGATGCCTTGCAGTCTGATGTCCCGGCCTTCCAGTCCGATGCCTTGCAGTCTGATGTCCCGGCCTTCCAGTCCGATGCCTTGCAGTCTGATGTCCCGGCCTTCCAGTCCGATGCCTTGCAGTCTGATGTCCCGGCCTTCCAGTCCGATGCCTTGCAGTCTGATGTCCCGGCCTTCCAGTCCGATGCCTTGCAGTCTGATGTCCCGGCCTTCCAGCCTGATGACCCGGAGCTCGCTGCCCAGCCTGATGACCCGGAGCTCGCTGCCCAGCCTGATGACCCGGAGCTCGCTGCCAAGCCTACTGCCCAGGCTGATGACCCAGTGCTTGCTGCCCAGCCTGTTGATCCGATGCTTGCTGCCCAGCCTGTTGATCCGATGCTTGCTGCCCAGCCTGATGATCCGATGCTTGCTGCCCAGCCTGATGATCCGATGCTTGCTGCCCAGCCTGATGACCCGATGCTTGCTGCCCAGCCTGATGACCCGATGCTTGCTGCCCAGCCTGATGACCCGATGCTTGCTGCCCAGCCTGATGACCCGATGCTTGCTGCCCAGCCTGATGACCCGATGCTTGCTGCCCAGCCTGATGACCCGATGCTTGCTGCCCAGCCCGATGACCCGAAGCACGTTGCTCAGCCTGTTTTTATTTCCAGATCTAAACTTCCAGACCCTGGTGGTGGGATACATGCTCCATTGTCGGACTTGGGTGGCATGCCTCCCAGTTGGTTAAGAGACTCTGGCCGGAGAGCGCAAGGAAGTCCGCAGTCACAGGGGAGACTTTTCTGGACTTTTCCCCATTTACATGTACTGTCAGGTCAAGGGCAGAATGGAGTGTCCGGAGGCCACTCCTTAGGGGGGGGAACTGTCAGGAACGGTGTTGTTGCTGGGATCGCCTGCTGGTGTCACTGTTTATTTTGCCATCAAAGGTTGCAGTTCTGGTGGTCACCAGCGGGTGTCTCCCAGCAAACAGACATTCTAATAATTCAGCTGCACCTGAAGTGGTATGGCTTGGAAGTATATAAGCCCGCCCTTCACTGAGGCTCATTGCTTCAGAATCCTTCCTGCTAGCCTTGTCCCTGCCTGACCTGTTGCCTGAGACCTGTTCCTGATTTGCTTCCTGTCCTGGACTCTGTTCCCTATACCTGTGACTTGTCCCCTGATCCCTGCCTTGGCTCCGCTTCCTCCACCTGGCCTCCTGTTCCCCTTGTCTCTCATCCCTGCCTTGTTATATATGTGTTCCCTTTCCATGTATATAGTTAGTTAGTTAGTTAGTTTGGGGTTTTATGGTTTGCTGTGTATTATTTGTGTTCTTGCTTGTTTATGGTTTGCTGTGTTTGTTTGTTTTGCAGGTGTGCCTTTTTCCTTAATAAATATTTATATTTTCACTTACCTTTCGAGCCTCATTCCTCAGTGCAGCCCATTGATCTGTTTATTCTGTGCTGGATGCCTGTGTTAGGCATCCCTTCCGTGACACTTCCTCTAGCTGAGTGTCATCATCAGAGCCCACAAAACACTGGGCATCCTCCTGGAGCATGTACCCAACACTGTGCTCAAAGAGTTCAGGAGACTCCTCAGGAGGACGTGGTGGGTCTAGGGAAGGAGTCACTGATGATGACATTGAGAGGAGGGAAGACGATGCGTTGGCAGCTGCTTTGCTAGTACCCTGAGACTGGGTGAGAGAGGATGAGGAGGATGAAGTGGGCTTCGCCATCCACTCTACCAAGTCGTTGGCATGTTGCAGTTCAACATGTCCAGCTGCCGAAAAGAAGGACAAGCGTGTCCCATGGCCACGTGCTGATGACAATGCACCGCGTCCACGACCAGCACTGTTGTCTCTAGACACAGAGCCTGCTTGCCCTCTTTTATCGGCTAGCGCCTGTCTGCCTCTCCTTGCTGGCCTTCCAGACATGGTAATGGCCTGAAGGGAGTTGGGTAAATCAGCAGTGTAATGGAGTCACACAACACCCACTAAGCCCTGCAGATGGCTCTATTAGAGAACAGCAATAAACGGTAGATACAGGTGTATATTGTGCTGGAGTCACACAACACCCACTAACTCCTGCAGATGCCTTTATAATAGAACACCAGAGATAAAGGGGTATACTGTAATTGAGTCACACAACACCCACTAAGCCCTGCAGATGCCTCTATTAGAGAACAGCAATAAAGGGTAGATACAGGTGTATATTGTGCTGGAGGCACAAAAAACCCACTAACTCCTGCAGATGCCTTTTTTATAGAGCACCAGAGATAAAGGGGTATATACAGATGCATACTGTGCTGTGCTGGAGGCACGCACAACTTCCAATAACTCCTGCAGATGGCAACTGGGCTCAAATAGAGAAGAGCTATGTAGGTGGATATAGCGGTGTGTACTGGGTACAGAGCACGCAGACAGCACGCACAAGCTCCTAACACTACTGACTGCAAGCTCTATTATAAAAGATAGATCACTAGCTATATAGGTGAGGTGAATATAGCGGTGTATACTGCGGTCAGGGCACACAGACAACAACCACTACACAACAGCAAGATCGAAAATCGGCCGAAAACGATCGGTGTGTACTGTGTTGAAGGTACACAGAACACCCACTAACTGCTTCAGACGCCAACACACTACACTAGGCCGCCGCGCTGGCGGCCTTATATAGTGTGGGGCGTGTACTACACAGCCTGAGCTATGATTGGTCACAGGCATCCTGCCTGTGGCCAATCATGGCTCTCCTCGCTGCTGGCGCTGTGATTGGCCAAGCATGCGGGGTCACAGTGCATGCTTGGCCAATCATGAGCCAGCAATGCACTGCGATGACGCAGTGCATTGTGGGCCGTGAGCGAAACATGAATTTGGCGCGAACGGCCCATAACGCTCGGAATTCGCCGAACGGGCGAACAGCCGATGTTCGAGTCGAACGTATGTTCGACTCGAACACGAAGCTCATCCCTAGATACCATGCACCCCTGTCTTGTGAGATACAGAAGGCAGATGGGGCACATATCAAGTATATATCATACATGGTCTTATTTAAAGAGTAATTTTATGATGGGCAATAAATATTGGTTATTATATTGTAGCATGTGAGCATAAGGAAATATTGGTACAGTTTGGAAAACTATAGCTGAAAGAGAGTTTGCTGATTACCATTAAACACATTCTAACCTCTCAGACGCTTTGATTTATCATGTTATTTCAGTAAACTCCCTCCTTGAAGGCCAAAAGAAGCTGTTGCAATGACAGCGTGATAGCTAGCTCTCCATTTTCCAACAAAATTATATTTTTACATTCTACATTTGCTTTTGACTCTCAGTGTAATTATCCATCTTTTGCATGTTGTTTCTTGAATTATGTACATTGTTCTTTTGTTACTATATAAGACACACATATGCCAAGAGTCATTCTAAAGGCTAATGATTCTGAAATATAGGGATGACATATGCTGCATTGAATCGGACTCTGGAACCACATTCATTTTATTGTTGCCTGTTGTCTATTTTTTGTAATATTATTTTCTTCAAATAGTTGGCCCGCATCATTTTTCTTGTCTGTTTTTAAAATGAGTACTAAAAGTAATTAAGCATTATCTCTAATGCCCTAAACCAAAACTTAAAGTGTAATTGAAGGAATTTTGCAAAAACCTTGCGAGTAGGCAGGCCATTTATTGCAGACGAGACATGCAATGTCTCTTCCTTAATAAAATACTTAATAAAATAAAAAGCCTGCTCGCAGTCTTTTGCAGCATGTAAACTGAGCTGTGCATTGCCAAAACAACCACTGTGTGCCAGGATGACTGATTCCGGTGCATGTGCAGGATTATATCATCCCGTGAAAATGCCTAAAGACTGGCATCCAGGGAGAACATGCCAATGCTGGGATCCCTTGTGCATCTCGGACAGGTAGAGATGAGGTAAATATAATGCCTGTAGTTCAGTTTTAAAGGAGCACCTACATTTTTTTAACCAATGTCATATTCCTGTCTGGTGTGACTTCCTGTAATACTGTGTATTACAGATGTTTCGTAAAAGTTAGAATTGTTACAGAACATACTGTGAATGGTGCATGTTTCTGTTATAACATATAGTGGCAACTGTTGTGTGTGTCCAAAGGGTTAATCATCACAACAAAGTAAGAAACAGTTGAATATTATAAGTACTGACCATAATTTAAAAAAATGGAGCACTAATAATCATTCACTTTAAAATCATTATTTATTAAAAATAATTATACTTTTTAGAATTATACTTTTTAGTAACAGAAACAAGTCACAAATTCAATGATTAGGTATAAAGCCGATACATCATTATAGCCAGTTATAGCTTCATTACTCCCAGGAAAAGTTGTCATTGGAGGCAGCAGTCTGATACTGTAGTAGTTTGGGCCACCCAACCCAATCAGCTATGGTCTTCTAATCATGATAAACACAGCCAACCGCCTGTTGTTTTTTCCAAAATGTTGAGGCATTTTTTTTTTACGCATGAAAATTTTTATAATTTTTCTATCATATTTTTCAGTTGTTGAAGCCATGAAACCAATCAAGTTTAACAGATGGGGTTTACCTGATATTAACTCAGAGACAATGCAAACCAGTGAGCCTGGTGTATTTGCTGGAGGGGATATTGGAGGCTTGGCAAATACAACTGTTGAATCAGTAAACGATGGAAAACAAGCATCTTGGTACATTCACAAATATATACAGGTATGTCAACCTTTCTAAATCCCCGTTCAGGTAAAGAGGGACTTGTTTTTCCGCAATGCAGATTTACGTAATTTTCCCCCTTTTTTTTATTGCATTACCACCCATACCTAATCTCACCTGTACACTATTGTTTGCCAAGAAAAAAACTGACATTCCACAATGTGCTTTATTAAAGATACTAATGAATGCTGATATCTTTGTTGGGTTTAATGTCCTTTTGTATGAAGTGCAATCTGCAGTTTAGAGATGCGTAAATGCCACACATAAACACCATATTATTATTTATGGTTAGCATTTACTAAAATAAAAACGAGTTAACATTATTACAAGATGAATAATGTACATATTACAGTGCACATTATAAATGGTATCTCTTGATGTGATTTTATAGAATTATAGCTTTTTCTGTGGTACCTAGGTCCATTTAAGCATGTCAGCACTCTCAGACAATGAGATTGATTTGCTAAAGGCACAGACACTGTTCACTTTGCAAGGGAAGTTACACTTTCCAACTGATATTTTACCAGAGCTTAGTGAGTGAGGCAAAGTTATGCTGTTTCCCCAAGTTTCCCCAATAATTTTAATTGAATCGTTTTCAGTAAAAAGTAAAACTAAGCAGGTATACTGACTACAAATAATATACATTAGTTGTGTACCAGAATAAAAAAATTCTTAGCATAAAAAAAAGAAAAACATAATATCAAAATGAATTATGCTCTGCTCCAATCTCACAAGAGTCTGGATTGGTACACAATGAAGACATACCCTCTCCTGTCCAATCATGTTTCATATCTCCTACCAATAGCTTGTCATGGGGGGGATTTTTTTTTCTTGTTGCACATAATTGTATGTATTCTTTACAAAATGGAATTTCCTTGCATGCTGTAAGCTTGGGTGGAAATTTCTTTGGAATGTGCAACTTCCCCTGCAAAGTTAACACATTATTTCCCTATAGTAAACCAACCAAAATGTCTCCTCCAAACCATTTTCTATAGAGTAGTGAAGAACCAGTATTAACTGAGACTTATCTTAGCTGAGGTTGAGACTTGTTTGTTTTTGGCCCTGCTGTTAGGTCATCATCCGATTTGATGATTTTCAGATCATTTACATAGTTACACAGTAAGGTTAAAAAAAAGACTCAAGCATATCTAGTTCAAAGAATATCTACAGCTCTGGACAGATTTTGGAAAGGTGGCGTAATTGAATGTCTTTTCCAGAGATTCGTTGTTCTTCTGCTTCCATAAAAAGGCCTAATATTAAACAACTGCATCACTGTTCAATTAATGGTTAGAGGATAATCACTATGGTGGCACATTAATGATATCCCTGGCAGAAAGGTGTGATGAAATCTTTTGAATATCAACACATAATGTATATAGTAAACAGAAAAACAAAGAAAAGGGGCCTCTAAGTGTAGAATTAAAAGCTGTTTAATTTCCCCAAAAAGGGTTAAAAACACTTACAAGATATGTAGACTGGCAGAGCATATCATTAATATCCATGTAGGTGGTCCGGCATGAATGCAGTGGTCACTGGCATATACCAGTTCTTTAGGTTGTGTGTGTCCAGTAGCAGGGAGGTCCAGGAGATGCCAACAGGAAAAACAGCAGGGAGCTCCAAGAGAACTGACAGGCCAGCCCGCAATCACAGTCTCAAAACACGAGGATCCTGGAAGTGACATCAGCGGCAGGAGACAAACCAGCAAGCAGCGTGGACCACAAACAGGAAGCAAAACAGGAAGCAGTCATCAAAGAGGGACGCGTTTCGGAACATCTCACTGGTTCCTTTATCAACCTGATGACTGTGTGTGTATGGGACTAATTTATACTACCTGGGCGGATCTTAGGGGCAGGGATATGTAAATGGAGCGTTATCACAATATAAAGGTATAGGACAGGAGGAGAAAGAAACAAAATCCCTATCCAAACAAAAAAATAAAAATAAAATATATGATTTCATACAGAACAACAACCAATAAGCGACATTTAAAAATAAAAATAAACATAAAATGAAAATGAGAATCAATATTTTTACACAGTCTTCAATAATGCCTAGGCATATATATAAGACTGAAGGGGAGGGAGTAGGGAAAAAAGGGAGGGGCAAAAGAAGAAAGGGAATAAAGGGACAAAGAGAAAATATTTTGAAAAATATCTAGGGTAAAAAATATGTATAAATATATTAGCTAAATATAAAAAAAATAAAAAAAAAAAATAAAAAAAAAAAAAATATATATATATATATATATATATATATATATATATATATATATATATATATATATATATATATATATATATATATATTAATATCCCGAAATGGTTAAAATTATTTAAAAATATTTACCATATTTAAAATAATATACTAATAGAAAATTATATACTACTAAAAAATCATTTTTTAGTAGTATATAATTTTCTATTTATTTTTTTGTTTGGATAGGGATTTTGTTTCTGTTTCTCCTCCTGTCCTATACCTTTATATTGTGATAACGCTCCATTTACATATCCCTGCCCCTAAGGTCCGCCCAGGTAGTATAAATTAGTCCCATACACACACACAGTCATCAGGTTGATAAAGGAACCAATGGGATGTTCCGAAACGCGTCCCTCTTTGATGACTGCTTCCTGTTTTGCTTCCTGTTTGTGGTCCACGCTGGTTGCTGGTTATTGTCTCCTGCCGCTGACGTCACTTCCAGGATCCTCGTGTTTTGAGACTGTGATTGCAGGCTGGCCTGTCAGTTCTCTTGGAGCTCGCTGTTGTTTTTCCTGTTGGCATCCCCTGGACCTCCCTGCTACTGGACACACACAGCCTAAAGAACTGGTATATGCCAGTGACCACTGCATTCATGCCGGACCACCTACATGGATATTAATGATATGTTCTGCCAGTCTACATATCTTGTAAGTGTTTTTAACCCTTTTTGGGGAAATTAAACAGCTTTTAATTCTACACTTAGAGGCGCCTTTTCTTTGTTTTTCTCTTTCCTATTCAGAGATTGCTTCTCTCCATAAGTGCAGCCCTAAGTGTGGAAGATACCCTATTATAGACTTTCTGGTTCATAAAGACATCTGTTTTTGCTTGGTCCTGAAGTTCAGAGCGCCCTTACAAACTGTATCTGGATTATAATGTATATAGTGTCTTTCCAATGCATACAAAAAATATAAGAAGTTTTGAGAGTAGACACTGAAGAACATCTCTAACACTATTTAGGCAGCCCATAAATTAGTGTTATTATTTTTTTGTTTTTGTTCAATCAGCTGGTTGAAAAAACAACAACACTTGATTGCCCATCCACAGATGTAAGGTGGATGGGGGAATCCCCTCCCCTGAGCAATTTTATTCTGACAGAGGGGAGACTGTCAGAATACACTGATTAGCATTGCAGGCTATAGCTGGTGGCACTGATAGAGTAAAATGTTTTCAAAAGGGTGGTTCTACAGATGTCAGAAGTCTAGAACCACCCTTTTCATACATGGATCAAATTTTTGCTGGTCCCTCTTCAGCCACATTTAAATTCATGTATGTCTGACTTTAGGCATTTGACTAATCAATATGACTAAGACACTGGCTTCTGTCATTTACTCATGTGCAAGGCCTTATGTAAGTTGGCCATGCATGGATCGAAATTCAGCCGATTCAGCAGGGACAGAATACATTTTGATCCATGTATAGGCAGAGAGGTTTACAGAAGTCAGTCTTCTGATCGACTTCTGTACAACGGGCCTGTCAGATTTTCCCTAAGCGATCAGCCCCACAGATTACAATAGCTCAGTGGGGAGGATTAGATGATAACATCAAATCCACTGCTCTGTGGATGGGAGAATGTACCTGCTGGTTGAATGGAAAAAAAAATGAATAATTTATGGGCTGCCTTAGACATAGATAAGATGGCATAATGGAGACACTGGTGGCATGGCAACATTCACTGGCACTGACATCAAAACAAAGCTGAGGCTGGTGCAAAATTGACCTGGAAATGTACAGATAAACTATAGCAAAACCTTACTTCAGTGTGCTTTGTATAATATATTGCTACTCTTGCTCCTTTAAATTCTAGCTTTAGCGTGCTATTTTTTTTTTCTTTTGCTTATACCTATGCTTATATAACAGTAAAGCTGTCTGGCAACCCATGTCACCTCCTTGCTATGTTAATAGGTATCTATTTCCACGCAGAAATATGCCACCTTAAAATCCTAGTTATATGGTGGTCATGTCTGTAATGCATTTTAGTTCACCAACACTAAACATACACATACCATATAAAACAGAATTACTAGTCTACTGTAAATATTGTTCTGGGCCATGGGTATAGAAATCTTTGAAGGCATTGAATTAACATGAAAACCAGACAACTTTTTTTTTTACTACAGGTATCTTTAAATCAGTTAGAACTCTTATAACACTGTAGAACCACTAAATTATCCAAGACCGTTATCAGTGCTACCAGTAAATAGTATGGCAAACAGTGAAAAAATATATCAGTGCCACCAGTAAATAGTATAGCAAACAGTGAAAAAAGGATTAAACCCAACACAGGACACCTTTTTATTTTATGTTATGGAGAGCTTTTTACTTTTAGTATGCAATGCTAACAGACAAGCTTGTCTTCTGTTGGAAATAATTTCCAGTTTTGTGGTAATTTATGTTTTAAGACGCCATCCAACAATTTTAAGATGCAATCCAACACATTTCATTTGTCCTACAGAGGGACAAATGAAATTTGTGTAAATAGACACACATTTGCTTTCATTTATAAACAGATGTCCATCTAAAGATTTTCAGACATGAGTTAACATAGAAAATAGGCTTATTAATGACTTAATGTGCTAGAATTCACAGCAGTGGATTAGATGTTATCATATGGACTAGAAGCAAGTGGCAAACAGTTTTGGAAGCCATTTTAATACTTTATGTGTGTTCATCTGTCAGTTTTCTCTAGTCACAAAGAAAAGGTTAGGAGTACAAAAAAATGGAAAGAAGGATAGTGTTACTAGAGGGGAATCATGATATTATTGAGCTTTACCCAAGCTGCATCTATGTAATGTTCGTTTTCACTTATTCAACTTTATAATACTATGCATGACCTATACAAATATTTCTTAACTAAGCACTTAAGGTTATCCCTACCTGTCTTGGAGAGAGTCAAGAGCTATTTGGTTTCCACTTTGATTGCAATACTCTGTTTTAAAGCAGGATTCTAGGCAGATAAAATATACTCAAAATAATGTAACTCAGAATTAACCACTTAAGCCCCGGACCAATTTGCAGCCAAAGGACCAAGCCCCTTTTTGCGATTCGGCACTGCGTCGTTTTAACTGACAATTGTGCGGTCATGCCAAGTGGCTCCCAAACAAAATTGGTGTCCTTTTTTTTCCACAAATAGAGCTTTTTTTTTTGGTGGTATTTGATCACCTCTGTGGTTTTTATTTTTTGCGCTATAAACAAAAATAAAGTCAACATTTTGAAAAAAAATCTATATTTTTAACTTTTTGCTATAATAAATATCCCCAAAAAATATATAAAAAAACATTTTTTTCCTCAGCTTAGGACAATACGTATTCTTCTACATATTTTTGGTTAAAAAAAATCACAATTAGCGATTATTGATTGGTTTGCGCAAAAGTTATAGCGTTTACAAAATAGGGGATAGTTTTAAAGCATTTTTATTAATATTTTTTTACTAACAATGGCGGCCATCATCGATTTTGATTGTGACTGCGACATTATGGCGGACACATCGGACATTTTTGACACATTTTTGGGACCATTGTCATTTATACAGCAATCAGTGCTATTTAAATGCACTGATTCCTGTGTAAATGACACTGGCAGTGAAGGAGTTAACCACTAGGGGGCAGTGTATGGTGTTCTGTATGACGTTATGTTTTTTTTATTGTAGGGGGTGTGGCCTGGCATGTGGCATCACTGATCGTCTTTCCCTATATCAGGGATCAGACGATCGGTGAAAGCCACAGTAGGAAGCATGAGGAGAGGTTTGTTTACACAGACCTCTCCTCATTCTTCAGCTCTGTGTCCCGATTGCGGGACACCAGCGGCAATTGGGTCCACTGGTCCCGCGGCCACGGTCACGGAGCTCAGGACCGGGTCGGGAGTACGCTGCGGGCTGTGCACTTAAAGAGCAACACATTATTACATGTACTTTTAAATGCAACCCATGCAAGTATCAGAATTGTACCTAGTATTAGTCTCCTGCAATTCCTGCACAGCAGAGCAGGAGTGTACGACAATAAAAGCACAAGGAAACAATCAGTTCATATGTTGATAAAAACATGCTGATAGGAGAAGGCAGAATGACCAGGGATAACATCATCAGATTATACATCTGGCTTGCATTGTTACAATTCGAGCAGTGTATGGCCCGGCCAGCATTTGTTCAATCAACTTTTGTTGAAAGAGCCTTTTCAAAAGCTAGCAGTTGAATGGTGACTGCATTCAATCAGATACAGGCACTGTTCAAGTATTCTGACAGCCTGACAGAGGGCATTCATCCATCTGCTGTTAGCGTAGATTTAGAAACCCAGCGTTACAGGAGATACATACAGCCATGACTGCCCATGTGCTGACTTATAAGACATTTCTGCACAGTTTTTACTCTCTTGCAATGTTCTGGAGCCATGCATGGGACTGTGTAGGCATTCTTTAAGACTGACATTGTACAGAGGTATAGGGAGAGCACCACTAAAAGCACTTGTATTGGTAAAACCTAGTCTGCTTTCTTTATCCCCCATTGGCCTTCAGTTCACCACTTCTATGTGATCACTGATTTTGAATTGCAAGAAGTCTTATACAATTTTGAGTGCAGAACTGGGCACAGACATAAGATGTGTGTTGGAGTAATAATTGCATTATGCTGGGGAAAGTGAAGAATAGGAATAGTGTAACACAAATATTTTAAAAATGGGCTTGCATTCCAAATAGACACCAGACCTGAAATGTTACCTAACACTCTACAATTTTACAAAAGACAGCGGTGCCTTTGAGCATTTATGGGCATGTTTAGTTACCTGGTGGCTGCTTTACTTTAAACAGAGTGTGGTTGTAATCCAAATTTGTAGCACTGTACCAAATGTAGGTGTTCCCTAATGCAAAATCGTGTTTACTTTAGTGTGCTTATTTAAACATATTTAGAAACTGAGATGTGAACGGGGTCACTTTGAACAGATTAGATGTGTTCTAGCCTCAATCAGGCTTTTATTGGTTCTGTGTTATAATTGCAAAAGGCAAAACCTCATAACAGGATGCACTGTATAAAAAAATAAGTTTTTGTTGTGTGGAATAGGAGACTTATTGCAGTTCTCTGTGACATGGGTGTACTTGAGATACCTGGTTATAAAGAACTTTTATTAATAGTACATTATAATAGGCCATAGTATGAAGACTTTTCTGCTATAAACTTTGGATTATATTATATGCTAGGAATAGTGGTTAAATTGTATTATAGTCTAATATATTTTAATTTAATTGAACACAATAAGCCCCCATATCAGAATCATGAGTCCAAGCTACTAAAAAACAATGTGACAGAGTCTATTAAAGTTAAAGTAAAGTCCCCTTTTTAACTTATACCCACACGTAAGACTATAATAAGGCTTACCTGTAGGTACAGTGAATATCTTCTAAGCTTGCCCTGTTTAGGAGATATTCACACAGCCGGGGATGTCAGCGGTGCATGCTTTCTGAAAATACGGTATACGTGGGAGTGATGTCATTGCTACTCCAGCCATTCATACAGCCAGAACCCATGGACCTGGAAGGAAGGCTGGATGAAGATACAAGCTGTGACAGTGCTGCACTGGAGAGCTCTGAATGCAAGTAGTAGTACATTATGACTTAAACCTGCAGGGGGCCCGATTTTTTTTTTTTTTTGTGGAGGTTTACTACCACCATCTATCTACTAAACACCCTCTATCCACTAATAATCTTCTACCCTACATTATCCCACCATTCTATTTTTCTGTTGGAGCCAAGCATCCAAACCCTTCATTGTTTTTTCCTATCCTTAACATGACATGATCAAGCCAAACAATTGACCTTTCAGATGTAAGCACTACATCATAATAGAAATGGGAGGAGCTCCCTTGCTCCCCCTACCTGGAAGCATCTGGTATTTCCTAATGGCTGTAACAGAGCAGTGGCAAAGAATGACAATGGTGAATAACAGGGCTGGAGGGTTATTCTTTCAAGAGAACCTCTCACTTTTCCCATTCAGGAAAGAAAAAGAGACAATTGAGTGTCTTAAAAGGTGATCCCTCTACTGATATTCCTGACTATATCTAAAACAATAGCTACCGATAAAGCATTGCTTTCATAGCAGACTGATAGAGGTGCTTAACTGTGAATCTATTGATTGTACCTACAATCTGGCATATGCTCTGTAAATGAACATGTAGCCACTCCCTAGTAACCTCTTGTGTTTCTGGACCCATTTTACATAGCAAACGAAGACCATAGAAAACAGTTGCTGATATTTTAGGGTGCAGTAAATGCATTAAAGTACAACAATAAACATAAATACAGAGAATGCATTGAAAATACTTTTAAAAATCTGTTTTGAAAGCACCACAAAATTGTCTTCTATAATTAGATTACATGATCTTGTTGTCCTTGTTCCTATTGAAAAAGATGTAACTTAGGATGCCCTAGTTGTTAACAATATGCGGTCTGTGGGAAGAGATTTACGAAACACTCACATGCACAGCATTAGGTACTATGCTGTCCTTCAACATTTGCAGCTAGAGGGAGAGGTATGGAGGTATTGATGTAACTCTGACACTGGAAGAAGCAACATTGCTGCCATTTTTAGGTGGTGACACTGAATATAGCCTATAGGAATTGTTACCTAGATTTCTTGCCCAGTATACCAAAGTAATAACAAAGGGTAAAGTACGTTAAGATCTGTATTGTGGTAAGGTTTTCTAAAATAAAATAAAAAAACAGCTATGATTTCAAAATTACCAATTGTAATGTAAAACAAAAAAAAAACATAGTCACATAGTTGCTGAAATAACTGCATATTACATTTTATTTTCTTCTGAGACGTGGCAGAGTTAATTTAGTATTCAATAGTCTAATGAATTTGTGCAGATTATTTAGTGTGAATAATCCAGTGAGGTGAAAGTCAATTATGATAATTAATTATATCCCTGGTGGATGAAGCTATCAAATACATAGATGTCCACTTCACAGACTTAATGCAATTGCATCAAATGTTAGGCCAATTAACCTACCGATCAAGTTAATGTTTTTTTTATTATCTTTATTTTTTACTTAAACAATCTCAAATTATAAAATTAACATTATCTTTTATTGTTGTAACTTTTGAATAGGAATTACATGGAACCTCAGTTGGTGATAAGCCACAGTTGCCTTTGTTCTATACACCAATTGATATAGTGGATATCAGTGTGGAAATGGCTGGACTTAAGTTTCTTAACCCATTTGGACTAGCAAGTGCGCCACCCACTACGAGTGCACCAATGATCCGCAGAGCCTTTGAAGCAGGATGGGGATTTGCGTTGACAAAAACATTTTCCTTGGAAAAGGTATGGTGCATTTGTTTTTTTTAAGATGACGATAACCAAGGTGTTTTTTCCAGGGGATTGGCTAAAAATCTTTGTTTATAAAGCCCTTTCCGAAAGATGGGGTGCATAGCACACTTTCTCTACTGCTTTTTGCCTTTGTTGACTAATTGCTACTCATGCTTGTATATTTGTTGGTTTAGTAGCACACAGGCTTTTAATTAATGGTACATGTTCCACAGGCAGGCGAGGGGGCTTCTGACAGGTTCAGGGATACTTATTGCTGAAGTAAATCATAATCAGTAGTAGCATTTCAGAAATTATTAAATTACATAAAGAACGGATAAAGTTATTTCAAAAGGATTGCTTGGAAAACATTTAGACACAATTAAGACTTAATCTTAATTAATATATACATGTTAAAAAGTACTTGGTAAACAATGACGCTCACTAAGAAGGACTTCGTAGACATTGCCTATAATAAAAGGACGCATACTCTAATAAAGCTGAGAAACATTGATTTAGAAGCTGTCTATTAAACCCTTTGTTTGATGTACCAGATGCAAGTAACTAAAAGAACACTGTTAAGATATGTGTATCCTTTAAAAAAATTCACTTTTTTCTTTTCATTTTTCTGATGTATTTGGCAGAAATATGTATGTATACCCAGTTGTTCCATGTCTATTTAAAAGTTAAAATCAGGCACCACTGGAGCCTGATTTTAACTTGCTCTGTAAGTGGATGCATGGAATGTACTGATACTTTGGTGTGCTTATATCAGAAAGTGGGTGGTGGTAAAGAATAGATAGGTATAGTTTACAGCTCTTCCGTGCTTTGTAGAACCTTGCCGTTTCAGAATACTCTCTGTGGCAAAAGTACTATAAAGAAACAGTGCAGGCTACAGGCACCAATGTACTGCCTTTTGTTCTCTTACACTGCTCTTGGAACCTTCCTAAAAAAGTATTCCCCTTATCTATGGTGACCTTTGCATGGCTTCCCATATCATTTACACTTTCCAACCAAAATATTTCAAGGAGAGTTAAGATTATCAAAAAATTTGGTATTTAATACCATGCAATAAGTTATCACCTGAAAAGTTGGCTATTTAGCTGAATATTCAGACGATATTAATAGCTACATGACCTTTAGCCCCCGTCCACACAGAATCTGACTTTGAAATTGTGTAACATCACTTGAAATTGCACAAATCCACAGGTCAGTGCGACTTTAGGTGCAACTTGCAACTTCATGCACAGAGGTCTATTAAAGTCACACCTGGAATTGCAAAAGATAGTGCAGTAATCTTTTTTTCAAATCAACATAGCACCGCAAAGCTGGCATTGTGCAGTTTTGAACAGTTCCATTGCCAACAATAGACATGGACCTATCGTATCGCATGACAAGTCGCACTGGTGTGAAGGGGGCTTATTGTAAAAAAAAATGTGTGTGTGTGTGTATATATATATATATATATATATATATATATATATATATATATATATATATATATATACACACAGTATCTTACAAAAGTGAGTACACCAGTACACCCCTCACATTTTTTGTAGATATTATATTATATCTTTTCATGTGACAACACTGATGAAATTACACTTTGCTACAATTTAAAATAGTGAGTTTACAGCTTGCGTAACAGTGTAAATTTGCTGTCTCCTCAAAATAACTCAACACACAGCCATTGATGTCTAAACCACTAGCAACAAAAGTGAGTACACAGCTAAGTGAAAGTGCCCAAACTGGGCCCAAAGTGTCAATATTTTGTGTGGCCACCATTATTTTTATTATTTTCCAGCACTGCCTTAACCCTCTTGGGCATGGAGTTCACCAGAGCGTAACAGATTGCCACTGGAGTTCTCTTCTACTCCTCCATAATGACATCACAGAGATGGTGATGTTTGAGCATGCGTTTGAGGATGCCCCACAGATGCTTAATAGGGTTTAGATCTGGAGACATGCTTGGCCAGTCCATCACCTTTACCCTTGGCTTCTTTAGCAAGGCAGTGGTCGTCTTGGAGGTGTGTTTTGGGTCGTTATGTTGGAATACTGCCCTGCAGCCCAGTCTACGAAGGGAGAGGATCATGCTCTGCCACAGTATGTCACAGTACATGTTGGCACTCATGATTCCCTCAATAAAATGTAGCTCCCCAGTGCTGGCAGCACTCATGTAGCCCCAGACCATGACACTTCCACCACCATGCTTGACTGTAGGCAAGACAAACTTGTCTTTGTACTCCTCACCTGGTTACCTCCACATACGCTTGACACTATCTGAACCAAATAAGTCTATCTTGGTCTCATCAGACCACAGGACATGGTTCTAGTAATCCATGTCCTTAGCCTGGTTGTCTTCAGCAAACTGGTAGTGGAAGGGGGATCCCATGCTCTTGTTTTCAATTATCTGTCTCTATATTGCCGAGACCCGACAATTCATTACAGCCGCAATCAATTTTAAATCACAATTTATACTTTCGAAATGTAATTTTGCTGTGGTACCGTTATAAACACGGGAAAAATTTACAGGCATACTATAGACACCCCTGAGGCACGATATTTAAAGGAATATTTAATTTTATTGTTTCACTTTAAGCATTTAAAAAATCACCCCTCCCGAAAAAAAGTCTGTTTTTAAAAAATAAAATAAAAAAATTGCATTGATACATGTCCCCTGGGGCAGGACCGGGGCCAAACACTTTTTATGACAATAACTTGCATATAAGCCATTCAAATTAGCATTTTTGATTATTCATGTTAGTGTTCCATAGACTTTAACGGTGTTCCATCAGCATTCAAATTTGCCGCGAACACACATATTGTTCGCTGTTCGGCGAACACCTGATGTTCGTGTCGAACTTATATTCAACTCGAACATTGGCTCATCCGCAGTCTTGACAGTCTTCTATAGCCTAGGCCATCTTCATGTAGAGCAACAATTCTTTTTTTCAGAGCCTCAGAGAGTTCTTTACCATGAGGTGCCATGTTGATCTTCCAGTGACCATTATGAGAAAGTGAGAACAATAATACCAAATATAACACACCTGCTCTCCATTCACACCTGAGACCTTGTAACACTAACAAGTCACACCGGGGAGGGAAAATGGCTAATTGAGGTCAATTTGGACATTTTCACTTAGGGATGTACTCAGTTTTGTTTCCAGTGGTTTAGACATTAATGGCTATGTGTTGAGTTATTTTGAGGGGACAGCAAATTTACAGTTATCCAAGCTGTAGACTAACTACTTTACATTGTAACAACGTGTAATTTCTTCAGTGATGTCACATGAAAATATATAATAACATTTTTACAAAAATGTGAGGGGTGCACTCACTTTTGTGATATACTGTATCTAGATATATCTAGATATATATCTAGGTATATCTATATCTATATATATCTATATATATATATATATATATATATATATATATATATATATATATATATCTAGATATATATCTAGGTATATCTATATATATATATATATATATATATATATATATATATATATTTAGTGTCCTCTGTTGATTTCCCTGTGTCTACAGAATGTTTGCACTAACCTCTCTTTTGCTATTACTGAAGTTTGTTTCAATGCCCAGCCATCCACTGACATAGGCTCAACAGTCAATTAGATTGTGACTGCTGCCAAGTCAGCATTTTAAACCTACATGCTCCTTGGCAACTAAGAATAATGTGCTAACACTGACATACCTTTTACTAATGATGGAAGACTTATAATTGGTATAACTCATTAGTCACCATACTAGGAACTTTATTAACTCGTTTATTTTAAGAATTGAAGGTGTTTCCCCCTAGTAACCAATTGGATTCAAATATTAAGAAAAAGTCGGAAAAAAAACATAAAGTAAAGTCTGCTCATTGGTGGCTAAAGGAAAAGGAAATCCAGCTCTTCAAGTAGAAAATTGGCTTCCCATGTAAAAAATATATGTAGCAGCACTTAACCTCTTCAGCCTCAGAAGATTTTACCCCTTCCCTGACCAGAGCACTTTTTACAATTTGGTAGTGCGTCGCTTTAACTAACAATTGTGCGGTCATTCGACGCTGTACCCAAACTAAATTTGCATCCTTTTTTCCCACAAATAGAGCTTTCTTTTGGTGGTATTTGATCACCTCTGTGGTTTTTATTGCACTATAAACAATAATTGCGACAGACGTATCTGAGACTTTTAACACTTTTTTGGGACACTTTTTTGGGACCATTGGCTTTTATACAGCGATCTGTGCTATAAAAATGCACTGATTACTGTGAAAATGTCACTGTCAGGGAAGGGGTTAACAATCGGGGTGATAAAAGGGTTAATTGTGTGTTCCCCCACTGTGTTCTAACTGTATGGGGATAGTATTGGCTAGGAGAGGAGCCATATAGTTTTTACTACTTAATAGGAACAAACGATATGGCTCCTCTCCTCTGACAGTACAGGGATTGGTGTGTTTACACACACCAATCCCGGTGCTGGCACTTATGTATGCTATTGCTGCCGGCCACATGCATTGGGTTCCCCAAATACCCTCTGGTGGCTGAAAAAGGGTAGGACATACCCGTATGGGATTTCACGCAGGAGAGCCATTGTGCCGCAATATATGTGCGTGACAAGGTCGGAAAGTGGTTAAATAACAGAAGCAGAACTTTTTTTTCCCTTTTGGATAGCATAAGTAAGGGTTATGTCCCCTGTCAGGATTTTTTGTCCCATTGGAGAGATTTTCCTGCACTTCCTGTTCCATAATCAAAACAGTAAGTGAAAGGAAATTCCTTCAAAATTAAGGAATCCATTGTCGACACTTGGGTCATGAGAACTGCTGTCCCAATTGGAGAGATTATTTTATTTTCACTTTCATAACAAAAAGAGAGAATAAACCTCCCTAATGGATACACAGACAGAAAAAAGCCCTCACAACTCTTCTAATCCCTATAACTAAAGCCTTTAGTTATATTTTCATTATAGAAGCATCTCCATCTTTAGTTTTCTTAGTTTCATTGCAAATTCCCACAAATGCCTAAATCAAGGGTGCTCAACCTGTGGATCTCCAGCTGTTGCAAAATTATAAGTCATGCTTTTGGGAGTCATGCTTGTAACTGTCAGCCTTGCAATGCCTCATGAGACTTGTAGTTTTGCAACAGTTGGAGGGCCACAGGTTGAGCACCCATGACCTAAATAATATATAAAATATTTTCCCACACAAATACCAACACCACCAATAACCTGTTTGAAGAGCTACTAACACCAACAATGTTATCACATATACAGAATCTCACAAAAGTGAGTACACCCCTCACATTTTTGTAAATATTTTATTGTATGTTTTCATGTGACAACAATGAAGAAATAACACTTTGCCATAATGTAAAGTAGTGAGTGTACAGCTTGTATAAAAGTGCTGTCCTCTCAAAATAACTCAACACACAGCCATTAAGGTCTAAACCGCTGGCAACAAAAGTAAGTACACCCCTAAGTGAAAATGTTCCAATTGGGCCCAAAGAGTCGATATTTTGTGTGGCCACCATTATTTTCCAGCACTGCCTGTCTTGGGCATGGATTCACCAGAGTTTGACAGGATGCCACTGGAGTCCTTTTCCACTCCTCCATGAAAACAATACAGAGCTGGTATATGTTGGAGACCTTGGACTCCTCTACCTTCCATTTGAGGATGGCCCACAGATGCTCAATAAGGTTTAGGTCTGGAGACATGCATGGCCAGTCTATCACCATGACCCTTAGTTTCTTTAGCAAGGCAGTGGTCATCTTGGAGGTATGTTTTGGGTCATTATCATATTGGAATACTGCTCTGCAGCCCAGGGATCATGCTCTGCTTCAGTATGTCACAGTACATGCTGGCATTCATAATTCCCTCAATGAACTGTAGCTCCTCAGTTCTGGCAGCACTCATGCAGCCCCAGAACATGACACATCCACCACCATGCTTGATTGTAGGCAAGAAACACTTGTCTTTGTACTCCTCACCTGGTTGCCACCACATGCTTGACACCATTTGAACCAAATAAGTTTATTTTGGTCTCATAAGACCACAAAACAT
Source organism: Lithobates pipiens (assembly GCF_037356315.1). Classification (NCBI taxonomy): domain Eukaryota; kingdom Metazoa; phylum Chordata; class Amphibia; order Anura; family Ranidae; genus Lithobates; species Lithobates pipiens. The sequence continues at coordinate 221,563,785 of NW_027507785.1, read as the reverse complement.
GGTTCCATTAATCCATGTCCTTAATCTGCTTGTCATCCTCAAACTGTTTACGGGCTTTATTGTGCATTATCTTTAGAAGAGGCTTCCTTCTGGGATGACAGCCATGCAGTCCAATTTGATGCAATGTGCGGTGTATGGTCTGAGCACTGACAGGCTATCCCCCCACCCCGTCAACCTCTGCAGAAATCCTGGCAGCACTCATACATCTATTTCCCAAAGACAACCTCTTTATATGATACTGAGCATGTGCACTCAACTCCTTTGGTCAACCATGGTGAGGCCTGTTCTGAGTGGAACCTGTCCTGTTAAACCGCTGTATGGTCTTGGCCACCATGCTGCAGCTCAGTTTCAGGGTCTTGGCAATTATCTTATAGCCTAGGCTATCTTTATTTACAGCAACAATTCTTTTTTTCTGATCCTCAGAGAGTTCTTTGCCATGAGGTGCCATGCTGAACTTCCAGTGACCAGTATGAGAAAGTGAGAGCTCTAACACCAAATGTAACACACCTGCTCCCCTTTCACACCTGATACCTTGTAAGACTAACAAGTCACATGAAACCGGGGAGGGAAAATGGCTAATTGGGCCCAATTTGGAGTGTACTCACTTTTGTTGCCAGTGGTTTAGACATGAATGGCTGTGTGTTGAGTTATTTTGAGGGGACAGCAAATTTACACTGTTATACAATCTGTACACTCATTACTTTACATTGTAGCAAAGTGTCATTTCTTCAGTGTTGTCACATGAAAACATATAATAAAATATTTATAAAAATGTGAGGGGTGTACTCACTTTTGTGAGATACTGTACTTCAAGACAAATTTATATAATAAAAAAGGTGTGGTGCTCCACTTGTTATAGTGATTAAATCAAAAAGTGAATATACTGTATATGCACTAATACATATTGCAACTAAAACATTTACATTAAATAAATTATAACATTTCTGATCCAAATATGCAAAAATGTATCAGCTGCACTTCACTTTTAGCTACTCTTGCCATATTTATTAGTTGTTGACTGGGTCACTTCAAGGAGGTCTCAGTTATACGTCGTCTTGCACCAGCTTGACTAAAAGTCCTTTATCTCATATGTATACTATTATCTTTGCCAATGTAAACATGGGCCATCTTTTAAGCCTTGAGTCTTGAGCGGAGCTGTGGATTTTGATTTGTGATCCAAAATTTGTGAAAAAAATACGGTACTTTAAATGGTACTCCACCCAAAAGTGTCACAAAAGTATGTGTTTCATATAATATGTGATTGTAAGCTCTTAAAAGTTAATTACAATGTCCACAGAAATCAAAGCGTTCATAAATATTCATTCACATAATTTGGAACAGCGTGTAGCTTTGTATGTTGCTTTACATGCCTGTGTCCATTGGGAGGTTGCATATGTACATCCTAGATCTTTTTCCCAGAGGTTGATGGCATAGTTTTTTATTAAGTCAGTTTTCTGTTGGAGTAGATTGTAAAAAAGTGATATACCTTTCCAAGGTGTCAGAGGTGAGTGGTAATATGTCCATGCTCGATGAGGGAGATATTGGTTGTTGACTTGGGTATTCAAGATATACAGTGGATAGTGCGAATGTAGAGGTAGAGATCTTTGTTTGCCACTTGATACTTGTTCTGGAGTTGTTGAATGGATTTTGGGGGTGTTTGCTATGTATAGGTCATCTATGCGTTGGATACCTGCTTTTTCCAATTTGTAAATGATGAGTTGTCTGTAAGATCCTAAGGGATATTATTGGGATTTTAACACACGAGTGTTCTGCAAATACACATTTTAAATAGAAGCACCTCACTCATGCAGGAATTGCACAGGAACACAGACCACATTCCTATTTGTTTCAGATGTGAACTGGCCCCAAAGCTCTAGTAGTTATTAGAATATAGAGCAAACATACGATGTATGCTAAAAGGTACCATATATGATAAAAACTGTAGGCACCCTATTATTGACATATACTAGAATTGTGAACTAAAAATCACCCACTGCCTGAAAAAAACTGCAGTTTTGCATATTAATTTTCACATTAGAATTATCAACTGTTACAGCACAGGAAGGGACTTAAATCCATTGTTTAACCTTCTAAGAAGAATTGACTTGAAAAAGCTCAGGTTTCCCAAGTCCCATACTAATGAGATTTTCTTTCTATAGAATCCTAATGAAGAAAAACATGATAGGCATTAATTTGCCTATAACGTGTTTCAGTTTTAATATCCTTCACTATAATTCCATTGGATTATGTCAGAAAATACCAGTCACTAATTAGATACTACACGCAGAAACCAAACAAAACCCTTGTATCTCTTTTCAGACACACACCAGCTTATGCTTTCAATAGAGACATTAAAGAGACACTACAGCTAGCCTTGTCACCACATTGCAAGTTTGTATCGATATGCATGTGGCTTGTGACCTGCTGAATTAAGTTTAAGCAATGTCCAATTGGCAGGCAACTTTTGATCGATATGGCAATCAATAATGAATTCTAAGATAAAAGAAAATTTTAACAGAACAGTAAGCCTGTGTTTGTCACTCCTTATTTGCTGCATCTACTTTAGATTTTAAAGGAAGAAAAAAAAAACAACTGTCAATTTTGATGAGCATTAACTGTTTTTTTATTTTAGTAAAGCCTTGCAGATTAGGTTTAGCCTTCAGTTTAGATAATAGTATAGTGAACCAAAAAGCAAACGCACAAACAAACAACAAAGGTCAATTACGGTAACTTATAAAGTATGAATAGATATAAACTACATGGTCCTAAAGCTGCAAAAATTATTAGCAAGAATTATTTTGTCAGAAATAAAGTAAACCATTTAAAAACCAAATCTTTCCACTAAACTAACTAAGCTCCAGCTGCTATAAGATAAATTTACATTATCTTCAGTGTTGTATTGACTGTAAATTAAAGACATGGTTCAGTGGCAAGTATTTTCAACTAAATCCAGTGATGTTTGAAAACTACAGTCACATAGGTAAAATAAAGATCTACACTATATTTACAAAAATTTTGGGGCACCTGCCTTTACACGCACATGAACTTTAATGGCATCTCAGTCTGATGCCACGTACACACGACCGGACTTTTTCGAGGGACTAGGTCCGACGGTCTTTCCGACGGACTTTCCGAATCAACGGACTTGGCCACACACAATCACAGCAAAGTCTGACAGATTTGAACGTGATGACATACGACCAGACTAGAATAAGGAAGTTCATAGCCAGTAGCCAATAGCTGCCCTAGCATCCGTTTTTGTCCATCGGACTAGCATACACACAAACGGATTTCTCGGTCCGGACGGAGTTCCGGTGGGAAAATTTAAAACATGTTCTATTTCTAAAGTCCTCCGGATTTTTGGCAAACAAAGGTCCGATGGAGCCCACACACGTTCGAATTGTCCGACGGACTCCTTCCATCGGACCTTTGCTGTCAAAAAGTCTGGTCATGTGTACGTGGCATGGGGGTTCAATATTGAGTTACCCCCCCCCCCCCCTTGCAGCTATAACAACTTCAACTCTTCTGGGAAGGCTGTCGACAAGGTTTAGGAATGTGCCTATAGGAATGTTTGACCAGTCTTCCAGAAGTACATTTGTAAGATCAGGCACTGATGTTGCAGAGAAGGCCTGGCTCACAGTCTCCCCTCTAATTCATTACAAAGGTGTTTTATCGGGTTGAGGCCAGGACTCTTTGAAGGCCAGTCAAGTTCCTCCACCCCAAACTCATTCCTCCATGCCTTTATGGACCTTGCTTTGTGCACTGTCATGTTGGAACAGGAAGGGCCAACCCCAAACTGCTCCCACAAAGTTGGGAGCATGACATTGTCCAAAATGTCCTGGTATGCTGATGCCTTAACTGGAACTAAGGGGCCAAGCCCAACACCACCCCCTGAAGAACACCATGATCCAACCCTCAACCAAATGATTTGGACCAATGCACAAAGCAAGGTCCATAAAGACATGGATGAGTGAGCTTGCGATGGAGGAACTTGACTGAGCTTAACCCGATAGAACACCTTTGGGATGAATTAATGCACAGGCAGCGAGCCAGGGCTTCACATCCAACATCAGTGCCTGACCTCACAAATGTGCTTATGGAAGAAAGGTCAAACATTCCCATAGACACACTCCTAAACCTTGTGGACAGCCTTCCCAGGATCCTTGAAGCTGTTATAGCTGCAAAGGGTGGACCAACTCAATATTGAAAGTAAAAAAACAGAAAGTGCTTCTAAGTGCAGTATTAAGGAGTATTTATTCAGAAAAATTTGTTAAACACATTTACTATGTAGTGGATCAAATGAGCATCTCAGTCAGCATTATAGGCATACTGTAGGGTCCTTCACCTCTACTGGGAGGGAGAGCTTGCTCGCAGCTGTGACAGAAGAGGGAGAAGCGAGGACGCAAGATAGCCAATGAACTTCCAGAACCACACTGGAACTGATAGGTCAGAGCTGACGTCAAGGGAGTAAATGCATTTCTGAGCATTGTACGCATTGTAGTCAGCATAATAGGTATCCTGTAGGATCCTTCTCCTCTAGGGGGAGGGAGAGCTGGCCCGCAACTGTGACAAGAGAGGGAGAATATAGAACGCATAATAGCCGATGAACTTTAAGCACCACACTGGAATATATAGGCCGGAGCTGACATCAAGGTGTGGCAACGCGGTTCGGAGCATAAGCAGGTCTCTTATTATTGTTGAATTGATCTTATTGCTTTAATTGTACATAATGTTTAAACATGTACAGTTCATTGGAGGACAGAAGCACCCTATTCCTTTTCCTTCAATTCAATATTGAACCCTATGGACTAAAACTGGGATGCCATAAAAGTTCATGTGCGTGTAAAGACAGGCATCCCAATACTTTTGATAATATAGTGTGTGTCTTTTAATGAAATATTTGTGTATTGATCATATACATTTATATATATAATATACACACAGGGCTTTTTTTTAGCTGGAACTTGGTGGAACTCAGTTGCATCCTCTTCTGGCTCAGGCTCTCTGCCTACCACTATCACCTGTAAACATAGAAGTCACCTGCAGTGGAGATACTAGAGCCGGCTGGGTGCTTCAGCTTAGAACAGCAACAAAAGTAAGCTATGTAGACAATGGTGGAGCTTTTAAGGAAGGGGTGGTTGCATGGAGAGGTCAGAGCTGAAGATGGGTGAAAGTGGGATGTTGATGGGGGATGCAGAGGTAAGCGGCTGTGAAAGAAGGCTGAACTCCCCTCCCCTGAACTCTGCACTCTGTATGTAATACATTCCTGGTATTTAATGCCCTTTAAGAACCTTCCACTGATAGTGAAATTTAACCACACTATTAACCTAACATGTAATAGGATTTGAAGGGTGCATTTGTGTGTGTTAAGGGGTATTGGGTGGTTGTGATTGAGTTCCAGCACCTATTTTCTGAGAAAAAAAAACCTGTATGTAAGTGTGTGTATATATATATATATATATATATATATATATATATATATATATATATAAAAAATCAGGAACACAGGAACCAGAGCTGAAGACAATCCAGCACTGAGGCTGCTGGGCACAAGAATCTGTGGATGCGTACGAATGCGTACACACACGTGACTGCATATATGCAGACATTCTGGTCCTTGCTTGTCTTGGGCTTCTATGCTCATGACTCTATATGCGCATATGAATGAGCACCTGCTGCCTGGGATTGAGCACCTGCTGCACAAGATCCCAGACAGGTGGGGCAGAGGCAGGGCCAGTCACCCTGCACAAGGAAAGAGAACATCAGTGACTGTTTTTTGTTACACTAATCTCCTGCATGGAGGTAATGTTTCACATGGATTACTGCACAGAGCTAGAAAAAATACACAAAGCACACCAATATTCAAGGAAGAACACACATGTCTCTTGTATTTAGATAGTATTTATTCATCTCAGAGTTCAGCTGTAAGATTACTACTACATTTGCACCTTTTGCCTTCAGTATGTTGCATAAAATGTCCTGCTTATTGCATTTTTGGTGAGATTTTTAACTAAACGCAACCTCTATACGGATGAATATTAAAGCATGTACTGCATTGCAACTGCACTCATGAAAATTGCATACACAGGAATGAAGATTAAGGAGAGAGAATAGGGGCCCACTATTTCAGTATGTTGTAGATCTATCTCATAGTGACCTTGGTTTTTCTTATAGCAGCGAAACATCTTCTTGGTTGCTATGGACAACACTGTCACATCTTCCTATTGGAAGACTCGTTGTTTGCTTTTATTAAGATGTGTTTTTTCTTGTCTCGTGAACATGTAATTCTGATTAATCAGAGACATCTGCTTTCACTCTGCTGGTGACATACATTGATTTGTGCGCCTGTCACTTTCCATAATCAGCACAGGTTCCTTCATTACATGCACTCAGCGATGTGATTGTACAGGCAGACTTCACTGCATATCTAGCATTTTCCCCCCATTAATCTATTTTTCTTTTGTTTGCCTTTCACCTCATTTAACCATTACAAAAACAGCACTATGATCATGTGCAAATTAAATTGCGGGCTCAAAATCTATACTCAGGGAATGCATTGAATCAGCAGTATTTTACATAGTGCAGCATTAAAGCAATAACTGCGTGGAGACAAGAGAAGATGGAAGGTCTATTTACAGAGGGATAGAGTCATTAAATTGTGAGCCGCGTTGGACTCCACATTAGCCGAAGTAATGTATGATCATTGTTAAGTGCAGACGTGACTTACTGATCCATGAATAGATGAATATCAGATATATACGTTGCTGCATAGCAGGCACATAATGTGCATTATTTATAGCTTCCTGATACACCATTAGCAAACCATTTCCCCTAATAGTGTGATTTAGGAGAATACACCTGAGGACGGTGTCTTCGAAATTCCTCCTAGTAAAATGGTCCAATTTTCTCCAAAGGCTTTCTTTCTACTCTTCTGTTTTCCTATTTAGTGTTGCAAAACACTCTTTATCAGCTGATGTGCAAAGCCAAGTCATTCTCCAAGGACTGAGTATAATGGGTGGTTAGTGATACAGGGGGCTAAAGGATTCAGGAGTCTTGGGCTGTCAACAGTACAGCACTGCTGGATGTTTGTAATATACAGCAGTAAACCTTCCACCTCCTATTTCGGGGACCACAACACACAGATGCCATCATTTTTACAAAGTATCCCGTCACTAAAAACATATATTTTCTTTAATGCAAAAAAAGTCCTTTAAGCCCTTGTACACACGGTCGGACATTCCGATGGAAAATGTCCTATCAGACCGTGTTGTCGGATAATCCGACCATGTGTGGGCTCCATCTGACTTTTTCCGTCAGAATGTTCGACCAACAAAGTTTGAGAGCTGGATATAAAATTTTCCTACAACATGATCCGATCGCACTTTGTCCGTTTGTTTGTAGAGAATTCCGATCGGACAAAGTGCCACACATGCTCAGATCAAAGTACAAGAGCAAAGCTATTGGCTACTAGGCTGAATGTGGTCCTGTCGGAAGGAACAAACGTCATCACGCTCCAAACGATCGGATTTTCCGACAACTTTGTCCGACCGTGTGTATGCAACACCAGTTTCGGACAAAATCTGTCTGAAAAAATCCGATGGATTTTGTGGTCGGAATTTCCGACCGTGTGTACAAGGGCTAAGAAGTAGTTTTCATTATTTTTTAACCACTTCCCATCCAGCGATGTACCCATAAGTTACTGGACATTTGGTGGTTGTACCGGGATGATGCCTGCAGCTGCAGGAATCACCCCGATATAGTTTTTTAGAGCTGTGATTGGACCTGCAGGGATCAGTCATGGCCTGTGTCTGGTGGCCAAGAGAACAGGAGGACGTCATATGACAGATATATTTTACAAAAAAAGGGGTTATGTATTATGTTTTTTTGCATTAAAATTTAAAAAGTGTATTTTTTCCCAAAAAATTGTGTTTGAGAAACTGCAGTGAAAAAAAAAGTGTAACATAAAAAATTTCAAAACCTACCAATTTATTCTCTAGGGCCTCTGCTTTTAAAAATATATACCCGTAATGTTTGGGTGTTCTAACTAATTTTCTAGCAAAAAATACCGACGTACATGGGAATAAAAAGCTACAGAAAAGGCCCAGACTGGAGGTAAATAATATGTAGTTTTTATTAACCCCATAAAGCTCATCATCCTTTTAATAAGGTATTCATCCTCAGGGGTCGCAAAGGATTGACAGACCATGTGACCACTGTGCATTAACACATAAAACATTCTTAGCTGCAGGATCCTCCTCCCTTATACTTACCTGAGCCAGATCCCAATCCCGATCCAGCAGTGTTGACACTCTTGCCGCTGTCTTCCTCCTCATTGGGCAGATTGATTGATAGCAGTGGGAGCCATTGGCTCCCACTGCTGTCAATCAAATGAGATGATGAGCGAGCTGGGGGCAAAGCTGAGCGGCCAGGTCTGTGTCAAAAGATGCAGACAGGGTGGCGTGGGAGTGAGTACCGCACAAGTGCCCCAATAGAAAGCAGCTTGCTATGGGGGCATTTTCCGAAGAGGGGAAGCCTGGAGCACCAGTGGGGGACTGCAGAAGAGAAGGATCAGGGCTGCTCTGTGCAAAACCATTGCACGGAGCAGGTAAGAATAACACATTTATTATCAAAAACAAAAATGAAGGTTTAATGTTACTTTAAATGTAAGTAATAGCTAAATGGCTTTTTTCACCAAAGAGGCTAAGATGATTTTATATCAGCATGTAGCTGCGTGCAACATTTCTTTTTTTTCTGTTGGGGGCACATCATTTTCATTTCAAAAGTAATTTTAATAAATAAGCAGCTTTTGTTAAAATAACACTTGATAATCTTGCAGGTTTTTGTCTAAGCAATTCTTGTTCTGGGGTGACAACACTCTCTCCCTGTTCCCCAATGGATCTCTTGCATCCTCTTATATGTTTTGCTTGTTCCCACAGTGAAAACTGTTTTTTGTGAATGGCGTACAGGAGTGAAAGGGGCAGACATAGTTGTCACTTGACGAAACATTTTGGGCCTCCTTTTTTGCATAAATGCATAGAATGATCATTTGCTGGATTTATATTTCCCTTCTCCCCAAGGCTAAGGCACTGTGTTATGTGAACTCCTGTACTCCTCCAGTTGACTGGCTAATCTTGCTACCAGATTAAATGATCAGATGGCAAAGCCACATAGGTTTCCCAGAGGCTGAATGAGACAGTTTACTCAATTTGTGTCAGTACACCTACAAGGGTGAGGTAAACGGTCATCTCATTCTGTTAGTAGATGTCTGTAATGTGGAAGGTTCCAGTCATTTTACACTAGCACACAGTGCAGAAATGTAGACCTTTAACAACCACTACCTTCTGTAGTGCAGAGCTTCCTTTTTATTCACCCGAATACAATCGTTCCATCGACAGGGACAAACACAGCAGCTCCAGCCACTGTCTCTGGTCGTCATTGGATAGAAGATTGATAGCAGCGCAGCCATTGGCCCCCACTGCTGTCAATCACATCCAGTGAAAGTCAAGGGGCAGGCCCGAGTTCTGTCTGTGTCAATGTACGCAGCAGCAGGACTCGGGACCGAGCCCGAATGGGTGTCTCCATAGAATAGGGGTCTCTGAGTGGACAATCAATGCGAGAGGAGCCATGAGCGCCACAGGGGAACCCAGAAGAGGAGGATCAGGTCCACTCTGTGTAAAACCCCTGCACAGAGGAAATAAGTATAACATGTTTGTTATTTAAGGGCCAGTTCACACCAGACGCAGTTCCGTTCAGTTCTTTGTGCTTTTTTTCTGCACTAAAAATGCATGCACAGTGTGTTCCATGTATTCCAATGGCTCCAGTTCACACCATGCAGCCAATTTCTGGTCAGTTTCCGGTCAGTTTCTGGTGCAGAAACTGACCGAAACTGACTGTATTGGTGCAGAAAAAATGGAACTGCACGGAACTGCATCTGGTGTAAACTGGCCCTAAAAAAAAAAAGAAAAGAAAAGAAAATGAACCTCTACAACCCCTTTAAGCTCTGGAAGGTTTTTACCCCCTTTTTTGCTATTTGGCACTGTGCTACTTTAGCTGGTATTTGCACAGTCATGCAACACTGTACGCAAATTACATTTATTTATTTTTTCACACAAATAGAGCTTTCCTTTTGGAGGTATTTGATCGCCACTGTGTTTTTTTTCTTTTTTTTTCTTTTTATAAATGAAAACCTGAATAATAATTTAAAAAAAAACATATTTTTTACTTTCTGCTATAACACATATCCAATAAAAAAAAAACACTTTCTGCTATAAAACATATCCAATACATTTTTTTTTATCGAATTTCTTCATAGAAAATGTATTCAGCTACATAACTTTGGTAAGGAAAATCCCAATATGTGTCTGTTGATTGATTTGCGTGAAAGTTATGGCATTTACAAATGATGGTATATATACTGGATTTTTTATATATATTAGTAATGGCTATCTGACTTCTGGCTAATGGTGATCAGTGACTTATAATGGGACTATGATAGTGCAGACGGAACTCTGACACAGGGTGGAAACTGTCTGACACTGACATCGCTATAGACATTAATACAGTGATCAGTGCTAATATCGTACATTGTCACTGTACTAATGACACTTGCTGGGAAGGGATTAGCATCTAGGGACAATTAAGGGGTTAGTTGTGTGCCTAACAATATGTAATGTGTGCTGCATTTACTAATTGATGTCACTTATTTTTTTCCCTGTTTTCCATGGAGAAAAACAAAAATGGCCACATTGCTGATTCCTGTACACACCCCTCTGTTGTTAGTAAACACAGGACTCTATACTGTTATTTGTTAAGCTGATCAGCAGGTCTTGGTCATAAATCATTGGCTAGGACCTGGTGACTGACGTGTGCTGTATCAAGTCACAGTACACGCCCCTACCTAGAAATGGCGAATCATGTACATGTACGTGATCTGGTGTAGAGCGCCCCCCTCCCCGCTGCTGTATATCTACATGGGGAAGTCGGCTAGTGGTTAAAGTGGTTGTAAACCCTCACATATCCCCAGTGAAGTGACTGCCCTCAGGAGATACACAGAGATGGAACAAATCCTCCTACATAAGTAATGCCTGTTTATTTGCAGTCTTCTCTTTTTTACAACTGTTCAAAAGTTAAGAATTTATAAAGTTTGTCTGCGAGTTCTGAGAAAAAAGAATGGGGAGCTAAATTTACACTCTGCAGAGCTCAGTGAGGACAACTCCAAAAGATTCACACGGGAACACAGCTGGGGCTGTCAATCAGATGGAGTTCCCTCCCCGTCACTTTTTTTTCTTGGCCTCAGAAAAACTTGTCAGAAGTTATTCCTGCTGATAGCAGAGGTAAAAAGCAGCAGACAAAAATTATACTTAGTGCTCTTAATTGAAACAAGTTCACAATATAGAGAGATATGCTTTGTTCGTATTTCATGTCTGACATTTCCAATCACTTTAAAGACGGAAATATGTATACTTTTTATAAATGTTTGCCTAGGTAATAGTAGACATTGTAGGAATTATTGGTCCACATAGACATATGTATATATTGAGCATATTATGCAGCACTGTATTTTTGATATATAGAAATCCAACCTTGACAACAGTTCTCCCCATTTACATCTTTGCAATGCGGTAACACATGCAAATGAGTGCCACTTACTGCAACACGTTACATTTATTTTTAATGACTCTCCAAAGCACAGCTATGAACCATAGTATCTGATTTTTGAGCCATTTTGGTTTATTGGCAGCCTACTATTTTCAATGGGCTACTTAAGCACTTCCTGCCCATACTGCAACTATAAACATGATCCTGGTATCAACATTTTCAGCCAGCAAGTCAATTTTTTGTACAAGTGATTTGAGTGGTTATACAGCAGCTCAATCACAGCTACAGGCCATACAGCAGCTTGATCACTTCCACAGGCAGCAGAAGGAGGTCCCCCACTTCCACCACCAATCCGACTGGTGACATCCTGTGAGATCAGATATCAAAAGCAATTAGGATTTGGTTCCCTTCTGGTTTTGATAAGTGCTAAATTGCAATGTGCAATATCTCAGAGTAGCTTCACCCCCCCCCCCCCGTGTTGCTTTCTTTTCACCCCCTTCTTACCTTTTTTTCTGGGGTATCCTCTATAAACATACTCACATGATCAATGAATCCAGCTTTGATAAGTTCGCCTTCAGGACCATGTTACATGTTCCACCTATTTGTAGGGTGTAGCACATAACATGTTCCAGCTCCTGCAGCTCTCCACCCAATCCCCCCCCCCCCTTCCCTGTGACACCAGGCTGAGAATCTTCACCCCAGACCCACTGTCACAATTTAAAAAGCTGTCCATATGGCCGTGTCATTCATTCACAGAGTTCTGTTAATGAATAGACTACAAGGACTGGCAACCTTCGCAGCTGATAGCTTGTAGTTTACAATGAATGAGGGCACTGGTGAGCATCCTTGTAGTTCATTGAATCTTCCTTGACTGAAGTAACTGCCTGCCCTAATAAGAGGTATGGGCTGACAGTTACACTGACAGTCTGCCGGAGCTGGACATTGCACCTGCAATCTGCTGTCCACAGGTGCAATGCTTTAAGGTTTCAAAGACAAAATAATAGTAAATGCACATTTTTTTACCTGCAAATACAATGTGTATTTATTATAATACAATAAGTAGTGTTGCACTATTTTCAATAATCGAATCACTGACAAAGTGCAAAGTGCCAAATAAAATTATAAAAATTTGTCTCGGAAGACCTAAAATATGTATTATGCTTACTTAGATGTTCCCACTACAACAAAAAGTGCCAAGTGCTAAGATATATATTCAAATTTTTCAAATATTTTCCAACTTCTCATAGGAAGTGATTGTAAACAATTAGATAAATATTCAAAGTGAAAGTGCACTGTGGGAGAAAAAAAATTATATATAAATATATAAATAAATAAAATAATAAAAAAATAATAAAAACATTTGATAAATGCCAAAAAAATTTAAAATAATATGAATTAAATAAGACCATAAGAAAACACCAAGTGTGCAATCAATCAAACTAAATTAATATTATTAAATAAACTAATGGTGAAAAGCGACATAACCACTGTGCCTGATAAATGATCAATATGTATCAATTGGTTATAATACCAGTACTATTAATCTGATACAGGTCCGCACTGGTAAAAAGTAATTTATATATATATATATATATATATATATATAGGTAAATGGTAATGTCAAAGGTACTTATCCAAGGACACCCACACTCAAGAGGGAGATTCATCCTGGACACCTAAGGAGCTACAGATTAATGAGGATATCACAGGGAAACACCACACTTATCCTCCTAATTCTGTGAAAGATGAGCCGAAAAAAAGGGGGTATTCCTGTTTGAACGCTCCAGGTCACTTCCAGGTTCGAATCTCTCTGAGGTGCAGTGCTGGTCCAATCTCCAAACACCAAGCTACCTCATAGTCAGTCAGTTGCTCGTCTATACAAAAAATGTACTTCACTGTCAGTGGCTAAAATAGATCAGTAGTAGAAAATTTGAATTTGTGCTGCTGGAGAGAGCAAAGCACAGAACTGCTTTAAAAATTGAAAATGTTTTTAAATTAACTAAAAATTATTCATTATTTTATTTTTATTTTTTTCTTATGAGGTTGGTTTTAGTTTTCAAAGTGAATTAGAGAATATAAAGGTAAAACATGATAATGATATGTAAGGGTGGAAGCTGGATCGAACGGTTAGCCTGCAGTATATATTGTAATACAAACTGCCTAACTCATCTGCACATCATAAAAAGTCAGTGTTGCTGTTCCAAATGCAGTTATCTTTCCTGTAAGTAAAAATAACTGATGTATAACAAGTTGTAGCTCACATCTCTGAATCATCTACATTAACATTGCTTGTCTTTTTGAAACACGTTTGGAAAATTGTTATGCACTATCTTCCATCTGTGAACACTGTGCCAGCTGTTCCCTTTCCAAGCTTTATAAAGATGATCATATTTCCCTTCCTGCAGAACAGCAATGGCTAGACCTGCTCATGACCATTCACTGTTACCTGGTCTGCTCAAATATGCTATTGATAAAAAAAAAATCTGATTTTGTGTATGGAAACTTGACATTTCTTAGGATGTGAACTATAGAAATAAACTGTTGTTTTTTCCCCCAAGGGCATCTTACAAAACTAAATGAAAATACAATCCAAATTTGTACTCCCATTTAACTGCTCTGGGTGCCAGTGGAGTGCCCTTTTACTCACATGCTCAGATGCAGGAGCAGACACCTTTAACCCCTATTTCTTACAGCTCTCTGGTTCCTGAACATACCCAGGGAATATAAATAGCTTCCCTCCCTCAACAGCTCAGAGACGGCCACACTTGATGAGACAGAGGTAACTCGGCAAGAAATCTGAAGCCAGATGGGAGGTCTCCCCCTATTGGAATCAGCATGCAGACAGCTAGGCCAGAAGCTAATGGCAATCCATTTATTCAGGAGACTACTGTTGGGAATCCCTTCCTGAAAAGTAGCAGAGTACTCACATTTCAGTGGGAAGGCCTTTTTTCATTGTGTCTGGGATCCCTCCAGATGTTTACCTGTGTTTCCAACAGTTTTACTGGCTTCTCAACTTGTTATATAGACCAATAGACTCAATATTATAGCTACTTGTTATCCTGATTGACTCACACTGCAGAGTCCATGTTTGTGCAGCTATCGTTATTCTTCAATATGTGCATGTTTACCCATCCTAAACTTGTTTTGTGTTATTTCATTTAACTTTGCACCTGTTTACTAAATTGCAACTTAAAGTTACTTCCTATCGAATCATTCAGTTGATTATCTATTTTGTTAAACTAGTGTCAAAGAGGGTCAAATACAGAGCAAACACTTCTGTTAAGTTGCAATAAAAAAAGGTAGTAGTCTCCAGGTTGGGTCATAATTAAGCTAAAGCCCAGCTCTATCTTTTGTGTGCCAAATACCTCCTGTCCTCTCTCCACTCCTTGAAGCTTCCCATTCTTATATCAACTTTAAAAAAAAATGACTTTATGCATACCATAATTCCCACATTTTCCAGGCTAGTCGTTTGATGTCACGGGTCCTTTCACGTTTCCTCGATTAGTAAAGGGCGATCTGCATGCTTTTACTGAGTTTCACTCACAAACTTAAGTGGGAGCTTTGGTTCTCTCTAAGGGTACATTGATCCTTAGCTGGTATGATGGGCATACCAACAGAGGATGTCTCTGAGATGGCCTGGGCCCAGAGCAAGTGGTTTTATGATACTGGACATCAATTAACCCAGAAGAGAAGAAAACGGGCAGTGGATTACAAAGTGGTGAGTATGCAGCAGGGCAGTGCTGGAGAGGAGGTAAATATCAAATGCTACTTTTTATTTTAAAGCCTGCTGAGCATTGTAATTTCCACTTAAAAAAAAAAAAAAAGAGGTGGTGAGGACTTTAAAGTGAACCTGTGATTTGTCCATGGGAGGCTAAGTAACATATTAACGTAACTGTTGCCTATCCCATCATCATATACTCACCTTTCTGTTTCTGCTCCCATTCTCTGTTAAGTTGCCAAGAGGGAGAAAATATCCTGTATTGCCAGGGAGCATTTAACTTACTCTCCTTTCATGTGAGAACACTAGTTCTTAATGATTGGCTTCTTAAGCGTCCATCATTGTCACAGCGTCACATTTTAAAGCTTGAGAGCTTATAATTTGATCATGATGCTTATTATGAGTGTGCATTATTTTAGGTATGCTGTTCTTTTAAAGTATATTCATAGCCAGAACATTTTCTCATTGTTTTGGATTGAGCAGAGCAGGACCCCCGACAGCAAAAATTAAATCAGTTTTACCTCTTTCTTAACGTAGTCAAAACTTAAAAAAAAAATGTTGGGTCTATATACACTTTTTTCATCTCTATTTTTTTCTTAATATGCCTAAATACACATTAGAATCAACCACTTTCAGACCGGACCATTTTGCTGGCTTAAGACCAGGCCACTTTTTGCGATTCGGCACTGCGCCGCTTTAACTAACAATTGCGCGGTCATGCGACGTGGCTCCCAAACAAAATTGATGTCCTTTTTTTCCACAAATAGAGCTTTCTTTTGGTGGTATTTAAAGCGGTTCTTCACCCTAAAGGGGAAGTTCCTCTAATCTGATCCCTCCCCCCCTCCGGTGCCATAATCAGCACCTTTCAGGGGGGAGGGGGGTGCAGTTACCTGGATAGTCCAGGTATCTGCACCCACTCCCGGGCAGACCGCCGCAGACCCCCGCAGACACCCCCCCCCCGTTGTGTTCTGGGAAACACACAGTTCCCAGGACACAGCGCGGACCAGAAGAGACACGCAGAGCGACTCTCGCATGCGCAGTAGGGAACCGGCAGAGAAGCCGCAATGCTTTACTTCCCGATTCCCTGACAGAGGATGGCGGCGGGGGCAGCAGCGAGACGAGCGATCGCTCGTCATCTGCCGCCGACATCGCTGGACCCTGGGACAGGTAAGTGTGATTTTATTAAAAGTCAGCAGCTGCAATATTAGTAGTTTAGTAGTTTTTTTAGGTGCAGAACCACTTTAATTACCCCTGCGGTTTTTATTTTTTGCACTATAAACAAAAATAGAGCGACAATTTAGAAAAAAACGCAAAAAGGAGGGCTGTGTGGCTCAATAACATTTGAGGACACAGGGCCAGTACAACAGACCGGCAACAAGCATTATTAGCATGAGATCAGCAATGACAGCCCACACATTTCTCATAGCCACACTCAGCATACAATTAATAATATAACACAAACTGTAGGTCATCTTCTAAACATTTGAAAGGACTGAACAACAAGATAAAATTCAACATGACCTATTCCTTCTAGATGATATTTTTCTGTTTTTGAACTTAGCATTTATTGAGTTAACCTGGCATCTACCAATAGTTGTAAAAATAATCCTTTTAAATTTTACCATCACACAAGTTTATTCAATAAAAATGTCATTACTATGTTTGGAAGTAGACAAATATCACTCTGGTTGTCTCTGAGTTGGTCTCTGTGAAAGACATATGAACTTGTCCATTATCTTAAAGGACATATCCAGAGAACTCAACAATTAATATTACACGTACATGAAATCGGGTTACATAAATTGCCAAACACAAAAAAAAACAAAAAACAAGGATATCTAACTTGGATTTACAAAGCTCTTGCTCAGTGAAATATTCATTACATTATATCTGTTGATGGGAGAAAAAAAAAAAAACACAATATGAAGTCGTTACTAGTCGTTATAGAATAAGTTACTGTATACATTTTCAAATGTTTTGCATCAATGGCTCTGAAATATGATTTCAATGTATAATAATAATAATAATAATAATAATAACTGAGATCCTTGATACAGTATATAAGGCCCTTGGCTTCCTTAGTAAATTACCCTCTGGTTCAAATACTGTTAGGGGTTGATTTATTAAAGGCAAATAGACCGCAGTTGCGCTGATATCATTCTAGCACTTGCTATATGTGCGCTCATTGACTGACAGTATATTAACCACTTCAGTACAGGACAATTCCCCCCTTCCTGCCTAGGCCAGTTTTCAGCTTTTAGCTCTGTCACATTTTGAATGACAATTGTAAGGTCATGCAACACTGTACCCAAACTAAATTTTTATAATTTTCTTCCCATAAATAGAGATTTCTTTTGGTGGTATTTGAGAACCACTGTTTTTTTTATTTTTTGCTAAACAAACGAAAAAAAAATTTTTTTTCTTTGTTTCTGTTATAGTATTTTGTTTTCTCCTTCAGTGACAGGGCACTGATGAGGCTGCACTAACAGGCACTAATGGGCACTGATAAGGTGGTGCTGATGAGGTGGCACCGATGAGGAGGCACGTATATGTTGCACTGATATGCAGCACTGATAGGTAGCACTGATGGGCCCCAATAGGTTGCACTGACGGACACTGATAGGCGGAACTAATGGGCACTAATAGATGGCAATGATAGGCAGAACTGATAAGGAGGCACATGAAAGTCATTAGTGATGGGCACTGATTGGCATCTGTGAAGGGCACTGCCAGGCGTTACTGATGGGCACAGATTGGCACTTTGGGCACTAATTGGAACATTGAAGGAAACTGGCATTTTGGTGGGCACTAATTGGAATTTTGGTGGGCACTGATTGGCATTTTGGTGGCATCTCTGATGGGGGCTGCGCTAATAATCAATGCAATGATTATTAGCGTAGCCCCCCCCCCCCCCCCGTCAGGAGAGCTTCCTATCGGCTCTACCTGTCGGAAGGCTTTTTACCATGATCGAAGATGTGGTGTGCCAGAGCGACACACAGCACCACCGATCGGCGTGCACGAGCGCCTTATCCTGCTGGACGTCATATGACCCCCAGTCAGGATAATGGAGCCACGTTGTGGAAGTCAATCCACAATAGGGTGGGCAATCAGGCAGGCGGCAAGTGGTTAAAACCTGAGGGTTGTCATGACGGCCAGTCAACTAGTATTTTGAGGAGGAGGTAATCGCAGCCTATTTGAATTATTAGTGTTATTAGCCAGTTAATATGTATGTAAACCCAAAAACAAAAATGTAATATATTGCAGCTCATCTGTCCTCCCTGTCCTAAAGTCATAACACTTACTGTAATATATCCATAGAGAAGCAGTGTTGTCTTTCCCATCTGCTTTTCCATAACATGGCAGTATTTTGTAGCGATACAGTAGCTGGAAATAATATTAACTGTTCACAATTTAGCACAGAAAGAATGCCAAGGAAGTCATAAGATTTTTGGCAGGATCTACGGGTATTTTTGCACTTTGCAATAAAAGTTGCTTCCTTGCCAAAATGTAAAGACACTATAATGTTTCAGCCTGCAGTTGTCAGCAAAACTAAATGCAGTCGGTCTGTTGTTTGTTTTTCTTGAAGAAAATCTATGGTTACGGCATACACTTTTATTTTATATCATCCTCATTATAATATAACTACAAACATTAGTTATTTCTGAAAATACAATATGAACTTCTTTGAAAAAACATGCATGTTGTGCATGCAGCCTGTTTGCTGTCTGTCTCTTTCCACACCTTCCTGGATTGCCTGTATGCTTTGCAGCTTCTCTTCTTCTTTTACCTTCTGTTTCTAAGGGCTACATATCCCATGGTACCTTGCTTCTTGCAAGTAGTGATTATTGTACTGACTCCGCCTCCTGAAACAACTCTTAGCACCTCCTCTAGTTCAGAAGTCAGGCTCTGAGAAATGTTTGACTCAGCAGTGCCTACTCACATAGCATAGTGCATATGTGTCACAGAATTCATGTCAAATGTGTGAGTATCTTAACAAAGATCATTCACAGTATTAGCAATAGGCTAGAAATAACTGAATTACGTAATGTAGAGTATAAGATTTCCTATCATTTGAGCCCAGTCTTGCCACAAAGAGCTAATCCAGCTCTGAGCAATCCTCTTTTATTGTTCAGTGAGATAAATCTTGACAAACAGAGAAAAACGTTGTCAAATCATCCCCCTTGCTGTGAGTGACTGGTGATTTACATATCTTGTGCACTAGCCTAAGAGACATGCATTATTTTTTAATTTCCTCCCACTCCTTTCTTCTGCTGCTCTGCTAGGATTGGATGTTCCACAACTCAGCATTATTGGGCATGCTGAAGTCATGTGGTTACTTTCCTGTCTTTTCACTGGATGTTAGAGATCATAGCAGAAGTTCAGTGTAAGAAATACACAGGAGAAAATGCATATTGACAAAGGGAGTGTAGAGGTGGGCGGGGAGTCTACTGACATCACGACTCCCCCCACCGAGCTCCAGACAACAGACCTACCCACAGAATATGCAGTTTTTCAGGTCTCATAACAGACAGAGGGGAGACATTTGACAGGTAGGGATACATGCAGCAGACATATATATCCTTATAGATAACCCCTATGGCAGTAGTTTAGAAAGGATGACATTGGGTTTACATCCACTTTAAGAAACCCTGAAAGCAGTAAAATCAGTCTATTTTATATAAAAATATCTTTCCTATTTAACCATTTTTGCACTTGCCTATCTCTGATAAACCATAGCCTTTTCTTGCTCGTCTTAGAATTTTTATTTTTTGTATCTGCACTGTTTTGTATTTTCTTTTATTCATTTTCTTCTAGTTTTTCTTTGGGACCCAATCACACTTGCATTTACAGGCAGGCTATGAATTCCTGTGGGAAACTCAATACAGGTTATGGGAACAGCTACAGGCAGGAAGCTTTATACAAAGCAATGACAGGCTCCCAGACTTAGCTGTTGGAATGTATTTGGACATGCAGTGATTACCTGTAAATGATCAATACTGGAAGCAAACTGTGTGAATGGCCAATCATTCACAGGTAATCACTGCATGTAGCATCCTCCTAGACAGGTGCTAGGTTAGCTAAATTTAGTCCTGGCTCACTGTAATCAGAGTAGCTGCATGTGGTTATTTTGGTCTGTTCTGTGTTTCACTGGCTGCAGGGTTGACTATTTCCCCTTGTCTGCCTGGAAAGGTTCTGGAGGATAAGGCCTCATGCACATGGACGTTTTTACAGCCACTTTTTTGAGCTTTTTTTGCAGCTTAAAAACGGCTGTCCATGTTAGTCTATGGCTTCATGCCCACCTAGGCGTTTTTGAGCTGCAAATGGCATAGGCGTTTTTAAGCTGTAAAAAAAACCCAGGACCAGTGCGTTCCGTGGCGTGGAGCTAGAGCTGTAAAACCGCGAATCGCGGGAAAACGCGCAAAAACGCGCATAAACGCGTAAAAACGCGCATAACCGCGCAACATATTTTCTTTGTTTTCTGAGTGCTATAGCCAAGAGATGTGTTTCTTAAAAAACGCTACTTAACGCTAACGCTAAAAAACGCGCAAAAACGCGCAAAAACGCCAATGCAAAACGCGGTAAAAATCACGTTTTTAAAAACAATTTTTCCAGGCATCGGAGCTAGCTTTGCAGCCAGTTTTTTAAAACGTCCGTGTGCATGAGCACTAATGGGTTGGGAAAGTCTAATCAGCAACAGAATATTTATACAGCTCTGGTCAATCCCCGGGGAAAGGTGCCCAGATAGTGTCTGAGAGTGTGTATAAATACCCTGAGGCTTGAAGTAGAAGGGTCTTGTCCCTGAGGAGATCACAACCTTGGGAAAGCCAGCCAAGTGTCTCCTGTTCATTCAGGCTCCAACTAGGCTTGCTGGAGGGCCCATTCTACTGAAAGTTTGCTGAAACTGACTGAGGGACTTTTTGTTTAGAGGTCTAGTCTGGTATCACTGGAAAAAAAGTTTCTGGAAGATACCGGGGGAAGGCAACCAATTCCTCAAAGACATTAGTTAGTACAGGCTGGTGAGGGAGATCCTTGAGACTATGTGCTATTGCCATCCTTCTTGTGCTAGAGTCAGTTTGTCCACAGGGGACATTATGTTTACAGTGTTCCCAAAAAGCTTGATCCAATATTTGCTGCAAGCAAGGATCCTTGTTCACCTTATTAACTGTTTAAGGATCAACCCACGTATATATACTGCAGCAGGACGGCCCTTTAAAGCAAAATCACGTACCTGTACGTGATTTCTTCCATCCGCTCTGGGATGCACGCTCCGCCAGAGCCCCGCTCCCAATGTGATTCGACACAGCGGAGGCCAATCAGAAGGTCCAGTGGCCGCGACTGTTGGCTGGAGGAACAAAATGGCGGTCTGCCTATGTAAACAAGGCAGACCATCTTTCTGTCAGTGAGGGAGAGAGAGATCTGTGATTCCTGCTAAACAGGAACACAGATGTGTCTCTTCTTTGAGTCAGTCCACCCCCCATACAGTAAGAATGTAATATGTGTGCATGCCCTCACAGATCTGCACTAATGTCTATTGGCGAAGATGTGTGTGGAGGGAAGTGTATACAGATATATGTGTATTAGCCTCTTTTCCCATATAAGCCTCACCTATGATGGCTCCCTATTATGCCTGATGAAGGAGCACGCATGCTCTGAACACTAGCTGCTTAACCATGGCCCCTGCCGCCATGGACACAGTGCTCATGTGCCTGCCACCTGCCCAGCTAATCGGCTACAGCCCTGGAGCCTTGGATACCACCGGAGCAGCTGGGACCATGACATCAGCAGCACCCAGCAGCACAGATTCACAGAGGCCAGGACTGGGGTGGATTTACAATACATGCCTGTTTACACTGCTGAAATATGAGTTTGATATGGCGCATTAAAATATGAATTTTTAACTTCAATTCTGCACTCAGATTGGTGCCTACATCATCTCCCTTGCCTGAATTCACACACAGGTCTGGTTGGAGTAGAACATTGGACTGTATACAGCATCCCCACGATACTCCCCCCCCCCCCCCCCCTTTTGTATATCTGAACTGTTTAAGGACTCATCATTGTTTTAATCACAGACACCTTTAGCAGGTGCACCAAGCACTCCAAAGTACACCCCTATCTCTTTATTAAAAAATGCATCCTTTACCTGATTTTACAGCTGTTCCCTGCAATCACATGACTGGCCAGCTCTCCCTCCCCTCTCCTCCTCACCTCCTGGTTGACATCAGCGGGGGAATCTCGGCCCCACCCACTGCATCTGTCAGCCGGGCAGAGGAGAGAGCCTGCCAGTGACTTGATTGCAAGGAACCCGCTGTCAAATACGGTAAAGGAGGCATTTTTTTAATAAAGCACACAGACATGAGCACTTGTTATTAGGACACGGGGGGCTTATATAAAGTTATATAAGTGGGTTAACAACCACTTTAAACGTAAAAGTATTTAACATTACCCTCCCTCCAGATTAATAATGTTGCTGTCGAAAGGTGCCCCAGTGCTCCTTGATCCAGAGTGTAGGCACTCTAATACAGGAGGTGTAAAAACAGGTGTAAAAACAGAGAGGAATAAAGCCTAAAAAAGAAAACGAATGCAGCCATCACATCTTATGGTGTGGTAAGCTGATATATAGAGCATATTTAAAGAAATATTAAACTTGAAACCAAACACATTGATATATATATATATATATATATATATATATATATATATATATATATATATATATATATATATATATATATATATATATATATATATATATATATATATATATATATATCAATGTGTTTGGTTTCAGGTTTAATATTTCTTTAAATATGCTCTACTCCCTAGCAAAGAAGAAGAATCCTTTACAGCAGTGATTTGAAAATCACTTTATTATGAACCTTGAGAGAGTTATTTGTTAAAATGAAATACTTTGGGTGGAGTTTCATTGCAAACAAAACAAATAGTGAGCCAGATAAATATATTCTGCATAAGAACAAATCCAACTTTATGGTGCAAAGGGGGAAAAAAAGATGCTATTTAAAATATATTAAAATGGAGAGGCTTGACATTTGAAATTCTGATGTTCCTATTATGAGAAAGGTTGCTCTGCGTAGTTTTGTTATGATATGAAATATTAAAATTTCACAATACAGTTTTGATGAAGTACAATTTGCCTAGCTTGCATATAATAAAGAAATTAAATGCTTACCAAGGGAATTGAGGGAAAATTAGAGCCCTGCCTGAACATCTGCTTGAAATTTTATTATCCTGTCCTGCTGACATCATTACTGCCTCGTTGTTGCTTTGAGATTGACAGTTGAATATTGGCTGGATGAGTGTTGTAGATAGAAATACATTTTTATCTACCAGCAAGCAAAGAATGCATCTCAATCAACAGATTTAACCAGCCAATAAAAGGGTCAATTGGCTATTTTTATTTTCATTTAAAAAAAAAAATTGTGCATTGTTTTGGATTGCATCCCCCCCCCCCCCCTTTTTTTTTTCACTACTCCCAACTTCTTCCTCTGACATTTGTAGATGTCAGATTGTAGTCTAATACGCTTTAACAAAAATAGACCATTGACTTGAAGTGAAATGCCAGTTGATATCTCAGTAAACAGCAGCATTCTTCTTTTTTGTGAGGCTGATATACAGTAGAGCAAAAGCAGTGTGGTCTTAAGGGAGATAAATGATCAGATCATTAATGTTAAGATTACATGTCTTGCCCACACAGCTGTAGAAGGCTATAAATGCATTCTTCCCATTGTGTTTTCATGCAGATTGTAAGAAAAAAATATGAATACATAGCAATAAGAAAATCATTTCGCAAACCAGGCAAAATAGATATTTTTTATTTGCTTGAACATTTGTATGCAGATATCTTCAGTCTGCGGAGAGTTCATAAAACACAAATGCCTGGATGGTATGATCTTCCTCAAACCAGACAAATCTACAACATTTAACAGAATCAAATGTTTGCAAATCATGGATTTTCCTCACTTGATAGATATATTGGTAAACACAAATCTTGCTTTATGTTGCACGTAACATTCCATTTCAAAACAAAGCCATTATGGTTTTGAAACAATTTTTTATTCATTTTTAATTAGTTTTTAGAGGTGATTTTTTTTATTAAAGTAACACTAAACTGTAGTTTAAAAAAAAGAAAACTATATGCAAATATGTATTCTTAACTCAAAAAAGTACTTTCTATTGCTTTTAGCCTCATCCAAATCTCCAATTCCTTTTTTTTTAGCAACTCTGATCTGATTTCCCATTAGAGGGTGACTACCTTCATTCTTTATGGTCCCACTGTATGTAGAAATGCAGTCACCCTCATTTGCTCATTTGAGATATGGACTAGGGACTATTGACTATGAGATTTGTAGTGTGCATAGAGCATTGCACATGACCACAACTAATGTGCACTGCTTGTTCCAAACAAAGGGAAGTAAGGAGGGGAAGGAAAGGTTTATGAGCTCATGGAGGACATCACAAGGAGGCAGAAAACACAGTAAGAAATTATTTTTCGAAAAAAATATATTACAGGGCCACCAACTGCCTAACTAGGAATGTACATCATTACCTTGACGTTAAATACCATTGTTATGGCAGCAGCTAGCTGCCATAACCCCATATTGTTTTTTTTCCCTCAGGCAGGTGGCTTTCAGATTAGCTGGTTCCCGATCAGCCGCCTCAGTTATACTGCAGCAGGTTGGCTCCCCTGGGCGAGCTGTCATAGCTGTACGTCGGCTGCTTTAAGAGCACTAGGGGGTGCGATGTCCACCAGGCACCCGCGATCACTCCTGAGAGAGACAGAATGGAGGTCTGTCAATTTAAATAGACAGATCTCTGTTATGTCAGGGGTGATGAGACTGATCAGTTGTTCCTAATGCTTAGGAACAACAATTGGTCTTCTCCCCAGGCAGTCCAGCCCCCCCCCCCAGTTAGAAACACTCCCTAGGTAACACATTTAACCCCTTGATCAGCCAGCCAGCAAGGCCACCTTTCTTGCAATCACTGTACAGCAGCACAATCATTTTGCAATCCTACAAGCACATACACAGCTAATGCAATCTTCTTATAGTCACCATAAAAACACATCTCCAGGGACACAAGTCCCTTGCAATTACTGCAAGCAGCAGCTAAACATAGCTTCTTGCAATCGCTGCAAACACGCATCCAAATACAGCCTCTAGCGATCGCTGCAAGCATGCCTCGAAAAGCACCCTAAACACAGCCCCTTGCAATCGCTGCAAACATGCATCCAAGCATAACTTCTTGCAATCGCTGCAAACTCGCATCAAAGCACAGCCTCTTGCAATTGCTGCAAGCACACGTCCAAGCACGGCCTCTTGCAAATCACTGAAAGCACACATCCAAACGTAACTTCTTGCAATCGTTGCAAACTAGCATCCAAACGCAGTCACTGTAAACACACATCCAAGCACAGCCTCTTGCGATCGCTGCAAACATGCATCCAAGCGTAATTTCTTGCAATCATTGCAAACTCGCCTCCAACCATAGCCTCTTGCAGTTGCTGCAATTGCTGCAAGCACGCATCCAAACACAACTTCTGCATGTGTTGCAAACACGCATACAGGCATAAACTTTTTTCAATCATTTCATGCACGCATCTCAGCATACTTGCAAACGCTGCAAGCACAGTCCCAGTCACACGATCAGCCACGCATCATTTTAGTGGCAATTAATTGGCCACTTGTCTCCAGTGGCATTTTTATGAGCCACTCATCATTTTCTGTCATTTCTCCCTGAGGTCAGTCAAGTTCAGGTTCCATTCTGCACCACGTTGGACAATGTTTCCTAAAAAAAAAAGAAAAAAAAAGAAAAAAAATATATATATATACACAAATAGGGATTGCATCTTTGCCAGGGCCAGTTGCATAAGAGGAGTGGACAGCACATTTTAGATATAAAGAAATATTTACATGTCACACTTATGTCACCCTCACCTCAGGTTTTCTGGTCAACCGAGTTTGATCATTACCAGGTCATCGATACTGGGGCATCAATCAGGTGTGTAGTTCACGGGCCCGTCTGTCACATTATCTTGCAGCACCCTTCCACTATAGTTTACTTCACATACACAATTTGACATGTTCATTGGGCGTTAGTTACTGTCACATGTGTCTCTGCATTACACTCTATTATCGAAGGGCGACCCTTCACCTACACAGACGAGGTCCCTAATATGTTGAGCTTCCTGACAGTGGAAGCGTTAGCAGGTCGAGCATACGTCACCGACTACAGACCGCAACATTCCTACGTAGGCTGTACCAAACTTGAGCTCCTTGCCCCAGTACGCCCTGGGGCTCTGGTCTACAGGTTTGTTCTCAGCACAGACAGGCACCTGAGCTATCGAATACCTGGCCAGTCACCTCCTGGCTCACCTCCGTTGCCATGCACTCTTTCAAGTTTTCTAAATTTTCACTCTACAGAGTTCTACACAATTGAACCCAGCCGTTCCTCCCTGCGCCTGTCATTTCTTTCCCTGTACTTCTCATTTTTTTCCTTCTTATCTGAGTTTTCTGTATCCCACTTTGCTCACTATCCTACTGCTATGCCTCCTCTTAACACATGCACCTCCTCAGTTAGTGGGATAAGGTGGTGACCCTAACATTCTACCGCAGCCCAATTTGAATTCAGTCGCATCTGCGACTCAGCGATAACGGTTCATTTCATACATTTATTTTATTTCATTTCACACACTCTAAAATCCAGTGCGAGTCTAGTCGCATCAATAGCAAAATTATTTGTGTCCGTTTAATTTAATTTATTTCATGCCACACCTCATTTATCTAATTTCATGCTACACCTTCCACAGTCCAATTTGAAACCAGTCGCAGCAGCACATTTTGTATTGGATCCAATTTCACAAATTTCACAGCCCGACTCTAATCTAGTCGCAGCACAACTGTTCGTGTCGAATCCACTTCACTTCTACGATTCCTTCCGAGGAATTCTCCCTCATATACGCATCAGTGGACTTAGCCATCCAAACCATCATTAAAATAGGTACCGACACCCGGCTGTCTAGAGCAGACATCTCAGATGCATTCAAACTCCTGCCTATCGGGCCATCCTTTTGAGGTGGCACGGCACTGAATGGAGCGATTCTTGTTACTTCCCCATTAAGTTGACCTTTGGGTCCAAAAGCAGCCTGTAGCTGTCCAATGTGTTTGCCCAGTCCCTTGGATCCTATCACACCAGGCCCAGGGTTATATGGTCGGTCATCCATTACCTCAATGATTTTCTACTCCTTCAACAGCTGGGCATAACCCCGGCAGACCTAGACAGGTTAAGAGTGGTATTTAACAAATTCAACGTGCCACGCTTACCATGCAGGCCACCCTGCCTCCTGGCAAACTACCTGGCGTTTACCTGCCGTGGTGATGCCGCTGTGATAAGGAACAATCAGAGGCCTGCCCCAGTGTCCAGACAAAGCTACGTGATTCATTTTGCAAAATGTGTTGATGTCACTAGGCTTCTTCTTCTCCATCATGTCCCAGAAGGGAGATTACTGCGAGCCAGGAAGGCTGGAGGGTTACTGAGCAGCACAAAGTGTTGGCTCCTGGCAAATTATGGCTCCTGGCAAATTAGCCCGTATCAGGACAGTCATCCATGACTTTACCCTTTTACAAGGATGTACTAAGAGGCAGCCGCAGTCCTTGTCAGGAATTCTCAATTTGCCATGAGGATTATTCCTGAGGGCGTCATTCATCTGACGACTCAGGGTCTTGCTCGCTCAAGTACATGATCCCGACCAAGTTCTCAGGTTAGACCCAGCAGCGATAGCAGACTTAGCAATGTGGGATGAATTCCTCACCAACAGGAGCGGCATGTCAATGTTTGTGCTATATCCCATCGTAGCAGCTGCCCAAGTCTGGGGCCACATGTGGACAGGACAAACAGTGATATTTACACACAACCAGGCTACGGCCGCCATCATCAATATGGTAGGAACCTGGAGTCGACCCAATGACTACTCCTATCCCACCTTGGTAACAACTAACAATGGATTGAAGCCACACCTTGGTAACGCTACCCAGCTCATTAACCACTCGTTGTCCCCAACACACTAACGGCTTATCGACCGACCTGGAACACCTACTGCAGCTTTCTAGCCCCTTGTCCCAAACCACAGCAAATTACGTTAGACACATCCTAGTCTTTATATCCTATTGCCACATGCAGCTGGCTCTTGCTCATAACACTATCAGGCTATACCTAGCTGGAATTTAGCATTTCCTGTCTGCACGGGATCCCGGTAAGTTATCTGTGTTCACGGCCCATACAGTAAGGTCCCTCCTATGTCGTATCTAGAAGCAGCAGCCCACAACCAATGGCAAACACCCATTACAAGCGCTATCTTTAGGGGCATGTCTGAAATCCTCATACATTCCCCCTTTGGGGTTCTGCCAGACTAGTCACCCAGGCGGCCATCTACCTGGCCTTTAACGGCTTCCTATGACCTAGCAAGTCCACCTATGGTGGCACTATCTTATTGTCTACAAAATGCAACAAACCGGACCTGGAGTGGACATCAACTTCTTTCAGACCAGCAATGCCTGGTGCCCAGTAAAACTGGTGACCAGCTGCCCTCTCATCTACCCAGCCAGTCAGCTACACACACACACTATATTGTCAAAAGTATTGGGATGCCTGCCTTTACATGCACATGAACTCTAATGGCATCTCAGTCTTAGTCCGTAGGGCTCAATAATGAGTTGGTCCACGCTTTGCAGCTATAACTGCTTCAACTCTTATGGGAAGGCTGTCCACAAGGTTTAGATGTGTGTATATGGGAATGTTTGACCATTCTTCCAGAAGCACATTTGGGAGTTCAGGTACTGATTTTGGATTAGCTGGCTCAGACTCGAATTCATCCCAAAGATGTTCTATCAGGTTGAGGTCACAACTCTGTAATGGCCAGTCAAGTTTCTTCAACCCAAACTCGCTCATCTATATCATTATGGACCTTGCTTTGCGCACTGGTGCAAAGTCATGTTGGAACAGGAAGGGGCCATCCCAAACTGTTCTCACACAGTTGGCATTATGAAATTGTCCAAAATGTCTTGGTATGCTGACGCCCTAAGAGTTCCCTTTACCCCAAGCCTTAACCCTGAAATTCAACCCCACACCATAATCCCCCCTCCACCAAATGATTTGGACCAGTGCACAGAACAAGGCCCATAAAGACATGGATGAGAGAGTATGGGGTGAAGGAACTTTACTGGCCTGCATAGAGTCCTACCCTCGACCCGACAGAACACCTTTGGAATGAAGCAGAGCGGAGACTTCGAACCAGATCTTCCCATCCAACGTCAGTGCCTGACCTCACAAATGACAGACTTCCCAGAAGAGCTGAAGCTGTTATAGCTGCAAGTGGTGGGCCAAATCAATATTGAACCCTATGGACTAAGACAGGGATGCCATTAACTTCTTAAGGACCAGAAGATATTCCCCTTTAATGTCCAGGCCATTTTTTTGTGATACCGCACTGCGCAGCTTTAACTGACAATTGCATGGACATGCGACACTGTACCCAAACAAAATTGACATCCCCCAGTGGGCGCACATGCTACAGCTGTTTAAAGGGCTGACGTACAACTACAGCAATTTGCGGGAACAAGTCGACCTGCAACAGTGGCCGGTTGGCAAGTGGCTAAAGTTCTTGTGCGTGTAAAGGCAGGCGGCTCAATACTCTTGACAATATATTTTTTTTTTTTTGCATTCCAGTGGTTTTGCTTTGTGTTTGATGTAATCTGTTGACACAACTGGAATGCCAATTAACTTTATTAATACTAGTGATGGACTAAAAGTTTATTTAAAAACAAGTACCTATTGATTTATTGGATCTTTAGTAAGCTAAAAAAATATGACTTTCTTCTTCGAAAAGCTTGCTTAAATCAGCTGAAACTGCATCAGCTTAAGAAGGCCATAAGGGAAAGATAATCTCTTCTAGATGCTGTGCATAATTAGTGTGATTATGTTACAAAAATCTGTTTACCAAGTGTTTAATCGTTAAAATATCAAGTGATTTTCTACATTTTACTACTCAACATTGCTGTTCATGTTGGAACATTTCAATTTGGATTGTTGGAACATATTTTCTTTGTTGACATACATCTTGGATGGATTTGGTCAAGGCCAGTTGTATATAATAAAGTCATTCTAAACCTTTGTTTTGTGTGCCGCTGTATAGTGTTTACCTTAAATGTGACATTGTATCTGCGGAAACAAAAAGATGGTAGTCTTCAATTAGAAAGCTCCTCAATGCCAGAGCGGTATTGATGATGCTTTTGCATTATTATTGTAAATGTTGATTTCAACAATGCCTATAAAAGAAGGTATAAATAATGTGCTCTTATTCACAAATTTTGGTTGGTTAAAAAATTTTGACGTGCTTTGTCATAAATTCTATAGATATTCTATAGTAATGATGCACAAAACATCGGCTTTCACTATAGGCCTTTCCAAGCTTCTTGCACATTTTTTTTCAATAATTCAGTCAATTAAACGCCTGAGACTTGCCATGTCCAGCCAAAAGTGACCCTGTCACGACAGGATTATTTCCAAACTTGCCCTTAGGCTGTGAAAGTAGAGCATCCATACCTACCTTTCTATTGGCCTATTTGTTTAAATGCTACTGTTTTGCTGCTCCCTGGCTACTACAGATATTCTACATTTCCAATGTGTCAAATATCTGTTCCCTTCTGCCACATGCAGTGGTTTCTTCTGCTGCCTTGTACACCCTCTAGTAACAGACAAACCAGCATAAGGAAATACAGTGTGCAGGAACAAGTATTTACACATTTGGAAGTTTGTGAAGCCTGTAGCTGTGATTGAGCAGCTATGTGGTGGTGTTTATTCACTTCACTTTCACTCCTTCCTGCCCATTTTGAATGACAATTGCGCGGTCATGCAACACTGTACCCAAACAAAATGTTCAGCACTTTTTCCCCACAAATAGAGCTTTCTTTTGGTGGTATTTTATCACCGCTGAGGTTTTTTTTTTTTTTTTTTTTTTTGCGCTGCGAATACAAAAAGACAAAAATTTGAAAAAATAAAAGTTTTCTTTGTTTCTGTTATAAAACTTTGAAAATATGTAAGTTTTCTCCTGTTTTCTCCTTCACTGATGAGCACTGATGAGGCTGCACTGATAGGCACTGATGAGGAGGCACTGATGATGAGGCACATATATGCAGCACTGATGGGCACTGATATGCAGCACTAATGGACACTCATAGGCAGCACTGATGGGCACTGATAGGTGTTACTGATAGGCATTTATAGGTGGCACTGATAGGCACTGATAGATGGCACTGATAGGTAGAACTGATTAGGAGGCACTGACATCCATCACTGATGGGCACAGATTGACATTTCTTTCTAATGGGCACTGATTGGCATCCCTGGCGGTCTCTAGTGGGCACCTCTAGTTGTCTCTGGTGGGCTCTACTGGGCACCCTTGATGGGTCTGCATTGATAATGCACTGATTATCAGCACAGACCCTCTTGTCAGGAGAGCAGCTGACATGGGTTGTTGGGAAGGTAAGTGTGAATGCTGTATTTTTCCAAACTAGGGTTAGTTTAGAATTTACCATGGTAACAGTGTCACTTTAAGCACCTTCAAGTTAAACCCAAGAAAAAAAAAAGAAATTAAAATTTGAGGATTGTTAACCTGCCAAAGGATTCATATTTTCTAAAAATTAACACAGTAAACCAGAAAGCAAAAACAAAACTCCCCCCCCCCCCCAAAAAAAAAGTAACCTGACATTTCCATACTGGAACACAGCTAAATCGTCTTCCTAACCCCCTGTATGTGACTGGTAGGGATGAGCCGAACACCCCCCGGTTCGGTTCGCACCAGAACTTTTGAATGGACCCCAAATTTGTACGAACGTTAGAACCCCATTGAAGTCTATGGGACTCGAACGTTCGAAATTAAAAAGTGTTAATTTTAACGGCTAATATGCAAGATACTGTCCTAAAAAGGGTTTGGGGACCTGGCTCCTGCCCCAGGGGACATGGGTCACTGCAAAAAAAACTTTTAAAAACGGCCGTTTTGGCGGGAGCACTGACTTTAATGACGATTAAAATGAATGAATGAATGAATGAAATACTTATATAGCGCACAATGCGAACTGAATCGCCTCTAGGCGCTAAAATGAAAAAAAAAAAGTGAAATATTCCTTTAAATATGGTGCCTGGGGGTGTCTGTAGTATGCCTGTGAAGTGCCACGTGTTTCCGGTGTTTAGAACAGTCCCTGCACAAAATGACATTTAATGGAAATAACATCATTTAAAGCTGCTTGCGGTTTTAATGTTATATCTGGTTCCTGCAATATGGTTGAAAATCATTGAGAAAAATGGCATGGGTAGCCCTCCCTGCCCATTACCAGCCCCTTTGGGTCTTGTACGCATATTAAGGGGAACCCCGTACCCATATTAAAAAAAGGAAATATGTGTGGCCCCCAGGCCCTACAGTGGTGTGAAAAAGTGTTTGCCCCCTTCCTCATTTCCTGTTCCTTTGCATGTTTGTCACACTTAAGTGTTTCGGAACATCAAACCAATTTAAATAATAGTCAAGGACATCACAAGTAAACACAAAATGCAATTTGTAAATGAAGGTGTTTATTATTAAAGGTGAAAAAAAATCCAAACCATCATGGCCCTGTGTGAAAAAGTGATTGCCCCCTAAACCTAATAACTGGTTGGGCCACCCTTAGCAGCAACAACTGCAACCAAGCGTTTGCGATAACGTGCAATGAGGCTTTTACAGCGTCCTGGAGGAATTTTGGCCCACTCATCTTTGCAGAATTGTCCTAATTCAGTTACATTAGAGGGTTTTCGAGCATGAACGGCCTTTTTAAGGTCATACCACAACATCTCAATAGGATTCAGGTCAGAACTTTGGCTAGGCCACTCCAAAGTCTTCATTTTGTTTTTCTTCAGCCATTTGGTGGTGGACTTGCTGGTGTGTTTAGGATCATTGTCCTGCTGCAGAACCCAAGTTCGTATCAGCTTGAGTACACGAACAGATGGTCGGACATTCTCCTTCAGGATCTCTTGGTAGACAGCAGAATTCATAGTTCCTTTTATCACGGCAAGTCTTCCAGGTCCTGAAGCAGCAAAACAGCCCCAGACCATCACACTACCACCACCATATTTTACTGTTGGTATAATGTTCTTTTTATGAAATGCAGTGTTCCTTCTACGCCAGATATACTTGGACACACACCTTCCAAAGAGTTCCACTTTTGTCTCATCGGTCCACAGAATGTTGTCCCAAAAGTCTTGGGGATCCTCAAGATGTGTTGTGGAGAAATTGAGACGAGCTTTGATGTTCTTTTTGCTCAGCAGTGGTTTTCTCCTTGGAACTCTGCCATGCAGGCCATTTTTGCCCAGTCTTTTCCTGATGGTGGAGGCATGAACGCTGACCTTAACTGAGGCAAGTGAGGCCTGCAGTTCCTTGGACGTTGTTGTGGGGTCTTTTGTGACCTCTTGGATGAGTCGTCGCTGCGCTCTTGGGGTAATTTTGGGCGGCCGGCCACTCCTGGGAAGGTTCACCACTGTTCCATGTCTTCGCCATTTGTGGATAATGGCTCTCACTGTGGTTCGCTGGATTCCCAAAGCTTTGGAAATGGCTTTATAACCCTTTCCAGACTGATAGATCTCAATTACTTTCTTTCTCAATTGTTCCTGAATTTCTTTGGGTCTCGGCATGATGTGTAGCTTTTAAGGATCTTCTGGTGGACCTTACTGTGTCAAGCAGCTCCTATTTAAGTGATGCCTTGATTGTGAACAGGTGTGGCAATAATCAGGCCTGGGTGTGGCTAGAGAAATTGAACTCAGGTGTGGACAACCACAGTTATAGTATGTTTTAACAAGGGGGGTAATCACTTTTTCACACAGGGCCATGATGGTTTGGATTTTTTTTCACCTTTAATAATAAACACCTTCATTTACAAATTGCATTTTGTGTTTACTTGTGTTGTCCTTGACTATTGTTTAAATTGGTTTGATGTTCCGAAACACTTAAGTGTGACAAACATGCAAAGGAACAGGAAATGAGGAAGGGGGCAAACACTTTTTCACACCACTGTATATACTCAGAACAGCAGTATACAGGCGGTGCAAACAAGACAGGGACTGTGTAGGTTTGTTGTGTTAAGTTGAATCGGTTTGTAATTTTCAACTGGTACATTTTTAAAGTGTAGCTCCAGTCAAAAAACTATTTTTAATCTTTTTGGAAAACATAGGGAAGGGTTATCACCCCTGTATAATTTGTTTTGCCGTCCGTCTTTTTCAGAGCACGCAGACAGCATGCACAATCTCCTAACACTGACTGAGAGCTCTATTTAAAACGAGCAAGATATTTAGCTATATAGGTGGATATAGCGGTGTATACTGTGTTCAGAGCACGCAGACAGCATGCACAATCTCCTAACACTGACTGAGAGCTCTATTTAAAACGAGCAAGATATTTAGCTAGATAGGTGGATATAGCGGTGTATACTGCGTTCAGAGCACGCAGACAGCATGCACAATCTCCTAACACTGACTGAGAGCTCTATTTAAAACGAGCAAGATATTTAGCTAGATAGGTGGATATAGCAGTGTATACTGCGTTCAGAGCACGCAGACAGCATGCACAATCTCCTAACACTGACTGAGAGCTCTATTTAAAACGAGCAAGATATTTAGCTAGATAGGTGGATATAGCGGTGTATACTGCGTTCAGAGCACGCAGACAGCATGCACAATCTCCTAACACTGACTGAGAGCTCTATTTAAAACGAGCAAGATATTTAGCTAGATAGGTGGATATAGCGGTGTATACTGCGTTCAGAGCACGCAGACAGCACGCACAATCTCCTAACACTGACTGACAGCTCTATTATAAAAGATAGATATATCGCTAGATATATAGGTGAATATAGCGGTGTATACTGCGGTCAGGGCACGCAGACAACAACCACTACAGAAGAGCAAGAACGAAAAATCGGCCGATAACGATCGGTGTATACTGTGTTGAAGGTACACAGAACACCCATTAACTGCTACAGATGCCAACACACTACACAAGGCCGCCGCGCTGGCGGCCTTATATAGTGTGGGGCGTGTACTACACATCCTGAGCTATGATTGGCCACAGGCATCCTGCCTGTGGCCAATCATGGCTCTCCTCGCTGCCGGCGCTGTGATTGGCCAAGAATGCGGGGTCACAGTGCATGCTTGGCCAATCATGAGCCAGCAATGCACTGCGCCATCGCAGTGCATTGTGGGCCGTGAGCGCCACACGAATTTGGTGCGAACGGCCCATAACGTTCGGAATTCGCCGAACGGGCGAACAGCCGATGTTCGAGTCGAACATATGTTCGACTCGAACACGAAGCTCATCCCTAGTGACTGGACAGTGAAGGAGCAGTATGTTTCTTTTAGCACACCCATTTGCCCTTCTTGCTGCCTTCCCTTTCTCAGTCTGAATTTTATGGTACTGGGGCTGATACCAAGTCAAATAAGGGTATTTAAACAAGAACTAAAGGTAAAAATTTATTTTTTTATTATTTTTTTGGATAGAGAAGGGGAAGATTATAACTCCTTTTAGTTTTTTTCTCTTGAGAGGCTGGGAGGGAAATTTTCCCTTTTACTTCTTATCCCATAGCCAAAATAGGAAGTGAGTGGAAATCCCTCCAAAATGGGCAGTACTTGTTTATCACCAGAACTAGTGTTTCCATTGGATGATTTCCCCTTTAGTTCTGTTCTGGTGACAATCCCGAGTTTGTGATATTCTTTTACTTTCACTTTCAGTGATAACCATAACCAGGACAAATAGGAAGGTTGAATCTCCATAATAGGGACACAGAGAAAACAAAAAACAAAAAAACTGACCTATTGAATATTTCCCCATATGTCTGCCACTTGGAGGTATATAAACCCTATTTTTTATAGACTTTTATATAAAGAAGAGTTGTTATTCTAAATTGCATTGTCTTTATGGGAAGTTACAAAAAACATGGCTTGCTAGAGCCGTTTAAGAGCTGTGCAACCAAGAAAAGTATAATTTACATTTCTACTCTGCTGCATAAAGAACGTATTCTATAGGATTTCTTCATTTTAAGAATCTTTCTTGAGAAATAAATGCATCAAGTACGTATTAGAAAGACACTGGCAACTAATCTGTTCTCTAGTTTGCAGTTTTGCTTCTTGATGATATAGACTTTAAACAATTAAACACCTGATGGACTTATTAAAAGGAGATATTTTCTCTGCATGAAGCTGTTCAGAAATGCCACTGTGCCCTTTACAAAACTCCTTCCTGGTGATAAAAGACATGACAATGGCTCACAAGACTCTAGCTAATTTCTCAAACAGCCAATACAAAGGCACAATATGTTGGCTATTGACTTCAGAAGACAGTTCAATGTGGATTTAAGCTCGGCGTTGATTTAAATTTGCAACAAATAAAGAAACTGAGCTTGATAGCTAAATAAATATGATTACATGCTTACTCTATTATGCTATGATGATGTAAAACAATCTATTTAATGGTTTAAGTGATAAATGTGGCATCACACATGATGTGCTTCCTTTTTAGTGATAGTATGTTACAATTCCTTAGTGCAAACTAGACACTTCATTCGTTGTGTGACTTATCCAGTAACTCATTTTCTGCCCATAAATATCAACACTAGTGACCCAACTACATGAGGTTCTGTGTAGGCTCCATCCTCTGTTAACTCCCACCACCACCAGAGAAACCACAGCCTGAGAGATGGAATGGAACAATATGTGGCCACAGGGTATAATCAGGTTACAATAATGAGGGAGGTTACATAAGATACTGGAAGATATGGAGGTGTGTTGGGGAGAGCAAGAGGGGGTTGCAAAGATGTACTTGGGGAAGGGGAGTGCAGAGGGTATGGCAGGGTAAAGAGAGAGTGCAGAGATGTAGTGGGGGGAGACTTGCTGGGGCTAAGATGGTATTCTGGAGCAGGCATTCTGGAGCATGCAGAGATACATGGAGATGCTGGGAGGTATGTGGGGGTGCAGAGGTGTGCAAGAGATGTACTGGTGGATATGGAAGAGTGCTGGGGTGCAGAGGTGTGCTAGGAGGTGCAGAAGTCTTCTAAAGCTTTGAAGATGTGCTGGGGGTTCAGTGATGTGCTGTTGTGTATAGAGATAGAGATGTGTTGGGGGAGTTACAGAGGCATGCTGAGGGTATGTTAGTGTGCCGGGGGTACAGAAATGTGCTTGGGTTACAATAGTCATCTGCTGTAATCTCTAGCAACCAGTCAGTTAGCAGTAATGATGTGCAGTAACCTCTAGCAACCAATTAGTAAACATTAATGATTTGTGGTAACGTCTATTAACCAATCAGTGAGCAATAATAATGGGCAGTAACCTCTAACAACCAATCAGAGTGGTTAGGATATGCAGTAACCTCTAGAAACCAATTCCAAAGACCACGTTATATACATTATGTACTTGAGATATTATTAAAGATGCGGGTGTGCTGTATTTATTCTTTGTGAAGAGTGTGACCCACAATCCAGAAATATAAAATGTAATACTATGATGGCGCACATTACATGTTGTCATATGCACATTACATGTTGTCAGGTTCACATGGGGGCACATTACATGATGTCAGGTTCCAGTAGTCTGGGGGGTTGAAATATTGGTATGGTGGTCTTCAAAAATGATGTGGTAGGGTGTAATCTAAATGTAGTGTAGTATTGGTATCATTTGGTGTAGTTGGTGGGCTGTAGTATTGGTGTGTTGGGTTGTAGTATTGGTGGGCTTTTTGTATTGATGTGGTGAGTTGTAGTAGCCATGTAGTGTGTGTTGAGGTATTGGTGGTCTGTAGTGCCAGTGTGGTTATCTGTTGTATTGGTGTGGTGCATTGAAGTAGCCATGTGCTGCTCAATCTAAAATGCCCGGGTCTATTTTTTCGTCCCCGTCCGGGTCTGGGCTCAAGTGAGTGTTAGGGGGGTTGTGTGGGTGGGGGGGAGCAGCAAAGAAAGTATTGTAGCGGATGACATTTTGGAGGAAATGTCATACGCATGTAAATTTAGTTTTTGCCTCAGAACAGTAGGGGTTCTGAGGGTTAATTAATTAGGTGGGCCTAACACCAGTCTGGCCAGGCTGTGTTTGAAAGTTCTGCCTGATCATGTGAACGGTGAGGTGCACATGACAGGCCAGAACCAGGTCTGGTTGGATGTTTGGGTATCAGCCTTCTCGGAACCAATCAGTGGGAGTGCCAGGGCCCGCTGAGGAGTCTGGGAAGGGGTGTAGGTCACGTGTTTGGGGGAGAGGAGTTTGTGAGACCCATGGGGTCTGGTCTGGTTCCAGGACCAGGGTAGCCCCGTGAGGGGTCCCGGTCACGGAGTGTTCAATAACCCACAGCATGTTCCTGTGGAAGGCCCCTGATAGACCCATCTGGTCTGGGGTAGGGATCCGTCTGTTCCCAAGTCTTGGACCCGGCTGGTCCGAGGTGCAGTAACTGAGGGAGGATTCAAGGTGTCCGGGTGTGCTCATGGCTTGGAGAGGCACCACAACTCGTGGAAGTGACCGGGGGAGGACTCTTTGGAGGAGAGCCTGCAAGTGGCATCCTGGGAAGTGCCTGGTTACTGAGTTGGGAAGGACATTGACAAATTCACGCTTTTCTAGTACCATTGAGGAGATGGGAAACGTTCCGGGTACTGAGGAAAAGGTTCCTGTTCACCTCTAGTTACAATTTGTCCACGTTCACGGGACTGTTTCAAGTTTTTGAGTCAACGTGCTGACTGCCATGATCTCTGGCTAGTTCAGCCTTGAAGTGCCCAGCTGCGAGTGGCTACTCTCTGGGTGGAATTAGAGACTTTGCTAGACCTGCAGTTCAAGGTCAACCCTGGGAACCCCTAGACGTGGAAGAGCAGGCCGAGAGAAGGTAACTGGTAAGCCCAACAAGTCAAGGTCGCACAGCAAAGGTTGTGGCCGCTACAGTATTTTTTACCTTTATGCATAGGTAAAAAAATCTTCAGCCTTTACAACCACTTCAAGGAATGTTGTGACTATACAACTTTCCTGGAATCTGTATGAAATCCTCATGCCTGCACTTTTTGACCTACTTATTCATGTACTGTAAGTGGCCACAAATGGGAGATTAATTTACAACCTTTGGGGTGCTCTGGTGACATGGATCTGGCACATTGTTTCACAAAATCCATTTAACACTGGTCTTGTGCAAACAATTGCTTTGTAGATAACATTTATTCTGAAGCACTTAAAACAAAAAAAATCACCATCTTTAAAAAAACACACTTTTTTTCATAAACAATAATGTGTGCTTTTTGTGCACATTTTATTAGTGGAAAGGTATTATTAATATATGCACTGACCATTTGTTGTAATGATTGATCATCACTGTTTATACGACAGATGTTGTTTTTATGGACATTAATGTGTTTTTTTTTTTTGTAAACAGTTTATTAATAGACAGGTATCATTAATAGATGCACTGGCCATTTGTTTTACTGATGGATCATCTCCATACATAATTTATACAGTATGTTTATTATTTAAAAAAATTGTAATGTCTTTGTAATGTTTTTACCGCTATTAAAGTGGGGTTTTCCTCGAATCACCCCGATCGCGCGGTCCCGGGATATGTAGGCCAGCCCGCTTTATCGTTTTTCCCCCTCATTCTGCACATGGACACTTGGGGGAGCCCGGAGAGAAATCCCTCCTCCCCAACCGGGGCTCCTACTCCCTATCCCCCATCCCCTTCTTTTTTGTCCTTCCTTTCATACCTGCTCCTTCCCTCTTTCCTTCTTTCATTTGACTTGACTACCCCCCTGTATGGGGTTTAGACTTTTGACGCAGACACCCATCCCGAGAACGGTTGACGACTTCGCACTGACTATGTGTACCCCTCCCCAGCCCCCTGCGCCTCTCTTATGGCTGCTGTTTTACCACCCCTCCTCCACCTCACTCCACTACTCACTGGGGTTCTTGACCGATTGCCATGGGAGACTGAATATCCCCGTGTTGAGCTACATTGTAACTGAACTGCGATCCCCTTACCGCTTCCTTTGCTTGCATTCGTGGTGAGGAAAAGGAAAGGAGTAGAGGCGTAGGGGACATAACATTGTGTTTAGTTTTAATAGGAGATGCTGGGTAGGACTCACCTCTGCTCTCCAATAGGAAACCTTGTCCGATTTGACTGTTCACATGTTTTATCTATGCCATTGTTATTGTCTGTGATACCAACTTGTACTTTTCTCATTTTGTACATCAAGTCTTACCTGTTATACCTCTTTCTTTGAAAATAAATAAATATTTTATGGAAAAAAAAAAAAAAAAAAAATGGGGTTTTATAACATTTATTCATTTTTAGAAGCTCAAAATATTTATTTATTTTACGTGTGGAAGCATGCCTGGACGTGTGAATGTTCATGTGTGCTGTATACCTGCTGTGTCCAGGGTGTTCCTAGCAATGAGGGTTACAATGAAGAGGAGTGAAAACAAATATTTCAGTTTTGAGCTTCTAATGGGGGCCTTTTGACAATGAGTATTTAATAAAGCAGTGCAGCCAAAAGCTTGCTGTACTAAAAAATAAAATAAAAAAATAAATAAAAAAATGTACTGCTGCATAAGCAGCAGATAAACTGTTATAGTGAAACAAAATTAAAGGGGTTGTAAAGGTTCGTTTTTTATTTTCTAAATAGGTTCCTTTAACCACTTGCTTACAGGGCACTTAAACACCTTCCTGCCCAGACCAATTTTCAGCTTTCGGTGCTCTCACAATTTGAATGACAATTACTCAGTCATGCAACACTGTACCCAAATGAATTTTTTGTCCTTTTTTTCCCACAAATAGAGCTTTCTTTTGGTGGTATTTGATCACCTCTGGGGTTTTTATTTTTTGCGCTATAAATGAAAAAAGACCGAAAATTTTGAAAAAAAACGCATATTTCTTTGTTTCTGTGACAGAATTATGCAAATTATTAATTTTTCTTCATAAATTTTGGTCACAATTTATACTGCTACATGTCTTTGGTAAAAATAACCCAAATTAGTGGATATTATTTGGTCTTTGTGAAAGTTAGAGAGTCTACAAGCTGTGGTGCGAATCATACAAAATTGATCACATCTGATGTACTGGTGGCCTATCTCGCTTCTTGTGACCCGAACAAGTCAGGAAAGTACAAATACCCCCCAAATGACCCCTTTTTGGAAAGTAGACATTCCAAGGTATTTAGTAAGAGGTATAGTGAGCTTTTTGATGTTGTCATTTTTTTCCCACAATTCTTTGCAAAATTAAGATTTTTCATTTTTTTTTTTTTTCTCCACAAAATTGTCATTGTAATAGGTTATTTCTCTCACGTGGCATGTGTATACCACAAATGACACCCCCCAAAAAATTCTGCTACTCCTCCTGAGTATTACAATACCACATGTGTGGGACTTTTTCACAGCCTGGCCACATAGAGAGGCCCAACATGCAGGTAGCGCCATCATGTGTTCTAGGAACATAAGTTACACATCTAACTTGTTGACTATTTATTACACTTTTGAAGCACCAGGACAATGACACGTGACACTGATGACAGATGGCACTGATACGTGGCAATGATGACAGGTGGCACTGATGACAGATGGCACTAATATGTGGCACTGATGACAGATGGCACTAATATGTGGCACTGATGACGCGTGGCACTTATACGTGGCACTGATGACACGTGGCACTAATACGTGGCACTGATGACACGTGGCACTGAAACGTGGCACCGATGACAGATGGCACTAATACGTGGCACTAATATGTGCCACCGATGACAGATGGCACTAATACATGGCACCGATGACGCGTGACACTGATGACAGATGGCACTGATAAGTGGCATTGATGACACGTGACACTGACAACAGATGGCACGTGACACTGACAGGTGGCACTGATGACAAATGGCACTGATACGTGGCACTGATGACAGATGGCACTATGTGGCACTGATGACACGTGGCACTGACGGCAGGTGGCACTGACGGCAGGTGGCACTGGGGGCAGGTGGCACTGGGGGCAGGTGGCACTGACGGCAGGTGGCACTGACGGCAGGTGGCACTGGGGTGGATGGCACTGGGGGCAGGTAGCACTGGGGTGGATGGCACTGGGGGCAGGTAGCACTGGGGTGGATGGCACTGGGGGCAGGTAGCACTGGGGTGGATGGCACTAGGGGCAGGTAGCACTGGGGTGGATGGCACTAGGGGCAGGTAGCACTGGGGTGGATGGCACTGGGGGCAGGTAGCACTGGGGTGGATGGCACTGGGGCAGATAGCACTGCTGGGGGCGGATGGCACTGCTGGGGGCGGATGGCACTGCTGGGGGCGGATGGCACTTTATTTCATTTTTTTAATTTTTTTTTTTTACAGAATCAGAACGGCTGCCGCTGCAGCCGTTCATCTCTCCCCTCTCGCACTGTCTGTGCGAGGAAGGAGAGCGGCGCTGCGAGATGATCTCATATGTTTACATATGAGATCATCTCCCATTGGACACGCCGATCACGCTGTAAACGGCCGCTGTGATTGGCCGTTTACAGCGATCTGTGTTTGCCTGTCCCCGGGGGACACGGCGAACACAGAACTTCCGCGATGCGCGCCCGCGGCGGCGCGCATTGCGGAAGTAAACATCAGGCCGTCCAGGGACGACCGCCCGAACGAACGCGCCTGCTCTACGGCCGTAATTCAGCTATAGGGCGGGCGCGAGGAGGTTAAGCCAGTGCATTGTTGGTTCACTTACCTTTTCCTCCGATTTCCCTTCTAAATGTTTTTTTTCTTTGTCTGAATTTCTCACTTCCTGTTTCTCCTCAGTAAACTTCACACCATCAGCTGAGCGGTGTTTAGTCAGCCAGAACAGCTTACTGAATAGCTTACTGATGAGGAACAGGAAGTGAGAAATTCAGACAAAGAAAACAAAGAAAAAAAAATTTAGAAGGGTAAATCGAAGGAAAACGTAAGTGAACCAACAATGCACTAGCTTAAAGGAACCTATTTAGAAAATAAAAAATGAACATTTACAACCCCTTTAAGGTAAAATGCCTTCTGTATAGCTTCCCCTGTAGCACCCCTAAATGCTCACCAGAGCCTGATCTTAGTCAAGGGCTGTGCACATCTGCAGCAGCTCTTCTCCCCACTCTCACAGGTTTGCCTGAGATCAAGAGGACCCATTGGCTCATGCTGCTATCAGTCAAAACTTGTGAACAGAGAATGGGGAGTTGGGCGGAGCCAGGCACTGTGTCTGAGAAATGGATTGAGCATGCATTAGTGCCCCCATAGGAAGCAGCTTCCTAGGGGGGGACTCAGCAGGAGGAGGAGCCAGGAGCAATCGACAGGGGACCCAAGAAAAGGATGATCAATGCAGCTTTATGTATAGCTGTTGCACCGAGTAGAAAATTATGGCATGTTTAATGTTGTAAAGGAAAAAAGGGAAGCTTTAAAAGCACTTTAGCCATAAAGACAATATGGTTAAG
Organism: Lithobates pipiens; assembly: GCF_037356315.1. Classification (NCBI taxonomy): domain Eukaryota; kingdom Metazoa; phylum Chordata; class Amphibia; order Anura; family Ranidae; genus Lithobates; species Lithobates pipiens. Next base: position 221,519,943 of record NW_027507785.1, on the reverse strand, counting down.
GAAAGGAAGGGTTTGATTGTAGGACAATGGCTTGGTTAGATGCCCGTTCATATTCCCAACAGGAGAACTTTTCAAATCTCATGCAGAGAGGCTACTATGGGATGTAACACAGGAACTCAGTGCTGGACTTTACCACCATCCAGTCCCAAACAAAAATATTATTCATTCTTGACTTCCAAAAAGCAAGATTTCTATAACGCCATTACATTTAGGCAGACATTTTTCCTGTAATCACAAATTGTTTAATGGGCATAATTGAGCCTATGTAAACATTTTATTTCCTCCAGTGATAAATGTCAAATCTTAGCCCATAGTTCATAATATTCAATCAATTCACGCCTAGCCATTAATCTCTAAGGTTAGCTTTTTATTAGGTCAAGAGAAAAAAAGGTCATTAAAAAAAACAATGGCAATAACATTTGGCATTTTTAAGTCTTTGTTGCTGGCTGTGCCAAATGGAATCCGGTAAACAATACAATAATTGGAATAGGAAAGTATTGATTTATCTTCTACTTTGTTTTGTAGAGCTGTGGGAATAATCACAGTTGACTGTCCTGTGTTTTGCTGCATAGGGTCTGAATTGTGAGGCGCAAGGTAACTTGTGTATTGGAATGTGCAAAGCAGAGGAGGCTGTCACAGCAGTCAATAAGATCTGAGAGGTGTTGACTAATTGGCTGCTAATTACACAGTAAATTGTCTAATTAAGCTGATGGTTAATTAGCGTACGCTTGCACAGCAGTCTTGTAGAATTTTTGTCTGATGTCTGGGAGGCAGTGTATGCAGTTGGCAAACTGGTGAGTACTGGCAGAAAACATGCCTGAAAAGTAGGCATTTAATGGATGACAAAATTAGAAGCTAAGGGTTGTCATATGTACATTTAAGGTTTTATTGCATTTCCACAGCTTTATGGTAGTGGTCATGTTGGGAAATGCGTTCTAACTGTGAACTTGACAAATCACGTCAAGTATATTGTGTGATTCTGGCTTTGGAAGCGAGACAAAGTCTATTGGAAAGCATAACTTATCCCTGCATTGTTTTAGAAAGAAGTGCTTTGTTTCTATTGCTTGTAACTATAACATAATGAACTATTATTTGTTTCAAGACAGCAGTTATGATTTCATAGCAGAAAGTAGAAGAGATTAATTATATTGTTCTGAGTTCTTTTCCAAATAAGCAGTTTTTGTTTCATGAATTGTGTGTTAGTAAGCCGTGTGTTGATTGTACTTAGCTTAGTTCTTGTCATGTAAATGTCAACAAAAGTCTTGCTTTGCAGCTAAATTATATCTAACAAAATACAAAATAAACATTGCAACTTTGGTTTCTTTTTTCAAGCTGTTTTTTTCTTTGATTTCACCCGGTGATTCTACCATTAATACACTTCCTGTCCTAGGATGACAATGCTCGCTCACCCTTCTGTATCAGAGAAAAAGAAACAGGATGAAACTACAGGACTCCGCTCCTCTGCTATTCTCTGTAACAAATGGTCCTGTAGTCCTCAGTTAGCTGTGAACAATCAGATAAGTCAACACAGGCAGAGAGCACATTTTACTAGATTTCTGGAAAGATCAGCTGGTATTTTTTGCAATCAAAGAAATATAGCAAAACACTTTCAGCATCCAAAGATCTGCACTATTATGCCCTGTACACATGGTCAGACATTCCAACTACAAAATCCGTCTGATTTTTTCTGACGGATTTTGGCCCAAACTTGTTTTGCATACACACGGTTGCACAAAGTTGTCGGAAAATCTGATCGTTCAGAACGTGGTGACGTAGAACATGTACCACGGAACTATAAAGAGGGCAGTAGCCAATAGATTTTGCCTCGTAATTTATTCTGAGCATGCATGGCACTTTGTCCGTCTGAATTGTCTACACACGATCGGAATTTAAATGATCGGATTTTGTTGTCGGAAAATTTTAGACCCTGCTCTCAAACTTTATGTGTCGGAAATTCCAATGGAAAAAGTCAGATGGAGCCCCCACACGATCGAATTTTCCGACAACAAGATCCGAGCGCACATTTTCCATCAGAAAGTCCGATCGTGTTTACAGTGCATTAGCTTGTGCACTTTGGGCTTAGCAGTGCTTCCATTATATTTATATATATATATATATATATATATATATATATATATATATATATATATATATATATATATATATATATATATATATATATACTTTCTGGACACAGGATATAAACAGAAAGCAAACACTTTGTATGCCCCTACCTTAAAGAAGAACTTGATTGAGTTCAGTGTTCAGGATTGTGTGGTCTTGTGCAGTCAAGACCGTATAACAGACAACATAATGTACAGAATTCAGGCTAGGACTATTTAGCATAAAAAGTATTCAGATCTACAAAATAGCATATGTTGTGTAGCATCAGGAATGTGTAAAATAAAGCACAGTGTCTAGAGTATGTCAGTCAAGACTGTGTGGTCATTGTGCGCCTTTTAGTGTGTGATATACAACATAGCATATAGACTGCTGGAGTCAAGATTATGTAATGTACATTAGTTGCTCCATGTGTGCCCTTACATTGGTACTCAGTGTGCCCACTTACTCTTGTGGTCAGAGATAAGTGTGCCCCTTAACCACTTGCCGACCGTATACTGTACATCTACGGTGGCAAGGCAGCTCTCCTGTGTAGGATCACGTACCTGTACAAGATCCTGCACTTCCGGGTCTGGGTCACACACACGCACTGCCGGTGATCCACTCCAGCTGTTATTGGACACAGCAGGAGCCAATCTGTGGGTCTGGCGGTGTCAATGTCCACCAGGGCCCACTGCCTTTTGTTAGTAGGAAAGGTAGTGATCCTGTGTTCCTGCAAAGCACGGATCTCTGCCTTTCCATAGTACAAACACCTCCCAAACAGTAACCAAGCACATTTTAGGAACACATTTTAACCATTTGTTCGCCCCTAATGTTAACCCCTTTCCAGCCAGTGCCATTAGCAGGCATGTACTGGCCATTGGGACTACTGGGAGTTTCCCGGTGGGCCGATGGCTCAGTGGGCCACCCTGATGTGAGGGGGCTGCTGATGGGACACTCTGATGTGAGGGGGCTGCTGATGGGACACTGATGTAAGGGGGCTGATGATGGGACACTCTGATGTAGGGGGGCTGCTCATGGGACACTCTAATGTAAGGGGGCTGCTCATGGGACACTCTGATGTAGGGGGGTGCTGATGGGACACTCTGATGTAAGGGGGCTGCTCATGGGACACTCTGATGTAAGGTGGTGCTGATGGGACACTCTGTTGTGAGGGGGCTGGTGATGGGACACTCTGATGTAAGTGGGTGCTGATGGGACACTCAAAATGTAAGTGGGCCGGTCTGGATGAAGCCCAGGGCCAAATTTCTGTCCCAGTCCAGCCCTGGCCATTAGTACCGTGATGGTGCATATTTTTAGCACCCATCACTGTATTAGTGTCATTGGTCCCCAAAAAGTGCCATTTAGTATCCGATTTGTAGACGCTATACCTTTTGTGCAGACCAATCAGTATACATTTATTGGGATTTTTTACCAAAAATATGTAGCAGAGTACATATTGGCATAAATGGATGAAGCAATTCGCTTTTTTTTTTTTTTTTTTATTGGAGATGTTTTACAGCAGAGAGTAAAAGATTTTTTATTTTTTTCAAAATTGTTGGTCTTTTTTTGTTTATAGCTTAAACAAATTAAAAGCGCAGAGGTGATTAAATACCAACCAAAGAAAACTCTATTTGTGGGAAGGACATACATTCTATTTGGGTGCAGAGTCGCATGACCGTGCCTGCCGGGTAAACCTTCCTGAACTGAAGTGGTTAACATTGGTCGTCATTGCCCAGTGTGCCCCAATACATTGGTGGTTCATGTACCCCTTTACATTGATGATCAGTGCTCAGTATACCCCTTGTATTGATGGTCAGTGATCAGTGGGCCCCCCTTCCATTGGTCATCAATGTTTCCCCTTATTTGTGTTCCAGTGCTCAGTGCATCTCATACATTGGCAGTCAGCGTTCAGTGTTCCCCCCTGACATTTCTGGTCAGTACTTTCTGTGTTACTTTAAAATAGTGGTCAATGCTCAGTGTGCCTCCTTTTATTGATGGTGAGTGTAATCCCTTACATTTAGTGGTCAATGATCAGTTTGTCCTTTGCATTGTTGGTCAATGCTGAGTCTGCCCCCTTGCATTGGTGGTCAGTTCTCCCTGTACACCAACCCCCACCCCTTCCCTAAGTTTATTGGTCAGTGTGCTTCCTTACATTGGTGGTCAGTGCTTAGTGTGCCCCTTTACCTTTACAGTCAGTGCTCATTGTGTCCCATTACACTGGTGGTTAGCAAGTCCCAGTTATTGATGGGCAGTTTTCTCTTTACATTGATTGTCAACCTGGCTACCCATGCAAATTCAGCAGCATATTTATTATGTCAATGGTGGCAACAGCAGGCCAGAGGGTGGCTGAGCAGGCAAGCATGCTGTTGGTATCCTCACATTAACCATCCCTATAACCCACACGCTAGCCCTCCCAGTAACCCCCCGACTAGCCCTCCTTGAAACCTGCACAGTAGCCATCCCTGCAATCCTCACACTAGTGAAACCTGATTGCACATACTGCCAGGATCCTCCTGAAATGGCTGAATACATTGTAACAGGCAAGGCACTATTATTTCTGGGGAGTAGCATACATTTTTAGCTACGTTCCACCTCTACACATTCCTACTGGTCCATCACCATGATAGGCAGACATACTGGTCAAACAGAGTGTACAGGAAGTGGGAAGGGAGGGGTAGACTTTGGCACTAGCATTGCCTTTCAGAGCCCTCTGAGACATGGTCATTACCTCCCCTGACCAAGGGGTTAATTTACTAAAAACAAACAGACTATTCACTTTGCAACAGAATCGTTCTTTGCAAAGTGAAAAGCCTTTTCTTCTTCTGTAAATTTACTTGTGTCCCTTTAAGGTAAAATGTCTGCAGTTAGCATATTTTACAATGTTTTCTAGATACATTTTGCATTTCACTGGTTGATTTTATATGTTTTGAGCTGCACTTTAAGTAGACCTAAAGCTACTAATTCAAAACTGTGTGAATGCTGCTGATTTGAGGCTCCCACTGGTTTTTCATTTTTCTAAGCCTCTAGATTTCTGTCTTTGGTTTTTTGACTCTACTCCTTGCCACTGCTACTATTTTCTCACTTAGCACTAATATTGATTTTAGAGACAAATGTCTTACTGAAATTCCAAAATATGCGATTTTACTTTAGCACTGAAAGAGAATGCAAAAAATGTCAGGGTGTTATTATTGAGATAGATGGGGACTTTAATAAACTGTTACTATAAACATTTTGTCAGCATGTAAGAGCCGATGAAAATAAATGACCAACGAAGTCCATAGAATTTACATAAACAACAAAAATAAAACTGAAGAATATTATTACAAGGCCAATTATTTACCAGCAGCCAACGTGTCTCCAGAAATAATAAGTTACGTTTCTTTAGCTGTTGCGTTTCACACTAAGAAAAAGTTGAATTGCAAAAGAATTTTTAATGGGATGTTTTGAATGCAATTAAATTTCGGATATGTTGAATATGTCCAACTGTCACTGCAGTGTCTGGCAGTCCGCCTAAAGCCTGGATCTGTCAGAAAATAATGACATCACAAATCACTTGAACATTTATAAATAGGATTTGTTTCTTTATTTTTTAATGAAAAAGAATTCAAATTGATGCTAGGCGACAGACCAGATTGTAACATCCATATACATACACATATGTTTCTACTTCAGTGGTTACGGGTTTACATTTTGAACTGTAGATGCCATTCACTCTTTACCTAAAAGTATCATACCAGAAAATAATTACAACATTATTATGTAAAATCTTCATCAAAAAGGAATTCCACCATGTAGTAGGCCCCTTTCTTCTTTCTAATCTTCCCTGCTACCTGCTGGAAGAACCCACTGCCAGTGGAGATGCAAACTCAGGTGCGAATCTGGTTACTGGTTACTCCTAGGATTAATCCTTATCTTGTATAAAAATGCAAAGTTGTCAAATACTAAGCATGCTTCAGCACCACAAACAGCTGGCTTTAGCTGTGGATTGACCGTTTGCAGCGGGCAACCATTAGCTAGTGCTCCATGAAAGATCTGCACCCCAGAAATGCAATATGTTCTGCCATTGCCGAGCTCCAACACCTTAAAGGCTAAGTTCACCTAGTCATCCAGAATTTAAAATTTCGTTATAAATAGTAGCCTCTTCTAATGTTCTTTTCTATACCAGCCATTCCAATGTGCTTATCTCTCATTTACCTCATCTATGGAAGCTTTAATTTGCCACATTCCTGTTTGAATTTAAAAAAAAATGTCTAATGCTTCCATCACTTCCTGTAGATCATCTCCTATCATGCACTGGCTTTCTGCATCTCAGAATAGGCATGTATTATCAGTCTGGACCTAACCGCCTTTATTATTATACCACCTCTCTTTTTATTCCCACCCACATTATGTACAAGCCGATTGTACAATCTCTTTTAGATCTACCATCATGAAGTGGTACATAGGGTTAATACCCAATTTCATTACGGACATATTATTGCCCTTAATTCTGATAGCCTACCGTCATGTGACTACAAGAGTTCTACATGGTCACACACGTTTATATGGCAGAATCGGGTAACAAAGTATAACCCATTAAGAGTTTATAGTAGTGGGTTCCAACATTGACACCTGTTGTGCAACTGTGTGTTTTTTCATTGTCTCGCTTTGATTTGGTCATTACTATGTGGAACAAATGATGGCAATGCTGGTTGTTGGTTTTATGTTGTGTTATCTTGCAAAATTGTTCAATAAAAATTATTGGAACATAGATCTACCTAACTTGAGACTATGCCCAAACAGAATATTCTCTAGAGTTTGCACTACAAAATATCTTCAGTTAGTCATTGAAAGATACTTATATTACCTCCAGTTTCACCCGTTCAGGTGTTCCCCTGAACACCCAAATTTTCTCTAAATTCGGTAGGCTGTTTGTCTGCGGAACTCACAGTCAATATGTTGAGGAGCAGGGCCGGGAAGCCTGGTATGGATCAGGAGGGGGGGGGGGGGCTGCTCGCTCGTGAAACAATAAAAATGTAAAAATCCTTTAACCGTTTGCTGACCAGTGCACGATGATATACGTTGGCACAATGGCATGGCTGAGCAAATGGGCGTACAGTTACGTCCCCTTTAAGTAGTGGCATTGTGGGCATGCGCATTCCGCCAGCACGCCATGTGCTCCGTGACTATGTCCCGTGATTGTGTCACAGAGCGGCAGAATGGGGAGATGCCTATGTAAACAAGGCATTTCCCCATTCTGTCTAGAGACATGACAAAGATCTACTGCTCCCTGTCATCGGGAGCAGTGATTGCTGTTATGGCCTAGGTAGCCCATACCCCCCTAACAGTTAGAATCACTACCTAAAGCCGCGTACACACGGGCGGACTGTATGGCCTACTTAGTCCGTCATACAATCCGACGGACAGTCCGTCATACTTTCGAATGAACGGACTTGACCACACACGGATGCACAAACAGTCCGTCGAAAGCTTGCACGATGACGTGTACAGCAGGTTCGACGGGACTAGAAATAGGAAGTCCAATACACAGCAATGCACCCTTCCGCCGTGTAAATCCTTTCTGAGCATGCGCCATTCTTAGTCCGTCGAACTAGCCTACTGACGAGCGGATTGTCCGCTGAAACCAAAGTATGACGGACAGAATTTCGAAAAATCCAAAATACTTAGTACGCCAGACTGCACGCTGAAAAAGTCCGCTGAAGCCCACACACGAGCGGACTGTCCGCTGAAATGTGTTTAGACGGACTAAGTAGGCCATACAGTCTGCCCGTGTGTACGCAGCCTAAGACACACTTAACCCCTTGATCGCCCCCTAGTGTTTAACCCCTTCCCTGCCAGTGTCATTTATACAGTAATCACTGCATTTTTATAGCACTGATCGCTGTATAAATGACAACGGTCCCAAAATAGTGTCAAAAGTGTCCAATGTGTCCGCCATAATGTCACACTCCTGATAAAAATTGCAGATTGCCGCCATTACTAATAAAAAAATGAATAGTAAAAATCCCATAAATTTTTCGCCTATTTTGTAGACGCTGGTAGGGATTTTTGGGGGAACCCATACCATTTTTTATTTTGGCTTGGGGTTCCCCTTAAAATCAATACCAGACCCAATTCTTTAGAAATGTCATTTTTCGTGCAGAATGTTTAATACATGCTACAGATGCGCCACTTTACAGGCAGAGCCAATCAGTGGGTTCCAGTGGACTCGATGTCCACTGGCTGCAATCATTTTCAGCAGAGATAGGGGATCTGCCGAAATAAACAAGGCAGATCTCTGTTCTGACAGGGGATTACGCTGAGATCTTGTCTTTCTGCTATGCAGGAAGATGGATCTCTGTGTTATCCCAGGCAGCCCATCCCCCATACAGTTAGTAAACACACCCACGGAGCACAGTTAACCCTTTGATCCCCCCTGATGTTAACCCCTTCCCTGCCAGTGTCATTAGTACAATATCAGTGCATATTGTTAGCACTGATCACTGTAATAATGTCAGTGGTTCCCAAAAAAGTGTCAAAAAAATCAGTTAGGTGTCTGATATATCTGCTGCAATTTCACAGTCCCACTAAAAATCACGGGTCGCCACCATTACTAATAAAAAAAGAATAATAATAAAAATGCCATAAATCTATCCTCTATTTTGTAGATGCTATAACTTTTGCGCAAACCAATCAATATAAGCTTATTGTGGTGTTTTTTTTTTTTTACCAAAAATATGTAGCAGAATTTTTTAATATTGGGTATGTTTTATAGCAGAAAATAAAAAAATATGTCGTTTTTTTTCAAAATTGAATGTATTGAAAGCTCTATTTGTGGGAATAAAAGGACATTTATTTTATTTAGGTACAGCATCGCATGACCACACAATTGTTAGTTAAAGTAACACAGTGCCGTATCGCAAAAAATGGCCTGATCGTTAAGGTGGTAAATTGCATTGAAACATGTCCCCCAGGGCATTGCCCAGGCTCCCATACACTTTTTATGGCCAATAACTTGCATATAAGCCTTCAAAATGGGGGCTTTTGATTTTTCTTGTTCGGGTCCCAAAGACTTCAGTTGAGTTCACGGTTGAAGGCCAAACTTTTTAACTGCTCTGGAGTTGTGGTGTAAACCAAACCAGGGAGTGTTCCATCTCTAGTAGGCTGTAACCATTGTACAGATACACCATTTCACAGACAGGTAAGGTACCTCACATCTGTATTTGCAGGTGTGTGTGGGGCAGTGGGAATTTTTGTTTGTTTTTTGATACATTTTATTACATTTTTTGTTTTACACTTTATGCAGACATGTCTTTCCTGCCATCTAAGATCTGCTTGGTTAGCTGCTTCCCTGGCTGTATCAGCCAGGGAAAGACAGCTCTGAAACAGCTCTTTGACAAAATCATCATGGCTTCTGGTTTCATTTAGTGCAGAGGAGATTGGGAAATGGACCAGCCATCTGCACTGTGGAAGTGATCTGGCACCACCAGATCAATTTCACTTTGCTGCTAGGAGCCGGCTGCAAAAACGGACCACATCCAGACGGCTGCTATTGCAGCCATCAGCTTGTACTTAACCCTTTACTCTTTTGACATGCTGCATATGTCCAAAGGGCTGAATTAGTTAATGTTGCCCTGCTGAGATTAGCAACCTCATCAGACTCCAACTGCCTACAACTTCATTCTCTGAGAACTGACAAGCCGGTGTACGGCTTTGAGCAACTGCACTTCTGGTTTACTGCAGGAACATAAAACTGTGGCTTGGCTCTTAGACATCTAATGGGTTACAGGTTATTGTTTTTTAGTCCCTGCCCCTCATCAAATATGATGGTCAAGGGTTCTGACTTCCCATATTTTGGTCTATGACTTGGAAAGTAATAAAGCCATAGGCAGCTGGTCAACCAGTTCAGAAAGGGATTGTTAATGATGCACTTCCTAATTTTGGTTGTGAATGTCCTTTAAGCTAGTAGGCCACCACCCCCAACTTCTGGATGAGTTTCCCTTTATTATATGGAATAAAATGCCCCTGGTAAAAAAAAAAAAAAAAAACTTTTATATGTTGTAGAAATAACAGACTAAACCTAAATAATAAACAACCCTTTTCTAAATTCTCCCTAGTCCTACTGGCCTCTGGTATTGAACAATTTTCACAGCTAAGGCTTTAGAGTAAAAGAAAAACATGTGCCTTAGGAGCTTGAATAATTCAGGATATGTTGCAGTTCAACTTCAATTAATATTTGGCTCACATTCCAATTCTTGGCTTAATAGAATGTAAATAGAAGCAGAGAACACATTTTGCTGTGTAGTTCTACAAAATTAAGATGATTCGATATGCAACAAAGAAAGCATGCATCCGACTGCATTTACATACCAACTAACACCCCCACTGTTTATCTGTACCCTAATTACTTAATTGTTATACAGAAGAGCTGATTCTTTTCTTTCTAATACCACAAGCAAATACAATCTTATAACGATACAATGCAACAGTGAAAGCATCATTTTACACATTAAATGTTCTGTTATAATTGTTAAAACTCCCACTGTCCTAATCACTATTTATCATAACATTAGTAGCGTGAGTACACACAAGACATACAGTAGGTACTAGGTAGATGTGATTTTGCTGTTTACTGCCCATAACGTGACATATAGGGCTTTTGTTTTAGAGTTTACTGCAAACAATTTCTAAATATCCATCAAAATGTATTTACTTTTTATTTTTATTTGGTATAATGTATAGAATGGTAAAGGTTCACGCATTTGCTTTTTGCCTAATGTTTATTTTATTTTCAATGAAAATGTATCAAAAATCATGTTCATACATGTTGTAATGAGCATTACCTTGCACCAAGGTTCATTGACATTGAGCATGATGCATGATGAAGTGCAGTATAAAGTTAATTTAAACTACAGTTTAAAATTCATGGCAACACATATTCAAAAAGCACAGAATCAAAAACGCACCAAACCACAAAAGTGTGAATCAAAACAAAGCTCATCATATTTTGGTTGCCTATCTATGTCCCTCTCCATTTGTCCTAATGACCATTCTCACCAAGATGGAAAGAGTACAAAAATGATGATTGCCATACAAGCACAGTTCTTCTGACCAAATGATTTAACATTTGGACATAATGCAAATGCCTATACATGACTAGACTAGATACTGAAATTTTTATTATTTTGAAATAAAAACCCAACTCTAGCCAAACAAATGTATTTAGTTTTAAAACACAAAAGTATAGAGTATCTTGACAGTTTTCATCCTCATTGGGAAGATTTCCCCTCACTTCTTGTAAGAATAGTAGGTAAAAGAAAATCTTTCCTATGGGGACACAAATAAAAAAAAACCCAAACACTTTTCGCAGAGTGAGGAAGGGTTAGAACTTCTCACATTGGGATTTACTGAAACTGGAGAGTGGAAAATCTGGTGCAGCTGTGCATGGTAGCCAATCCACTTCTAACTTCAGCTTGTTAGATTAAAGTGGAGTTCCACCCAAAAACTGAACTTCTGCTTTAAGGGAAGGTGACCAACCTACATGCCACATTTGGCACATCATTTTTTTGGGGGGGGGGGGGGGATGGAAACCCTTCTTCTAACTTCCTCCCGGGGCACCGCGGTGATGGAAGTAGGTTCAACTCTCCCCCCCCCCTCTCGGCAATCATCTGGGAAATGTCAGAAGTCCCAGATAAATGCCAGCGTGCAGCGCATCTCACACATGCACAGTGCATGCCTGGCTGTGAAGCCGCAGCCAGGGGCCCACACTGACAATTCTGGCACCACAGAGAGGAGAGGGAGATGAGCGGGGCTTCAATCCCCCACATCGCAGGACCCTGGGACAGGTATGTGTCTGAATATTAAAAGTCAACAGCTGCAGTATTTTTATAGAACTGCACCAGACTTTGAACTCTCCAGCTTTAGTAAATCAACTCAACTGACAACCAGCTCCCCAATTTCTTGTACAAGTTTTACAAGAATAGGAAGGGATGGGGAAACCCCCACGACTGGATCACAGACAGACATTTTATTCAAGTTAGTTATTCAATATTAGGGCCTTTATATATTGCACTGCAGAGACAAACAGATTATAATAAAATAACATTTTATTCATGAAAAAGTAAAAATCCTGGAAATACATAAAATCAACTTACCACTGTAGGCCTATGCACAGATGGTTTAGACCATTACAGCCTAAAAGGTATGCATTATAAAGCTGACCTTTTTTTGCATGTTGTGGACATGTCTGGTTCTTCAGGACTGAATAAAGAAAATGATGTTGACATTTGGCATAAACGCCATGGTCTAGTCTTTACATCTAGGTTAGAAATATTTCAGTCTGTCTAGCTGTAATAACATCTGTGTGCATTTGTATAGTACTGAGAGGTTGGGGAAGTGGTTTAACTTGTATAAAAGTATGAGAGGCAAAATTGTAAGTTTATTCAGAAATAGCCTTTTTTTTTATTTCTAATGAAAACCTGTGAAGACTGGAGACCAAACACTATTTTCTCATTAGTTATTTGCTTAACTTACAGTATTTTTTCTGAATCGTATCTCTTTTATTAAATTAGTCAATTTTGCTCCTCAAATTAATTAATCAACTCTTTATTATCTTGAATGAAATAAAATTGAGCTTTTGTTGTGTGCATACATTGCAGTTACAGGTTATGTTCATAATGTAAATTTAACTGTTTACTTACACAACTCCTTATGTGGAAAAGGGAGAATATGAACTGAGAATTTTACTTCTAAGCACTCATTTTTAATAGCAGCATCTATTTTTCTGATTAGAGATTTTCCCTTTGGTGCTGTTAGGTTATACGCTTTAAAAAAGACATTGTGCAACTGATGCAGCAAAAATGTGCAACCTGAGGTTTGAATCATTGATTTTTCCCTATTCTGAAATATTGAAGCTGTGTTTTGAATGGATTTTATTGAAGTGCCTCCTGACTGAGGCTAGAGAGGTAATGAGATGTCCAGAAAGCCGTTATGTGAACATTCCACAAACATCCATTCCTTCCCTGTTCATGTACAGTGCTTACACATTGCACAAATTGTAAAGATAGGATGTCTATAAAGAAAATACTTTTGTAATTTATAAAGTATGGTATTATTTTATATACTTTCTCTCTAGATAAAGTTTAAGCTTTAAATATATCTTTGTGCAATTAATATATCTGTGCAACCAATCAAGTTTGAAAGTAGTATTTTAACCTTTTTTGCTTTTTCTTTCTGCCCCCTGAGGCATCCGCTGTGGTCACTAGCATTCTGAAAGTTTGGGAGTTCTGTATGATTGTTTATTAAACTATCTGCAACATCTTTAAATGCAGGAGAATGGGTAGGTGTGTCTGCCTTAAAGCAAACTTATGGTTTTGCTCTACATAACATTAAATATATAACTGCAACTAGAATAATTAGTTGATCTGTCATTAAATAAGTCTATTGCAACCCCCTGTACAGAAGATGTCTGCAAAAGAGACCAGTCCTAAGAGCCAATAAGATTGTGCTGATGGTTAAGATGTTTATGACAGGAATGGAAAAAAAGGGTGAGTTGGAGAGGGGGAGAACAGTATGTACTGTGGGGAGAAATAGATACTTGAGGGAAAGATCTGTACTTCAGAGGGAGACATCTGTACTGGAGGGAGAGATATTTACTGGTAGACTTGTGCACAAGAGAAAATTTTGTTTAGTTTAGGTTCGTTGTCATTTGTAAAATATATAATTTCATTCTGTTATATTCGTTCTATTGTGTTAATGTGTTTTTGGATAAATTTGTCATTTCTGTAGTGCCGAAAATCGTTATTCTGAATCTCGAATCATGTTGAATTGATTCGTTATATGTGCTATAATTTAATTTGTATTGATTGAAATTTGATATTTATGTATCTATATATATTCGTGATAATGATTTGTAGTTTGGAAAGTCGTTTGTTTATTGAATCTTCCAACACACACAATGACAATATCTCTTCTCCTCTGCGCAAATACAATACAACACCCTTCTCACTCAGTTCTCAGGAATGCACTTTGCCAGTATTCCAACCTCCAGCACAAAATTAATCAGCTGCTTGGACTGTAAGATTTACTTTGAGTTGACCTTTTGTTTCATTAGATCTTTAACAAATTACCGAATCATGTTGAATTAATTCATAATATTCACTATAATTTCTTTCCTATTCGTTGACATTCGTTATTTTTCAGCCCAATTTCGATTTGTTACAAAACAAATTGCACAAGCCTATTTACTGGGGAGGGAGAGAGATGTACTGGAGATAGATCTGTATGGGGAACAGGGATCTGTATTGGGGGTTGAAGAAATCTGTACTGGGGAGAAGTCTACTAGGGCAGAGATAAATGTTTTGGGGAGGGAGAGATCTGTACCAGGGGGGAGCTGTACAGGGGAGAGATTGTTACTAGGAAGAAATTTGTATGGAGGTGTTCTGTGGCAGGTGGGTAGGGGTTGTACAAGGGAGAGATCTATACTGGTTTAGAGAGATATGTACTGTGGGTAAGCTCTAATGGGAAGAGATCTGTACTGGAGGAGAGATCTGTACTAGCTATGATGAAATCTGTACTGCTAAGAGAATTGTACTTGGCAATAAAGGGGTGAGATCTGTACTTGGGGAGAGATCGGCATTGGGAAAAAGATCTCTATTGGATAGGGGGCCGATCTGTGCTGGATAAGGATCTGTAATGGGAGAAAAGATCATTACTGGAGAAGAGATCTGAACTGGGGGGATTTTGTACTTGGGGAGATCTGTGCTTGGAGGAAGATTTGTATTGGGACAGATCTGTACTGTAGGAGATCTGTACAGAGAAAAGAGTAGTGGGGAGAGATCCATACATGAAAGGGGAATGTGAAAAGGGGGATTTGCACTGGGTAATGATCTATAGTGAGGGAGATCTGTATTGAGGATAGAGAAGTTTACTGGGAGTAGGTCTGGGGGAAGAAATCTGTACTTGGGTTGAGAGAACAGTAATTGAGGAAAGATCTGTACAGGGTAATATCTGCTCTGGGGGACATCTGTATTGGGGGGTGTGACGAAACGTCCCTACACTCCGAGTGAGTGCTTTCCTCATATACCACTTCCTCCCAGCCTGAATATAGATATCAGATATTTCAACCGCTCACAAGCACAAAAAGAAGACAACACTTGCTTAACTGCCCAACATGGACTGATTTATTAGAACCAAAATGACAAGTATTTATAATACAGTAGAAGGGGAGGTCCCCCCCCCCATGATCATTTATTCTAACAATATAACTGTAGCCAGAAACAGAATTAACCTGAGCTAATTATCTAAATCAACACTCAGACTAGTTGACTGAGAGATAAGACTTTTTGGCTCATAACTCACTAATAATTCAATACACATTACCATATACATCAACACAGGGTTAAGTAGCACAAACAACAACATGTGGAATACTCTTACAAGCCAGACTAGACTAATTTACATTATACAAGGCAACAGACAGGTGGCTGGAGTTCATGACATTAGTATCTGACAGTTTGTTTTCCAACAGCATGAGACAACACACATTAGATCTCATCTTTTTGAGCGATCTGTGTTTGGGGACAGACCTTTATGAGGAGAGATCTGAACAGGGCAGGTTTGTACTGGGGGAGATCTTTACTTAGGGAGAAAGATCTGTACTGGGGGGGATGTGCACTGGAGAGAGATATATGTAATGGGAGAGGAGATCTGTATTGGGGAGGGAAGCTGTATTAGTGGAGGGAGTGCTGTACTGGGGAAAAGGGAAGATCGGTACTGGAGGGGTTTTGGCTTGGTAAAGGACATCATTTTTGTTGTACTCTGTCTAATGACCAGTGCATTATGCCTTCCTTATCATTTCAATCTATGCAATATCGTATCCAAACCTCTGCATTACACACTCCTAAACTCAGCATTATATACACTGTTGCTGTTTATTTTGCACTTTTGTACTTCAGTACGTTGGGTTGTATATGACATATTCCTGCCCACTGTACTCTAATACATTATATACTCCTGACCGGAGCACTATTTATATTGTACAGAAGTTGTTGGTTGCCATTGAATATGTGACTACAGACTAAATTTCTTTATAGTATGCGAAGTACAGAAAAACATACAGTATGTTATGGAAAAGTTTTATTTTTTAACAATGTATGTGTCAGCTTGACTTTCACCTGTGGCACTGTATTTTTGAAATGTTTTATTTATAAGGTTTGCATCCAGAAATTACATAAGTAGTTTGTACGACAAACAGAACATTACAGTGTAACAGTGTACACTGTATTACATGCATTGTAACAATTGTATGATACCACTAATCAAAGGGTGTTTTCTGCAACAGTGTGGTACAGCAATGAGAACTTGTCAATGCCGAGACATGACATATACGTTTAGTTTGTGATATGGCTCAGCCATACTGTCAGAGCTGGAGCACACCAAAAGTTTGTAGATATTTTCCCGGGGAGGGGTACGGGGGGGGGTGGCTAGTAAGAAGGAAGAGGAGGAAAGAAGGGGGAGCCATAGAGGGAGGCAACTGGGGCAGGGATCAAGAGTTGGATGAATGTGGGGATTGTAAATATTCAAAGATAAAGTGCATATTCACCAGAATAATGGAAAAGGTCCCAGTAGATTAAACTGGCCTTGTGATCCTCAGTTTTATTTTTGAATGTGGCAGTCAGGTCTTCCATGTGTTGAATGTCATTCGCTCTGGTTGTGATCTGGTTGGTGGGCATTGTTTTTTAAATGGTGGGAATGCAGACCTTGGCAGTGTCCAGTAAGTTTTGACACACTTTGACCACTTTTGATATGCTTCAGCTCTGACACACCCAAAATTTGCCATAATGTACAGCCTTATTAGTTCTACATACCCAAATTTTAACCCTGCCATGCGTCCTGGCTACAATAGTGGTTAGTGGAAATGCCCGTGGTACATTGGTTGTAAGAATACCCTTATTACACTGGTGGTCAGTGGAAATGATCCCATTAGATTTCTGGTCATGTGACAGTGCTCATATTATAATAATGGTAGTTGTAAATGTTCCCATACAATGTTAGTCAGTGTCATTGCCTTTATTAAACTAGGGGTCAATGGCAATGCCACCATTGCATTGGTGGCAAAGGAATAAAGGAATGAGATATTATACGAGATTTACTAAATTTGAAAGGATTTGAAAGTTTTCATACTATAAATTGTGTAAAAATTCCATGATTGTGATATATATATATATATATATATATATATATATATATATATATATATATATATATATATATATATATATATATATATTGGCATCTTAGTCATGTTGGTAGATGCTCATGGCAATGCTTTAAAAAAAATAGTGCTGGTGTTTTGGTGCGAAAGAAGGATGAACGCACTGTCATCGGTAATTTTATGATCTCTCACTGGCTGTGAAAGATAATAAATAGCTGTAAGCATTTTATTTACATATTACTAAAAATCCAAGAACAACAGGAAAGCATACCTTAGAGGTTGGTTCTGCTTTTACATGGACTGATCTTTTGATTTCCAGAAAATAAAAGTAAGTTACGTCCTTCTTTCAAATCAAGGAAATTCAGCTATCTCAAAGTGCCAACATAAACAAGTTTTTCAAGCAGGAGATGCTTTTCAGATGACAGGCTAAATTGAGACATTTGTCTTGCCAACTTCAAGTCCTGTAAAACCGTTCTGTGGAAGTGAATTTTAGAAGGCACAAAGAGGATCATACATTTAAAAAAGTGACAACAGCATGTTCACCAATGGAATATGGATTATGTGTTATGGACACCGAGAAATGCTAAATATTATGATTGATGAAAGTGATTGAGGTTTATTGAATAAGACAACCTGTAGTGAATGCAATCTGTACCAGTGATGAAAAGGAATACATACTGCATTTTGATGAATCGGTGAAGGGGGAAACAGACATTAGGCTTTCAGTGAGAGGAAACTAAGCCAAACATTTTTGTTTTTTATTAATTTATTGATTTGAAGATTTGAAACATCTATTTATGGACTCAGGTTTATGTCTACTCATTTCTGTTCTGTGGTATCTTTACATGATGTGAACAAGTGTTACAGGAATATTAAGACACCAAAAGCCAAAAACCTGAGCTTCTTACTCTTCTTTTACTCTGTTAAAAAATGTTTGTTGCATTTTCTGTCCCCATTGGAAATATTAACCTTTGCATCCTGTCCTTGTGGGGCCAACTTCTCTACAGGGACACAGCCAGTATTAAATAGGTGACAATACCAATACCAATCCATCTGCAATCTGTGCAGCACTGTGCACCGCTGACAGGACTTCCATCTTCACCCGGTCTTCCTGCGGTTTTAAAAGTCCTGCATGCTACATCTTTGGTAAACTTTTCAAAAGCACACCAAAAATGCACCTTCCAATTTAAGTCAAGGGAGATGCACCAAAAGTGCATCAAAAATTCACCAAAGGTGTGTTTTTTGGTGCATTTTTGAGGGTCATATGACAACTTTTTTCAGGTAGGAGGATATTTCCACTAAAGCCTGTATACACGCCCACATGTGTGCTGTCTATATCATGTGACTTGGCTAGCTCTGAGAACAAGTAAATATTCTCTACAGCATAAAAGACACAACTGAGCATGTGCAGGTTGGCTACTCTGACTGTCTTAGCTGGCCTTCCCCAGGTAGACAGTACAGGAGGGGAGGATCTGTGCACACAGGATAAAACAGCCTTTTTACACAATAAAGAGGATTAACCCCTTAAGTTCCACCGTGAGTATAAAAAGCATGCTATGCTGCATATACAGACAGATTTTACTGTTGTGGGTAACACTTTAACTAGTCTTTACTGTTATGCTGACTTGTATGTTCTGTGTACAGTAACTATTATGGTTTGTAACTCAAAGTATTTAAGCCAATAGATCAGCATAACAGACATGAAACTAGCATTTTCATAAGTATATAATCAATGGAAATCCCTAACCTCTCCTATTTTGTTTAAGACAGGTTTACTTTAAACTCACTCAGGTTATATAAGAGAAGTGTGAACAGCAAGCTTTGACAAAGTATTTGCAGAGCTTCCAGGAAGCTTTTTTAAAGATTTTAACGTACCATTCAACTCCAGTTTCTAAATGTTGAACACTGATCCTAATGGGAGCACTGATTGCCACTGTAAGCCAGCTGCTTGCAGGCTTCAGCAGACTTAAAGTGGTTGTATAGTCAAAATTTTAACTTTTACCTACAGGTAAGCCTATAATAAGGCTTACCTGTAGGTAAAAAAAATCTCTTAAACCTGTACGGTTTAGGAGATATTCCCCTTGCAATGAGCCGCTGACTGCAGCAGTGCATGCGCACAGGGGATTCTCGGCTGAATGCCCAGCAGATGCTGGACCATGCCGAAAAGAAATCTCCCGCACGCATGCACGGGAGTGACTACATCGCGGTTCAGGCCACTCACAGTGCCAGAACCGCGACACCCGGAAGACATGCCGAGGGAACATGTCAGCTCCCTTGGCGTGGATCGGGTGAGATGTCAGGGCCTCATTCTAAGGTAAGAATTTCATAATGAGCTAGTATGCAGTGCATACTAGCTCATTATGCCTTTTGCCTTACAGATGTGTAAAAAAAAAAAAAAATGTCAGCAGGTATACAACCGCTTTAACAAGCTTCAATAATTGCTGAAGCCGGCTAGCAGTTTGTTTAAAGTGGCAGTCAGCACTCCCATTAGGATCTATGTTCAACTTTTACAAATTGGAGTGGAATTGCACTTTAAATGCTTCAACAAAGCTTGCTGAAAGCTCTGCAAATGCTTTGTCAAAGTTTACTGTTCACATTGTTCTTTTATATGCTAAAGCCCGTGTGAAACAGGCCTAATCCAGGCACCATGGGGCTCATGTAATGTTTCAAGGTAAAATTTGACACCCTGAATCAGGAAATACCCAATCAAGGTCCTTCATGGCAAAACTATCAGAACTATCAAAACTAAAATTACATTTGACATTTAATTTTAAGGCTTATATGAGATGTTTGTGATTGGTTAGAATTACTTAAAAGTATATTTTAAACCAAACATTATTCGTTACAAGAACTTCATCCAGTCCTTTTTTAAATTCCACCATTGTATTTGCCATTAATGCAATGAATTAAAAATTAATTATAGCAATATGTCTTCATGTCAGAGGAGAGAATACGTACAAAAGTAAGCATTTGTTTTTTCTGGATTGAATTGAAACCACCCAAAGAGCGTGTGTTCCTTTTTTTTGTGATTATAGAAAAAAAATTTCCAAAGTTGCACAGACTTTCAAAACTAGTCAATTAAGTATTTGCACACATTGCATTGAAAAGAAAGTTGAATATAATGGGATGAATCCATTGTGATAACCTGAGGTCACCCGACCATTTACAATGCTAAATAATGCTAAGTATACCTGTTAATTGAACAGAAGAATGTAAAGATCTCTCATGTTGCTTATACAGCCAAACACCACTTTGTTGATGAGGAAATGTTGCATGAAGAATGCTGGGACACTAAGGCTAGCCACACATGAGTTGAACAGATTCTTCTATGCACACACTTGATGTGGAAGGGGGAATCCCTCCTGCTGGGCCTTTGCATAGTGACAGTGGCGAGACCTCCCCACCAACAGAATACACTGATCATCACCACCGGCTGTAGTTGGCAGTGCTGATCGAGAGAACATTTTGCAACAGGCTGGTTGTATACAAGTCTATTGATAGGTTGTGCAAAACCAGCCTGTCCATACATGGATGGGAATTCAGGGGGTCCCTGTTGAACTGGCCAAATTTCGATGCGTGTATGGCGTATACACCGCTCCCACAATGCCCTGCCAATTGAAATGAATGGGCAGCACTGCTGAAATCGCCTGCAAAGTGATTTGCAACACAGGCGCTATTAACCCTTTCTTTGGCGGGGGTTAAAAGCACACAAAAAGCACCGCTATAACAATGGTAAAATGGGGCTTTACCGCTAACGCCTTCACCGTCCCAGTGTAAAAGGGGTCTAAAGTGGAATGTTGCTCAGTCCAGGAGTATCTAGGCCAGGTGACGTTTCTCCTAAAAGATGATTAGCTAATGTAAAGTTGCAGTTGTAAAGCTGGCTATAGTATAATATAGTAGAATTTAATTAGAATGTTTCTTTTAAAAATGCTTGTTCAATTTTTATAATTGTAAGTAAAATTGACATTCATTTTCAACCACAGTGACAACAAAATTCAAAAAAGCAGTATGCAAACTTTTTCACAAATGAACAAATTTCTAACACTGAATTTGTTTTTCATTCAGGAAATTACATTCATTCCAAAAGTGTAAGTTAACCACTTACCGACTGGTTCCTGTAGATATATGTCGGCAGAATAGCACGGCTGGGCAAAGTAACGTAAGGGTTCCTTACTAACGTAAGGAATTTCCTGCTGTGCACGCGTGCCTGCTGCAAGCTCCGTGACCGTGGGATCCGCTGACTCAATGTCCGCCAGGTGCCGTGATCGTGTCACAGAGCTGAAGAATGAGGAGATCCCGATGTAAACGCAGCATTCCCGTTCTGCCTAGTGACAGGACACTGATCGTCTGCTCCCTGTCATCGGGAGCAGCGATCAGTGTCATGTCACTGATAGCCCATCCCCCCACAGTTAGAATCACTCCCCAGGACACACTTAACCCCGCCCCACCCCCTAGTGGTTAACGCCTTCACTGTCAGTGACATTTTTCCAGTAATCAATGCATTTTTATAGCATTGATCACTGTATTAATGCCAATGGTCCCAAAAATGTGTCAAAATTGTCCACCGTAATGTCATGACAAAAATCACTGATCGCTGCCATTACTAGTAAAAAAAGAAATTTTTTTTTTATAAAAATGCCATAAATCTATGCCCTATTTTGTAGACGCTATAACTTTTGTGCAAACCAGTCAATAAACACTTATTGCTAATTTTTTTTTTACCAAAAATATGTTGAAGAATACGTATCGGCCTAAACTGAGGAAAACATTTTTTATATAGATTTTTTGGGGATATTTATTATAGCAAAAAGTAAAGAGTTTTTTTTTTTCCAAAATTTATGCTTTTTTTAATTTATAGTGCAAAAAATAAAAACTGCTGAGCTGATAAAATACCACTAAAAGAAATTTCTATTTGTGGGAACAAAAAAGGACGTAAATTTTGTTTGGGAGCCATGCCACACTCCCGCACAATTGTCCAATTGTCAGTTAAAGCGACATACTGCCGAATCGCAAAAAGAGCTCTGGTCTTTGGCCAGCAAAATGGTCTGGGGCTTAAGTGGTTAAAAGCAAGCAAATTGAATCTTGAATGACGTTCATCCAACCATTGAAAGTACAAATAATGTTCATACAAATATTTCTAAAATTATTCATACAAACCTTATTTTAAAAATCTACTAGTGTATAGCCAGCTGCAGCTGGACAGTGATGGAGATAAGGTGAGTATTGCAGAAATAGAAACTCTTTTATTTTCAAATATTTCTATGTGTTTGTGTAACTTTTTTTTAACTGTTTCAAAATAAATGATTTTCTGATAACACTAAAAATGTAGAATACAAATCAGTGACAGCTAGCAGCATTTAGGGAGCTGCATGTTCAGCCATTATAAATACATTGATTATCTGACTTTCCTGAGAGAAAATAGTAATTAAAATTGTGCTTGAAATTGGCTGAGGATATGTTAAAAATTAATTAGCCCATACAGCCTTTGTAAGGCAAGTCTGCAGAAAATTTGCTAGAAAAGAAAAGGCAGTCAGTTTAAAGTTATGCCCTTGTTTCAAGTTAAATTAATACTATGAATGAAGCCTTTTTTGAATGTTCAAATTAGAACTGAACAATTGTGCCTCTAGCTATGAATTAACATATACAGCCTTATTTAATACAAATTCCCTCTTATTTAATATGATTTTTTTTCTGTTTGTGCCTATTACAGTTACAGGGCTTTGCCATGCATTTGTAACCTTGTTGCCACAGCTAACAGATTAATCTGTCAGCACAAAATGTAGTAGCTCTTACTTGGTGCCTCTGCTGTTATTTTGGGATTTATTAAAGGGATAATCCAATTTCGAATTTTGAAAACATAAATAACATGTTATTTCTGTGCAAGGTGTTTGGTAACTGAATGTTATTCATAGAGGCATCCGTTGTGGCTGAATGCCTGCTGTTCTGGCAGTTAAAGCAGAACTAAACCCTCCTATCCTTTTCAACTAAGAAGGCTGCCATCTTAGCCACTGTTGGGTTTGCAACTGCCATAGTGCTGCCCATGTGATCAGTCATGACTCCAGCCATTTGATGGTTTGACAGTTTGGTTGAAAGCACAAGCAAATAAGACAGTTAAGCATTCCTTTTTTTTTTAAACTGTTAAAGTGATGGGTTTAGTTCCACTTAAAATAATGATAAAACACGCCACTGAGCCACACCATCACACATTCCTTTTGGCCCATCACTAGTTTGATGCTACAAAAAAAAGGGGAGGGGGGTTGGTCATAGTATTTCAGGATTGGTTTTGGGGATTTTGACCCCATACACATTATTCGATTCCTGCCTGCAGAATTTTGTCTTCAGATTTACCAAAACCATATAATATGAGGTCAAACCTTAATGCCCCGTACACACGAGCGGACTTTTCGACATCAAAGGTCCGACGGAACAATTCCGGCAGACCATTCGATCGTGTGTGGGTTGCAGCGGACTTTAGATTTGTAAAAATCTGACAGACTTAAGAAATGGAATATGTTTAAAATTTTTCCCCCGGAACTCCGCCGGACCCAGTTCCTACCGAAAAATCCACTCGTGTGTATGCTAGTCAACAAAAAGACAAAAACCGACGCTAGGGCAGCTATTGGCTACTGGCTATGAACTTCCTTATTCTAGTCCGGTCGTACGTCATCACGTTCGAATCCGTCAGACTTTAGTATGATTGTGTGTGGCCAAGTCCGTTCATTCGGAAAGTCCGTCAGAACTCTGTCAGAACTCCGTCAGAACTCCGTCGAAAGTCTGTCGGACCTAGTCCCTCAAAGTCTGGTCGTGTGTACGCGGCATAAGAGTTCCTATTTATATGCAATCAGCCAGGCCCTTGCACTACATGGTTTTGGTAAATCTGAAGACAAAAATCTGCAGAAAATCTAATAGAGTGAGTATGGGGCTTTAGAGTTTTAGTTATCCTTTTTTTTTTAAAGGGTTAGTATTTGTTTCAATATAATTTTGATAGGGTCTTTAAATCTTACATTTGCTTATCTCATAATACGGAACATAAGCTTGTTGCTGACTAGGAATGAGACAACAGTTCAGTCCAAACCAAACTTTGGCTGTTCAGACATTTGGACGAAATCTCACAATTTGTCCCATTTGACCACCTGTTAGGTGGGAGCTGCAAATCATATATAGTATTTTTTCTCCTTCTATATATGACAGCTTCTCGCTGTCAATGGTTCCTAGGGTGATGGCACCTGCTATGTGCTAGCCCCCTACCCTCCCTTTCCCTTATAGAGCTGATAGCTGGCAAGAAGTACTGTCTGGATTGGTCATTTCTGTCAGCCAGTGGGCATCCTGGTTGTAGATGTAATTACAGCAAGGAATTTGAGGGGGGAGGATTTATTTAATACTGTTATTTTTTTACTGTTTCATTTTTTTTAACCACTTAAGCCCCGGACCATTTGGCTAGACAAAGAATGGACCACTTTTTGCGATTCAGCA
Source organism: Lithobates pipiens (assembly GCF_037356315.1). Classification (NCBI taxonomy): domain Eukaryota; kingdom Metazoa; phylum Chordata; class Amphibia; order Anura; family Ranidae; genus Lithobates; species Lithobates pipiens. The sequence goes on along the minus strand of NW_027507785.1, from coordinate 221,495,174 downwards.
CTGTGTCACTTAACTGATAATTGTGCGGTCCAGCGATGTGGCTCCCAAACAAAATTGACGTCTTTTATTTTACCACAAATAGAGCTTTCTTTTGGTGCTATTTGATCACCTCTGCGGTTTTTATTTTTTGTGCTATAAACAAAAAATGAACGCACATTGAGAAAAAAATTCATTATTTACTTTTTGCTATAATAAATATCCCCCAAAAATATATAAAAAAACGTTTTTTTCCCCAGTTTAGGTCGATATGTATTCTTTTACATATTTTTTGGTAAAAATTATCCCAATAAGCGTTTGATTGGTTTGCGCAAAAGTTATAGCAACTACAAAATAGGGGATAGATTTATGGCATTTTTATTAATATTTTTTTTTACTAGTAATGGCTGCGATAAGCGGTTTTTATCATGACCGCGACATTATGGCAGACACGTCGTACATTTTTGACACATTTTTGGGACCATTGGCATTAATACAGCGATCAATGCTATAAAATTGCATTGATTACTGTAAAAATGTCCCTGGCAGTGAAGGGGTTAACACTAGGGGGCAGGGGAGGTGTTAATATGTATCCTATTTTGTGTTTTAACTGAAGGGGGATGGGACTGTGCAGAGAAACAGATCGCTGTTCATACTCTGTATGGAAAGAAGATCTGTCAGTTCCCTGCTCAGAGAACCAGAAACTGTGTGTTTACACCGACTGCTCCCGGTTCTCCGTGTGCCCCGGGCAATCGGCGGCGATCAAGACCACCAGGGACTCGCATCAGCTCAGGGAGCGAGCGGGGGCCCCCTAGTGGCCATTTATGTTACCGATCTGCTGCCGCAGTACAACTGAAGTGGAAGCAATCACTCATCCTCTCTCTGTTCTGTCCAGTCAGGCTACGTGTTCATATAAGAAACTGGTAAAAAAAAATTGGGGGGGGACTCAACCCTTTTTTTTTTAGATTTTTGCATAGCTTTCCCCCTTAAAGGGACGGTAATTCTACTTATGTGGGGAAAAAAATAGCAATATATATATATATATATATATATATATATATATATATATATATATATATATATATATATATATATATATATATATATATATATATATATATAGTATATACAATTATATATTACACAAACCATATTGTAATTGACTGTTATTAAAAATCACCATTCTTTTCACTTTGCAGCACTGTAATTTTCTGTAAAATGCAATTCAATATGGCAACTTGGAGGTGTTCTGTATCTAAAATAAGGGTCTGGTATAAATGTCAGCGTTGCTGTATTAGGTTGTATATGTCTCACAGATGTGCCACCTCACAGGCAGGGTCATGGAATCCCACCTGCATTTTAATGAATGGAGTTTGTCATTTTTAATATTTGAGTTTAAGCAAGCTCCTTTTGACTTCAGTGGGCTTCGGATTTGGCACAATTGTATTCATGTTCCCTGAACTCTGCTTAAATTGAACCCTGATGTGTTCTGCTCATCACTATTGCTGGCACAGGCAGCAGTGCACCACTGCATACTGTTGGGGTCCAGTTTACTGCACCTCATTACCACATTGTGAAGTGCACCAAAGCATAACATCCTTAATACCCCGTATTGTCATAGCTTCTAATAAAATTAGGCAATCCCCTGTTTTCATTGTGTCTGGCAGGCCTAAAAGGGTGAAGCATAAATTAGTTATGCACAGCTAGTGGAGGATGAGCAGGTTCTGCATCTGCAGGACAAAGTGATGTTCAATTGCTTATTTTCTGACAGTTGGTGTGATATACTGATAGCATGTGGAAGAGATGGTATAGTGGAATACCAAGCCTTCATCATCGTAATCCATCTCCCTGTTTCAGAGTAGTGCAGTGTCATCAGCAGATGCACATACTCCCTCTTCTTCCACCTCTTCAAACACTGATCTTGCTATTGCTCCAAAAACTCACTGAAGAGTCAACACAATTATTTGAGCACATAATTAGTCACTAAATGTGCAGGAAATAATTGTATCAGATTATCAGGAAGAGAGCACCAGTGGTATAGAGGGAGGATACAATAGGCATATAGAAGCCATCACCAGGGATCTTCCTGTAGCCTACTGCCATGTACGCTTGATAAGGATGGTGGAGATGCAGAGATTGTAGAGGAAAAAAGTGAGGGAGGGGCCAAGTGGTTGATGTCCAGCAGATCAGAGGGTTCGGACCCAGCGGTTAGTAGGAGGAAGACATGGGACAGACTACAAGAAGTCAATTACATCCTTCCTAAACTTTGGTAGTTGTACAGTATGTGGGTAGGGTGAGATCATTGGGGGCACTGTTGTAGTCATCAACACTGAGGACTCAGCTTTATCTCCCTTCAGAAATATGAGTCTCTTTCATGTTGCAGTGCCTGTAGAAGGACCCTAGAATTTAGGCCATCAAGACAAGGGATCACTACCGGTTGGCCACCCTTTTGGATCCACTACAAGAGAAAAATGTCAGAACCCATCCTGCAATCAAAGAGGGAGCCAAAAATTCATCATCTAAAAGTGGTACTACAGAAGAACTTCTTAATCCTCTTTCCAGAGAGTGTCAGGATACTCTTTCATGGCCAATGTGGTATGGATTATCTGGTCAGCAATGGCAGTGGTTGCCAATGCGAGGCTTTAAAATCCTCCTTTCCTATGCATCGCCCAGACTTGGCTGCTGGCAGCGGTCAAAAGCAGCACCTAAACTATATGATCTTTAATTATATGAGTTCAAGGGTGGATGTGGTTACCCTCAGAATGGGTGAGCTCCTTGAATTTGGGAGACAAGGATCGATCACTGACCAAAGCAAGCATCTAGCACAGTGAGTGGTTTTGTGATATAAAATGTTTGCATTCTGTTCTGATTCTGCAAGCTAAATCATGTTTTTTTTTTTTTTGTCTCTTATTTTTCAACCTATTACAGTGCTCCATCAATCAAGGATATTTGTGGCTATTACCTTTCTACAATGGTGTAGTCTAACAGTGATTTCTTCATTAAAACCTGCCTGAGCTGAACATAACTGGGTTTGGTTCAGGGAAGGTACTATGAACTGTGCTGAAGTTCAGCATGTTAATCTAAAGTGGTAAAATCAGTCTTGGACATTTTCTTTTTTTAATGATTTTTTTTGGAAATGAGCAAGTACAAAATCAAGTGTACAAAATGTTGCAGTTAGAATGGAAATGAGTTTTACAAAGATTTCCGTTTACAACAGAAACAATACCATACATCTCCTTTACAGGGATCATGAAAATATGGACACAATATTTACATTGTAAAAGTTGTCCACAATACAACATTCAAAAGGCATTAAGACACAAAATTACCTGATATGCTCTGAAAGGGTACAGCACAGTTAACCAACTCAACTGGTTTTTAGTATAATTCATTACATTTTTTTTTTTCAGGAAATGGTGGGCATGTTTTGGCCACTTTGCAAGGCTAATAGGCAATTTTTTGTCGAACAACTGGAATTGTAGGACACATACTAATTGAAAAAAAAAATGAATAATATCCAATTTTACAGTGAGGAGCTTTTTTTGGTAATGCTTGAAGTGAGACATTACAAATTCCCACGTCCTTTAAATAACATATTCAGGGGAAACCATAAACTTGTCATGATATGGCATACCTGTACAATGTATACGTTGTGCTACAGAAAAAGTGACATTTACACAGGGAAAAAAAATCATATTTAAATTGCAAATTCAATTTCCTCACCAGTTTTCCTTGTAAAAAGCAGCCACAATTCTCCCTCCAAAAGAAATAATTAAATAAATAATAATAAAAAATAAACTAAAAATAGTAAATAATGTTCTAACCAATTTTAATTAGATTTTACAATGATTTTGGTTAATAACCACAAACTGATCCTTAACACTTTCGCTTATCGCTAATTAAAGCGGAGGTCCACCCTAAAGTGGACCTTCCGCTCTTTGGAATCCTCTCCCCCTCCGGCGCCACAATTGGCACCTTTCAGGGGGGAGGGGGTGCAGGTACCTGTACAGTACAGGTATCTGCACCCACTTCCGGCATAGATTCTGCAGAAGGCACGCCCCTTTCCGCAGAATCTATGCCCCTTTCTGAAAGTCCCCCGCTGCCTGCTGGGAAACACACGGATCCCAGAGACAGCGGGGACTATCCTTATTGCACTTCCTGATTCCCATACCCAAGATGGCGGCGGCAGCACCCGAGAGATGATCGAGAGATCGGCTTTGGGTGCCGACATCGCGGGCGCGCTGGGCGGGTAAGTGTCACTATTTTAAAAGTCAGCAGCTGCAGTATTTGTAGCTGCTGGCTTTTAAAAAAAAAAGAACGCGGACTCCCGCTTTAAGTGCATAAAACCACAATTCTCCCAAACTAACCAGGTTCTTAGGTAATTCATTTCAAAATATATCATATCCATTAACACCTGTATATTGTATAGGTACAGTGGTGTGAAAAAGTGTTTGCCCCCTTCCTCATTTCCTGTTCCTTTGCATGTTTGTCACACTTAAGTGTTTCGGAACATCACACCAATTTAAACAATAGTCAAGGACAACACAAGTAAACACAAAATGCAATTTGTAAATGAAGGTGTTTATTATTAAAGGTGAAAAAAAATCCAAACCATCATCGCCCTGTGTGAAAAAGTGATTGCCCCCCTTGTTAAAACATACTATAACTGTGGTTGTCCACACCTGAGTTCAATTTCTCTAGCCACACCCAGGCCTGATTATTGCCACACCTGTTCACAATCAAGGCATCACTTAAATAGGAGCTGCTTGACACAGTAAGGTCCACCAGAAGATCCTTAAAAGCTACACATCATGCCGAGACCCAAAGAAATTCAGGAACAATTGAGAAAGAAAGTAATTGAGATCTATCAGTCTGGAAAGGGTTATAAAGCCATTTCCAAAGCTTTGGGAATCCAGCAAACCACAGTGAGAGCCATTATCCACAAATGGCGAAGACATGGAACAGTGGTGAACCTTCCTAGGAGTGGCCGGCCGCCCAAAATTACCCCAAGAGCGCAGCGACGACTCATCCAAGAGGTCACAAAAGACCCCACAACAACGTCCAAGGAACTGCAGGCCTCACTTGCCTCAGTTAAGGTCAGCGTTCATGCCTCCACCATCAGGAAAAGACTGGGCAAAAATGGCCTGCATGACAGAGTTCCAAGGAGAAAACCACTGCTGAGCAAAAAGAACATCAAAGCTCGTCTCAATTTCTCCACAACACATCTTGATGATCCCCAAGACTTTTGGGACAACATTCTGTGCACCGATGAGACAAAAGTGGAACTCTTTGGAAGGTGTGTGTCCAAGTATATCTGGCATAGAAGGAACACTGCATTTCATAAAAAGAACATTATACCAACAGTAAAATATGGTGGTGGTAGTGTGATGGTCTGGGGCTGTTTTGCTGCTTCAGGACCTGGAAGACTTGCCGTGATAAAAGGAACTATGAATTCTGCTGTCTACCAAGAGATCCTGAAGGAGAATGTCCGACCATCTGTTCGTGTACTCAAGCTGAAACGAACTTGGGTTCTGCAGCAGGACAATGATCCTAAACACACCAGCAAGTCCACCACCGAATGGCTGAAGAAAAACAAAATGAAGACTTTGGAGTGGCCTAGCCAAAGTCCTGACCTGAATCCTATTGAGATGTTGTGGTATGACCTTAAAAACGCCGTTCATGCTCGAAAACCCTCTAATGTAACTGAATTAGGACAATTCTGCAAAGATGAGTGGGCCAAAATTCCTCCAGGACGCTGTAAAAGCCTCATTGCACGTTATCGCAAACGCTTGGTTGCAGTTGTTGCTGCTAAGGGTGGCCCAACCAGTTATTAGGTTTAGGGGGCAATCACTTTTTCACACAGGGCCATGATGGTTTGGATTTTTTTTCACCTTTAATAATAAACACCTTCATTTACAAATTGCATTTTGTGTTTACTTGTGTTGTCCTTGACTATTGTTTAAATTGGTTTGATGTTCCGAAACACTTAAGTGTGACAAACATGCAAAGGAACAGGAAATGAGGAAGGGGGCAAACACTTTTTCACACCACTGTATATAAGAAATATAATAGCTGTGCTAATTTGTATCCCTTTCTAAAAGTACCTTAGATCTTTTTATATATATTTATATATGTATCTTTACCTCTCTGAACTATTATTTTTTTCACACATATACTGTATATGAGTCTGAGTGTACATTGATAAAATATAAAAATATAACAACAAAAACCTTGTTATTAGAGCTAAGCTACTGGTTGATTGTTCAGAGGTTTGGCCAATGGCAGAATCAAATGGGCGTTCAGCTGGACCAAACCTCCAGCTGCAGTGGGAATTGAAACATATAATAGTGGTATTACTATCACTGCCAGCTAGACATGTGCACCCTGAAATATTTTGTTTTGGAATTTCGTTTTCGTCTGAAAAATACATTTATTTGGTTACTCCTGAAATTCATTTTTATTTATTTAGTTTCGTTAAAAAAATGCATTTGTCTGTCATTGAAGGCTTATGGTGTCTGTCGAATGTTATAAGAAGATTCGATGGAGCAGCTAAACTGTATGACGCCACAATCGTACATTTCTGGTCAAATGTTCCGCCTACAAGCTATAGTAGAATTCTAATGTTGTATGACACTAGTAATAATTATATTTATTAATTATTATTACTAGTCAACCAACATTAGAATTCTTCTATAGCCTATGGGCGGAGCATTTGACCATAAATGTCCACTTGCGGCGTCTGCTTCGTCAAATCTTCATGTCAAATCTTTTCTCTCTGTCAAATAATTTTGGACTAATAGAGTTAGATTAGGCACATTCAACCTTTTTTGCTATTGTCTCTATAATGTTGAATCTTTTCTCTCTATATCAAAACTTTTCTCTCTATGTAGAATAATCTTGGACTAATAGAGCTAAGGTTAGGCACATTCGACCACAGGTTCAATGGACACAGATTGCTATTGTCAGTGTCATGTCGAATCTCGTATTTATATCGAACTGTTGTCACAATAAAAACAAAAATAAAGCATTTGTTTATGTCGGATCTTTCGGTTTTCGGATTCTGCACGTTCGTTATCGTTTGTTAAAACGATAACGAAAATACCCGAAATTCGGACAAAAATGAATGCACATGTCTATTGCCAGCTATTATTTGCTGGATGCTGCATCCCATATATAGAACAATGTACAGTTGGCTGCACTTGCATACAAAAATATTATAAAAGTACACTTTTATTAAATATATATATATATATATATATATATATATATATATAAAATGAAAGCCCAACAAGTTTTCAGAAAATCTTCCTTAGTGTGACATGATGGTTGATCTAAGTTAGGGATACAGAGATATAATAACATCTTCATAAAAAAACTTGAAAGAGCAACATACCAATATATATACCAATATATAGTTTATACATAGAGCATTTTATTTACTGTGAGATGTAGCCGAATGCCACAATGTGTCAGATTGTGGCATTCAACTGTATATTACTGTAAAGAAAAGGGAAGTGTTTGCATCCTCATTGTAATAATACATAATGCAGACCTGTTGTGTAAATAAGTAATAGCAATTGACAAGAAAGTATGTCTTCCCCTCTGTTGCTGTATTCCATGCAGACTTATGAAGATATAATTAAAACAATATATTTTTTTTATTTTTTTTATATTTGTAGAAGATTGGTGTTAATGTGGGTGAATGACTAATTAGAGAAAAAAATGTATACTTTTACTGCCACATTCTGCATTGTGATACTTTTTGGATTCCATACACATCTGCCAAGTTCCATTAAAAAATTAGCATAAAATAGATACACTATTAGTGTAATGTAATGTTGGGTTGTCTTTCATGAAATGTCAGCAGTAATAATGAATGATTAGCATTCTATGAAATTAGATCTTCCCTACCCCAAAGATCACTTGATCAAATTTCTTGGCTTTTGGTCAAGTGACCAACACTGAAAGGAACTTTAAACTATTTTTTTCTAGTTAAAAATTGTCATTATACTCCTGGTTTATCTGTCTCCGAAAGACTATTATTATTGCCTTTAAGGTGTGATTTAAGTCTGCTTTAACATTCTGTTTGCATGTGCAACTGGTGATAAAATATATATATATATATATATATATATATATATATATATATCTCATATAATGTTTACAATAAAGCATCTTTACTTTTTGCCTCCTTTCAATAAGCAAGGTGGGTATGAAGTGGTTTGCAATTCAGCCTCTATGTGAAAGAATCTTTTGTTTTAAATCTAAGTTCAGCTAAGGTTTTTCTTTTTGTGTATCATTGAATGTGATATCCTGTAATTGTTAGTCAAGGATAAATGCTGTAGGGGGCATGACACACGTAGGAATAAATGTTTTGTCATGGAATCTAACCATATTGTGTTTATTGCAAAGGTTGAAATGTCTCCTAATGAAGGGTTTTTTCTTTCTTTTTTTCTGTACAAAAGATACATTGCTAATTTTATTTAACATTAACACTTTGAAAGTATGCTATTTGTACAGTCACATAGCTTGTCATGGAACCACAGGAGTCTTTTGTAGGTTTTCTCCGATATCACTATACAAGAAAATCATCATCTCTCAGCGTATTGCAATCTGTTTTATATGGATAGTAAAGCATGTTAATGATTAATCATTGTTACAAACAGGTTACAGCTTTAAAGTAATTGTAGAAGTTTAAAGTAGAACTAAACTCTAAAATGAAGAATTGCTTTGTTATTGAAAAAAAAATAGAAAAGCGTACCCTGAAATTTATTTTTTGGACATAATTTCCCCTGAAAATAAGAGTCCACTTCCTCATATGTAAGGGTGCCTAGAGCATCATAACTGTATATCATTAGTTTGAGATGGAAGGTTTTGCTGTCTCTTGGTGCTAGTCTTCAAAGATTTAGAGTGAGATTTTGTGGGGCCACTACTGTGCTGCTCACTTTTCTCCTTTCTGGAGGCTCTGACATAAGTGAGCAAAGGTCTTCCTCTACCGAGATGGCCACATTCCATACTACCTTTCATATAGAGACACATAAAAGAACAATGCATGGTAAGTCAGTAATGGGGAAAGGATCAGCTGCAAGTTTACCATATGCAATACTGGTGGCTAGTCTTTTGCTCACTATCGGTATTTTTGGGCACAGCTCCCATAGATCAGTCCACCTTTAAAGCATGCTCCCTGATATAGCTGAGGATGTTGTCAAAGGAGTTGCTGGGCTTTTAACACCTTCCAGACCGCCCTACACAGTACTAGGTACGTGATCTTGCACTCCCGGGCCTGGGGCTCACACGTGCGCCTCCGGCGACCCACCTCTGCTGTGATTGTACACAGCGGGAACCAATCAGTGGGTCCAGCAGATGCGATGTCCACCGGGACCCTATGTAAACAAGGCAGACCGCCATTCTGTGACAAGAGAAGGCAGTGATCTTGTGTTTCTGCTAAGCATAAACACAGATCTCTGCCTTCCCACAGTACGGCCAACCCCCCCCCCCCCCCCCCCCCAAACAGTTAGAATGAACTCCAAGGGAACACAGTTAACCCTTTGATCACCCCTGATGTTAACCCCTACTCTGCCTGTACCATTATTACCGTGACCATGCATATTTTTTTAGCACTGATCGCTGTATTAGTGTCACTGGTCCCCAAAAAGTGTCAAAAGTGTCAGTTTATTTAAAAGATAGCTAAATAAAAAAGTTCCACAACAGTTTGTAGATGCTATAACTTTTGCACAAACCAATCAATATATGCTTATTGGGATTTTTTACCAAAAATATGTAGCAGAATATATATTGGCCTAAATTATGATGATTTTATTGGGTATGTTTTATAGCAGAAAGTAAAAAAATATATATATATTTTTTCAAAATTGGCAGATGTTTTTTTAATAGCACAAAAAAAAAAAACGCAGAGGTCATCAAATGCCACCAAATGAAAGCTCTATTTGAGGGAAAAGAAGGACAAACATTTTTATTAAGGTACAGGTATATACACAAGAAAACAAACTGTCTGTGCAACCAATCCCAAACCTAACTAAAGCAGCTCATAGATTATGCAATTTTCTTTCCTTCCACCATAGGAAAAAGGAAAGAAAATTGCTCAATTCTGACTATGTTGATAGGGGAATCTCTCCCTTAGTGGTATTGTGTTCTGCCAGTGGGGAGCCTTCCCTGTCAGCAAACCACAATGATCCCTGCTGGCGGCTATAACCACAGGCAGTGTCACATGGGAAAAAAAAACTGACAGGCCAATGGATTGAATTCAGTACAACTAGCCTACCCATAGATGGATTGAATCCTGATGGGTCCTTGCTGAACCAACCCAGATTTGATCCATCTATGGCCGGGTTAAATGGGCAGCTTGCCAGCCCTTAACAAGTGATTCACACTGCTGATAAAAAAAGGAAGCTTCAAATAATGCAGCACTATCACTATTTGAAACTTAATTTACTGAATTTTTGTTTACTTGCAAAATTGCATGTGCCAATTGAAACTTCAGCATATTCACTATGTTCTGGGGCAAATTTTTCCCAATTGCAACACATACATTTGAATTATTGGAAAATAAGCTATAACATTTTTATTTTTTTAACTTTACTTTTACATGGACATTAACAGGTCATGATTGCCATGTACAAATTGCATTACCCAAGAGTTCTTTCTCTTTGTGGATATACATTATGTAATTGCAAATACTTTCTACTAAATGCCTGGAGTTTTTCTGCTTGTGTTTTGTACAAGGTAATGTACTACTGTAAAACCACGCAGAAGGTTAGAAAGATGACATAACAAACTTTTTTACTTTAAGTTGTATAATCGTCACAATTCATGTGGTGTCAACAGCTTTCGCATTAAGTTAATTAGGAATTTCCACGCTCTTGCTCTACCTGTCCTTTGATCTTCATAAAAGTATCTTTGATCACAACATGCTGTTTTATATTTGCTGTTGCCTTGCACAGAAGGTGCATGTCATGGATTTGTCAAGAAGGAAGTGCCCCAAGCTTGCTCAGTCTCCAAGTATCAAGTTTATTGAAAGTCAGTGCCACAGTTTACATAATAGCTAAATGTGTCTGGTTCTGCATAGCCTTAGGCATCCTGCAATATCTGCATACACACACAGTAGCACATGGTGTGAGCTCTAGAGGATGCGTTCTTTAATTAAACAATTAGTCTGGTACGCACAGGTACTTAGCTTGTTTTGGCGTAACATACACTTTTTTTCTATTTGTGATCTTCTCTATTCTGTTGTGTTTATTGTGTGTTTGATTATATTCTAAAGGAAAAATCTATAATAAAGGAGTCAGTGGAAAGGTGGAAGGGACTCTTGTGTTCCTATTCTGCTCAATAGCTAAAGGGGTGAGCCAGTTCTAGGTCCCACCAATTTTTATTATAGGCATGTATAGGCAGTAGAGATGCACCAATACAATTTTTTTACAACGCAAGTACTGATACTTTTCTTTAGTACTTGTCGATACCAATTACCAATACCTACCTCAACTGTTTTGTTTACACTTCAGCTGTCAGCAATGGTACAAAGCATTGAAAAGCCATTTACAAATGAAGTAAATAGATTTCGTTTTTTTAATTTTGTGCTTTTTTAATATGAAATGTATAAATGTATGTTAATATATATGTGTGAAAATATTCACTAACAAAGCCGACAGAAAAAAAAAACGTTTTAATTGTTTACTCGGTATCGGTACCGATATACTAGTATCACTGCAACCCTAATAGGCAATATAGTAGCAACAATTTACATTCTTTTGAAAATCCAATAGCAGAGCTATAAGGAAAACAGGGTGGACTGTGTGTAGGTATGCTATATAGGTAAACCCTTAATTAAACACCAGGTGGTCTTAATAAATTTCAGCTGCACTATGCCTCAGATCAGGAGTACTTAACATGGGTGACAACACTACACCAATCTTGTATAGAGTCTCTCTCTAAGTGCCGGTTCACACAGGGGCGACACGACTTGCAGCGCGGCTCACAGACACGACCTGCACATGACTTCAGCAGCGACTTGCAAAACGACTTCTGTATAGAAGTCAATGCAAGTCGCCTGAAGTCGCCCCAAAAATAGTACAGGAACCTTTTTCTAAGTCGGAGCGACTTGAGTCGCTCCTATTAGAACGGTTCCATAGTACAGAACGGAGCGCGACTTGTCAGGCGGCTAAGTCGCCTGACAAGTCGCGGTAGTGTGAACGGGCACTTAGTATTATTGTCACCCTAAAGGCAGAAAGTCCATCAGGAGGTTCCTATCAGCAAGATCATTAGGTACAATTACAGGCAATTCTATCTTCAAGAAACCAAGGTAGCATCATTTAATGAAAAATACATTTTTTTTAGCACTATAGCACCTGCAAAGCATCTCAGTGTGAAAGTAGCCTTATGAGTGATCACCTCACCAGTCACTCAAGGACTGTTTTATAATAATATATTAAAATGAACTTGATGCTGTATACAATGCCTTCAAGGAAATGATCACTGCAGAGTTATAAAGGTGATAGGTCCACTTTAAATATAAGGTGTAGGTATAGAGGTTTTTATATTTATTTTTTTAACCACCTTCTTGCATGCGTTTCTTTAAAAATCCCTACATTCATACCTGATATCTTCTGGCCAGTCACAAGGTCCTGGGATATTTCAAAAAAGTGAAATTACTGAACACAGAACAGGACCAGTGGCAGAGTAAAGTTTATGCAGGGGACAGCACTGTACACAACATGAGTATTGCAACAATACTTTTTAATTTTTTTTAAACTGGCCAGTTTATAATAGAAAAAAAAATGGAAATGTGATTTTGGTGTTATAGATTTCTATTTGGCTAAATCTGAATTACAAGTGTAGCACTGACCCCCAAAGGAGCTGCTGGTTTTATTGGGCTTACCGTTACCTTCTTGACCTCATCTCTGTCTAGGGTTTCCCGTGGTAGATGGCCCAAAGAAATGTAGAAATTGACACTGAATCTTCTTTTGGATTATTTATTTGAAGTAGAAACAGAATCTCTCAGTTTAGGGTAGAGGGTTATTAGGAAGTTCAGGTACTTTGGACTGCCAAAAATGGAAAGTCTTTATAGAAGAAATCTAGAGAATAACCGTTTCACAGCTGGATTTTCACAACCCCCAGATAGACCTCCTCTCACTAGGCCTAGCAGCTGGTAAGGTGTTAAGTAAAGTAAAGTCTCTGCCACAGACTTGAGTGTAGAATACTTGAGAAAAAGTCTCTGCCACAGACTTGAGTGTAACTGAGGGACATAGACAAATTTATAGAGCTATCATACAGTACCAGTATCTCTCAGCCGGTCCGGCGATACCGTATGAGTGTGGATCCATGAAGCGTCCTTCAATTGAGCCTCCAGGCTCCTTCAGAGAAGCCAGCCTTGTGCATAGCCTTCTCCTGAAGAGTCCTCCCCCGGATGCTTCTCCAGTTGCTGGGCCTCTCCTTAGATGAGACGGCACCGGACCACCCACGAATAACCAGGCCTTGATATCCATTCAGGCCTGTCCCTGCAGTTTCTTCACCTCGGGCTATCCAGCCCCGAGACTTGGAAATGCATGGAACCGCACCCCAGCCCAGGAGGGCCATGGGGGCTGGTCAGGAGGACCACAACCAAACAGACAGAAAAATCCTCTGGCCCGGAACCCCGTAGCACATGATGTTAGTACCTTAAATACCACCTCCCAAAATGCACAGCAGGAGAGCACTCCTACTGGGCTGGTTCCGAGAAAAACGTGGCACTCAATACTTGCCGGCGGTGACAGCGACACCTGCAGCCAAGGAGAACCTAGTGCAACCCAGCTGGACTGGCACTAAAATCATAATTTAGTAAAATTAGCCCTAAAACCCAACTGTGGTTTCAGGAATATTAACTTTCAAAAACATATAGCGCATGCTCGTCAGGAGCCATCGCTACACAAGCATTAATTAGTTGTGCATATTTGGAAAGCTTCCTGCTAATATGGTTTGCTTTACATTGTCTTTTGTAAATATCTGCTTGCCTTATTGCGGCCAGAAACTTGTAAAATGGACTTTAAACCCTGGCTCCCATTGGTGCGATGACATGTCAAATCGCATGCCAAATTGGCGGCAATTGCACAACCCTAATCGGTGAAACGCTGCACCAATTTCCAAAAGTAGTTTCTGTACTACTTTTAGCGATTTTGGGGTGCAATTTCCATTGATATCTGTGCAGAAACCCACACACATGTCTCTGAAATCGCCCCCGAAATCTGGACTGACATGACTGACTGGATGTCAGCTGAACTCGCAAAATTTCATTCCCGCACTTAGTGTGAACCTAGGCTAAAGGCATGTTTGTTGGTGTATTCCCAATGCAGCTATTGTTAAAGTTTCATTCTTACTGTAGATGTGAAAAGTAGACTGCGGATCCCTGGGTTCAGCTACCAACTGAGCTTGACCGAGGCAGGGGCAAGGCCAGAAATATTTTTCTTGTTTCCAAGGTGGAAATTGCTGTCTCTGACCTCTGAACACTAGGAAGATATTTTGTTTAGGGTCTGTTTGCCTTAAAGTGGTTGTAAACCCTTACAAACCACTTTGACCTACAGGTAAGCCTAGATTAAGGCTTACCTGTAGGTCCAAGCAATATCTCCTAAACCTATATGGTTTAGGAGATATTTGCCCAAAAACAGACACCACTGTCTACAGCGCATGCGCCATAGACAGCGGCGCGCAGGCGCATTGAGCGCGGCATTCTCAGCGACAGGGCTGCCGCACGTGTCGGCTCCCATGCGCATGCGCGGGAGTGACGTCATTGTGGCTTCGCCGAATGACAGCGGCGGAGCTGCGAGACCCCACCAACAAGATGGATGCGGCGGACTACAGGGGACAGCGGCAACTTCGCTGGCTCCTGTGTCAGGTAAGTGACACATAATGGGCTACTATGCGATGCATAGTAGTCCATTATGCTTTGCCTTTGCAGGGAATGAAAGAGGAAGTAAACTCATCAGGGTTTACTTCCTCTTTAAAGTGTCCAACACATTCTAAATCACTCAGTGGCTTGTCTTGCGTCAATGGTGAAGTAAAAGCTTTTAAAATAAAAAAAAGTCAGTATGACATTGTATTTGTTTCCTTTCTGAAGAGGACTGCACTAGAGGAACTAGTGTGCCTTGGGGTAACATGTAACAGTCTCTTTGTGCCTCCTAACCTTTTAGCCTATTTCTACATTGATTTGCTGGCCCTCAATATGGTAATGTTTTCTGTTTATAGTGTGCATTTAATATGTTTGATTAGTTCAGGGTGGAGTTAATATTATCAGCTTCTGTCAGTGAACATATTTGTTATGGGGACATTGCAAATATTTCAGACAGTTAATACTTTACATGGCTACTGACTGCAATTATAGCAGACAAAATTATCAAAATCCAGACCATAATTGAACTGGAGATATTAATATAAAAAATATCATTGTCTAAACCCATTGGTATTCCATGTTTTTATCTAGAATGCATTGGTATTCTGAAGTGGTGTTGCTTTGATTATTCTGTCATGAACATGGTGACGGATGTTTGGTGTTCTAATTCAGTGCAATTCTGTCTCCCTGAAATCTCTTAGAAAATAGATTTTTTTTAACCCGACGTTCAAATCCATATGGTAACGTTGGATTTTATCAATTTTATTTCTACAAACAAAAATAACATAAGCCGTAGTCATAGTCTTAAACAACACAACAAAATATCCTTGTCAAATTTTATTGGAACATGCTGTTTATATATGTTTTTTTCACAGGTAGCTGTAAATAAAGTGAAAGTCTTATTTAATACTGTAGTGGTACTAGGCCTGGTTTAACTCTAAGTAACATAAATATGATGTTATCTGTGGCAGCCGGTGCAATAAGGACAGCAAATAACCACAGGGTGGATCTATACCCTAAACAAGGTAACAAACAGTCTAAAGTAATCCATATCCCCTGTCAGTGCCTGGTTAATTAGGTCCAATAGTGAATGCTAAGGGACAGACATAAGGTCCTAGTTCTTGACCTAGTCTACAATTTTACACCAAGTCATTTGACTTGACAAATAAGTTACTTGGACACCCTGGCCCTATTTTCTTTTTTCACAAAATAGGAGTGCTTTATTTGAACAATTGTAGAACAATATAAAATCATACACAGTGACGTGATACAATGCCCGACATATCCAGCGAATGATACACATAGAGGCAAATTACAACTGAATTGAAAACACAATGATGTTACCAAGGGTATAGACAGTGAAAAAAAATGCAACAACCATTTATTTCATATCCGGCAGTAAGGTTGAATTATACCAAAGAGGGGGAGACAAAGGGAGGCAGAGGGGGGTGGGAAACAGAGATGAGGTTACCCAACCCTTCACCCTGTTCAATGCACCCCCAACACAAAATCTACATGATGTAACTACTGACACCTCAACCAGAGGTTCAGGGGGACCATACTCTATTGTACTTCCAAGGGCAACCCCTATTCATATAAGGGATTTCATGCATGGGTAGGGCCGTATCCACCATATCTTCCCAAGAGGATGGTCTCAGAGGGGTCAGTGAGGACCATTTCAATAGTATTTGCTTCTTGGCATAAAACAATAGATAGGAAATCAATAACTTGGAGTGGTGGGAATGTTGGCTAACCCTGGCCCTAGTTTGAGGTGCACTGGTAGTAAATCTAGCTCTCCCAAAACTATTGTATTGTGAATGCATTCCAATAGGCATTCTATAAATATATTTGTGATGCCGTTAATATTTCAAAAACACCTTATTATTTTATGGTTATAGGGCCTTTATTATGGGTTTAACTTATTTTTGCAGCGTGACTCCCCCCTAAAAAAGTGGGATTTTGTTTCAGGGGGTATTTTTGGGGTTATGTTGTTTTTTTAGGCTTGATGCACACTGGGTGTTTTTACAGCTACTGTTTTGGGCATCAGATGTTTTTTTCAAACCACCTCTACACTCCCCTGCATGTCATCCTATGTGTTCATGCACACAGGCTTTTAACAACGTTTTTTTGGTGGGAGAGGTTAGTAGCAAAAGAATAAATCAAAGTCCCAAATTGCTGTCTTTTTTTTTTTATAAATTCTTTATTTTTTCATCTTTTCTTTCCATAGATTTCACATTACATTTCGTTATACATCTACAACTTCTTTAACAGCTATAACAGTCTTATAATATTTCAATCCATACCTCAATTCCACGTCATCCTCCCCCCTCCCTCACCCTTCCCTCCCAAAAAAATAAATAAATAAATATACAAAAAATAAAATAAAAAAATGTTTGAATTTTCACTATAATCCCCCCCCTCACTCCCCCCCCCCCCACCACCACCCGCCTGCTCTATCATATTTCGAAATGTTTTACATCATACTTTCTCTATAATTTAGATATGGAGCCCAGATCTTCTGATATTTCTCATCTTGATCTCTCATTGTCATTGTTAAATTTTCCATTTGTTGGATTTCTGCAATTCTCTGAAACCACTGTGCTCTAGCTGGAGGGTTGCTTTTTTTCCACAGAACCGGGATACATGCCTTTGCTGCTATCAATAAATGTCTCAGCAAAGAATTTTTGAATCTTTCTATTGCCATTGGGATGTCCAGCAGCAGAAAAGTTGCCGGTTTATCTCCCAGGTCAATTCCTGTAATCCTTACAATAGTATCGGCTACCATCTCCCAGAACACTCTAATTTTTGGACATTCCCAAAATATATGTAATAATGTTCCTTCTGCTCCATGACATCTCCAACATATCTCTGATATCTGGGGGTAAATTTGATGTAACACTTTTGGTGTTCTATACCACCTAGTAAGGATCTTGTATCCCCCTTCTTGATATCTGCTTGCCATCGAGGCCTTTTGATTAAACAACAGCATCTTATCCTTTTGTTCTGGGGAAAACGTAGTCCCTAAATCTCTTTCCCAAGCCTGTAAAAAGGGCAAATCTTGTGAAGTCTCCTGTTCTATTAACATACTATAAAAATAAGACATCAGATGTCTCAGTTCCTCTCCTTTCAAACAGATCTCTTCAAACTCAGTCAAAGCCCTTATTTCTACGTATACCTTTGATTTAGATCTAATAAAGGCTTCTAATTGCCTCATTCTGAAAGGGTCTAGTCCTAATGTCATTCCTTTTTCAATATCTTTTTTAGTCATTAACCGATTGCCTACCGAGAAATGACAAATTCTACTCATACCTCTATCTTGTATTGTTTTAAACTTTGGATCTGTCATTCCCGGTAGAAATGCTGGGGTACCAAGGATAGGAAGGAGCGGACTGGGAATTCTTGAAATAGATGTTTTCCTGAATACTCTTTTAGTTATTCGTAATGTCTCCCCTAGTATTGGATGTTTTCTCAATCCCATTGGTATTTCTGTATCTGGAATCCCAAATTGCTGTCTTGATTCCTGTGTGCAGTTCAATATTACAATCCAAAAACGGTATCTTCAATCATGTGCCTGATTCTTCAAATAATATTTCCACTACACCTTTGTGAAAAATCCCTTACCACTTATGACCAAAAATTACTCACCAGATTTAGTTGCTGGTAAGTTATAGGGAGCAATCATCTGCAGGAACCCTTGACATGCAATCATCTTCTAGTACCATGGTTATATTAGATTCTCAGATGGTAAGTATCTCTATGTGAAAGAGAAAACTGCATAGCATAAAACCTTTTTAAAATTACTTCAATTTTATTTAAAAAATGTTACACTAAAAAGTAAGCAAGCATAAACTCACAGATGGGTTTGCCCCAACATCACCTTAATGGCGAGCAAGGACCCAGCATAATGTGGTGATGACCATGCCAGTGTAGGAATATAGGAACAGTGGTCAACTAAATAACCACACATTGGGGGTTGATTTACGAAAACTGGGAGAACTGGAGAGTGTATAATCTGGTGCAGCTCTGTATAGGAACCAATTGGCTTCTGTGTTTTTTTTCGTCAGAGCTTACCTGAACAGGATGTAGTTAGAAACTGATTAGCTACCATGCACAGCTGCACAATGAAGCCTGACAGGTCAGGAAAGGGGGGACAAGCAAACGGCCCCCCATTCTGAACCATACCAGGCCACATGCTCTCAACAACAAACCTGGAAGCCCCCTTTAACCTGGGGCCCCCAGATCACGCCTCCCCTCTATGTGAATGAGTATGGGGTACATATCCATTCACCAAATATGTGTCAAAAAATAATAAAAACACAGTTTTTGACAATTAAAAAATAGTGTCCCTGATGTAAATTCATTGTCAATCACGCCGCACCCGAAAAATCAAAAAACAAAAACACTGCAGGCTTTGCCATTTGACAGTTCTTATATAGGTATGGGCCGGAGCCACCTGGCGATGTCACCTGGCCAAAATCAATGGCAATCTGATCTAATTCCATGCAACCACTGTCCCCATACATGGATTGAAATTTGTCCGGTCCCTGTTGAACCTGCTGAATTTAAGCCAAGATAACTGTAAAAGAAAAACCTTCATTCCACACCCAAATATGTGCTACCAGTTGTAAAAAAACAGATCCCCACTATGTGGGAGGGAGTAAAGCAAAGGAAAGAGGGTTCTGTAGTCTTTTCCTAGGGTGACTACGCTGCTCCTCCAAAGATACAATGCCATGATTAAGTCTTGTTACCCTAGGGCAGGAATTTCCAGGAAATATATTACGGACAGAAACACTAGTTGAAAATAAAGGAAGAAAGCCTTAAAGTGGTGCTCACTTATAATAAAGCTTACTTGTAGGTACACAACATTTCTCCTAAACATGCATCGTTTAGGGAATATTCACTACGTCTGCAGCCGATAACCTCACCGCCGCATGTTCAGTGCACTCTGAAGGGTTGCATTTTACTGCAACTTTAATTTAAAAAATGCAGCCACCACATCTAGGACTAGCAAGCTTTGACGCATTCCAGTTCTGGGTTTTAGATACTCTTTAAATATTTTATTATCTTTTTAGATTTATATTGGGTTATGTTCAACATGTACAAATCTTTTAAAAATGTCACGTTTATATATTGTTTTTAATTATCTATGCTCAGTACATAGGAGCAGTCATATGTTATCATTACATATTATTGCTATATCTTCTTTTAAATGGCACATTGCAGTTCTGCTTTGCACCTCCTATGTCAGTGTAAGTCTATGGAAGCACCTTTGTCAATAATGTTTAATTGAAACTAGATGAATCATCCAAAAATGCCAATGCAGGTTACACACATCTTTGAAGGAATACACACTCCAGGTTACTTGCCTTTCAGCAGTCGTTTGGCAAAATTCATGATTGTAATGACTGACTTAAGGCCTCATTCACACAGAAAAGTGATCATATGCATTTATAAGACATTTCTAAATGCATATAATGATTATAAAGATATAATTCAGCCTCGATCCTGCTCTTTTGTGGTCCCCCTGTCTGCATTCAAATGCATTAAAGGGGTTGTGAACCCTTAAGTTTTTTTCACCTTAATGCATTCTATGCAGCAGGACTTGGGAGCGTGCCTGCACGAGTGCCCCCATAGAAAGCGGCTCTCCGTGGAAGCACTCGAGAAGAGGAGGGGCATCCCAGAAAAGGAGGATCGGGGCAGCTCTGTGCAAAACCCTTGCACAGAGGAGGCAAATATGACATGTTTGTTATTTAAAAAAGAAAAAATGAGTTTGAAAGGCAGAAGTTTTTTTTTTATCTTAATGCATTTTATGCATTAACCACTTCAGCCCCGGACCATTTTGCTGGTCAAAGACCAGACCACTTTTGCGATTCGGCACTGTGTCGCTTTAACTGACAATTGAGCGGTCATGCGACGTGGCTCCCAAACAAAATTGACGTCTTTTTTTTCCCACAAATAGAGCTTTCTTTTGGTGGTATTTGATCACCCCTGCGGTTTTTATTTTGTGCGCTATAAACAAAAATAGAACGACAATTTTGAAAAAAACCCATTATTGTTTACTTTTTGTTATAATAAATATCCCCCAAAAATATATATAAAAATATTTTTTCGCTCAGTTTAGGCCGATACGTATTCTTCTTCATATTTTTGGTAAAAAAAATTGCAATAAGCGATTATTGATTGCTTTGCGCAAAAGTTATAGCGTTTACAAAATAGGGGATAGTTTTATGGAATTTTTATTAATAATGTTTTTTTACTAGTAATAGAGGTGATCAGCAATTTTTATTGTGACTGCGACATTATGGTGGACACATCGGACATTTTTTACACATTTTTGGGACCATTGTCATTTATACAGCAATCACTGCTATATAAATGCAGTGATTCCTGTGTAAATGACACTGGCAGTGAAGGGGTTAACCAGTGGGTGGCAGTGTAGGGGTTAAGTGTTCCTAGGGGTGTGTTACTAACTGTTGGGGGCTGGGCTTTAATTTAGTGAACACTGATCTCTGCTCCAATCACATGGAGCAGAGATCAGCTTCACTAGTTGCTAGGCAGAACGGGGAGATGCTGTTTACAATGGAATTTCCTCGTTCAGCCGCCCCGTGAGACGATCGCGGGTATGCCTGCGGCAATCGAGTCTGCGGGACCCGCGACCAGACTCACGGGGGTCCTGACCAGCATGTGAGTGTGCCGCCAGCGGTGCGCTCACGATGGAAGGGCGGCAAATTTAAAGGGACGTACAGGTACGCCCATTTGCCTGTCCGTGCCATTCTGCCGACGTACATCGGCGTGCGCTGGTCGGGAACTGGTTAAGATAAAAAGTCTTCTGTGTGCAACAGCCCCCCTAACACTTACCTGAGGTCCCTCTCTGTCCAGCGATGTCCACAACTGTCTCAACCATCTGAGATTCTCCCTCCTGATTGACTTAGATACAGTATCGGCATCATTGGCTGCCATTGCTGTCAAACATAGTTTGCCAATCAGGGAAGATAGGGGCGGGGCCAGGTCATAGCTCCATGTCTGAATGGACACAGGGAGCTGTGACTTGGCTTGGGTGCTCCCATAGCAAGCTGCTTTCTTTGGGGACACTGAACAGGAAGGAGGGGCCAGGATCACAGAAGAGGGACCCGAGAAGAGGAGGATCCAGGCTGCTCTGTGCAAATCCACTGCAAAAAGCAGGTAAATATAACATGTTATTTGCTCGCCGAAGAGGAGGAAGTGCCGGGAAATAGGAAAAGGCAGATTAGGAAGACTGCCTAGCAACAGGGGTTTCTGGTAGGTTAATTGTTATTTATTTATTTAATAATATTAATGCTATTTTTTATTTTAGGGTGGCCTTCCGCTTTAAGTTTAGTCTTGCTTAAAAGATTTATAACTCCAGCTGACTAGTATTAGCACATTTTGAGAATGGTAATATTATCCATTAGGTAACATAACTTGTTTCTGGTCATTAACGTATTTGAATGAAGAGCAATTTACACATTTCAAAGCTCTTTTCAGTACACATCCTCTTGCTTTTCTATAACAGCTATGCACTAATATGTCTAAAATGTCAAATACAATTTCAGGAGTGTTTTTTGTTTTTAATCAACCTAACTACTTTAAGGTTCACAAGTAGTAGTGGCAGTATTTTTTAACTAATTGTCTAACCTGTTGCCATTGGTCCAAGTAATCATTGTCTCTGGTAAGGAACATGATCTGAATTCAAAATGTTTAATTTGTCATGGAAATAGTAGGGACATCTTACAATGGGTAAACCTGTTCTGGTGACCGTTGCCTAAAAGGGGATATTTTCCCCCTTGACAGGGTACACACAGGGTTAACCATTCTCTTCTCTACTCTACTCAAAAAAGAAAAAAAAGTTTGGGCTTTACGTGCACTTTAAGAAAAACTTGATTGGAGACAGTCAGATGTTTTTATATATCTACAGATATAGTTTTAAGTATTTTTCAGTTCAGTTTTGTTTTGTTTTTATGATAATCCCTTCTGCCTTTGGAACCTTGGTTATTTGGTTGCTCTGATGCACTGTGGAGCAGAGCATGCTGATCCATCTGTTCCAAGATGTTTTGTCTACAGAGGCCTTGGAACATGAAAAGAAATTCAAATTATTCCAATAGAGACTCCGTCTTAGTAAACTGTGCTAATCTTAAAGCCTTCAGAACTTGCTATATGTCTTGGTTGCTTTATAAAACTCTTATTTTTCTAATATATCTAACTTTCACTCTGAGTACAGTGAACATGGAATATTTAATGAACAAATAAAACATATATACTTACAAAGATAGGAGTAAAAAGAGCATGTCAGAAATAAATAAATAAACGTCCAGGGGGAGTCCATCCAGGGCTTGTTACTGATGTGGTGGAGCGGGTTGCCGGCGTTTCCTGTACCTCATTAAAACAAACAGCCAAGGGATGTGTCACTTCCGGTAAGGACGGTGGACCAATAGGCGGCGCGTTTAAGGAGCATGCACTCCTTCTCAGGCCTAGTGGGGGCCATGTTAAATGAGGACCCTCATTCAACATGGCCCCCGCTCCATAAAAGCATCACCTATTGGTCCACTGTCCTTACCGGAAGTGATGACATCCCTTGGCTGTCTGTGTGAACGAGGTACAGGAAACGCTGGCAACCATTGGCGCAACCTGCTCCACCACATCAGTAAAAAGCTCCGGATGGACTCCCCCCTGGAAGTTTATTCATTTACTTCTGACATGCTCTTTTTACCTCTATCTTTGTGAGTATATATGTTTTATTTATTCATTAAATAATCCATGTTTACTGCACTCAGAGTGGCGCCTCTGTGATTTCTCGGTCAAAAAGCCTTGACCATACTTCTAAGATACTGTAGCTCTCTACAAAGTTCATTATTAAATATTATTCTTCTGTTGCTACGCATTGTGCAGCTTCCCCATTAAAGCTCAACTCCAGGACCAACACACTCTCCCCTTCGTATGGTATCTTTTACAATTGCCACCACACTTGTACTTTTTATTTTTTTAATTATTTGCTTCCCTCACTGTAAAGTGTGTTTAGAAATACATGCGGCATCATCTCTTATCTTCTGAGTCTCCTGGAAATTCAAGGCACCAGTTGAAGTTTCAAATGTTATTATAACTTTAACAAGCAGTAAATGAGTCTCAAATAATTGACCTCTGTAGCTGCATGGACTGTGGAGCAATTTCAGTTTAAAGAAAAGTTCCAGTAATCTAAGCACTTTTAAAAATGTGCTGGTTTATAAGGGTTAAGTCTGAATAGGTACAAGCCACTTTGTGGATTTATCTCTTTTATTTACAATTTAACACAGCAGTAGGGGTGTAGCTATATGTTTTGTGAATACGTTCACATAATACAGAGTGCTTGGTGACCAATGGGCTTAGAAGATACAAATGGTTCCACAGCTTCTTTGGAGGAGATCCAAATGTCTGGTTTTGGAATAGGTATAATCCTGGCCATACACGGTGTGAATCTCGGTCAGTTCAGTTGGAACTGACCGGGATTCGAACCATTACTGGGCAGGCTGAATGTACCAAGTTGATCGATGGATCAACTTGGGTATAACCAGCCTTCCAAATCCTCATGCGATTATCGCTAGCGCCCGCTAGTGATAGTCACAGTTTTTTTCTCAGAAGGGATGGCTTCCCCTGTCCGCCCCCATCCCCGCTGGGAGAAGGCTCATGTAAGTATTGAGAGGGGCTGCTGCCCATAGAAGTTTTTTTTTTAGAATGCATGAAGGTAAAAAAAAATCTGTGCATTTACTACCACTTTAAGGATAATTGTTCCACAGTGCATGCAGCTACAGAGTTCAATTATTATTCTTTAAAATTCATTGTTCATCATCCAAATCGTTATCTCAGCAGCTCAGCTCAGCCTATATTTTCTAACTTATTATAATCTCTAATGTGTACACACAACAGGAGGCGCAGGGAAGTGAGGAGCAAGGTGAACTAAGCTGCTGAAAGAATGCCTTTGGTGACTTCACTGCTTCTGCTGTTAGTATTTGAAAAATAATTGCTCCATGTCTCTGAACTTTTTTTTAAATTACTTGCTTTCCTGAAGGTATGGATGTTGGAGGTGTACTGATTCTTTCTTATTACAAAAACTGATCATGTAAATATAGTGGCAGTAAAAGCTTTGTTGGCCCTAGAGCTAGAGGTTCACATTTCCTAATTCAACATAAAATTGTAAAGAAATGATTTGGAGAGGATTGTCTTCTCAACTGAAGCATTTTGTTAAACAATTCTTTCAAAAATATATATTGGTAACTCATACTGTACATCAAAATCTTCAGTCTGTAAGGTAAAGTAACTAGCTTGGCTCACTGTGCATGTAAAAAAAAAAAAACATATTCATGGAAAAATACAGATATCTGTATAATGAAACCCATTTTATGGTTTCTTTTCTCGTTAACTAACTGTATCCCTTGATGTGACCTGAATCATTAATGATGGCACAACCCTGAAGAGTGTATAGCAATAATAATCAGATGATATAATATCTAGGCTGGGATGGAAAAGGTTACACTAACATGACTTTTTAAATGTATTTCTGTTCATTTATATGCCAATTATAAACTCATGTGTACCTCTTGGTCACCATTTTATTATAATGACCTTTTGCTGCAGATGTAAGAGGCAAATTAAGTTTGGAAGCAATTGAATTTTTTTGAAACTGCAGCAGATTTTTTTTTAATAAATCATTTTGCAGATAAGTATAATATACAACTAGCAAATGTTAGATTTAAAGCAAGTGAAGTGACAATGAGATGAATGTCCATACACGTGCTAAATTTCACAAGTGGAAAAGTGAACATAAAAGGTGATACATATTTTTTTTAGAATAGACTATATTTGAAAGGGATTTGCTTTTGAAAATAATTATCCTGTAAATACGTTGTATATGTTTCTGCTGGCATTCATATTTGATCATTACATAAGCAGGCTATGCATCTTGTTTGGTGATGCCAGACAAATGATTGTTCTTCACTCATTGTGCAGACACCAGTTTGCTGATTGCGAAAGAAGACACATGGGGGTTGATTTACGAAAACTGGAGAGTGCAAAATGTGGTGCCGTTGTGCATGGGAGCCAATCAGGTTCTAAGTTCAGCTTGTTTAATTAAGCTTTGACAAAAAAACTGGGGACTGATTGGTTTCAATGAAGAAATGTGCCAGTTTTGCACTCTTCAGTTTTAGTAAATCAACCCTCATTTATGAGTCAGGTTTGATTTCAATTATAAGGCTAATGGGGCTTATCTCACAAGTATTTAAAATGATACAGTAGAGATGAGAGGGTCAGTAGGAAGATATGAGCACAGCACTTCGGCTGGGAATTGGCCTGCATCGGTGTGGCCTCTATGAGGTCCTGTAGAGATTATATCTATGAAAATGCCCTGTTGGACGAAACTCATTGGGGTAAGGTCCCATGGGCAAAGAGTGTTTTCATGGTTGTTAGTTCCAATAAACCAGGATCCATGTGAAGTCATTTCAGTGTTCCAGCCGTTTTTTTTTTGTTTTTTTTTACTTTCCATGTGCATTGGAGTGGTTATCAGTGGTGTAGGCAGCACAAAAAAAAAGTATTGGCTTTGTATAGCTATCACTAACCACTTCAAAATCGGACACTTTCACTCCCTTCCAGTCAAGGCCATTTTTCAGCTTTCAGCGCTGTCACACTTTTAATGACAATTACTTAGTCATGCAACACTGTAACCAAATGAAAATGTTATAATTTTTTTAGTCAGAGTTTTCTTTTGGTGGTATGAGTTGTTTATGCAGGAGGATGTATGAATATGTCCACCCACATCGGCGCTGATCTTGTTTAAATAGTTAGTAATATAAAAATATACAAAAAATTGCAACTTTTAAAAGAAGTCCACTTTTTCATATATAGCAGCGCATGCACACTCTTAAAAATTCTCTATATAAGGTGAGTTCATTAGAATTTTGATCAGTGTCCAGAAAAGAAGGTGCTTATTCTATCCGTTCTTTGTTGTGATTAAACTGCAGCTTCCACCATAAAAGTTCACCACTTGTGGGGCACACACGATCCCCTTTGGGGATGCACTCACCGAACACCAAGATCAAAAAAAGCCTTTAAACTGCCAATCAACAATGCTTCTTATGGCCACTAGATGTCTCTCTTGTTGGAATTCAGTTTTCTCATATAAAAAAGCAGAGATGCCCAAACATAGTGTGATATTGTTTAACACTATTTATTAGACAAAAAAACCAACATATACATGCGTACCAAATAAACAAGATGTTAAAGCATTGAAAAACGAGTGCGCCTCAATCCCTGCGTTTCAGCGAGCGGGGAAAGGCAGGATACAGCGAAAACGTTTGTTCCTCCTCGAGCGCAACTGAACCAGTGGGATAAGGCACAGTACTTTTTCAATGCTTTAACATCTTGTTTATTTGGTACGCATGTATATGTTGTTTTTTTTGTCTAATAAATAGAACTAAATAAATAGAACTTTTATGGTGGAAGCTGCAGTTTAATCACAACAAAGAACAGATAGAATAAGCACCTTCTTTTCTGGACACTGATCAAAATTCTAATGAACTCACCTTATATAGAGAATTTTTAAGAGTGTGCATGCGCTGCTATATATGAAAAAGTGGACTTCTTTTAAAAGTTGCAATTTTTTGTATATTTTTATATTTCTGTGTTTTTAAAAAAGCAGCAGCTGGAGAGTGGATATTCTACGTCAGTAGAGTACCACTTTTAAATCATATTTTTACTTTATATTGTTTTCTTATTTTGCATATTGGTTTTCAAAAGCGCAGAGTGGTGTACTATTTGGGCAGGCATTTATAATAATTTTATAGTACACTCTTTTATAGTGTTAAATAGTTAGTAAGGTTGAATAAAGACACCTGTCCATCCAGTTCAACCTTAATGAGTGTCCTCAATTGTCCCTATTAACCTACCAGCATGTCTTTGGAGTGTGGGAGAAACCAGAGTACCCAGAGGCCACACAGGCACAGGGAGAACATGCAAACTCCAGGCAGGTAGCATCATGGTTGGGATTTGAACCAGTGACCCTTGTTACTGCTAGGTGAGAGTGCTAACCACTACACCACTGTGCTGCCCAAACATGTTCAACCATGTATACAGTGGCCAGGTGGGGGGTGGTTGCATCACATCTCACTACCTGCTGCCCTAACTGTACAATCTGTGGGTGGTCATGTGAACACTTGAAAAACATCAACACGTTATTTTGGAAGCTTTTATTAAAGATCTGAAAAAAAATTTTTTTCCAGTGCCTGCATTGTACCTTGTGGTTTGTGAAGGGTTGTATTCACAACCATTTTAGGCATTTAATTTAATTTGAATTTTCATTACCTAGTATACAGGTGACAACTTGAGGAAGTAGTAACACATCTGTAAATGAAGAGTAATGAGAAAATATGAAATAGCAAGGATTTATAAATGTGAGTCACGTAAGAAATTATGTTCCGGTAAATCTTAGAATAATAGGGCATTTTTTTTTATTATTTTTTTTTACTGATGCTGGCTAAAACAGGGCAGATATATAAATCTTTGCTATAAAATATTTGAAATAACCTCTTTACATTATAATCATTCAGGACACATACTATAAGCCCTTGGTACCTCCTGCAGATGGTCTTTTTTTTTTTTTTTTGCTACTGAGCTCTTGATGTGGCACGATATTTAAAAGGTAATTTTTACAGAAACATTCCAATCCAATGGTAAAAGTGCCATGGGACCAGGGCCAAGAGCTCTGACCAATAACACCCACTGTGTTCCCTCCTTTCTGATCATTTCTGTTGCCTGTAATAGATTGCAGGTAGCGGTCTCCAGTTCCCTGTCCTTTCTACAATCATTATTCTAACCATTATTTTTATTTTTTAGAGCCAGAATTTTTACAATTGTAATTTGGGCCATGCACAAGATGCAGATTGGTAAAGCTGGACTCCAGGCAAATCTAAAAAGATTAAATATAATACAAGGAACTTCTGCTCCACTGGAGATAATGTGCAAAATAGAGTGTTGTGAGCTGCTGTACACTTCCTATGTCTAAATTGAAAATAGCAAAGCAGTACAAATATAGATGAGTTGGTGCAGCTTTCTCAACAAAAACATATACTAAACTGACAAAATTAGTTGGGCAGAGCCACACTGATGACACATCCGGTTGTATCATTTACGTCGGATGGAGCCACGACCACTTTTCCTGGGACCTGGAGGTGCTATTGAATCTCAATGCTAACAGAATTTGTCAGCCTGTAAGTGCATTTTAAAGCGGAGGTCCACCCTAAAATGGACCTCCGCTCATCGGAATCCCCCCCCCCCTCCGGCGCCACAATCGGCACCTTTCAGGGGGGAGGGGGGTGCAGTTACCTGGATAATCCAGGTAACTGCACCCACTTCCGGGCTAGCTCTCTGCGGAAAGGGGCGTACGTTACGCCCCTTTCCGCAAGCGCCCGCCCCCTTCAGCAAGTGCCCCGCTGCCTGCTGGGAAACACACAGCTCCCAGAGGCAGCGGGGACCGTCCGGATTGCGCCGCGTGGCTCGCGCATGCGCAGTAGGGAACCGGGAAATGAAGCCGAAAGGCTCCATTTCCTGATTCCCATACCCAAGATGGCGGCGGCAGGACCCGACAGACGAGCGAGCGATCGGCTTCGGGTGCCGACATCGCGGGCGCGCTGGACAGGTAAGTGTCACTATTTAAAAGTCAGCAGCTGCAGTATTTGTAGCTGTTGGCTTTTAAAAAAAAAAAAAAAACGCGGAGTCCCGGTGGACTCCCGCTTTAATGTATTTGGATTTTTTAAAATAAAACAGACTACACTATTGCAGTCTCTATCCTGGTAATTCCTTTGCATGTATCTGGAGGCGAAGTGGGGAAAAGCAGGAGAAGGTGCCGAATAGAGCCAAACTGGATAAAATAAAGGGTGTTAATAAAGCCCTGTGAACCTGTTTATTTAACAGGCCATAAGGATGTGGTGAGTTGCTTTTTTTAAAAGGGAGAAGTGGGCACTTTTGGCATTTTGGAAGTGCACAATTAATGGAAACATTTTATTTGGACTAGTTATATATTGAACATCAAAACTATATTGATAGTGTAGGCCTGGGACTTTTAAGGCACAGCAAATTTTTTGGTAAAATATAACATTTATTCAAGTTTGCTAAAATTAGACAATATATGGTCCATATTTACAACAGACTAATAAAATACCATTTTATAAAACCAGTCGATCTCAATACTGAAATGATTGTGCACAGTGGGCTTTGCAGCTCAATGCATTTCTCAGACAAAGTCCTCTTCTTTAGGAGCGATCAAAGCAGACTTTCAATAAATGCCATCTAAATGAAACAACAAACTTTTAATAATCATATCATGGTACAACAAGAGCTTATTTAGCATATTACATTGGGAATTTGGGATACTCCTTCATGGTTAGAGATGCAAAGGCTCATAAGCATACAAACATCCACAGAGGTCCCAAGAGTCCCTCTCTGCCTTCCCCTCCTCCTCCTCCAACCTCCAATACAGTCCTATTTAATCTATGTTATTTATTCACCTAAATAGCTTTTATGTTACATATTACAGAGTTACCTTCTATGCCAATATTATGAAATTCTCTTTTATATGGGAGAAAACAAATAAAAAAAACAACAATTTTTTACCCTTTTCCTAAAAAATTGGAGAGGATTTTTGGACTTTTGTTGTTCTGAGTCTTTGTCCCAATGAGTTCAATGCGGTCTAGCAATTTTAGTGAAAAGCCTTATATCTCCATGTAAAAGATGAACGCTAATTAATAAAAAAATAGTATAGTGGTATAAAACGTACCTTTTATTATATAGAGTATGGTGTATCATCCCTACTTATCTTGTGCAGGTAATCCAAAAATTTAATAGAGATAACCCCTCAAAAACTTCAAAAAAATTCAAAGTCCCCAAATGGAGTCTATAAAAAGCAAATTATAGCAAGAAAGGTTTCTTTTTAATTTCATTCAAAATAATGATGAGTTTCCTATAGTTAACGTAGAACATACTGCATGAAAGGCAATGTCAGTTATAATTCTGTAAAAATCAGCATGCTCCAAATATGGTGGTGTTCAGCTTTAGTTAAGGCCAAACTCACATAGTCTGCAAAATGAATGGAGGAAGATGTTTTCCATCAACAATTGACACTCTTAAACAATGTATTAAAATAAAGAAGACTCCCATAGGGATATTACTACCTGTATTCACTATGTCATAACGAATGATCGACCAACATGTTCTTGGACCATGGAGGAGGAAGAGAGGGACCCAGAGACACCCTGGCAATATATTCGCCTATAATTCCCCCAAATCAGCCTCAGCTGGGTGCTGCCGTCCTGCTGTCCAGCCCTAAACCAAGATGGCCACGGAAGCCTCAGTGTGGATTGCTCCTGCACGTGGAGCTGCTTCACACATCACACCAGAATGGATAGGCATGGTTACCTGCACACCCATCAATGGTTGCTGAGGTGAGGAAAGGGGGAAAATATATATATTGAATGTTGAGAAGTTTTACACTGCACAAACATCCTTTATAATAAGGAATGGTGGAAGTGAATTTGTAGTTGTCATACATATTGTCAATTAAAGCTAAAATACATTTATGGTCTATGATAGAATTTGAGTTTTACAAGATAATAGCTGACAACAGTAGATCACCAATTGTATGCAAATAGCACCAGTAAGGTTTTTACTAATGCTAAGGTTTTGTTTCACACTGCACTGAAGTTAAAGTGATTGTAAAGGGAAATTAAAAAAAACAAAAAAACAAATATCTATACATAGGAAATTAATTTGGTTCAACTAAGCAACTAAGCACCCATAGAAATAGGCACCACATCCCAAGGAAATTTTATGTAATAAAGAGAACAGAGGGATTTTAATGGTGCACACTATTTAGTTATAATAACATGTTATACAGAAATTCTTTTAATTAAGTATTTATTTAGCTCAGGATTAAAATTATCATGTACATAAAAAAATATATACAATCAATAGCAGTGTAGTGTTATACAGGACAGTGATGGTCTGAATATACTGGATGAAAATATTTTATTGCACATTATCCCAACATGTTTCGCAAAAATTGCTTTCCCAGGGGATGTGCAAATATTCCAGCAGTAAAGTGTCTCTAAACACTGCCAGTTGGACAAACAGCTATTGATCCACCCACAAGTCAAATGTTACCAAATAGCCAGAGGACTTGACCATATTTCTTTTTGAGTCTGAGCAGTTTCTTTGTTTTTGTTTTGACTCACCCAGCTTATTGGCATTTCATATTGTAGTCATGCTCCTGTGTGGTCCGATTTATTGGTTTTATCTGGACTTTTAGCCCTCTATGTTCTATATGGTAACATTTGACTTAAGGGGTGGATCAATAGTTGTTTGTCCAACTGGCAGTGTTCGGAGACACTTTACCGCTGGAATATTTGCGCATCCCCTGAGGAAGCAATTTTTGCGAAACATGTCGGGATAATGTGCAATAAAATATTTTCATCCAGTATATTCAGACCATCACTGTCCTGTATAACACTACACTGCTATTGATTGTATATTTTATATGTACATGATAATTTTAATCCTGAGCTAAATAAATATTTAATTTAAAAAAATTATGTATAACCAGTTATTATAACTAAATAGTATGCACCGTTAAAATCCCTCTGTTCTCTTTATTACATTTTTCATAAAATGCCTATACTTACCTGCTCTGCACAATGCAATTGCACAGAGAGCGACCGCAAACCTCTTTTCAGGCCCCTGCCAGTGATTCTGGCCCCTCCCCTCTGTCCAGTGCCTCCATGGGAAGTAGTTTCATGCATGCATGCTCCCGAGCCCAAATGCTGCATTCCTTGACACAGACAGCGGAACTCAGCCTCGCCTCTGCTCCCTCATCACTGGCTTTGATTGACAGCACCGGGAGCTAATGGCTGCTGGTGCCCCAGCATAGCCAGCAAGACCCAGAAGTGAGGGGAGGAAAGAGCTGCAGACGTGCATGGCACTGGATCAAATGAGGGCTCAGGTAAGTAAAATGGGTGGGGGGGTGCTGACACCTAAACATTTTTTAACCCAATGCAAGGAATGCATTAAGGTAAAAAATGTTCAGGCTTTGCAACCACTTTAAGGACACTTTCATGCTGGGGCATTGGCAGGAAAGCGCCACCATTTTTAGCAGCATTTTACCGTTGTCTTAGTAACTGTTTTCTGCTTTTAACCCCTGCTAGAGCTTGAAAAAGGGTTAAAAGCACTCGGAAAGCTTGATTTCAATGGGCAGGGGCGCTTTATGAGGGGTGTATACACCCCTCCTAAAGCTCCTCAATGATGCTGCTTGCAGGACTTTTTTTAGCGTCTTGCCAGCACACTGCTCCAGTGTAAAAACACTCCGACTTTCACACTTAAGTGACAGGAGAGGTGCTTTACAGGCACTATTTTTAGACCTATAGCGCCTGTAAAGTGCCCCAGTGTGAAAGTAGCCTAATAGATCACAGTTTTACTAGGTAATAGCTGGCAACCACTTGTAGCAAGTGTCAGGCCGCGTACACACGCGGGGACTGTTCGCTCAACTTTGTTTGTCAAACAGTTTCAGCGGACAGTCCGCTCAAACTTAGCATGGACGGATGAACGAACAGTCCGCTGAAACCGTGCGCGATGACGTGAACGGCACGTACGACGGGACTAGAAAACGACGTCCTATACACTGCAATGCAACCTTCGGTGTGTAAATCCTTTCTGAGCATGCGCGGAACTTAGTTTGACGAACAAGCCTACACACGAGGGGACTGTTCGCTGAAACAAAGTTTCAGCGGACAGTTTTTCGGAAATTCCGAAAAACTTTGTTCAGCAGACTGTTCGCTGAAACTGTCCGCTGAAAGCCCACACACGAGCGGACTGTCCGCTGAAACACTGTTCAGCGGACAAAGTTGAGCGAACAGTCCCCGCGTGTGTACGCGGCCTCAGTGGATTTTGTTTTTGTTTAATTTGGTATATTTGAGTTTAGTATATGTTTTGGTTGAGAGCCTTGCACCAACATAACTATATTTGTAAATCCAAAAAGATTATTTCCAATTCATTTGACCAGAATTAGGCTTTAAAAAGAAAACACACACACGGAGGAAAACATATGAGTGCTCAGCAGAAATAAAAATAAAAATCATTGATTGGTTGAATCATTTGATGGGTTGACAATGTGTTAGTTCCCCTGCCTGAACAAGGTCATAAGTTATGTTGCTCTGTTTTTTGCAGTTAGATTCCTTCCTTATTTTTCATTTATACTATGGTGTGATGTAGCTTGTGACAATATTATTTGACTTGGCAATGGCTACAACTCACAATTGAAATCCACAGATTAATAAAGAAACCAACAAATTTTTCATCTTGCCAGCAACCATATGTAAATAAACAAAAAGTAGTGAAGTGTTAGCCCTTTAATAATGAAAAAGTGAAAATCTGAATAATAGTAAATACAAAAAAACTGCTGCTACTACAACTTAAAAAAAGATTAAATAACTTTAGCAACAGTGGTGATGACCCTAAAAACCAAATGCAAATAATTCACTCAAAATGCAAAATAACTGGAATGGCAACATAAACATATGCATTCTGTGCATAGGCATGCGCACGGGGTATGTCGGGTGTGTCAGGGTATGTCGGGTGTGTCCAGGCACACCCTAATCATTCTGGGTGCATTAGCACCCTGAATTTAATATGTGTAATGTTGGGTCCTGGAACTTCTCCCCCCCTGCCTCCGTCTTCATCACAGCACTAAGCTGCCCCCTCACACCTGTAGACACTCAACCCCCCCCACACTTATACACACTCAGCTGTACCCCCAACACCTGTAGACGCTCAGCCTCTCAGCTCCCCCCTCACACCTGTACACACTCAGCTCCCCCCTCACACCTGTACACACTCAGCCCCCCCCCCCCACACACACACACACTCCTCTCCTGTACATACTGCCCACTGTCATCCCTTCTACACTCCTCTCCTGTACATACCACCCACTGTCATCTCCTCCACACTCCTCTCCTGTACATACTGCCCACTGTCATCCCCTCCACACTCCTCTCCTGTACATACTACCCACTGTCATAACCTCTATACTCTCCTTCTCTACACACTGCCCACTGTCATACCCTCCACATTCCTCCCCTGTACATATTGCTCACTGTCACCCCCCCCCCCCCACACACACACACACTCCTCTCCTGTACATACTGCCCACTGTCATAACCTCTACACTCCCCTCCTGTACACACTGCCCACTGTCATACCCTCCACATTCCTCCCCTGTACATATTGCTCACTGTCATCCCCTCCACACTCCTCTCCTGTACATACTGCCCACTGTCATAACCTCTACACTCCCCTCCTGTACACACTGCCCACTGTCATACCCTCCACATTCCTCCCCTGTACATACTGCCCACTGTCATACCCTCCACTCTCCTCCCCTGCACATACTGCCACTGTCATACCCTCCTAACTCCCCTCCTGTACACACTCCTCCCCTGTACATATTGCCCACTGTCATACCCTCTACATTTCTCCCCTGTACATATTGCCCACTGTCATACCCTCCACACTCCTCTCCTGTACATACCACCCACTGTCATATGCTTCATACTATTTTTCTCCTGTATACACATATGTTTGCGCTATCAGGTGCACACCCTAATGTAATAGGCACCTATGATTCTGTGACAGTGAAGGTAAATAAATAGAATCAAAAGTGATGGTGACACCTCCTAGTAGTGCCACTCTGTGTGTCAAATTCAAACAAAGTAATATGTGCAAAATCCTTAAAATATATACTCCTCTGTGAATGCTGTGTTCTCAGTAGGCAAACAACTTGTGCCCCTCCACCGATCAATGAATGCGCTCACGCTTAGGGGCATATATCCAGTACCAAGACCCTACACATTTTTTGCTACTGTATTTTAGTGATTTACATCCCTGTTTAGTTGAATCATTTGTTTGTTCCTTATATCTCCTAAAGACTGCATAGGTGAAAAAGTGAAAGCATCTTGTGGCTTTCATCATGGGCATAAGGATGGAATCTCTGTTTCTGCAGTTGGATCCTTTACCTTATTCTTTGTTTATACTTTGTGGTATGATGTAGCTTGTGACACAGTCTTTTGACTTTGCAATAAGTATAACCCACAGCTGGAGTCCACAAATTGTACGAGAAACCAAAAAAGTATTCATCTTGCCAGCAACTATATTGGAGTTGTCATTTAACTCATTAACTGACAGCTGAATGGGGCTGATTTTAAAACGAGTTTGGGATTGATGAAAAAAGAAATCGAA
The DNA here is from genome assembly GCF_037356315.1 of Lithobates pipiens. Taxonomy (NCBI): domain Eukaryota; kingdom Metazoa; phylum Chordata; class Amphibia; order Anura; family Ranidae; genus Lithobates; species Lithobates pipiens. Next base: position 221,459,008 of record NW_027507785.1, on the reverse strand, counting down.
AGTGTTAAAATTACACTATTGTACCTGTAAAAACACTTTACATTTATTGCATTGGCAATAAAAACATACTGTTTCAAGCAGTTCTGATTGTTATACAAGCCAATTCAAGAGGTCAAAGGTTACATCCATTATTGTGGTATGCGTAATCTGACATTAATAAGTAATCATGGTAATCATAGTAAGTAGTTATCAGTTCACAATCCAATTAATAAGTCATATATATTTAAACATTTTTTCATTGCTCAATTTCTCAGAATATCACGCTGACATTTTGTGCTTCTATCAGCTCCATACAAAGGTGAAACTACTGGACTGCAAGTAGCTGTGATTTAAAGAAGCAGTTGGAGCCTTTCGTGAATTACCTATGTATTTTAACAATTATTTATTAAATGAGAGTCATCAATTTTCAGCATACACTTGAGAATTAAAAGGTCAGAGGTTCATTGTGTAGTACTGGTGACTTTCCAAAAAGATTTATTGTTTTAATATATAGAAATCGGAAATCAATAAAGCATATAATTGTACTAAAGAACTATACAAATATCTTTTATGAAACCATAATGTAAGAAAATAATGTATTCTAATATGCGGAAATAGCCCTAAAAACTGAACTCCAGCCTTACCTTCAGTCTTGCACAGTTATGCAGGCTACTGCCCTGTACTTTAATAGCTTACTCTGATTTCATTGAACACTGTAAACTCAACAGAACACGGCTCATTTCCTGGCTAGAAAACATCTAGGATCATCTCACGCTTTCCTCCCAAGCCTGAGTGTCCCTTGCTTTCCCATTTCATTCCTTGGAGTTTGGTTCCTATTAATCGCAAATGCTTAGCAAGAAGAGTGGATATTATCTAGGGGGCAGACTGCCTAGAAATGCCCCCTAGCCCAATGTCCACCCATCAAGGTGATATTTGTATAACTCCTTTTCAGAACCAGCCCACTGTTTTCATTGGAGTAGAAAAAAGAAAAATGATGGCACCAAAACCAACTGGATGAAAAATAATTAAAAGACAATGGTAAAAGATGAATTAATCACCAAAAATGAAGATAAAAGTCAATGGGAATAAAAACAGTTCCGGTTCCAATTTCAAGGTGCACTGGCGGCTGCAGCCCTGAGAGTAGAAGTACAACTCTAATAGACAAAATAGGACAAAGACAAGGCGCACCAGACTCAGTACAGTATTAAAATAATCCTTTAATAGGACAACACAAGCCAAATGGCTACTCACAAGAGGCAAATTATTTAAGGCATATGAATAAAGGGTCCAGAGGTCAGGGTCACTCTGCGGTCCGAGCTGCTGTCTGTGTGGTAAGAAGCTGGCTTGGTCACAGTCCACATGGATGGTATGCCACTGGAGGATGAAGTGACAGTGAAGTGGTGGTTAAGCCTCTATGGATGCCCGGGAAGTGGGAAAGCCAGTATGCTGCAGTTTTCTGTGGAAAGCACGACAACCGGAACCCGGAACTGGAAGTGCGTGTCAGTGTGGAGCACAAGCTACGCAGACCGGAAGTGCCGTTTTCCGATGGCCAATCAGATGACGCATTTCACAGTCTCCACTGTTTCATCAGATCTATCTAGCTAACCAGAGAGTCTGGTATATAGAACAAGGGGGAGGTGAATAGGACAATGTAAATAGAAAACGTGACACTATATTGATACATGGGCATTGGACTACCATCATTAACAAAAATCTGAGGTTCTGTTTTCATTGGATCTGAGGGGTCTTTAGAGGACTACTGAAGCAGGGTGCATTGATGTTTTCAGGAAGTTATGTACAATACACTACTGTCTACTATCACCAGCAATTATCTACCTTCATTGCTTAGAGTAGCACACAATCCCAGTGATAACATCATTTACTCTAAAATAGGGTATGTAATTAAAACAGGTTTTATTGAAACTTTTTCCTACCCCCTTCCCCAGCCTAGTGCTCCAGTGAGCACTGGAAAGGTACAGCAGAGAGGCGGTAGCTAACAGTCACCACTCTTTACTCAGCGTTGACCAAGAATTGAGTGATCAGTGGTCATGTGATCGCTTGATTCTTGTGCTGAGAGCTGGCAGGGGACAACTGCAGCATTGTATCGATGTTGCAGCCACATAGGTGGGTATGATTGTTTCTTTAACATCTGAACTTCTCTTTTAACTGATACATTTGGAAAACAATAGACTTATTTACTGAATTACAGGAAAAAAGCCTACAAAAGAAAATAAATGCAGTCAAGAATAGGTAAGCTGCAATATAATGTTTACCTTTGGGTTTAATACCACTTTACTGTTAAGTTATTCAATATAGGGCTAAAATCCTGCATTCATCAAACAATCTAGGAAGAGTAGAACTGGGTAAATTGTTGATGGCTTTGGGTGTCCCGGCAGATCATAGACGTTAGTACTGTATACTGTACAATGTCAATCTGCAACTTCTAGAGCAAGTAAAATAACTACTTATAATAAAGGAGACTGTAGAGAGTACATTTATGGTTATATGTTGATTAGTTTGATCACTCACAGTTCAATAATATCTTTTAGAATCTTTGTCAAAGTTTGTGTAACTTGGACCCAGACCTAACAAAACTGTTTAAAATCCAGTGATACACAGTTTCACTCTGCCCTGCACATGCTTGTTTGCTCTCTATTTTTCAACACTGTATCTAAAATCAGAGTCACCAACGGCCAATTTGCTGACAGCATAAAGATTTACTGCTGTGCAGAGGCTCTGGGCTTCAGCAACATGGCAGCCTCTGACAAGAAGAACTCTTCTCATAATTAATTTGTCATTTGAATTTATGCACTGCTCTCTGCAGTTTTGGAATGCTTCAATGCCCACTTAAAGTTGAACTCTATTCAGAAAATTAGGCCTTGTTAGATCACTTCACACTGGCCTGTTTTACAGGTATAGCTATGTAAAACATTAAAAAATACGTGCCTATACAATTTAAAATCCAGTAATACACTGTCTCATCCTGCTCTGCACATGCTCAATTGCTCTCTATTTTTCAACCTGTGCCTTAAAATAAGAGCCGGCCAATTTGCTGATAGCCTAAAGATTTACTGCTGTTCAGGGGCTCTGGGCTTTAGCAACATGGCAGCCTCCAGCAAGAAGAATTAGGAGCAATGCTGGAAGCAATTTACAGCACACGCTAATTTTGGTAGCACAGGTTTAAATGTGGAATGTATGTTCCTTGCTAAAGAAAATTATTTATTAGGTTGTTATGGGTAAAGTTCAATTTTAAGGAAGTTATTTAACCATTTTATAAAAGCTTTCTTGTATTTATGTAATACAAATAACTACAGGCTTGCTTCTATTCTTCTTTCTTATAACAACAACGTGGTGTTCATGTGTGTAGTTAAAGCCCATCACTGTGCAAAAATGAATCCCCTCCAACGACAGCTTTTTTTCAGCCAGAACGCCATTCTGGCACCTCCGGCAACCCTCTCTTCTCCAGCCTGTCACTTAAAGTGGATGTAAACCCCCCACTCACCAAATATAAACAAATGGAACAGCATTAATGTATATATACACTCAAGCCTCCTGTGTGTATCCCTTCCTTGCAAAAGTCAACCCCTTCAGCAATAGGAGCCCCATAAAACTCTGGAATTGGTAGGTGGGTCTCTTTGACAGAGCTTGGTGTCACATGACTCCCCACCCATCTCTACACTATCCTATTCCTGAGTTTTGAGTAACATCCAGTCAAAACTCAGTAAAGGCACCACATGACTTGAGCATGCCCAATCATGCTGAGGTGTGGAGCAGCCTATCCTGGGAGAGCTGGAGAACAAATGAGGAGGGATGGGAAGCTGGAATCGTAACACACACTCTCTTATATGCCGTGCATGAGATAAAGAAATTGGATGTCAGTCACAGCAGTGGGGGATGTAGTGACACAAACCTATCTGTGTGTCGTTTTTTTTATCTTACTAAAAAAAGACAAGAGGATTTCTCAGAGCTGCATAACCTCTTTGTGGCAAGACTGGGCACAGATGACTTGACATCCTCTACTGTACCAGATAGAAATCTTCATTAAAACATTGTTTAGCATGTTTACATCCACTTTAACATAGAAGCTGCTAGAGGAAGTTCTACTCACTTTCTCCAATGGCTTCTCTGTGCTAGCACCGGCAACTAGGGTACCTTTTGATGGGTTCCCGGAGTCCAAGCGACGCAACTGTCAGCATTTTGGAGGGTTCCGGAGGCAGCTTCTGTCCCTGCCCCCTGCATGTCAGATCAGTGTAGCACCAAGCTGAGTGGAGCAATCTGAAACTCCTCGGCTACACAGCTGCACTTATGCACATATCTGACAGGCGGAGCTGCACAGAGGAGACGGTACTAGACTGATAAAAAGCCCTTCCTGCCTAATAGAATGGAGCTGGCTGCACCACTGCAACTGTGAGAGAGCTGCAGAGAAAAAGGGGGAAGGATTGGGGAGAAATCGTGCAGAGAGACAGCTGTGGATGTTCTCTAGAGGTCAGAACTGGAAGAACAATCTATGCTATAAGTGAGAGCTGTGGGCAAATGGATTTGTACAGACTTGAGAGAGATGTTGGGGGAGCTGGGGGTGCAGTAGTTGACAGAGAGTAAATAAGGTGGGTGAGTTGTGGATGTTGGGGGGAGGCGCATGCTAAGGTGAATTGCGGAATGTGGGGGGAGAAGGTGAACGCTGGATAGGGGGGAGGGTTATGTGGATGAGGGGGTTGGAGTGAGCTGTGAGCAGAGGGGAAAGGGTGAGCTGCCGATGGGGGGGAGTGAGTTGTGGACAGGGGGAGGTGAGCTGTAGGAAGGGGGGGGCATGCTGTGTATGAGGGGTGAGTTGTGGAAAGGGAGGAGAGGGTGAGCTATGGATAGGGAGGAGGGTAAACTGTGGATGGGGGGAGAGTGAGCTATGGATGGTGGGGGGTGAGTTGTGGACAGGGGGAGAGGTGAGCTGTGGATGGTGGGGGGGTGAGTTATGGACAGGAGGAAAGAGTGAGCTGTGGATGGGGGAGAAAGTGAGTCTGGACCACATCCATTATTTGACATCACTTTACTTCCCGAGAAATGGTGGGATTGGGGGTAGGTGGTGGGGAGTTGACTGGGGAGGGTGGGTTCTTGCACCTATTCTCTGAGAAAAAAAAGCCCTGCCCCCTACTCCTCTCTAACTTATCCTGTACATTTGTCATTTTTTGTATGTTTTTTTCGTTTTTGTGTTTTTTTAATAATATACTTACCTAAGTTAGCTGCCTGGGTCCCTCACTGGAGGTATTTCTGGGTACTGGGGTGACTAATCCAGTTCTGGGGGTGTGCTGCTTTCCAAGAGTCCCCTTACACTGACATCACAACTGCAAACTCCCCTTCTTGAGCCTCAGATAACTCTGTTGCTGGGCAATTGATAAGATAAGCAACAGTATTTGTAAAATCTTGTCAAACACATAATTAAAATAATTACAATAAATAAATTCATATACAGTAGATACTTAAAATACATAAAATACATGGGTTTTTATTTTCCCTTTACCTTGTGTCACCACTTGTCCAAGCTTGTTTTTTTTCCTTGTGTCTGTGTGACTAGCCTCCAGCGATATGTATGGTTTTTACTGTTTAATATTAAATCTCAGTTTTTAATGTTCAGTTACTGAGCACTGCCAAAAGCTAAGTGTTCCCAGGTCAGCAACTTCATTAAATACAGACAACCCAGAGCTGTATACCCTCTGGGTTAGTAGTTGCAGTTCTCCTACCCAATCTGTCTATAGGGAGCTTATGGTCTATGAAGCACATTGACACATTAATTCACATTTTTGTTGCTTATTTTTACATTTGAGCTGAAACATAGATGAAAACTTGGTTGAAGGATGAATGATAATGGCTCTGCTACCCTTCATTAGACCAAAAGGCAGATTTCTGATGCTTAGCTCACTACAGGCACCAACCTAGGGATGATCTAGTGACAAAATAAAAGTGTGACCTGCCTGGGCTTGTTTTATAACAGAAGGAGACAGCGGGGTGCCAGCAACAGATATTTTGCAACTGAAGATGTTGTTTTACAAAAAGAATCTAAAATAAGCTTGGATGTAATGTAAGAGTTAAAAAGATAGAGGCAGTTTATAATATAAAATTCTTGGCACTGTCTGTTCATTTAATTAATTGGTATACATTGTAAATTATATTGGTTTATGGAAAATGTCACATAGAATATTAGTTACATTTATCAACTGCATATACAGATGTACAGACACCAGCGAAAATTAGTGAAAATGATGTAAAATTGGAATAAAGCGTTTCACTTTTTTTTTGTTTGTTTTCCACATGTATTGCTCTTCCAGCTTAAAGTGGTTGTAAACCCATTACAACCACTTCAACCTACAGGTAAGCCTAGATTAAGGCTTACCTGTTGGTGCAAGAAATATCTCCCAAACCTTAAAGGTTTAGGAGATATTTGCAGAACTAGCTGCACAGATGTCTATGGTGCATGTGCCATAGACATCGGGCGCAGGCGCACTGAGCTTGTCGTTTCTAGCGGCGATCATGCCGTTAGTGGCGGCACCAGCCTGCATGCGTGGGAGTGACGTCATTGCGACTCCAGCCAGTCACAGTGCCGGAGCCGAGATACCCGCAAGTCACTCTGGGATAGATGGCAGCGTCGGAGGAGAGGAACAAGGACAGCTTTGGTGGCTTCAATCTCAGGTAAGTAATTCATAATGAGCTAGTATGCATAGCATACTAGCTCATTATGCCTTTGTCTTGCAGGGGTTATTTTTATTTTTTTATTGCTGAGGCTTTACTTCTTCTTTAAAAAAACATCTACCGTATGTGGGTGTATATGAATATATGATAAAAGGCTGGCCAGAGGCTAGCCTGAATTTGTAAAAGGAGTCTGAGGGGTATATATCCTTCCTCCTCCTCTATCACTTCCTTTGTCTGCTCATTTCCAGGTTAGCCGACCCGCCATTTCTGAGTTCACAAGACATTTTGCGTGACTTCCGGTTTCAGCTAGCAGTGTAGCAGCGCAGTGGCTGCAGGGGTCTTGTCTCAGTTTCCCTCCCCCGGTGCTTGCAGTTCCAGTAGGTATGGGTAGAGGGCATCAACTGAGGTCCCGCATTGGATGCCCCTCATTGAGCTCACATAATCAAATGTAGAGCAATATTGAGGAAGTCGCATATGGATAGAATCAAACAGGATTTGAACAGCTATTGTATGTCAGGCTCTCTACCGCATGATGCACGTTCCAGTCAAACAGATAAAACGTAATTGGCTTTATGATAAGCCTACAAATGTATTCATTAACCCACCAGCATGTCTTTGGATCACAGCGGGGGGTATCATCCGATCACAGCGGAGGGTCCGTCCGGTCATGGGGGGTGCACCTGCTCTTAGCATGCCTCCATTCCTGGGGCAAGGCCATATACTATAACTTAGCTCTTCCATGGGAATTCGGGTATGTGCAAAGCAAGGGTAGTGGTGTCACATTTTCTAGGTAGAGTTTATTATTTTTTTCAGTTGGCATGATTTTCTATCTTGCATTAGTGAGGGGGAGGGGGACTGAGAAGCCAGCTAGTCTGTCGCTGGAGGTCCGGGGGTGGGGCAACGCATCCTGGCAGTTGATTCATGTAACTGGAGCATGAGAATTTCATTCCTGGTATTATGCAGTGCTCTCAGTACACTACTGTATGACGGATGTTTTTACTAGATCTGCTCAGTTCTCTCACTGAATTTCCACAATCTGTCAGCATCAGTCATTGTTTGCAGCATTTCTGTCGTAGCTTTCGAGGGTAGCATTCCGGTCTTAACATTTCCTGTCTTTTGAATGTAGTTATTGGGCTTCAGTTGTCAGTCCTGCTTCCATTGTCTGTAGGCCATAAGTTTCTGAGGGGTTTAGGATTTGTCAGCTTCTTCCTCCACCTTTCTGCATGGGGCGTCAGGCCCATTAGGGTGGCCAATAGCTATTTTTCAACCAATATCGGTCGTTTTGCGATTTGAGTGCGCCTCTTTCATCTACACATTCCTAGCCTCAATTCCTCGTTCCCTCAGTAGAACATTCGTTGTAATATTTGTCTGTGCTTCTGGCTGTCCAGCACATTCTACAGTTAGGCAGGGGTTTTTGGCTATCCAAGCAGGTATTACAATGCATTCAAACTACTTACTATCAGTCCTGCCCTCTGGCAAGTTTGCGCATACTTCGGCATTGTTCGTTATTGGCGCAATACTGGCAACAGCTGTATTTTTTTCTTTTCAGATGCTTGCTCTTCATGCAGGTGGACATGGCTAGGCCTGTATTTCAAGTTTCACATCCTGGGACAGTTTCATCAGTAGGAATTACAATGGCACAGCCAGAGTTAGAACTGGCGGGCAAGCCAGTTCCTCCTTGCGCACTGTTGGTCATGGATTAGGCACATCCTGGTCACAGGTGATCGATCTGGCTAATGGGTCTTTATCCAGAATATTCTGAGGGCTTCTACCAAGGGTTGGAAGGTTTTGTAGGTTCATGACTCTGGCTTTCGCTGCATATTGCCCCTGCGATTTGGCCTCATCTGCCAACACTATTGAGTGTCTATCAGGTGACCAGCATTTCAGGCCCCCACAAACTCCTGACAATCTATCCATTTTTGCAGCTCACCCTCTCTAAGCCATGTTATGGGGTATTCAGAAAGTCAGGGATGTTCTCATTTGGCATGGCTACCAGTTACCGGCCAGGTTTTTGTGATGTTTCAGACTTCATGTCTCCTAACCTTGGCGCAGGTCCCAATTAGTGCTCGAGACAGTTTCCTCTTCACTATGCTTACACATTTCCAATAATTAAAATAGATGGACAAGCCAGGGGTTTGTGGTATATTACAGTACCACAATAACTATGTCAGTATTTGTCCTTCTCTGCAATTATTCCTCATGTAAGCTCCTTTCTCCCTTTTCGCATGCAGGCCAGTCAAGTTCCTCCATCCCAAACTCGCTCATCCATGTCTTTATGGACCTTGCTTTGTGCACTAGTCCAAATCATTTGTTGGAGGGGAGATTATGGCATGGGGCTGTTGTTCAGGGGTTGGGCTTGGCCCCTTAGTTCCAGTGAAGGGAACTATTAAGGCGTCAGCATACCAAGACATTTTCAACAATTTTATGCTCCCAACTTTGTGGGAACAGTTTGGGGATGGACCCTTCCTGTTCCAACATGACTGTGCACCGGTGCACAAATCAAGGTCCATAAAGATATGGAGGAATTAATTTGGGGTGGAGTTACTTGATTAGCCTACCCAGAATCCTGACCTCAACCCAATCAAACTCCTTTGGGATGAATTGGAGCAGAGACTGTGAGCCAGGCCTTCTTGTCCACATCAGTGCCTGACCTCACAAATGTGCTTCTGAAAGAATTATCAAATATTCCCATAGACACACTTCAAAACCTTGTGGACAGCCTTCCCAGAAGAATTGAAGCTGTTATAGCTGAAAAGGGTGGGCAAACTCAATAATGAACCCTACGGACTAACACTGAGATGCCATTAAAGTCCATGTGCGTGTTAAGACAGGGGTCCCAATACTTATGGCAATATAGTGTATATTCTAAAATGCAGTAGGCGTTTCACTCTGGGGCGGTGGGTGCATCGGCGGTAAAGCAGCGCTATTTTTAGCGGCACTTTACCATAAATTTCGTGCCACTATTCGACCACTAGCGGGGCGCTTTTACCCCTGCTTGAGGCAGAAAATGGGTTAAAACCACCTACAAAGCACTGCTTTGCCCACAGTATAGCCGCGCTGCCCATTGATTTCAATGGGCAGGAGCGGCATACACACCACTCCTTCACTGCTCCAAAGATGCTGCTAGCAGAACGCTTTTTAGCATTCTGCCAGCACACCGCTCCAGTGTGAAAGCCCTCGAGCTTTCATATTGGAGAGACAGAAGTGGCTCTTTCAAGGTGCCTTGCAGGCAGTGGCGGCCCGCCCAAGATATTAAAAAAAAAAAAAATGTCATTTAACAATTTAACATAGTGTACTGTGGCGCCGGTCACAGTGCACTATGAGAAGCACCACGTCGATGCAATCACAAGATTGCATCCATGGCGCTTCATTTGCGGGTTAAAAACCCGCCTTGCGGCACACTGCAGAACGCCGACTAGCTTCCACCCGTAAAATCACTGTGATTCTATGGGCGGGAGCATTGTTATTCTTAGACAGGCAGGTCACTTCCGGCTTTCGGCTGCTTCACGAAACCCGGAAGTGACGTCGGCAGCTCCGTTCCTCAGCCTGAGCGGAGCTGCAAGACAGTGAGGCAGGAGGTGAGTCACCACATAAAGGCTTTCTAGTTTCTACTTTTTTGAGAATGTTCATGCATTTAGCTGAATGAATGGAAAAAAAGCTTTCACAGCCAGAAAGGTTTCCCCAGGCCAGGCGACTTTTGCCGTGGCCAATCAGAGAATAAGCTCTGAAGGGGGAACTCCACGCCAAATTTCTGAAAAAAAAATTGGCGTGGGTTCCCCCCTCCAAGAGCATACCAGGCCCTTAGGTCTGGTATGGATTCCAAGGGGAACCCCCTACCCCCAGATCCACACCAGACCCTTATCCGAGCACGCTACCCGACCGGCCAGGAAAGGGGGTGGGGACGGGCGGGCGCCCCCCCCATCCTGAGCCGTACCAGGCCGCGTGCCCTCAACATGGGGGGGGTGCCTTGTCCCCATGTTGATGAGGACAAGGGCCTCTTCCCGACAACCCTGGCCATTGGTTGTCGGTGTCTGCGGGCGGGGGGCTTATCGGAATCCGGGAGCCCCCTTTAATAAGGGGGCCCTGGATACCGGCCCCCCACCCTATGTGAATGAGTATGGGGTACAATGTACCCCTACCCATTCACCTGTGAAAAAAAGTACAAAAAAAAACACAACACAGGGTTAAAATATTTTATTGCACAGCTCCGGGGGTCTTCCGTCTTCGGGGGTCTTCTCGCCGGACTCCTCCGCTATCTTCTTGTAGCTCTTTTGCTAGCGGAGGAGCCCGGCTTTCTTCCTCGCCGCCGGTCTCTTCTTCCGACTTCGGGGGTCTTGTCCCCCTCTTCGGTTCTTCTGCCGGGCCACCGCACCTTCTTATAGCTCTTTTACAGGCGGTTGCCCGGTCTTCTGTCGCCGCCGCCGCCGCCGCCCGTTTTTCTTCTTCTTCTTCTTCTTCTTCTCCAGGAGATGTTGACTCGACGATCTCTACGGCCGGAATGCCAGGGAAGCGCTGCACTGCCACTTATATAGGGACAATGGGGCGGTGTCACATGAGTTGATGTCACATGGGTTGGTCACATGGGTTGATGTCACAACCCATGTGACCAACCCATGTGACATCAACCCATGTGACACCGCCCCATTGTCCCTATATAAGTGGCAGCGCAGCGCGTCCCTGGCATTCCGGCCGGAGAGAGCGTCGAGTCAACATCTCCTGGAGAAGAAGAAGAAGAAGAAGAAGAAGAAGAAGAAGAAGAAGAACGGGCGGCGGCGGCGGCGGCGGCGGCGGCGGCGGCAGAAGACCGGGCCACCGCCTGTAAAAGAGCTATAAGAAGGTGCGGTGGCCCGGCAGAAGAACCGAAGAGGGGGACAAGACCCCCGAAGTTGGAAGAAGAGGCCGGTGGCGAGGAAGAAAGCCGGGCTCCTCCACTAGCAAAAGAGCTACAAGAAGATAGCGGAGGAGTCCGGCGAGAAGACCCCCAAAGACAGAAGACCCCCGGAGCTGTGCAATAAAATATTTTAACCCTGTGTTGTGTTTTTTTTGTACTTTTTTTCACAGGTGAATGGGTAGGGGTACATTGTACCCCATACTCATTCACATAGGGTGGGGGGCCGGTATCCGGGGCCCCCTTGTTAAAGGGGGCTCCCGGATTCCGATAAGCCCCCCGCCCGCAGACCCCGACAACCAACGGCCAGGGTTGTCGGGAAGAGGCCCTTGTCCTCATCAACATGGGGACAAGGTGCCCCCCCCATGTTGAGGGCACGCGGCCTGGTACGGCTCAGGAGGGGGGGGGCGCCCGCTCGTCCCCGCCCCCTTTCCTGGCCGGCCGGGTAGCGTGCTCGGATAAGGGTCTGGTGTGGATTCGGCGTAGGGGGTTCCTCTTGGAATCCATACCAGACCTAAGGGCCTGGTATGCTCTCGGAGAGGGGAACCCACGCCAATTTTTTTTTCAGATTACATAAGGGGCGTGGTTTATGAGAAGTGGGAGGGGCCAAAATGATGGGCGGGGTCATGATGGGCGGGGTCTGGCACCCCCCATCCAAAAACTTCACCAGCCGCCACTGCTTGCAGGTACTATTTTTAGTGCTGTAGCACCTGCAAAGTGCCCCAGTGTGATAGGGGTCATAGTCTGCATTTAGACACATTATTTTATTTTATTTTTTTTCACCAGCTTTGGTCCATGATATTTGAAATAAAGTGGTTTTAAACCTCAGACATGAAATATGAACTAAACATATCCCTCTATACTGTGTACATGTTTCAATTAAAAGCACTAAGTGTCACTTTTGTTTGCTGCTTTGTTCCTCCATTATCAGCATAAATCACTTTGGACACGTTTTTCTAACACCAAGAGAAAAATAGTGACAGGGGAGGGACCTCCAGCTGATTGGCAACCTCAGCTCTGTTTCTGTGTGGAGGGGATTTTGGCCATTCCTTCCAATCAGCTGTCAGAGCTTTCCTCACTGAGCTCTGCAGAATGCAACTTCAACTCTCTGCCCCTTTTTCCAGAACCCTCAGACAAGTTTTATGGCTGCAGATAGAGAGGCACAACTTATGTAGGAGGATTTGTTTCATTCTTGTGTATAAGCTGAGGTCAGTCACTTCACTGGGTATATGGAAGGGTTTACAACCACTTTAAGCATAGTTCTACTTAAAACATCTGTTATAATATATGATTCTTCCTTATCACTGCAACCTTAAAAGGACTGTGTAGGAAAATACAACTTCCCCACTATACTTATGACAGTATAGCCGACCCTGAACAGATCATACACAATTACCCAACAATTGATGTCCTAACAGCTCCAAGGGACTAGTACTCATGACCACAGCCTCTCAGATTGACAAATGTGTGCAACCTGCACCCTTGGCTCGTAAACTCATGTGGACTGAAACTGTTTACTAAATAAGTGCTACCTAAACTGTTTACAGAATAAGACTACCTGCATTGACCACCAACTTCCCAACAACTGACAAGCAACCAAGACTTTCATCATCACTTTAATGAGCTCTGACCACCAACCCCACCTATTGAAAACAACCCATACTTCCACCTGAATGATGTTCAAACATGACCACCCTTTGATCTGCAGCACCCTGCAGCTACCTTGCTATATTTAAGTGCTTAGAGGGTGACATATCTTAGCATTCTTGTACCACCAACATCTAAGGCCCAGTTTTTATGCAGAGTATTTAGGGCAGGGCTTACTGCTGTTTAGAGTATATAGAGCCTGGTGGACACCAAAACCATTTTTAAAAAAAACTTTGGTGCAGGGTTCCCTTAGTATCCATACCAGACCTGAAGGGCCAAGCCATTTTTTTGGTATGTTTAGTATTTTTATCTATATTGCCAGGATCTGCCAATATATTACATCTGTGAGCAGTTTTAAATGACATATTTTGCTTTAGAAATGTAAATTGCTGTGGTACTGTTATAAACATGGGAAAGATACACTACTTTAAAGGCATACTAAGGACACCCCCCAGGCATGATATATAAAGGAATATTTCATTTTTATTGTTTGACTTTAAAGAGGAAGTAAACCCTGATGAGTTTACTTCCTCTTTCATTCCCTGCAAAGGCAAAGCATAATGGACTACTATGCATCGCATAGTAGCCCATTAGGTGTCACTTACCTGACACAGGAGCCAGTGAAGTCACCGCTGTCCCCTGTAGTCCGCCGCATCCATCTTCTTGGTGGGTCTCGCAGCTCCGCCACTGTCATTCGGCAAAGCCGCGATGACGTCACTCCCGCGCATGCGCACAGGAGCCGACACGCGCGGCAGCTCCGTCGTTGAGAATGCCGTGCTCAGTGCGCCTGCGCGCCGCTGTCTACGGCGCATGCGCCGTAGACAGCGGTGCCTGTTTTCTGGCAAATATCTCCTAAACCATATAGGTTTAGGAGATATTTCTTGGACCTACAGGTAAGCCTTAATCTAGGCTTACCTGTAGGTCAAAGTGGTTTGTAAGGGTTTACAACCACTTCAAGCATTATTAAAATTACTGCAATTCCTGAAAAAAACTGAAGTTTTTAAATCTTTTTTTTTGCATTGATACATGTCCCCTGGGGCATGGCCCGGGTTCCCAAACACTTTTTATGGCACTAACTTGCATATAAGCCTTTAAAATGATCACTTTAGATTTTTCACGTTCGCGTCCCATAGACTTTAACAGTGTTCGCTTGTTCACACTCATTTTTTGCCTGTTCGCATGTTCTGCTGCAAACCAAACCGTGCGGTCTTCAGCTCATCCCTACTTACAAGTTCCAGCAGTGAGTTCTGGTTTACAGACTTGCTAACAGCCCTACCATTCTATCATATTCTTACAGTTGGGTGGAGCCTGCCTGGTTTTATACTATTTTAGATAATTGTTTAGGCGTGTCCCCATACTATATTACATGGGTTTGGTAAATCTAAAGAACATTGTACAGAGCTCATAGAATCAGATTGTATGACTATACCCAGAATGTCCGCTTTCTTTTTTGTTCCTCAATATTCTGTAAGAAGTCTCTTATGACAGGGAACCAAATGGGGCTCATACTTCTGATTAGTGAGTGCTTTTCTTCTGCATGTTGGTGGCAGAATCTTCCTCGCCTCAACACAGTCTGATCCCAATAGGGGTGTCAGAGTGAGGGAGAATAAACACCGTTGGTAGGATGATTAACAAAGCACCCTACATATTTCCTTACTCCACTTAATGTTGCAGTTGCAAAACGTTAATGACTTGTTTGTATAACCGAGGTTTAATCAGCTATCTCATGATTGTTGCTTATGTCTATCCCTGTAAAATCTTAATAAAAATATTGAAACAAAACAACAACAAAAAATTGGATTGTATAGTGTGTGCCCAACTGCAGCTCAGTCCACCCTGCTTTGGCTTGCCATTAGTGACTTGACAGCCTTCCAACCTTCTAATATCTGATGTAAATGCAGAGTATGTACTCTGGGAGGGGGGTCAGGGATATCTTAGAGCAGGGTTTCTCAACTCCAGTCCTCAAGATGCCCTAACAGGTCATGTTTTCAAGATTTCCCTTAGACGAAACGGCTGTGGTAAATACTATGGCAGAGAAACTGATCAAATCACCTGTGCAAAATAATGGAAAGCCTGAAAACATGATCTGTTGGGGTGCCTTGAGGACTGGAGTTGAGAAACACTGTCTTAGAATATGAACTTGTTTATTTCACTGCTTTTGCTTTAAAATTTGAGGATACATTGATCCACAGTGCCTGCAGCTACAGAGTCCCTTTATTACTTGTTAAATGAGAAGTAGGGCTAAAGTTTACATACTTTGTATTTACATCAGATATTAGAAGGTTGGAAGGCTGTCAGGGGCTGTTGGCTGATGTCACTCAGCTGGTCCAAACTCTAAGCCCCTGTACACATGGTCGGACATTCCGACCACAAAATCCGTCTGATTTTTTTCCTACTGATTTTGTCCGAAGCTGGTGTTGCATACACACAGTCGGACAAAGTTGTCGGAAAATCCGATCGTTCGGAATGTGATGATGTTCGTTCATTATGACGAGACTACGTTGGGGCTAGTAGCCAATAGCTTTGGTCTCGTAATTTGATCTGAGCATGCGTGGCACTTTGTCCGATCGGAATTCTCTACAAACGATTGGATTGATTTTGTTGTCGAAAAAATTTGAGATCCTGCTCTCAAATTTTTTCCGTCAGAATCTCCAACAGAAAAAATCTGATAGAGCCCACACACGATCAGATTTCCAGACAATATAATCCGATCAGACCTTTTCCGTCGGAATTTCCGACCATGTGTACAAGGCATAAGAACCTGAGCCAGCAACTCCTGCTCCCTCCTTAACCCAGTACTACAATGAGCACTGGAGGGACAAAGCAGAGAGTGCCAGTGACTGACAGTCACCCTCTCGCTGCTCACTGAAGACCAAGAACTGAGTGATCAGCAGTGTTTGATCGCTCAGCTCTGGGTCTTAGAGGAGGCGGGGGACACCTAGATAAGTTTAGAGACCCACAGTTCTCTTTTAAGAATATGTAAGTACTTGAAAGTTTATAGTCTCATCACAGGTTCACTTTAACATTTTAACAATGTTTTTCCAATGGAAATTGCATTTTGAAAGCACAAAACTCTCCAAAGCAATCTTTTTTTTTATTTTACAGCTCAGAATCTTAAGAGGTTTGTCTAATGAAAGAAACTAAAATTAGTCCACAATCATGCTCATTTTCTACTCTGAGTATAAAGCTGTGTACCAGAAGTATGATGTAAGTTGTGTGAATAAGAGCTCCCAGTGGGTATATTTGTGAAATTATCAGACATGGTTGGTGCTTATTTTGCATGGAGCTTGGAGCATTTTTCTTTTCAACACAGCACAAAAATATGAAGAACGTGCTTCGGAACAGTTTCCATTCGGTGTTGTACATATATAAATAGTCTAGAGTTGTGCTATTTTATGTGTTCTTGGCAGTGGGAAGGCCACTATTACTGCAGATTGTACATAAGTGTTTGAAACACTTGCAGTTTAATGTAATCTCAAAACCCATTTAAAGACTGCTTTTGTAAAAAAAAAAAAAAAAAAAAGAGAAAAAACTAATAAAATAAAAATGCGGATGCTTTCCTCAGCAGAAACTGTGGCTTAGGATGTAAAAGTACAATTTGTATGCTGTGAGCTGAGGTGAGCATTTGTTTCTCTATCCTCTCTGTTTTATTTATGCCCTAGTGGTTTGAACCCAAAAACTTTAAAGGAGAACATTTAAGGAGGCAAAACACAAAAATTTTGCATCATATATGTAAATTGAAAGGTTTTCACCCGTGCCTGCTCTTGTTTGGATATATATTTTTAAATAAAAAATACACTTAATTAGGTACCACTACAAATGGTGAACAGCCAATCGTGTAGCTGTAACTCAATCAGGGGCGGACTGACCATTGGGCCACTCGGCACTGCCGACATCCTTTTGGTCTAAAAATCCCGAGATTATAGCTGCCCCACCTCTCCAGTACTTTCTCAGCCAATGGAAACATGTCTGTGTATACTGTGTGATTGTATACTGTGTGTGTCTGTGTATATTGTGTGACACCATAATCTCTGATTGCCTGGGGGCCCCATAATCTCCTATTGCCCGGGGGCCCCATGAGTTCTCAGTCCGCCCCTGAACTCAATACATAAACCATGCAGACATGCTCAAGAAGTTCAATTACTTTACAAAAACATAAAAAAAGAAGAGAAATTAATATAAATGGTTTGAAAGAAAAATTCAGTGGAACAGTAAACATCTGTTTAACGTAAAAGGTCAGAACAAGATAGCCCAAACTCCAAGAGGAGTTCCAGCCACCTGTGGAAAAAAAAGTCAGCAGCTACAAAACTGTAGCTGCTGACTTTTAAAAAACAGCCACTCACCTGTCCTGCGGTCCAGCAGTGTGCTCACCCCAGTTAGCCTCACCTGCTGTCTTCCGTCCCCAGGGCCGGCATCTTCACTAAGGGCGCCCGACTGTGATAGCTTGCGGCTTCACAGACGGATGCCCACTGTGCATATATGGGTCATGCTGTGCATCATTGGTGGATGCTGTCTTCTGGGACACATCGGCATTCCAGAAGACTGCAGGGGGGAGGGACATGTTGCTCAGAACAGAAGTAGAAAGCCGGTACCTGTCAAAATCGAGTACCTGCTCCATTCCTCTTCTCAAAAGTGCCAATTGTGCAAGAGGAGAGGAGAAGGAGTCCTTAAAGCAGAACTTCCCCTTTTGGATGGAGCTCCACTTTAAAGACAGATTTACTGTAAAACAAAAATTCTCCAGCCCTCCCTCCCTAGCCCCCTAACCTACTTAAGTGGAAACCCTTGCCCATCTACTTACTTCATTCTGATGACAACCTCTGGTGGTGTCTTTATAGCCTTGATGCAGAAATCTTGTCTAATACCACCAGCACATTAACTACTTAATGTATATACTTGAATGGCCCAAACACATTCTCTTGGTAGTAAAGGTCCTATTCAAGTTTATAGGAAGTTACTGTGTGAGTACAGCCTCAGGAAAGATTTCGGCATTGAAGCTGTACCAATGCAGGAGGCTCCCCTTATAAAATAGGAAAGTTCAAGAAAAAAAGGTCAACATTAGGCCCGTGTGTATGGCAGCTGGTCCAACAGAAGTTGGATGTTTGGCCGACCTGGGGGGGGGGGGGGTGTCCCCCCTGCCAGAACACAATAGCTCAGCAGGGAAGATCACTGTACTAACATCATATTTTTAGTACAGTGGCTCCGAGCTGCTCAGATTGTTAGTAAGGCCCCTTTCACACTGGGGCGGTGCAGGCATCGGCGGTAAAATGGCGCTATTTTTAGCGCCGCTTTACCATCATTTTAGCAGCGGTATTTGGCCGAGAAAGGGTTAAAACCACTGCAAAGTGCTGCTGCAGCGGCGCTTTGCTGGTTGTATAGCCGCAATGCCCCATTCATTTTAATGGGGTATACACACTGCTCCTTCACTGCTCCAAAGATGCTGCTAGCAGGACTTATTTTTAGCGTCCTGCCAGCGCACCGCTCCAGTGTGAAAGCCCGAGGAGTGTGAGGAGTGGCTCGTTTAGGGCACTTTGCAGGTGCTATTTTTGGCGCTGTATTGCCTGCAAAGCGCCCTGGTGTGAAAGGGGTCTAAGTGGCGCTGGGCTTAAACCAACAGAACACACTACCAGGTTCTAAGACTAAACAGGAAAATAATCTTACAGCTCACATAAGATTACCCAAAACGGAATGATTACACATTGGAAAAGTGTAGCCTACTGTGACATTTCTTGATTTTTGCTAAAGCATTTGGTTTTGCAGATGTCAGATGTGGCACACAGCATGACTCCTTTGGATTGATCCCGAGCATGTACTGCCGGCATCCATAGACACAGACAGCATGACCCAGCCCTGCCCCCAGCTCCCTTGTGACAGGATTTGGTTGACAGCAGTGGGAGGCGAGGGCTTCAGCAAAGCCTGTGAGAGTGGAGAGAGCCGCTACAGATGGGCACAGCACTGGATCGATTGAGTATGATGGGGAGGTGAGCAGGCAATATTAATACCTAAATATTTTTGCCTTATTGCAGGGAATGCATTAGGGTAAAAACAAAATTCAGACTTTAGAACCACTTTAAAAGACAAGTTCACCTTCTGCAACATCTTACAAGTTACATTTGTATATAATATCTTATTGTACAGCACCTGCCTGCACGCCCCCAATCCCAGATTGTGATAGAACTCATCTAGCACTCACCTGTGCTTGCAGTTCCACAGTCATCATGAGATAGCATTAAGCCCACGTTCACATCGGGCCGATTTGACATGTCAAATCCCATACCAAATCAGAGCCTATTTCCGTCAACAGCACCGTCCAAATTGGTGTGATGCCGACTTTGCAGCGTGGCACTGCATCCCAAAATTAGTTTCTGCACTACTTTTGGTGACTTCAGAGGCAATTTCAATAGACATCTGTGCATGAACCCGCACAGATGTTTGTCAAATTGCCCCCCAAACTTGCAATGAAATGCGGGTTTCAAAACGTGCAAGTTCAAACACACCACCAATGTGAACGAGGGCAAAAGAGCACTTGGGACACTTTTCAAATGCTGTTACTATGCCAAATCTTTGTGGTCATACAATTAGTCATGTCAGCACAACACAAAGAATATGGAAGATATTCTCGGAGCAGAGTCATTTATGTGGTCAAAATTTGTAGTAGTAGCATTTTAATATTTCATACCATAGAAAGCAATTTTGTAATGGTATGTCACCATTTTTTTCATTATATAGGGGTTGGTTTGCTATAACTGGAGAGTTCAAAATGTGGTGCAGCTCTGCGCAGAAACCAATCAGCTTCCAGGTTTTTTGTCAAAGCTTTATTGAACAAGCTGAAGTTAGAAGCTGATTGTCTGCCATGCACAGCGGCACAAGATTTTGTAGCTTTAGTAAATAAACCCCATAGTTGATAAATGTTACAAAATATAGTTTATATTTCAAAATATCCCATGTACAAAAATATCTTCTAGCGCATTAAAATGATACTAAAGGCAAGTTAAATAAAATAATAATAAAAAAATAAGTTATACTTACTTGCTCTGCGCAATAATATTGCATAGAAAGGTTGATTTCCGCCTCTTCTTGCAGTTCCTCACTGATCCTGTCAGCTTCTCCTTCCTTTGGGTGCTAAGAAGGGACCCATGCGTGCGTGATCTTATTGGGTCCATATGGTCACACACAACTCCATTAAGCCACGTCCCTGTTCCCTCCTCACCGAAGTTTGACTAATGGCTACAGGAGCCTATGGTTCTGCTGCCCTCAGTTTCTCTTGGGTAAGCATAAAGACCAGAGAAGAAAAGTTCAAAGCCCAGATAGATTTCCCACGGAGGTGGACCGTTGGTGCTCTTGCATTTTTGTACACTCAACTTGAAGAAAGTAAATTGATTTATTCCAAAGGATGAGTTTCTGGCTCTCCATTCTACATTTTCAAAAAATGAAAGAAGTGCTGAAGGCAGATACAGGGTTTGAATGGTAACATGGAGCCAGGTAATGAATATAGAGTGTAGGAAAGGTATTGGGGCATTTTTAACTTTAATGCAGAGAATGCATTATAGTAAAAAACATTTAGGCTTTTGTACCACTTTAAAGAAGAAGAAGTAATAGCACTTAATTTTTTTAAATCTTTAATAAATTAGTGGGGGAGGGGGGCATGTGGCACTTGGTCCAATTACAATCTATTCTGAAGTTGCTGAGCAAAGTGGCGGGACAGCTCCTCCTTTCCACTAGAACTTTCTTACCACACTGCTAGCAAGGAAACAAACACACAATGGGGCCTGATTGGCATCGCTTACATCTGACGTCAGGGCCACTCTGCCATCGCTGATGAGGGTACTACAGGAAAGCAAAGGAACATTTTACTGAGGCTCAAGCACCAGCATGCACCCTCACTGTCACTGGTCCTGTTAAAGTGATTTTTTTTTTCCTTTTTTTTGTTTAACCACTTGCCAACTAGCTCATATATACAGTATATCAATATACATTGGCAAAGTGGCATGGGTGCGCAAAACAATGTACCCGTACATCATGGTGTCTTTTGCGGCTAGAGGGCACGTGCCCGCCCGCTGGGCCCACAGACTCGATGTCTGCCATTGACCCGCGATCGTGGCAGACAGAGGCAGAACGTGGAGCTGCCTATGTAAATAAGACATTTCCCTGTTCTGCCTAGTGATCGGGAGCAGTGATCTCAGCAGTGATCTCTGTCATGTTCTAGTGAGCCCACCCCCCTACAGTTAGAACATGCTGAGGGAACACAGTTAACCCTTTGATCGCCCCCTAGTGTTTAACCCCTTCCCTGTCAGTGACATTTACACAGTAATCAGTGCATTTTTATAGCACTGATCCTGTATAAATGCCAATGATCAATAGTGTCAACAAAAGTGTCTGATCTGTCTGCTGCAACGTCGCAGTCACAATAAAAACCACAGATTGCCGCCATTACAAATAAAAAAAAAGTTAATAAAAATGCCAAGATTATATACCCTATTTTGTAGACGCGATAACATTTGCGCAAACCAATCAATAAACGCTTTCTGCAATTTTATTTCACCAAAAATATGTAGAAGAATACATATTGGCCTAAACTGTGGAAGAGATTTGCTTTTTTATATATATTTTTTGGGGCTATTTATTATAGCAAAAAGTAAAAAATAATGCTTTTTTTTCAAAATCTTCACTCTTTTTTTGTTGATGGCGCAAACAATAAAAACCGCAGAGGTGATCAAATACCACCAAAAGAAAGCTATATTTGTGGGAAAAAAAGGTCGTCAGTTTTATTTAGGTACAACGTCACATGACCGCGCAATTGTCAGTTAAATCTACGCAGTGCTGTACCGCAAAAAAGGCCTTGGTCAGGAAGGGAGGGGGGTAAATCCTTCCGGTGCTGAAGTGGTTAAACAAAAAAGTTGTCACTGCAACTGCACAATCACCCCTTGTTGTCACCTTTCATGAAAATATTGGCCTGCATGTAGGTATACTGTAGATTCAAATATGTTTAAAGTTTTTGAAAGGAAAAAAAAAATGGTTAGGTTGAATACTATCATTGTTTGTATTTTTGTGATAGTGTTCCTTAAACGTGTTTAAGGACACATTTTCTCAGCATCTTCTCTGCTCTCTCCTTGTGACAGGCTAAAGGAGAGGAAGTAGGGGGAAACTGAGAAGAGATGAAGATGTTACATAGCAGACTGACAATGACATTAAAGCATTGGGATAAAATGTTAACAATATATAGAATAGCAGCGACCTCTGCCCCCCCACCCCCCCCCCCCCCCCCCACATTATCTATCTAGATCTCTTTTCTGCACCATACTACATGCAGCCAGGAGATGACACATGTTCTCGTAAAAACCTCACCAGCTGAGTACATCTATTGTTTTATACTGACAGTCGCATGTTTCTATGGATAGAAAGCAACATCTAAATGGAACATTTATGGCGATAGTGAGTGCAGAGAACAAGACACAAAGCACTGCACACTGTGCTCATTAAAACAGTTGCAGAAATTACAAGATGTAAATTAGAACAGATAAAACAAAGTTGGAAATGCCAGGCAAATGTTTATACATATGTTTAATTAACCATTCAATAAACTGCAGTTGCCACAGTAACAGGTGATAAAAAATAAAATAAAAAAAATCCTGAAATTTGTTCTTGCAAGATTTTTTTTTTTTCTTCTAAACAGACCGATGGTGAATATAATTGCCCTGCTGTTGTTGGTGGGTTATTAGTAAAGCCTAGGTTCAGCCCTATTACATTATGTAATGCAAGAATCAGTGATGATGTGCATGATGTAATTCATAGCAACAAGGTCTCCGTTTTAATTGATTGAACACCAGTAAAGTAAAGGCCAGTTATTTCTGAATTTAAAGAAAACCTGTCACTTTAGGAGAACAAAATGCTGATGACAGATATAACATGCAGGCACGTACCTACTAGACATGGGCGCCGTCAATAAATTTGTTTCGTTCTGTTCCGTTATGGTTCGTATTAAAATTAATTTGTGTCCGAAATTCAATTTCAATTCATACGAAATATGAATTGACGTTAGGTTCGTTAACTTGCACCAACGTTCGTTGCGATGAATTTAAAGGCAAAAATATACCTCAATATGACAGTCGATGCTGATGGAAGTTTGGTTTTTATCCAAAATGCAAAATTCCGTTGAAGAATTTCCTATCCGAAATACGAATTTTCATTAGATGAGGGGCTCCCACCATCCCTGTGCTGTGCTGACTTCCTCCTGGGGATTCGTAAACAAAAGTTTGTATTTTGTACAAAATTCGGACGCATGGCAATTCGTATTTCGGATCCTCCCGAACGTACGAATTTACGAAAATTCGTATGAATTTGAGATTCGTACGAAACGAATCGCACATGTCTAGTACCTACAGCAGCTTTAATGAAGAAGTTCAGGTATGGATATTTTATACATATTTACACTGGTACAGCTTGGACCAATATAACTATGCCAATGCACTTGGAAGCTGAAAATCATTGAAGTAGACATCACTAATCCAATCATCTCCACTTGCTTCCAGGTAACACTGTGAGTGGGTGTCCTGCTGTGTTTTGAACACAAGAGGTCAGTTATTTGGCAGAGGCACCATAGAGAAGGCTTTGCACTTTCTGAATGAACACAAAGAGTTCTCTAACTGGACAAGGTGGAAAGAGTAAGGTCACAGCCCTGCCACACTCTAAGCAGACATTTTTGGATGGCAGCATAGACTGTTTCCCTGGGAAGTCGTTTTTGGATCACACAGAGGGTGAGATATTTCTTTCCTGATTGATCCACCAGGCTCAGGACTAAGGATGGGCTCAGGCGTGTTCGCAACCCCATATGCCCGAGCCCGACAGGAAGCTGGCACTGAGCAGCACTAATCACAGGCAGCGAGACATTTCTCGATCCGCAGTTGCAGATATCGGGAAATGTCTTGGCTGCCTGTGATTAGCGCTACACAGTGTCCGCTTCCTGGTGGGCTTGGGTATATGAGGTTCCAAACATGCCTGAGCCCATCCTTACTCAGGGCCACAACCAGAAACACAAATTCACCTGAAAATAACATCTAGATCTTGTAGTGCAGGAGCACTGGCAAAAGTCTGCTTTAAGTATAGGAAGGCCTTCTCACACTGGCATCCCAGACACCATCTTTGGCAGTTTCTTGGTTAGCTCAGTCGTGTATTTGTTCAAGGCACTATGGTTGCACACAAATTCCCTATAGTAGCCTACTCCCCCCAAAATGGCATAACATGCTCCTTAGTTTGAGGACTATTCCAGGCCAGGGTGGGCTTTACCTTCCCTCTATTGGGTCTAAGGGTGTTTCATGCACTCTGCATAGAGAGCAGAACGTACCTCTTCTAATCCACATTATAAATCTGCTCTCTGGCATTATGACTGTACCAGTGTTTTTGGTTGGCATGAGCCAACGTCATGTTTTCTTATACCATACTAACCAGAACACAGAGATCCCAGGACTAGCAATTTGCCCTACCAAGTTCCTTGGGCTAGGTAAAAGGGTCTTGTCACTTGCTTTCTATATAGGTTTTCAAATGGTGAAAAGCTTATGGACTCCTGGGGGTACCTCTCTGTAGGCAAACAGTGGGTAATGCAGATATCATTTCTAGTACCTTTCAGTATTTGTTTTTGCAGTGCTTAACCCTATAGGAGCCACTGGATGTATTGAGTCCACTGTTAGTGTGCCCACAACTCTGCACATATCACTTAACAAGCTGACACACCTGGCTGGGTGGGGAATATTTGTTGAAGATGAATATGCCCCAGTAGCACAAGAGATATGAAACAACAGTAATAATACAGCAAGTAGGAACTATCTTTATTGCTACTGTAGCGCTACCCCCATAGGAGTCCCTAAAGTTAGGGTTCTAGACTGCTGCCCAGCCAGTCACATAGCATTTCCTTCATTCACTCAACACAGCAAACATTCCTTGCCTTTTTTTTTTTCTTTATTAGGGGATGATAATTTCAATGGGGTGGGTAATTACAACAAATAGAACTTCAAAGAAAACGTCCTCATTATTTACAGATTCATCCTCTCACGACCTCCTGCACACTCTTGGTTCCGTTATGTGCAGCTCCTGTTGATACTCTCCTGAGGGAACTAACAGTTTTAGCTAGTTCAGCAAGGCCCATTACAGACAAGAACTCACAGTCCCTTTCACACAGTAGCACAAATGGAGTGAACACCAAAACATACTTCCTTCTGCCTTCCTGTGGCCACTGATCCCAGCCCACCTGGATGCCACCAGCCGCACCTGGCTGTTTTCCTTCCCTGCTGTCCTGACTGGCTCTCCACCCCAGTCCTGCTCGACTGACTGAGATTCCCCAGGGCAAAGTTGGATGAAGACTTGGCACATCTCTATCTTAAAGAGAGATCTATTACAATTTACAGTCTCTCCCCTTGTCTGTCTCTGCACTGTGCTTATCTACTCACTGTCTCTCCTTGCTCTCTTCACTGCCTCTCCAGTTTGAATCCCTCCAAATGCCTCCTGTGGTGGGATCCTTTTAGGCCAGGCCCCTGAAGCTCCAACTGGCGGTAAACCTGCCCCCCCCCCCCCCCGCTGGGAGTCCCTCAAGGGCCACCAACAGTCTCTCCTCAGAACTGCTTCTCCATCTTCTACCCAACTCCCCTGCTAGGATGGCCCATGTCTATTTATGGGTTATCTCAGTTCCTTGCCAAGCCCACTCCTGAGGATTGGCTGAGAGCTGATAAATATTCAAGACAGCTCCCCCCCTCCACCCACTAGTTCCAGAATGTATTCCAACTTTCCAGATACCAGGGGGAGGCACTAGAGAGCCGACAGGATGAGTCATCCAGCCCTGGCCTCTAATAACCCTGACCCAGTTTCAATGACTCAGGTTTATCCCTGGGTCAGAAAATGCTTTTCCCTACTGTTACTTCTAGTAGCACACACTAGAGGGTTCTACACTGCTATGAGAATCTGTAAGAATTATAAGAAAATTTGGAAACTGGGTTGATGGATTTTATGTGTTATGTTAGCAAAAAAGAAACAGGTTTTGCAGGGGATGCTTCTGGGTTGACGTCCAGTTCTGTGTAGAACTCATAGAAAAGCCAATCACTTGAGCAGGACATTATATCACTGGGGATGTTTTTCACCCACTACACAAGAACACGATCAATTTTTAGCAGTTTTAAAAAAAATTGTAGTGGCTGCAAAGTTAAATGAAATGGGAATTTTAAAATGTGAAATTACACAATGGCTCCAATAAGGGTAATAAATTGTATGTCATAACAGTTCCTTAAAAAATAGTTTCCATTAAAGATTTTTTTTATTTTATTTTACAAATGATTGTACAAAATTAGATTACACACAGTGGTAAACAATGGATGCAAAATTCAAACCAGAATCTACGATCTTCATACTTTTGTTAGGTCAATCCCCTACCATGGCAGCCATTTTGTCAGCATTGGAGTCAATGTTCTACCTTGACAGCCACGGAACCAGTATTTTTTTTTTTACCCCATGCTTAGTTTGTTTAAATGTTAGTGAATACCGTAGCTTTCTATGGAGACTGAGAACATATTTGCCTAATACATAGCTGATTTATGATTCCAATTGCAACGTGAAATAAGAAGAGGCAATAAATTCTATGCACAATGAGAAACATTTTTTCTCTCATGAAGTGTTTTGGCTCTGTTTTATGCAGGAAGATGTCAATTTAGAAATAGACCATCTCTCGACAAAATAAAGGAAAAAATAAGGGCATCCAAACATTTCCTACATATCCTTGTTTTGTTAAAACTCTCTGTAATCATTGTAATTGGAGTCTGTCATGCCACCTCAAATTCTCAGAACAGTATAATACAGGGACTCCTGACTGTGGAAAAATAGCACTCTGGAGCTGTATAACCGATGGAAGATTGGTATCATTTGTTTAAAGCAGCCATCAACTCGGGTGCCGAAATTAGTTAACTCCTTACTGTGCAGTTTATTGCATCCTTGACTGCTACGGTATAATATGTTTTTTGTTTTTTTGTTTTATTTTGTACATGTTGTTAAAGATGCACATTGGTCAAAATGTAAAATTAAACCTTGAAATGCATACAAGGATCGATGCTCATTACATCCGTGTTTGAAACAGGCAATGCTGTTTTAACATTTCTATATACACAAGCTTCGTTCCCCCAAACTGCTGAGATGGGAAAGATGGACACCTTTTAGTGCGGAATATTTGGACAACAGGGACACCACAGCCCCAATTACCATTTTGAGTATTTAAAGTGCAATAATAGTCACCCAACAAGGCTTTTGTCACTATAATGCCCTGTACACACGGTGGGACGTTCCGATGTGCGATCAGACTGTGTTGTCGGAAGTTCCGATCATGTGTGGGCTCCATCTGACTTTTTCCATCTGAATTTCTGACACACAAAGTTTGAGATCTTGTTCTAAAATTTTCCGACAACAAAATCCGATCATTTAAATTCTGATCGTGTGTAGACAATTTAGACGCACAAAGTGCCACGAATGCTCAGATTAAATTACAAGACAAAAGCTATTGGCTACTGGCCTCTTTATAGTCCTATCGTACATCACCTCGTTCTGAGCGATCAGATTTTCCAACAACTTTTTGCGACCATGTATATGCAAGACAAGTTTGGGCCAAAATCCGTCGGAAAAAACCTGACAGATTTTGACATCAGAATGTCCTGTGTACAGGGCATGACACTCTCAAATTTGGAAGGTTTAGTGAAATAAAAATGACTTGCAGTTAAACAGTACATTTACATCTCCAAATTAAGCTAAAGGAGAGACATTTGAGTATAATTGAGAGACAGATGAATTTGGTTCTAAATGGGGGCAATCCCTCCAGATAAGGGACAGTTGCCATCCATTCCAACTCTAGACTCCCTGTTGTCTCTTACATGTATCAAGATGTCAGTAAATCAGAAACAGAAAACCTCATTAGGTTTAGGTCACAAAGCTTTAAAGTTCTATTCACACTTTGTGATTTGGAATCATGGGCAGAATTGCAGCCAACCGCTGCAAAATGTGCTACATGCATTTGGGTGGCATTATCCTTAAAATGCATCCCAAACGTGATGCAATTCTGCTATGGTAGTCATGTGACAGGATCCTGTGGCAAGCCATGCCTTAAAAGTTGAAGGAAGCACATTGCCCAAGAAAGGAGCAGGAGCTTCTTTTCAGGTGACAAATTCATATAGAGCAGCCCATGCAGGTCATGACTTTGGCATTAATTATAAATAATCGGCCTAGAATTATTGCTCCTCTTTCAACATGTGTGGCAATATGTATAGGGAGAATTAAGTGTTCATGCCTAGGTGCCCCTAATATTGTGCCTACATTCATATGTGCATGGGAGTTAAACTTTTTTTTTTTTTTTTTTTGAGGGGGGAGTTAAAAGCATGGGTATAACTTTATTTCACACTTTTTTCACTTAACTTGCTTTTTCATCTCATAAGGAACAAAAGTCCCCTACGTTGTGCTTTTTTTGTATAACAAGTTCTCTTTAACCACTTCAATACAGGGCACTTAAACACCTTCCTGCCCAGACCAATTTTGAGCTTTCAGCACTGTCGCACTTTGAATGACAATTGCGCAGTCATGCTACACTGTACCCAAATTTTTTTCCCCACAAATAGAGCTTTCTTTTGGTGGTATTTGATCACCTCTACGGTTTTAATTTTTTGCGCTACAAATAAAAAAATACCGAAAATTTTGAAAAAAAATGTTTTTTTTTGTTTCAGTTTCAAAACTTTGTAAATAAGTACGTTTTCTCCTTCACTGATGGGCACTGATGGGGCTACACTGATGGGCACTGATAAGGCGGCACTGATGGGCACCAATGATGTGGCACCATTGAAGTGGCACTGAGGAGGTGGCATTAATGAACACTGATATGTGGCACTGATGGGCGACACGGATGGGCGACACGGATGGACACTGATAGGTGGCACAAATTGGCACTGATAGCTGGCATGGATTGGCATGGATGGGCGGCACAGATGGGCATGGATAGGCGGCACAGATGGGCATGGATAGGCAGCACAGATGGGCATGGGTGGGCACTGATAGGCGGCACAGGTGGGTACTCATAGGCGGCACAGGTGGGCACTCATAGGTGGCACAGGTGGGCACTCATAGGCGGCATTGGTGTTATACTGTACTAATGGATGCCAATCAGTGCCAAACAATAATGCATGCCAATCAGTGATGCCCAGTGTGGGCACTGATTGGCATCCATTATGGGCACTGATTGGCATCCATTGTGCTGACTGGCATCCCTGGTGGTCTAGGGAGGATTACCTTTTCCCTGGTGGTCTGGTGGCGTCCCTGGTGGTCCAGTGTGGGCATCCTGGGGGGGGGTGGGCAGATAATCGATCAGCACAGACCCCCCGTCAGAGGAGCAGCCGATCGGCTCTCCTCTACTCGCGTCTGACAGACGCGAGTGAGGAAAAGCCGATCACCGGTTCTTCCCATTTACACTGTGATCAGCGTGATTGGACACTGCTGATCACGTGGTAAAGAGTCTCCGTCGGAGACTCTTTACCGAGATCGTAGTTGCCGGGTGTCAGACTGACACCCCGCAACAACGATCGCCGCGATGCGCGCCCCCGGGGGCACGCAGCGGCTCATAATCCTGATCACATCATATGACGTCCAATCAGGATTATGAAACCACTTTGCCACCGTCAATTTGTAATAGGGCGGACGGCAAGTGGTTAATGATGGTCTTCTAGACCCCTGATGTTTAACCTGCCTTCTTTGAAGATGATGGAGTGCAGATGGTGCTCCATTAGCTGCTTCCCTGGCTGCAGCAGCTGGGGCAAATGAAAGCAGAAACCAGAAGTAACATTTTACAAATTGCTTCTGTGTTTTTAGTAGGAATGGGTGATCAGTAAATTGACATTCACTAATCTCCCTCCCTGCTACTTGGTGGAACCTGCCATACTTATCCCGGGTCTGCCTATTAGAGCGTGGAGCCAGGCAAACATGGTGGGGGTACTTGAGCCGGGGGGGGGGGGGGGGGGCTAATCAACTGGTGCCTGGGTGGCTTTATAAATGTGCATCCCCTTCCAGTTCCAGCATGTCTGTTCAAAGCAAGGTACATAAAGACATGGATGAGCAAATTTTGGGCGGAGAAACATGAATGGCCTGCACAGAGTCCTGACCTTAACCCGATAGAACACCTTTGGGATAAATTAGAGTGAAGACTGCGAGCCAGGCCTTCTCATTCACATCAGTGCCTGACCTCACAAATGCACTCTGGAAGAATGGTTAAACATTCCCAACGACACACTCCTAAACCTTGTGGAAAGCCTTCCCAGAAGAGTTGAAGCTGGTATAGCTGCAAAGGGTGGGCCAACTCAATATTGAACCCTATGGACTAAGACTGGCCATACACCTATATATTATCTGCAGATTATCTATGGTCAGATGGAAAAAGAGGAACAGATTCCATCATCTACGCTGAACTGTGTGCATGGAAGAATCTCCAACTGGCCCAGGCTTCCACATCGTTTTAGTCGGCCACGCTGGCTATCACAATACCTGAACATACTGATTGGGTGCAGGCATTGTTTAGGTTGAAAGCCAGTGGGGCAGACTAGCAAGATACTGAAGCTTGGCCCAGTGGGTGATTCCTCCATCCACACAGTTTAGCATACATGGAGAAATCTGTTGCACTTTTTCCATCTAACCATAGAAAATCTGTAGATAATCTATAGGTGTATGGCCAGCTTTAGACTGGGATGCCATTAAAGTTCATGTGTTTGTAAAGGCAGGTGTCACAATACTTTTGGTAATATAGTGTATATTCACAGCTAAGGCTGATAAAGTAAAATATCAGTGGGTCAGGGATGGGGGCCCATTGTACAAACACTGGCCATCCAGGACAAAAAGAAAGTGTCTCTCTAAAGCGACTATTGTACATGACAGTCAATGTTTGTTCAGTGCGTACTTTCATGTAACCCAGGGCAGTTTGGCAACCTTTTCACCTTTTGGAAACCATGGCATTGTTTGGCTAGGCCATGCAAGTGATAGAAACTTATTTTAATTATGAAAAATGTAAGTTATAAACATGTGTGTGTTCTTGCATTTTTTTTTTTTTGAACTGAAAGTGTAGTGCTGCTTTCATATTTAAAGTTGAGCAGATGAAAGGTCTGCTGTAAGCGATATGTTCATAACACTGATTTTGACTCTTAGCTGTGTAGGAATTACACTGGATATGGGGAGGATTTCATTTCATCCTGCTGGACTCTAAATATTTCAGCAGTTCATATCTCTTGAAGATTTTCTTTTGAACTCGGCATTAAACTTTAACAATTAGAAGTGTTCAGTGTGTGTTCAATTTGTTTCTATTATTTTTCAACAGTATTAAATGGGCAGACTGATCATGTTGTTCTAGTGGCATTGGGGCCGCATGTGGCCCTTTAGCAGATTTGCTAACTTGTGGCTTTAACAGAAGGCTTGTATGATGTGCCTAGTATCTGTTGTAATGATTCTGTCCCTTTAGACTTACAAAAAATGAAAACTGTCATGAGAGAAACCTAGAGACTAACATGACTGGCCAATATGATTACATGTCATTTTAGCATGCCTTAAAGTGGTTGTAAACCCTTACAACACACTTTGACCTACAGGTAAGCCTAGATTAAGGCTTACCTGTAGGTCCAAGAAATATCTCCTAAACCTACACGGTTTAGGAGATATTAGCCGAAAGACAGGCCCTGTTGTCTATGGCGCATGCGCCGTAGACAGCGGCACGCAGGCGCACTGAGCGCGGCACCCGTCAACGGCGATATGCCGCACGTGGCGGCTCCCGCTCGCATGTGCGGGAGTGACGTCATCGCGGCTTCACCGAATGACAGCGGCGGAGCAGCGAGACCCACCGAGAAGATGGATGCCATCACTGGCTCCTGTGTCAGGTAAGTGACACATAATGGACTACTATGCGATGCATAGTAGTCCATTATGCTTTACCTTTGCAGGGAATGAAAGAGGAAGTAAACTCATCAGGGTTTACTTCCTCTTTAAGTTCTTAACCTTACTAGTGCCGTGAGCCCTTGATAACATTTTCCAAGTTGTGGGGACCCCTAACACTAAAAATATTTTTGTAGCGTGAGTTGTCAGCACCCAAGGCAAGACAAGTAATTTACACCCCTAACCCACGGACATTTAGAGCTCCCTGAGCCCCTTCCACTCGTACATTATTAAAACCCCTTATGGTACATTTTAGGATGTACCACTCTTTTTCTCCTTTCTTTCCCTTTTATCTCTCTCTATCCTATTTTTTTTTCCCCATCCCTCTCTCTAGCCATCTTTCTTGTTCTTTCTCTTTTTCTTTCTGTCCCTTTTTCTTTGTACTTCCCCCTCTTTTCCTCTCCCTTTCATGTGTGTATATATATACACATGCCCATACATTTCATATTCCTAATATGTTTCTGTTTTATCATGCACTTGTGTTAAAAAGTATCCTGTTCATTTTGCATTGCTTTCTTTGTGTGAAATACCTGGCAATCCTACTAGTTTCCCTGCTTATCTATTTTAAACTGACCATTCTAGGCACAGAAGCTCACCCTTCCCAGTGTGGTCAGTTTTCTGGCCATGCTGGGTGCACCGCCTGTCTGTCCTCTAATGGCCAAGACCTGTGTTGGCATGCCCCCCCCTGCACAGCCTTTTACTGGGAAGATAAGTGTGTTGCTGTTTATCTGTTTGCTGACACTACCCCCTGCAGTCTTCAACCCAAGTTCTTTAACCACTTCAGCCCTGGAGGATTTGGCTGGCCAAAGACCAGAGCACTTTTTGCGATTTGGCACTGCGACACTTTAACTGACAATTTTGACAAGGCCGATACCTATTCTTCTACATATTTTTTGTAAACAAAAATTACAATAAGCGTTTGTTGATTGGTTTGTGCCAAAGATATAGTGTCTACAAAATAGGGGATAGTTTTATGGCATTTTTATTCATTTTTTTTTTTTTTACTAGTAATGACGGCGATCAGCGATTTTTATCGTGACTGTGACATTGTGGCGGACAGATTGTCCATTAGCATTTCCCCGTTCTTCCTCTCCGTGAAATGATCTGTGTACCTCACACCGAGGCAAAGACACAGCTTCGTTTAGGCGTGTCTCACTGTTTTATGTTCCACAGACTAATCGATGTTTCTCGTGGATTTGATGGGCACTGGTCAGTGCCATGTCAAGGCCGAACCATTTCAAACCATTTCATATCATTTCAAATCATTTCACTCTCACCTACCGCGCTCCGATTCGAATCCAGTCGCATCCACAATGCACCAATTCGTACTGGTGCGCCCCAGTTGTTTTTTCGGCCTCATTTCAGTACATGCTCCAGAGTCCCATTTGTTGAGTCACCGACTCATGCCTCTGTCATGGTAAATCATTTCACTGTCACGTATCACGTTCCGATACGAATCCAGTCGCATATACGATGCACCAATTCGTCCGGCGTGCCCCAAGTATTTTTCAGCCTCATTTCAGTACATGCTCCAGAGTCCCGTTCGTTGTCAGTCGCAATCGCAGCACGACCGATTCGGACCTCTGTCATGGCAAACTTTGTTACTCATTTCACTGTCACTTACCGCGATCCGATTCGAATTTAGTCGTATCCGTGATACACCGATTCGTTCCGATGTGCCCCAGTTGTTTACAGCCTCATTTCAGTACATACTCCAGAGTCAGGATTCATTGTCGGTTGCAGGTTTCGGTTCTCTGATTCATGTCTCTGTCATGGGAAATCATTTCACTTTCACGTATCACGCTCCGATACGAATCCAGTCGCATCGTGCACTAATTCGTCTCGGCGCGCCCCAGGTATTTCAGCCACATTTCAGTACATGCTCCAGAGCATGCACGATTAATGGTCAGTCGCAACAGCGGCATGATCGATTTGTGTCTCTGTCATGGCAATCAAAATAATTTCACCGCCACGTACCGCCCTCCGTTTCGAATCCAGTTGCATACGTGATGCATCGATTCGTTACGGTGTGCCCCAGTGCACCGATTCGTTCCGGTGTGCTCCAGTTGTTTTATCCCCAATTGGCTCGGTCGCATTTCATTACATGCTCCACAGTTCAACTCGTCACTTATCGTCTGAAACGTCGTTTATCGCAGTCAGCCTATGTATGGCAAACATTTCACTCATTCACTTCACACACTTGTCACTTGAGTCTAATCCACTCATACCAACAATACACTGATTCGCACCCGTCATTTCAGCATTACAGGTATCGTTCGCATGTTGCCTGTCATTCCTCCAAGTCCGACAGTCACTACAGATCGAATCCTTCGTGCTTCGAATTTCAGCCAAGGGTCTCGATTCGTTCTTTAAAACCTTTGCCTCAAAGTCACTCCCTCTCGGCTCAGCTTAGGAAACAGTTCCATACGGCATCCCTCCTAGACACTTGGAGGGAATGTAATCCCTCGAAGAAGAACTACACGTTCTATTCATACCCTCACAAATCGTTCTCTAGGATCGATCATATTTTGACTCCGGTGGCCTCTTTCCCAGTCGTGCTCCAGTCCAGTATACGTCCGGTTCCCTGGTCTGACCACTGCGCCGTTATCACTACCATCACCTCGTTGATTCCCAGAGCCAAGGAAAGGTCCTGGTGTATAAACGAAGCACATCTTACCAATCAAACTTACTGCCTTGATATTCGTATTGCTATTACAGATTACTTACGTCACAACACTTCTGCAGACATATCCCCGGTCCTTCTCTGGGAGGCTCATAAGCCGGTAATTCGGGGCAGCTGCATTTCCCTAGCCACGCATATCAAGAAAGACCGACAACGCAGACAGCAAAAGCTGGAGGAAGAGTACCACTTACACTTTCTCCAGTTTCAAAACTCACCTACGGAACCCCATAGGCTTATTCTTGAAAAAACTAAACTAGAACTAGATCTTTTATTAGCCGAGTCAGCAGACAAAGTCCTTCGTAGGGCTAGTCATACGATATATACCAAGGCAAATAAACTTGATACCTTTCTGGCCCTACGTCTTCGTCAACCTGACAAGACCCGTAAACCAATTAGACTTAAAATTGCTAAGAATTCCTATACTAGTAATCCCATTAAAGTACTAGCCGAATTTCGTGAGAAGCTGGCTGACCTATACTCAGACAAAACCCAGTTCTCCCATCAACATGCTGAATCTCTATTTCAGAATCTGTCTATACCTGAACTATCCCACTCAGCTAGAGATTCCATTGATACTCTGATTACGATGGAGGAAGTACTATCAGCTATAAAGTCCCTCAAACCTCATAAACGCCCTGGCCCCGACAGTTTACCCAGTAATTATTATAAAAAATTCTCGGATATATTAGCCCCCCTATTAGCGAATTTGTTTAATGCCCTATTAAAGCAGCAAGCCCTGGGTAGAGATTCCTTAATGGCCACGATAGCTATGATTCCCAAACCCAACTCTGACAACACCCTGTGGTCTAATTTTCGCCCCATATCCCTACTCAATGTAGATATAAAAATCTTAGCCAAGATCCTTGCCCTGCGTCTCAATCCGATCATAGGAAAATTGATTCACAAGGATCAGGTAGGGTTTATTCCCTGCAGACAGGCTAGTGATAACATCCGTCGAGTCGTCTTGCTGCAACACCTTGCGAAGGCGCGCTCAATTCCCATGCACCTCCTATCCTTAGATATCAGAAAGGCATTTGATACGTTCTCCTGGCCTTATTTACAATTCATTTTGAAACGCTGGGGTTTTGGTCCCCATTTCCTTCAATGGATTATGTCGCTATATGCTGACCCCCAGGCATCCGTGAAATACTCAGGGTTTAGCTCTCAAAACTTCCCAATACGAAGAGGGACGCGTCAGGGATGTCCCCTGTCGCCGCAACTCTTCGCCTTGGCAATTGAGCCCCTGGCTGCGCTTATTAGAGCTCACCCGGACATTAGGGGACTGGAAGTTGCCTCTACTACCCAGAAATTGTGCCTATTCGCAGACGACAGCCCCTGGCTGCGTTTATTAGAGCTCACCCAGACATTAGGGAATTGGAAGTTGCCTCTACTACCCAGAAATTGTGCCTATTCGCAGACGACGCTTTACTATTTATTACCTCCCCACACATTACTATCCCTAATCTGCTCGACCTCCTTGACAAATTCTCTAAAATCTCCGGCCTAGAAGTTAATCAGGCAAAATCCAAGGCCCTTAATGTGACACTACCAGATGATACTATGGCACTTCTTAGGACTAATTTCCCATTCCAATGGTCTAGCTTCTCTATCCCGTATTTAGGCATAAAACTTACCAGTGATCCTGCAGATCTGTTTCGAGCGAACTATCTCCCAATGCTGAAACACCTCTCATCTTTGCTCCAAGATTGGCGTCCCCTTTGCATCTCTTGGATGGGGCGTATTGCCGCCGTCAAGATGTCTTTACTCCCCAAGCTTCTTTATTTATATAGAGTCCTCCCCATTCCAGTGCCCTCCTATTTTCACCGTATCATTCAAAGCCGGGTTTTCACTTATATATGGGGCTCCACGAAACCTAGGATTTCTAGACCCACCTTACTTCGTCACTATAGGGCCGGTGGTCTAGGCGTACCCAATTTCCAACATTATTACCACGCAGCCCAGCTTGCCCAAATAACGCTTTACCATGCCACAGTTGAGGTTCCCATCTGGGTGAGCCTAGAGGCGGTAGATCTCCACCCTATATCCCTAACTAACCTTCTTTGGCTTCCCCCTGCTGCCCGAGGCCCCATTTCCAACCCCCTGACCTCTGACTCTGTCAAACTTTGGGATAAGTTATGCAAAACATTTCAGTTGATTTCCCCATACTCCCCCTTACTATCTTACATCGGTCACCCTAAGTTCTATCCAGCTTACACTTCTTCTTCCTCATTCCGAGCATGGGTGCAGTCAGATTTAACTCGTATATGTGACCTGGTAGCTAATGGTTCAATCAAATCGTTCTCCTCCCTGCAAGCCCAAAAACAACTACCAAATGGTGAATATTTCCGTTATCTCCAAATTTCACACTTTGTGCGACAGACTATAGGCTTGTCCAGGGGAGGAAGTACGTACACAATATTTGAAAAAATATGCAACTCTGATCCGCATGCCCCAGGTACCATATCACAATTATATGCACATCTTACTTCCCAGCCTTCGACACTTCCGACATATGCGCAGTGTTGGTCCAGGGACCTGAATCTGAACTTGGAAGGACACGACTGGTCTGATATTTGGCTACATACTAAGCTTTCCTCACAGAATATTGTGGCCCTGGAAGCGAGTTATAAAGTCCTCATGCGTTGGTACTTAGTGCCAGATAGAATAGCAAAATTTTTACCCTCTTACTCCCCAAACTGTTTTCGTGGCTGTGGCGAGAGGGGTACACACCTGCACATTTGGTGGACCTGCCCAGTGGTTCAACGCTTCTGGGCTGAGATTTTTCTGATTTTATCCACTCTGATCGATAAAACAATAGATCCTGACCCGGCTTTGGCCCTCCTCAATTTCTATCGAAATTTGTACACCAAGGCGCAGATGCGTCTGGCTCTGCAGGTCACCACGGCAGCCAAACAAACAATAGCCAAAGCCTGGAAAACTCCCACCCTGCGCTGGGCTGAAACCAAGAACAGGGTTACGCAGGCAATTATACACAGCAAAATCGAAGCGACTATTCAAGATACTATCCCCCGACACTCTAAAATTTGGCACCCATGGGTTGAACACTACCTACCCCTACACTTCGATCACCATTTATTGGACCCATAGTAACATTTTTTCCTTGATTAGCGGTTAACAGCTGGCCTATAGTTGTTTGGTGGGAGCCGGCCGGCCGAAATTCTTGCCTATCTACTTTTCTCTTCCCCCATCCCCCCTCTATTCTCTTTCCTTCCTCTCCTTCTCCTTCTCACCTCCCCCTTTCTAGTCTTTCCATCTTTTCCTCTTTTTCTCTTTCTACTTTTTTTTTTGACTTGTACTTTACTATCCACCCTCTTAATGTACTCAATCGTAATATTCGTTCACCCTGGAGGTGATTTTGGGTAACGCTAGTTAAGGTGCAAATGCTCTGTAGCTTTCTGTATACACAGAACTAGTTCTCCCGCACTTTTCTGTATGATAATGTCCTAGCCTTTATGTATGTTGCATATATATGCTTATATGCTCTGGTGTCTAGGCTTGCGTATATTGGGTTTCAGACAGTTGTAAATCACATTGTTAATCTGTCAACTTTATTGTAACCTGACATGGTCTAGAGTACATTTTGCTACTATCTTTCATCATTGTGTACAAGACAAAATGCTTTTTCCTATGTACTCTATGTCTTCTATGTTAATAAAAAACTTTTTGAACCTAAAAACCTTTGCCTCACTGCTACTCCCCCTGATAGTCGCACAATCCTATGCATGGTGGTTTCCTTTCATACACTTTACGACCGGTTCCTATCAGGATTCGTTACATACAGTTACAAAGATTTGTTTCAGTTTAATTTTCATACACGCTACAACCCGTTTCAATTCCAGTCGCCTCAGCGGCAAATCGTTTCATACCAGGTTCATTTCGTACTCTCCACGGTCTCATCTATATTAGATTAATTTCATACACTCTAAAACCGGTTCTTATCAGATTAATTTCATGCGATCGATTCGTACAGGATTCCTTTCATACTTACGACCGATTCATATCGGATTCATTCCATACACACCCAAGAAACAACTTCTTGCAAATCGCTGCTAGCACGCACCCAAGCATACACTCCCTGCAATCATTGCAAACACATATCCAGGCACAGACTTCTTGCAATCGTTGCAAGCACGCATTTAAGCATAGACTTCTTGCAATCGTTGCAAGCATGCATTCAAGCATGGACGTCTTGCAGTCGTTGCAAGCACACATTCAAGCGTAGACTTCTTGCAATCGTTGCAAGCACGCATCCAAGCGTAGACTTCTTGCAATCGTTGCAAGCACGCATCCAAGCATACACTTCTTGCAATCGTTGCAAGCACGCATTCAAGCATAGACCTCTTGCAATCATTGCAAGCACGCATTCAAGCACAGACCTCTTGCAATCGTTGCAAGCAGATGTCCAGGCATAAACGTATTGCAATCATTGCTAGCAGGCAGTTCTGGCTAGCTCAATAGATTGCTTTAGGAAAAAGCCTGGATACTTTCCTAAATGTACATAATATAATGAGGTACTTATATTTATAGGTAAAGTTGATCCAGGGAAAAATCAGATTGCCTCTCGAGGGATCAGGAAGGAATTTTTTCCCCTGCTGTAGCAAATTGGATTATGCTCTGCTGGGGTTTTTTGCCTTCCTCTGGATCAGCTGGGGGTGTAGAATTGGGTATGTTGGGTTGTGTGATACTTTATTTATTTGATTTGTGGTTGGACTGGATGGACTTCTGTCTTTTTCGACCTGGCTAGCCATGTATCCTACCATAACTCCTTGCAATCATTGCAAGCACGCATCCTGGCATAACTCCTTACAATCGTTGCAGGCACGCATCCTGGCATAACTCCTTGCAATCGTTGCAGGCACGCATCCTGGCATAACTACTTACAATCATGGCAAGCACGCATTTCGACCTGGCTAGCCATGTATCCTACCATAACTCATTGCAATCGTTGCAGGCACGCATCCTAGCATAACATCTTGCAATCGTTGCAAGCACGCATCCAAACACACGTTCAAGCACAACTCCTGCAGTCTTTGCAAGCGCATGCGGTAATACGAATTTCTCACTACGAACACATCTCCAGTGACAAACTCCCGTGCAATTGTCGCAAGCACACGTTTAAACACAACTTTTGCAATCATGCCAAGGCACACAACTTAGCATAACTTCTTGCAATCATTCTCAGCAGCACTTAATGGGCCACTTGTCTCCTGTGGCTTTTTCTTACAAGCCACTCACTGTTTCCTGTCTGTCATCTCTCCCTTAGGACAGTTGAGTTCAACTTCCGTCCTGCACCAGGATCGTGTTGACACACGCAACTGGCTTCTTCTTGTAACACGATCAGGCTATACCTAGCCAGCGTTCAGCATTTCTTATCCTTACAGGACCCGGAGAGCCATCTGTCTTTACGGCCCATACAGTAAGATCCCCACTACGAGGCATCCAGAGGCATCAGCCCATAGCCAACGGCAAACGCTCACCCATCACAACTGCCATCTTTAGGGACATATAAAATCCTTGCACATTCCCCAGTCTAGTCATCCAAGCGGCCATCTACCTGGCCCTTTGTGGTTTTCCACGGCCTAGCCAATTTATCATTAGTAGCACTGGCAGCCATGTACTATACAGACACCACCTGACGAATGCTCAAATCTGCAATACGGGCCATTCCCCAGGGTTGATCTTTATGTCACGCCTCCTGATCTTCCTCTCACGGTCACAGGACCCCTCTCAGATCCTTAATTTAGATGCCGTGGCAATAGCAGACCTATCAATGTCGGAAGGTTCCTTACTTCATGGATTGGTATAGCGATGTTTATACCATCTACGATGCCCCTGTCACCGCTGGTAGTGACAGATGCCGCAGCCTCCACAGGCTTCGCTGTAATTTTTGGCCACCACTGGTTTATAGAACCATGGCCTCAGGGATACTCCTAAACCCCGGGTTTACCTGGACTTCCTCCCTCTTCAAGCTATACCCGGTCATGACAGCCTCTTGACACTGGGGTCATGTCAGGACAGGACAGGCCGTGGCTTTCACCACCGACAACTGGCCCGAGGTCAATCTTGTTGATGAAGCCAGGTCTGGACCGCTCTCAGTTATGTCCTTCCTGCGCAGACTGCTGCGGTTATCTTGGCAGCACCAGTTTAATGTCCATTGTATGTTCATTCCAGGCTGTCATCTTCTGGTACAGGTCTACTATCTTCATTAGTTCGCAATTTGGCTTTCTCCCCAGCCTGCTCATACAAACAGCCAGTTACTTAGCCTACTACAGGTTCTGATGGCCTAGCAAGTTCACCTTCAGCAGTCCCGCAGGCCAAGTTCTGCGTGGTCGTCACTTGGCTCGCTACTAACACCATTTCATTCTCCACCTTGAAGTGTCTAAAACCCAGCAATCTGGCTCCAGGATAGATGTCCATTTCTATAGAACAAACAGTGCCTGGTGTCGAGTAACCATACTCGACCACCTACTGTCACTCCTACCGGAATGCGCAAACTCTAGTCCCCTGTTGCCTTTTCGTGCTAACACTTGAGTACCTGCCAGTTTTCCAAACACATGGGGTTCTTCTACGCAGCCTACACCTCGACCCGGGTCCGTACCATGGTCACTCTTTAGTATTGGAGCACCCTTGGCAGCATCTTGGCATGGGTCCCAGGTCACGTCATTAAAAAACTAAGCAGTTGGAACCCTGCCTACCTCGCCTGGTACATCCCCAATCCTCGGGTGGAAATCGCACAAGCATTCACCAAACTTGCTCAACTAATTAAGCTAAAACTAATTAAACTACACCCCTACCTGAATGTTTTTGCCCCCTTATTTTGGTATACTGACCATCAGACCAGGGCACACTTCAGGTACATTTCATGTTGTAAATCTTATGGTAAGTCTATTTGTTCATATCCGTATCGGCCATAGGGCTTCGACCATAAGTAGGAAGGCCAGTATGGTGGCCTGAATTTATGGGAGGAGCCCGGGGGGTATTTAACCAGCCCGCTCGCCTGTGGTCTTTGTCGGTTTCCTGTGCGCGGTACCCACCCTCCCATCCCCTTTTCAGGGCATTTCTCAAATTCATTTCTCTTCACAAATATTAATTTCTAATCTAGGGTATGCCCCCTTATTTTGGTATACCAACCATCAGACCAGGGCACACTTCAGGTCCATTTCATGTTGTAAATCTTATGGTAAGTCTATTTGTTCATATCCGTATCGGCCATAGGGCTTCGACCATAAATATAAATAAATAAATATATGTATATATATATATATATATATATATATATATATATATATATATATATATATGTATATACTGCATGTGTACATGTTTTGCTTTGCATTTCTATTTTAAAATTTGCTGTTTTTTTTGTTTTTTGTTTTTTTACAAGGTAAGGATTCACATATAACTTAAAGCATGCTAAAGTGGCATGCAATAACATTGGAAGGGAACAAAGAAGCAGCACAGGTGGGGGGCTTGTAATGAAAGTGAGATTGCATCAGAGAAAAATCAGATCCCTTCCTCTGTATGACTGTGTTGTGTGATGGAGCTGTGTTCATTTCAAGACTGCATGGACATAATTCCATATCCTTTTGACAGATGAAATAGCTCTCAAATATGTATTTTAGCTATTTATAAAGCTGCTTGACCGAAGTGTGGCTTTAAAATGGAATTAAGTAATAAATTTACAAGCTGAAATAGTTCATAAATTTACAGAAAGACTTTGTATATGGAGGTATTCACTGACATCACACAATAAATGGTTTTAAGGAACAAAATGCTAATTGCTAAGTGCAGTAATGCATGACAGCAAATTAAATTTGCTTTACTGAAGTCAAACCAGTACTAGGCCATTGAATAATGCATAAATATTGGAGTGCACATGAACCAAGAAAGGATTGTTCCAAAATGTCTTTTTGTTTTTGTATTGAACTGACATGAACAATGTCCATCTGTGGTGCTACGGTAGGAGTTCTATAATTCATTTTTTATGCATTTGCAATGTGCACCTGAACCGGCTAAAAAAGTGTCAATTTCAGGAAGAGTCACTTCCCCAGGACATCCCCCTTCTTCCTTTCCTTTCATAGCCCTTTCCTCCTCTGAGAGTGTACAATTACTGTCTCTTATTGCCCTTCTCTCCCGTCCCTCCCTTCACCTCCCAACATAACCCTTGATATTGCTTGAGTGACTGCTCTGAGTCTGCTGGGGCTGCTGACAAATCCAAAATGGCAGCATCCAGCAGAAATCTCAGGACTTTTGGAAGTCAATAAAAGGGAGGGCTTCTAAAGGTAAACAGCATACATAAAATATGGTAAATGCACTTGCAATCTTATAGGAATGTCCTTGTTAAAAAGAATTGGATTGCCAACGGGGTCTCTTTAAATCATATTGAAAAGGTACAAATAGAAATATTATACAGTTCATTTACAGGTTTAATCCTTAAAACTTGCTAAACTAAATAATGTTGCCTCCAGACATCTCACCCAATTATGTATTTTTTATTATATTTTTATGTAGTCCGCTTTTACTTTATGTGATTAGAATCCTGACATTGTTGTCCTTCTATTGATTTATAAATGTGTTGCAACAGTTCAGATTCACTTTAAAGTTTGTGTTTGCATAGCCGTTAATGGGAAACTCAGTGGACACTTTCCTGGTTAATTGGACTGTCTAGTTTTTTCTTTTCACCTTGAAATGATTAGCTGTTTCTTTCATTTTACTCGTAGTCCCTTATTGTTTCTCAGTATCTGGCTGTTGCTTCTCTCCTAATTTACTGAACACGAAACCAAAAAAAATAAAAATAAACTAAATTGAAATTGGCTGCTGGTGTCTTAGCACCTTTCATTGCTTGTGGCACCAGAGGGTATTACATTTATAAGAATCTACACGCTACAATACTCAAGGCAAATGCCAATAGAAATAGCTTGAATTACTGAGCGAAGATTCATAATCATGGGAATGTGCCTACAGTCTGTTTATTTACAAGACTTACGTGAAATTTATTAGCAGCCAAGGGAGTTTGATTTGGGTATGCAAGTCTAGCCAGTGTACAATATTAGCACTGATAACACCGGTCATTCTGGAACAGAGGTAATGGTATATGTATCATATGTTGTATTTATCTGATTTTGCTATAAAAGTGTTAGATTTGCAAAATAGAAAAAAAGTAATCCAAAATAATATTTTATCAGTGCTTACATAGTTTAACATACATTGAGACTGTATTCACAACTATGAGCTTGTCTTGTAATGTTTTTAGGTTAGTTTTTTAACCTATGCCATGATATATTTACATACGTTATAACTCCTATCCTACCAATGGACAGGAAATTTAATGTTTTTGGACCAATGCATGTCAACATGCTGTGTATATGTAAACTATCCCCATTAAATACAGTGTCAAATCTCTAAAGATGTGTTATTGTTTGCTAAAATGCATAGTTGTGAATGAGCTATAAAACCGAACTTCAATTAATCAGAAGAAATAAATATAAAGAAACTGTTTTAGTTACCAATGGATTTTACTCCATATTGAGACTATTAAAATATGCTATGCTAAGTATTTGGCATTTTGCAAAGAGCAGTTACTGACCAAAAAAAAATAAAAATATTTTTAATTCTTTCTTTTATTTTACTGAATGTTTGCGAGAATATAGAG
The DNA here is from genome assembly GCF_037356315.1 of Lithobates pipiens. Taxonomy (NCBI): domain Eukaryota; kingdom Metazoa; phylum Chordata; class Amphibia; order Anura; family Ranidae; genus Lithobates; species Lithobates pipiens. The sequence goes on along the minus strand of NW_027507785.1, from coordinate 221,414,491 downwards.
GATATACATGAAATAGTCCCTTGCAGGGCATAATGACACAATCAGACAAAGCCCAATATTGTATTGCACACACACACACACACAAACACACAAACACACACACACATACACACACACACACACATATATATATATATATATATATATATATATATATATATATATATAAATTGTAAAGCCACGTACACACGGGCGGACTGTCTGGCCTACTTAGTCCGCCGAAACACATTTCAGCGGACAGTCCGCTCGTGTGTGGGCTTCAGCAGACTTTTTCAGCGTGCAGTCTGGCGGACTAAGTATTTCGGAATTTCCGTAATACTGTCCGTCGGACTCGCATTTCGGCGGACAATCCGCCCGTGTGTGTGCCAGTCCGCCGTACTTTTGAAATGAGCAGACTTTTCCCGCCCGGAGAAAAGTCCGCTCATTTCGAGCAGGTATCCAGGTAGGCGGGGCCCGCAAGGAGACGTCGCTGGCCCCGCCGCCTGGTATGGACTTAAAGGGGAACCCCAACGCCGAAAAACATCGGCGTGGGGTCCCCCCCAAGTCCACAACAGACCCTTGTCTGAGCACGCTACCAGCAGCTTCTTCATCACTCCTCCACTGCTGCTCCCCATTGAAATCAATGGGGCAGTGCTGCGATACCGCCGTTCCGGTGGTGTTTTGCAGGCATATTTAACCCCTTTTCGGCCACTAGTGGGGGGGGTTAAAACCACCCTGCTAGCAGCCGAATAGTGCTGCTAAAACAACGGTAAAGTGGCGCTAAAAATAGTGCCACTTTACCGCTGACGCCGGTGGCGGCTCGTGTGAAAGGGGTCTTAGAGTTTTGGGTGGGATGGGGTCTCCAACCCTGTGTCTGGGTCTTGTGGATAGCCAGCAGGTTGTGTGCCCAGGTGCACATAGCCCATATAACGAGAGACTGGTGAGAGCAGTGGGGGGAAGGAAGGTGGAGTGTGAGCAGCATGCTATTGCTGGTGCTGTGAGAGGACAGAACTGTGTCTGGAAAGTGGTCTGCCCCATAGGAGACTTCCTGACTCTCAAGGCTGGCCAGCTTTTCCCAGTCCCTGGGCAAAAAATCCCCCTTACATGGGCTGCAGACTATGAAAGCCAGTGAGTCCTGGGGGCTGGAGAGAATCAACTCTGTTCAGAGCAAACAGAGGAACTGCTGACAAGAGGGCCAGGTGGGTCGGTATGTTTTCCTTATTTTGAGTCCTAAAGGAAGTTAAACCCCTGCGTGGGAATCTTGAATGGACCGTTTGCTTTTGTTTTTTCACATAAACGTGGGCTACCAGGTCCTTAACCATAACGCCTGTCTGACGTGGACTCACTGCACAAAGAAAAAAACACATATATCACTTGAGCTAAACACCCCAATATCACAATATATATATAAATATACACACACTATATTCAACTCTTCTGGGAAGGCTGTCCACAAGGTTTAGGAGTGTGTCTATGGGAATGTTTGACCATTCTTCCAGAGGCGCATTTGTAAGGTCAGGCACTGATGTGGATGAGAAGGCCTGGCTCGCAGTCTCTGCTCCAATTCATTGCAAATGTGTTCTGTTGGGTTGAGGTCAGGACTAGTGTGATAATACAATGTGATCACATAAAATGTATAAAAGCAATATGGGATCTGGGCTTGCTTATCTTACGCTTCCCACATTGTTTTTATACATTTTATGTGATCAAATTGTATTATCACATCTGTTTTTATGCAAGATGTGAATAAAGATTTTATCCATTTTTGACCTGCACCATCAGAGTATTTTCGTTTTTTTTTCCATATTTCCCATATCGCATTGGATTCTTGCTGAGCCATTCCATTGCAAGATTACCATTTTGGACGTATGCAGTTCCTCTGGATGGCCGCCTTCCAGTCCTGATCATCTTGATTTGGCTTGGTTTAATCCCCTTTAGCGCTAGTGGTTATAGAGCTGTAAGCTCATATGATACACTGCCATATGGTAGGTGTGTCCAACACATCTGGTAAGAGTGTTTTATCATTCCATCTGATTTCCACTTTGAAAGTTTTTAGATCCATTGAGATCCATTTTGATTGTACTATCCCGACATTCAAGTCATTTATCACTCCATTGGACAATTCAATTTGTGTGACTTTCTGGTTATATATGTACATATATTTCTGGGGGTGACACCCTATAGGGATTTCTACATGCACACAGATGTGCCTGCTTTTATGTATATAATTTTTGCTTTGAATAGCTTTTTTATCCTCACGGTTTTCATTTTTATTTGTTTTACCATTTTTTTGTCACTGTTTGAGTTGACGGATGATTTTTGTTTAACGCTACATTAATTTTTTGGTGTATAAAAATTGTTGTGGGCCTGGCTGCAGAGATGGGGCAGTCAAAATGCAAAAAGGAAGCAAGATATGCTGAGATGAGAGACAGAAGTCCTTGGCTGGAGGGGTTGTTACTAAAAGAACAAGCACCAGACTGGTGCAAGAAGCATTTGGCCACACTGAAGCAAGGGAAAAAAGAAAGCAAGGCATCACTCAGTGCAAGGAGTGAGCAGATGGTGGAGGTTGTCCATGGCAACAAAGGAAAAATCTGTGCTGCTGACTTCATATGGCCTATGCTGTCTTCAGAACATGTTGAGGACTTTTTGGATGAGTTTACAATGATTGCGTCTTACAGAGGGTGACCCAGAGGCTGCTTGGCTGAATTGGTGCAGCCTTTTCTGATGGAGGAGTACTAAGGGGTGTGCCTCTTCATGGATCATGACCAAGATGACTATGACAGATACCAAGAAGCAATCCAGTCTAGAGAGCACTGGAAAAGTTCTGCAGGGAGAATGTGGTCTCCCATAGCAACTGGAGAAAGTCTCATTGCAGAAAGATGTGGTTCACATTTTGAGTGAAGATGTTTGTGCAAAAGTCTATGTTGTTACCCCTGGCAACCATGGAGAAAATGTTGCTTGGTCTGCAGGGGGTGACAGAGAGAACAAGAAAACAGTGGTTTTATGTTATGGCTGCTTGTGTGAGGTGGTCAGCCCAGAGAAGAGGGCACAGTATGCAGCATCCTGCAAGAGGTTTGACCATGTGTGTGGGTCTGCTGTCACCCCTGGCAAAAGGAAACCTGTTTGGACTGCAAGGTATGTTGGCGAGTCCAAGGCTGCAATGTTGCCCTGTGTTCATGTGGGGGTATTGTGAGAGCACAGCAAAAAGAAGGGACAAGCCCATAATTGAAGCTTTTCACACCTGCCAAATGGAATGGTAAGACTATTGATGTTACAAATATGAGAGAGACTGGTCATGGAACTGTTCCCTGTGAAATGGGAGTAAGTCCAGTGAGAAAATCTGCTTTAAGAAACTTGCTACAAATGAATCCCTGTGTAGTAGCAAAGCACTGTATAAAGCAGAACCTGCAGTAAGATTGAGGACTTGTCTCCATGCAGTGCCATTTGTAGCAGAGAGGCAAGGGTAAAGCTAAACATGTTGGTGGGGTGTGTACTATCAGGTCTGAAATGGTGATATATTTTCCTCTGTGTTGGTGTCTGAGAGGTAAAACTTCTGTGCAATGGGAGAGGACTGATTCAGTAGAGTGCTGAGGCAGATATGCCAGGAATGGCCACTGAGAGATATGTGCCATTGCCTCTAGCAACCATGACAGGTGCAACAAAGGTGTCCTTAAAGACCCCCAGAAGCATATGGTGTCTGAGCTTGAGGTTTCTTAGGACAACTGTGTAGCCACCCCGATGATTTTTAGAGTGTTTTATGAGGTACAAAGTGATGTAATATAAGGAAAAGGGGGGGGGGCTTTATAGCCCAACCTTTCCTCATGGGATTTGAGGCAGCAGCAGTTTCTTTTTAAATAATTGCTAAATTAAAAGTTTTGAAATTGTCACATTTCAATTGGTCAAAAAATGATAGCCAATTACAATTAACATTTTAGAAAATCAGAGTAGGATAGGTCATTTTAGGTAAAAGATTACCCACCAATAAATGCTCTAGAATAACAAGGTACCCCTATAAATAAGGGTTATTACCAACGGACGTTTGACAGTTGCCAAGAAGAAACTGAAGAAAACAGCTCCCCACCCCCTTGTCGCTGCTTTTTATGTGGTACTGCATCTATTGTATGGGGTAATTTGTTTCTTGTTTGTTAGAATAATACATTTTCATTCAACCTGAGCCGTAGTGGCGGGGTTGTATTTTTTGAAGTGATTATAAGATGTTTTATTATGGTTTTAATAAATTTAGTATTTAATAATATTAATTTATACCAATAAAACAGCTGCGGCCTATATATTATCCAATAAAAGTTTTTACAAAATGACAAGGCTTGTCTGGATTGAATTTATTTAAAAAAAAAAAAAAAAATAAGGTTTTGCCTGCTGCCTTCTATCCCATAAATGTTTCAAAGACTCAAGCTGGTAATGACCTGAGACAGTCTGTGAAAGACAGGAATAATAATGAGGAATGTACTTCTGACTATGTTGATAATTTGATGTCTCCCATGGCAACCACATGCAGTGTTGCTGAGTTGTCCCTGGAAATCTCATGAGGACTCCCTATGTTGGAGCTAGTGGTGGTCCAGGACAGCTCTGATACTGCTCGGGTGGAAAAAAATTGGAAAATAGCTCAAATGGTGGGGCATGTATTATCACAGTCTGAGGTGGTTAACAGTGAATTGTGCAGGATGTCTGTCCACCTGTGTCTCCTTTGGGCAGATGGAGCAGTGCTACAGAGTGCTGGTGACTGGAGCACAGACATGACAGACTGGGATAGTCTGGCCATAATGTGGCCATAGCGTGGTGGACAGAAATTTCTGAAGGTAATAGTGAGGTGAACACCATTGCTGCTGTGGTGAATGGAGAAGCTGCAGAATAGCTATTAGTCTTGAGTGCGTTGGCAGAAGTTAACCCCCTCCAGTCAAAAGGATCAGATAAGGGTATGTACATGGCAGATGGCCTCTCGAGCCTTAGCAAATGAGCCCCTCCACATTACTAGTAAGGGAAGATTTGCTAAAGTTCTGTGGGATGTTTAGAAATAACAGAGATGTTATGGGAAATGTAATTGGTGACAACTCTTTCCTTTCTGTATCCACCGCAGATGGGTGGCCTGGTACTGCGTGGTACAAATCAGTAGAGACAGGTGGTACAGGCGATGCTACTGCAATGTGGGTTACTTGTGTGGAAAAGTGGTCTCACAGTTTACAGCGAGAGTGCTTCCACCGGCTGTTTTGTGTGGAAGGTGCTCAGGAGAACTGCTAGAGAAATCAGAAATGACAGACATGTTAGAAGGCTCTCCGTCTAATAGTGTGATGGGATGCATTCATGCTGGTGCAAACAAAAATCCATGGTTTTGTTGTCAGAAAGTCTGATCATGTGTACAGGGCATGAGAGAGATTCCAGGAGGGACAAGCACAGCTAGGGAGCTGTGAGGAAAGACGCAGGGGTACGATAAAGGTGTTTGATAGTCAGGAAGACCCTGCAGAGGTACTCCAAGCAGTAAAGCTGCCACAAGAGAGCCAAGAAGCTAAACTGTTTTCAGTGATGGTGAGAACCCACTGCATGGGAATTATCTGTATAAACTTTGACTTTCTTTTAAATAAAAGTAAGCTGTCAACCCCAAAACTACAGTTTTGGACTAGCGCAACTCATTGTAAACGCACCTACCGATTGAGTTTAATCACCCCAATCTTACTATATATATATATATATATATATATATATATATATATGTCTTGTGGTAGAAGATGGGACTTGGGGAGAAGGGGAGGACAAGTTCCCAAAAAAAGGAGTCACTGAGCCTCCAGAGGTGCCAACATCACCTCACTCGGATTGAATCCAACTATATGTGTAGGCTGAGGAGTACGCACGTTGTTCCAGTAGAACCGTTTCTGAAGGAATTTCTCCCTTATGTCCTTCTCTATTGCAATCGGGTCCTCCACCTCATTAATTTCTGTAATCTTTGCCAGCCCGACAGTGATTGAAGGTGGTTAGTGCCATTTCCATAAAATAGGAATGCAACTTTTCGCAGTCCTCACTAGGAGTGGGACAATGAAACGTCTATATATCTTACTTTAAATCTTGTGATGTGTGAGAGGAAGAAGGGCAGATATCGTATTAGTCAACTTTTGAGTTATTTGGTGTACTTAAGCCTAGATATAAGATTTTCTGGAGCAGGCGTGGAGGTTTTTAGGCCAATAAAAATTTAGAGAATGTGTCACGTACCTGGTTGGAGAGCCCAAACGTGCAGGGAGCGGCGCCTCGTAAGCCTCCGGCTCGAGAGCCCCTGGAGGTGGAGACAGGGATTCAGGAGTCCGGAGGACACAAGTGCCAGGCCGGATAGCAGATAGCAGGCACAGCCGGAACAGGTAGCTGACTGGAACGGTAGGTGCAACTAGCGCTGGAAGCCGGACAGGAACTGCAGAAACAGCTGGCACAGGTAGTCAAGCAGGAACCACAGGAGTAGTTGGTGCTGGAATTCAGAAGGACAGGCAGGCGTGGTCAGAGGCGAGCCGGGTCGGCAACTATCGGACAGCAGAGGTACAGAGCAGAAGGCAGAAGCGTGGTCAATCAGGCAAAGGGTCGGAGGCAGGCGGCAAACAGACAAGGTCAAGGAACAGGCCGGGTACAGTATCAGGAACACACAGGAACTGGTAGCAGAAGTCACAGGAACGCTGTAGACAGGACAGCACCGTGGAGCAGAAGCTGATCCCTTAAATAGCCTGTTGGGCGCCAGGAACGGTCGCACGGTACGTTTGCGTACCCCCGCGGGTGACCGTGCTCCCGTTCGTGACCCCGCGTACCCGCGTACGCCCGATCGGGTTATCGCGCACCCGCGTGCGCTCGCTCGTATCAACGCGCACCCGCGTGCGCCTGTTAGGGACTACATGCACTCGCGTGCGTTCGTTTGCGCCAACCCGCGTCCGAGGGCACCGACGATCCTCTTGTACAGGAAACCTGCGGGTAAGTCTCCTATGTACGATCGGGATGGTGGAACGATCGTGACAGAATGTTCTGATGACTGCCCTCAGAAAGGAGCTTGTAATAAGGAACAATAAGCATAGCAGGGCCTTCTATTTAATGATATTACATCTACCAAACCATGAGCAATTGCATCTACGCTAGGTCCCACTTAATCACAGAGAATAGAGGAGGAAAGGTAATCCCACATATTTTAAAATTATGTGCAGTGCTAAAATGAAAAGGTCTCTGTATGTCTACAGGACAATATGTGCAACAACAGAAAATAATGTACCATGAATGGTTATAATTCTGCAAGGTACAGTGGATATAACTGTATATCTCACACTGAAAATAAATTAACATTAACCGGAAATGACAAAAAGTGGATCAATATAGAAATAAATAGATAAACAAAGTCCACAAAGGGAAAACAAGTATTGAAGTTGATCCCAAAAGGTAGGGTAAGTCCTTATGGTATCAGTATAGATCTCATAGGAATCACGTTTGTAAGGAAGACAACCACCACCAATTTTGAGAAGGCTTACCGGAACATGTGGACTCATCAGGGAAAATGTGTCTCTGGATTCTTGAGATTAACTTCCAGGTAGTGGATGTGATCTGTTACCAATTTAAAGGAAAAAATGGTCTTCAGGTTTCCAACTGTGGACTCTGGGAGGAGACGTGCTGAGCCTCCAGTTTCTTTGAATTAACTTGAAAGTCAGACAGATTGTCGTATCTTTCTATTCCCACATATGTGAATTTATTGGCAGAGACTTTGGTTTGTACACAGTGGAATTTATATTATTTTACCTGTGGCAAAAGTTTGCTCTATTATTACCATTACACAGAAGGAATTTTATATATTTCTTATATTTTGTATGGTTCACTATATGTTCATAATGATTCACCTAATTTGGTGGTACACTGTGCAATATTAGTAGGTCAATATTAGCGCAATTATTCATTTAAAACAATTTATTTTTGTGTATCAGTTCACATATATAATTGCAGCTATATTATTTAGTTATCTTTTAATATTTATTCACATCAGCACTTTAGTATATCTTTACACGTATCTTTCAACCTCCACTATGAGATTCAGAAGGGAGATCCTCGGGTTGCTAATAAAGAAAAGGAGATCACCCACATAGGCTGCCACCTTCAAAGGAAATTTGGTCCCCAAAAAGGAATAATTTTGAAGCAGTTAGCCAGCTATATATCCAATACAAATGCTATGGCTTATACATATGCTAATACCTTGGCTTATTCACATGCTTGTATGTGGCAAGGTGGGGGGAACCACCTCCTTAGAATGAACCACCTAGATCTTGTCTGGGTGCTGGAGAAGATGCTGTGAAAGAGCTGGTGAGGAAGTGCAGGTGAGATGTATACAAGAGGTGCAAGTTCTCTGTGCTCTGATGAGCTGTGGACAAGAGGTTCAGGGATGCAGGTGAGCTGTGGACAAGGGGTTCTGGAGTGTAGGTGAACTGCAGAGGCAAATCAGGAAAGCTGACTTCAGGTGAGCAGTAGACAAGGAGTTCATGGGTGCAGGTAAGCTGTGGACAAGGGGTTCAGGAGTGCAGTTAGACTGCAGAGGGGAATCAGGTAAGCTGACTTCAGATGAGCAGTAGAAAAGGAGTTCAGGAGTGTAGGTAAGCTGTAGACAAGGGGTCAAATGGTTCAGGAGTGCAGGTGAACTTTACAGATAGGTAAAAGAGGATGCAAATGATCAGTGGACAAGGGGTTCTGGGGTGTATTTGAGCTGTGGACAAGGGGTTTAGTGAGTGCAAGTGAGCTGTGGACAAGGAATTCAGGTGAGGTGTGGATGAAGGGTGCACCTGGGCTGTTAAGTAGGGGTGCAGGTGATGCAAGTAAGCTGTGCATGAAGGGTAAAAGTGAATGAGGCGTGAAGAGATGAGTGGTGGAGAAAGGAAGTGGGGCCAGCTATGGAGGAAAAGTGTAGGGGTGAGCTGTGAAGGATGGGTGTAGATGAGCGGAGCTATAAACAACGGGTGCAGAGGGGAGCTGTGCTTAGAGTGGGAGGGGTGAGCTGTGAAAGAGAGATGCAGAGATGAGCGATTGATGAGTTGTGCAGAGGTGAAAATGGTGGGCAAGGGGTGAGAATGCAGAGGCAAGCTGTGCCTAGTGGGGCACAATGGACAAGCTGTGCAGAGCTGTGAACAGATGCTGCAGGAACAAGCTGTGGACAATAGTACAGAGGTGAGTGGTGAAAAAATGGTGGGCATTTCTGCACTTGCCAACACCATTGCTGGAAATTATTACTGCATCCCCAGTCTCCAAAGCTGTTTTTTTTTATTGCATCCACTGGTATTGATGGCGTTTACTTTATTTTCACTTTCTCTTCAGTGCACCCCATTCCCTGTTTTATTGACCACACCCATATATTGTCGAGGGGCTGTGAGCTGCATGCACCACATTTTTATTAAAAGTGACCTTCCAAATTATTTGACAACTATGAACAGTGTGCAGAGGGTTAATTGAGAATTAGGTGTATTAAAATGTAGTCAGACAATTTCAGCACTTTTACATGTAAGCTTTTTGGATTTGAGCACATACATTCTTTTAGTTCTAGTGCTATTTTTGATTTCCCACAATTCATACTTATTAAAATGCACATAACATGACATTTTAAACATAAAACAGAAATTCAGTGTGTCACTGTATGATATTATTTTCCATCAATCACAAATGCCCATAATAGACTGATTATATGCAGGACCATGGTTAATCTATCATAACCCAATGTTCACAGAGGCCTAATGAGCCTAAATAGGAAATTAACAAAATAAATCATGGCACACAGTAGTTTTTTTTTTTTTTTTTCTTTTTTAACAACCATTGCTGCTTAGATCTAAGTGGTTTTATGATCCGTGATCAATATATATTAAGTTGCTGTAATGGAGAAATGATTGGATAGAACATGAACAACGGGAGTGGTGAATTGGTTATCTTTACAGAATTTATTTTAGCACACAAGTGATCCTTTAATATGAGAGCAAATGTTCCTAAATCGATACAGCATTTAGGCTGACCAACTCCTAAAAAAGATATTAATTTTAGGCCTGAACAAACATTAGAGCAAAAGGTAGTATATGTGTATTTCGTTTAGACACTTATATCTGCATTGCAGGGAAATTACAAATTGTGTTCCTTTCAGATGCTTTATTTAAGCAGTTTAGTAAAACTTGATTGCTGTCTGATAAAAAGTATGACCTCAGCAAAGATCCAGAACAAAATGGATGCAGGCTTTTTAATAAAGCAGTGCAATTATATGCAGACAACAGTAACCCATAGCAAACAGTCAGCACTTTTCTCTTGCTGAAAAGTACAGTAACCTATATCAACCAATCAGCTTTCAGTTTACTGTGGTAAGATAATTTCATTAGATGTAAATATAATTACATTTGTAGCATATGTACAACACAGAAAAAAACATTTTGCCCATGGGACTTTTAAAGAGTAACACCTCAGACAGTAGATGTAAAAATATGAAAAATGCATTATACATTTAAAAACATGTGTACCACAATAATAAAGAAGACATAAATGATGAACATGAATGGTGCTGCATAGAGTTCATATGAAAAAATTAGATATGCGTGACCTGAAGGCACCATATAGATACCCCAATTGATCTAGAGCTGCTGCACGACTGATCTCTACGGTTTTTGGGAGGTAATTCTCGCTTCCTCAGGAGAGGCGCAGGTAGGTATCTGGAGATAAAAATTGATCAATGAATGATGATAATAATAACAAAAAAAATTGGAAAAATTAAAAGGGAGGAAGGAGGGGTAGAGGGAAGGGGAAAGGGCAGGAGGAGAGCCATATATGTATGGGTATATCTCAATATCTGTAACTTACAAGTAGTGCTAAATTCTGGTCAACTCTCGCCACATTTTTTTATCCATATATTAAACACCATTATGTTTCCACTTGTGTGGCGTGTTTTCCTTCCTTTGGTTGCATTTACATTGACCACCAGGATGTCAGATCTGTGAACACACCGAATTGTTACCATTTCCCCGCCCCTTCACAGCTCCCATGGGGAAAAGAAGTTGACTCCTGGACACGCTCGGGGAGACCCTATGTATTTTACCATATATACACATAAGCTTGCCTTTATCCAACCGGATTACGTTTCCGGCGAGAGTTGACCAGCATTTGACACCACTTCTAAGTTACAGATATTGAGATATACGTATAGATATATGGCTCTCCTCCTGCCCTTTCTCCTTCACCCTATCACCCTTCCTCCCTTTTCATTTTCCTTTTTTTGTTATTATTATGATCCATTGATCCATTTTTATCTGTGAATTTACATTTGGGGAAATTAGTTACATTTAGACTTCTTTCGAATAAGTAGTAGGGGGTACTAATGTAGCTTTGTACTCATTCCTCATGGAAGGGTGGATACTTGCCACGCACACAAGCTCATTCATTTTTTGGAGATAGGGGATGGGGAAGAGGCTCTTGTCCCTCAACATTGGGACAATGTTTTGTAAACGGGGGGGGGGGGGGGGGGGTTGAAGGTCATGAGGCCTAGTCCAGTTCAATAAAGGGTAAACTCGCTTGCTGATCTCCCTTACTTGGCCTGGATAGTCAGGATTTTAAAGGGAAATCCACACAAGTGTATTTTTGAAGTATGCTGCAAAGCAAATCATAGTAAATATGATATGCCTGTGTTCATTTTTGAATACTAAATCATGTACAAGGGAACTTTTTAAAAATCTGAATTTTTGCTAAGACAAAATTGACTGAATAAATTAAACACATATTCATCTAATTTAGCAAACTCAGAGAATGTTTAATTTTCTAAGTGAGCATTTGTTCCTTTAGTAAATCACCCTCAATGACTTATCTTGTATAGAGCAGAGCTATGAAGACAGCCAGAGACAGCTCTAGTTGTATCCTGTTGGATATCTCTCAGTCACAAGAGTTATGACTTTTTGTTTAGAGTGATTATTGACATATTTGTATCGGATATGTACACATCATTAATATCAGTGTGGCATCTGGGCATTTTCTACATTCGCTGTCAGATATGTTTTGCCAGATATTTGTCATGCATAATTCAGCTTTTTAGGTGCAAAGGTCACCACCTCTCTAAAGTGTTGGCAGTCGATTAACGCCTAATGATGTGAAGTGACATTGAAAGAGAATGATCTGAGCACAATAGTCAGGAATGTTGACTGCACAAATAATGAATCCAGATCTATTTTTGGATACATATCATGGCTAAATTAGTGTATAATTTCCAATGTTTCCAATCATTTAAATTGCCAATAGTTTAGCAAATGGTATGCACAACAACTGCACAAAGGTTGCACCAAAATACATAGTGTGTGCATACCTTGAAACAATGTAAACAGCAGCTATTGTTGGCTAAATCACAATCGTTTAGTACACAACAAATAGTTTAGTGCATCAGAGCAATTAACCATATAAATGTTATAGTCTTTAATCCATTCATGATAGCATAAGCAGCTCTTCCCAGGGTCAGATTCATGCTTTCTGCCACGTAGGTCATCTATCTTGTGCTGACTTTCTCTTGCTAGAGTTGAATGGCTAGCCTTAGTATCAAGCTAACAAGATCAGATGCTATTGCCACACAAGGCATTAGGGGAGGTAGAGAACCTGAAAGGGGTAGATTGCTTATTTTGCATTAGATTACCTACAACCAAGTCTAGAATAGTAGGAAAAATGCTTGTCCTGTTCTACTTGCAGTTTACAGGGTGAATTGCAATTACACAGTACACTATTCTACCATTAAAATGTTTACAATCTGCAAAGAGACCGTTCAACCCCAATTCTCTCAAAACTACACCTAATATCAAGTTAATCTGAACAATGTAAAAATGATTTTCTTAATGTCATACTATAATGTGTGCATGGTCAAATTGGTTCTCACAAGGCTTGATATAATCTGTTCTTGAAGCAGTCCTGTTTAAACTACCAACATATGTTCAGCATTTAAACAGGGAAATATTGCATCAACTTAAGCATTTTATGTAAGTGTTTTGCTCTATTTATCATAACATTTTAGATTGTTCTTTAATGGTGAACTATTAAAACAGACATATGTTGCCTGAAGATTTAACAATGAGGGAAAATCTACAAATTGCATTCTGTTTATCTTTATATACTCAAACAGTTTCCATAGGTTTAGACTGTATAGGGCTCCACCAGGCGGAATAGAATGGTGAAGCCAGTCTTCCTGATATTGCCTGGCTAAGGTCAATCTCTGTGGGCACATTGGAGGTCTCAAGTATACTACAAGCTCTTCTTATGCCTTGTACACGGGGTCGAACATCCCGACAACAAAATCCATCAGATTTTTTTCCGAACCAAACTGGTGTTGAATACACACGGTCGGATAAAGTTGTTGGAAAATCCAATTGTTCGGAACGTGATGACTTTCGTTCGTTACGACGGGACTACGTTGAGGCTACTAGCCAATAGCTTTGGTCTCGTAATTTGATCTGAGCATGCGTGGCACTTTGTCTGATCGAAATTCTGTACAAATGATTGGAAAAATTCCGATCTGATTTTTTTGTCGGAAAATTTGAGATCCTGCCCTCAATTTTTTTCTGACGGACAAAGTCCGATAGAGCCCACACACGATCAGATTTTCCAACAATATAATCCGATCGGACCTTTTCCGTCAGAATTTCCGACAGCGTGTACAAGGCATTAGTTGTCTTTCCATCATTTTTAAGTTAGTATTCTGCTCACCAACCTTATTTGTGTCAGCTATGCACTTACTAACTTCTACTGCCTTTATTTTTGTGGTTATTGTGAATCGGTTAAGTCACGTCAAGCTGGACTTGTTCTGTAATTTTAAAGACATGTTGTTACTTATCCAAGCAGCTTCTTCAGCTATGAAGCTGAAGAAATGGCTGAGATAAGTAGCAAAACCTCTTCAATATCACAGAACAAGTCTAGTTAAATGTGACTAACTCCTACTAGCTATGCAATGACTTGGTAAATGAAAGCCTTCATAGACAATATGGTAAATCCATTGTCATTCTGCCTGCACAGTTGACTTCCAGTTATTGTTTCAATTTACTAAAAGCTTTGGTGGTTAGCTATGGAAGAAGCCTTGTGTTAATTGTTACCTCTAAAAGACACCATTCAAATATTTCATGGCGACAGATCTTCCCATGGCCAAATCTGATGAAAATCCAGGGCCAGGGTTATCCATCCTTTTAACTACTTCAGCCCTGGAAGCTTTTACCCCCTTAATGTGATGGCCATTTTTTTTTTGCTATATGGCACTGCGTTACTTTAACTGACAATTGAGATGTCCTTTTTTTCCCACAAATAGAGCTTTCTTGTGGTGGTATTTGATCACCTCTGCGGTTTTTATTTTTTGCATTATAAAAAAAAAAAGATTTTTGAAAAAAAAATATATATATTTTTTACATTCTGCTATAAACATACTCAATAAAAATATGGAAAAAATCAAATTTCATCATCAATTTAGGCCAATATGTAGTCTGCTACATATTTTTAGTAAAAAAAAAAATCTCAATTAGCATATATTGACTGGTTTGCTCAAAAGTTATTGCGTCTACAAACGATGGGATATTTTTATGGCATCTTTAATAGTAATGGCGGCAATCAGCAATTTGTAGCGGGACTGTGACATTGAAGCAGACAAATTGGACACTAAGTGACACTTTTTGGGGATCAGTGACACCAATACAGTGATCAGTGCTAAAAAATGCATTGTTACTGTATAACTGACACTGGCAGGGAAGGGGTTAACATCAGGGTCAATCAAAGGGTTAAGTGTGTTCCCTGGGTATGCTTTCTTACTGTGTCAGGGATGGACTCACAACAGGAAAAGAGACATCTGTGTGCCTGATTAGCAGGAACACACAAAATCTCTCTCCCTATCTGACAGAACGACGGTCTGCCTTCTTTACATCGGCAGACCGCCGTTCTGTCTCTCCTCCAAATTATTGTGGGTGGCTGGTGGCAATTGCAACAACCAGACTCACTGATTAGCTCCCGCTGTGTCCAATCACAGTGGGAGCGTGTCACCCCCCAGACCTGGTATTTGTGAACAACGTACAGGTGCATTGTTTCATGCAGCCGGGCTGCCCTACCACAGTATATGTGTGGTGGGCGAGCTGGAAGTAGTTAGTTTATGTAAAGCCTAAACTTTTTTTCATTTGGTTTGTTTTGGATTGACTATGGAAATGGTAAAACAAATTCTAATTTCTAACTTATTGTTGTTCTTTACTTATCTTTGTCCTGCAAAGTTGATTTTACTTCACTTATTGGCCTGGAGATGCAAAAGAAGTCAAAGGAAATCACTACATAGTGGGGGGAAATTCCCTCTTAGACCATTGTCACCAGAATAAGTGGCCCCATTGGAAGATTTAACCTCACCTGCTATTCTGGTGGTAAAATTTTTTCCAAGCACTTTCTGTCTTGGAAAAAATTATCATCAAGACATACAGGGGCATATTTATAAAACAGTTAATCTGACCTTCACCAAACATTCACTAGTCATAACTCAATCATTGTGATTTAATACACATGCATCTAGGACAGTGATGGCGAACCTTGGAACCCCAGCTCATCTACACTGCAGAGTGAATGAGCATCATGGGAAATGTAGTTCCAAACATCTGGGGTGCCAAGGTTCGCCATCACTGATCTAGGAGGTTATACTGCAGTTTGGTGAACAGATTCACTGCTTCAAAAATATGCTCCTAGAGAAAGGGAATCTACTTTACTAAGGTTGCAGTCAGCAATAAAAACTCAATGGCGGTTCTAATAGATCCCTCCTCTATCCAAATAAAAAATAAAAAATGTTGGCTATACAAACACTTTAAATAGGCATGTTTATGGATGCTAAATGATCATGATGTCATTTATTTATGGTAATGAATCCAAAAAAAAAAAAAAGTTTTTTGTGGCTGGGCAATAAACTCAGTTTTGTTTATTTTGTTATGTCCTCTACTGTATATGTATACCACATTGACACAATAGGAAAAATCAGTACCGGGTTGAGCAGACTGCTTAAAAAAGTGGTTCAAAGAACATATTCTGCTTTCTCTTTTTATTGCATGCAAATCCCCTGCGTATTGTGCTTAATCACACTGGTGGATGGTGTATCTTTTCAATCAGTTTATTCAGTTCCTCTGACAAGTCTGTGGGTGTTCAGAATGATTGTCCAATGTGTATTGTCCTTTTCATATGTGTTTCTAATAATTAATTTGTGACAACCTGAAATGTTCCATCATTCTCCCGTGATGTCTTCTACTCCTACATACTTTCTGATGTGTGTGCTTTTCAGTGGCAATTCATTATTATAAGAGAGCCAAGTATACAAGCTGTATATAATACTTACAGATCTGCATGAATCTTATTATCTCATCTCCCACTGGTGGCATGACCAGAATTTGTTAATCAAAATATAACTAAATAGCTAATCCTGTCTTAACAATTATAATAATAGTAAATTAATATAAAGCCCCTAAATTAATATTCTTCTATTAAAAAAGTTAATATTTTGCAAATATAGACATAAAAAAATATGATTTTAAATTGCTATAAAGTAACTTTCCATTATCTATCACAGTCAAAAATAGCAATACCTGTAAAAAAATATATATGATTACCTTTCTTATTGCCTGCACTTCCAAAGCATCACTTATCAGAAATGACTTGCTAAAGTCTGAAGGGAATGTTGATCTCCTGGGTCCCCCACAGTCTTCAGCGGTTCCTCCCTCTGATCTCTGCCCATTACAGGACTCAGTAGTCAAGTGAAGGCCTGAAAAAAAGGTTAATACTGTTACTTGAAAAGGCCTTTGGTTTTCTTTAATGCAATTGTCATGTTATGACAATTTTACGAGTATCTTTTATCAGCATCAAGCTCCGTGAGGGGTGGGGAGGCATGTGTGAATAGTAAATAACTGAACTTGTCTTGGTATCAGACTCCTGTAGTGCCTGTACAGTTATCTTAGTTTGGCAAAGGGATAAGCAGCACAAGGAGCCAATAAGCTTATACTTACAAGGCGCATGCTGTCCAGTAGAAAAAAGCAAAGTGAAAAGGAGATGAGCTTATAACTGCGCCGCTTCTCCTTTACTGTCCAGACTGGGGTGGGTCTATAACAGCCTGGGCTCAGAGGAATGCGTTGAATGTCACTGGCTGTCATTCATCTAAGACAGGGGTCTCAAACTGGTGGCCCTCCAGTTGTTGAAACTACAAGTCCCATCATGCCTCTGCCTGTTGGAGTCATGCTTGTAACTGTCAGCCTTGCAGTGCCTCATGGGACTTGTAGTTTTGCTGGAGGGCCGCCAGTTTGAGGGCCACCAGTTTGAGAGCCCTGATCTAAGAAGATCAAGGACATTTGGTGATGGAAAATAACTACTGTGAGGGACAGTTCCAGATCTGAAGGTAAGTATTGCAGCAAAATTAGCTATTTTACATTTTATTATTTAAATTATTATTGAAGTTATGCACTGAAGAACTACTTCAGGCGGAATGCATTTTGGTTTGTGTATGTTTACTTAAAACTGCAGATGTTACTTTAAAAATGCTATTGGAAGCATCTGTAATCTCCTTTTTTTTGTTTTTATTAATTTGCTCGTTTGCTGAAATTTTACATCTTGGATGTAGTCAAAATGACTGCCCTGGCAATCTCTATTACTTCTGTTAAAATAAGTTTTTCTTGACTGTAGAGAAAATATTATTTTGAGTCTTTGGCATTTGTTGTAAAACTTTTACTTTATAACTTGTCAGCCCAATGATTGTGAGATTTTGTTTATGTAAAAGAATACATGTTTAGCGAAAAGGGGACCTTTAGCTTTGTATCCCGACTATCTGATCTCCACAATTTTGAGTGAAATGCAACACCCCACTTATACTGCAATCAAATATTTTGTGAATGTAAATTAAGGTAAAGATTTATTGCTCATGTTAAGAAACCTTCTTGCCATTCTCAGCAATAGTGACATTTGGCAGATTCAGGAATAAATAATCTTATGTGGCAAGGGTATGCCTTATCAAACATATGCAGATCCGAGCTAATTAATGCAAATTAAGGCTTCCTGTCTATCTAGTGGGAAAAGAAATGTCCAAATGTTATGAAATCCAGTTAGTATGCTTATTACCGTAATTGTTTTATATGGGGTGGCTCTTAATTAAAATATGTAAATTGACCTTAATTGCTGTGTGCTAATGGGGTTCATGTTATATCATCACGGATCTCTTAAACTCTATGGCCAGGGGAGTGAAAGTGTTATATAGAATTTTAATAATCTTTGATTAAATGACCTTTATTCATTATGCTGTTGAGGAGGAATTCTGAAATACCATGTGATCCTCCTTCTACGATGCTCTATGTGGATTTGTTTTTATCCCTATCATTAATATTAGTCAGTACAACCTTGTCATATCTACTGATTTGACTGAACAATACACATTCTAACATTGTTAGTAACATTGTTGCGTATAGCAAATTATATTTTGGTGCTGCAGTACATGGCATAGGAATACAGTTGATGGTTTTTGGCTACTGCCTTTTAGTTTTTAATGTTTGTGCTGCGTTATCATTTTTAAAGATATATTTAAAAAAAAACAATTTTTCTAACTTATTTTTATTTCTTTTATTAGAATATATATGAAAAAAAGGCAATGTTTTCTGGTTATTTCCCACCATTGTCAAACAGCTGTTGTGAAAAAAAAGCCAAAATTAACCAATGCTTTCAAAATGTTTTCGTAATATTTTGTAGCATTAAAACAAGTACTTTAGGTACTCTCTTCTCTTTAACCAAGTATCACTAATTATTCCTGTTGCTGGCACTACCTGTCAGAATTATGTGGTGAGACATTAGTGTCAATGGGGAATCCAATAACTCCAAGTAAGGTAGCAGCAGTATATACATCAATTACATACAAAATACAAAACTTCTGTATGGACAGCCTTGATCCAGCAACACAAGCCTTTACTGTCTTCGCCATCTCCAAATGTTTCCAGATTTGGGACACAAACCCATATTGTAGGTATATAGGGCACTACTGAGCATATGCAACCAAAACCGGGAACCCACTGAATCAAGGCAAATATGCATCTGTGCAAGGAAGGTTTCGTCGGACATTCCGGCAACCAAATCCGACGGATTTTGTCCGACGGATTTTGTCCGACGGATTTTGTCCGAAACTGTTGCATACACACGGTCGGACAAAGTTGTCGGAAAATCCGATTGTACATAATGTGATGACGTTATTTCATTCAGGCTAGTAGCCAATAGCTTTAGTCTAGGAATTTGATCTGAGCATGCGTGGCACTTTGTCCATCGGAGTAGGCTACACATGATCGGAGTATGTCCGATCGGAGCATTTTGTCAGAAAATTTTACCAGCAAGTTGGAAAAGTTGGTCCGTCGGAAACAGTCCGATGGAGACCACACACAGTCGGAATATCCGACAAAACGGTCCGATAGGAAACATTCCATCGGAATCTCCGACCGTGTGTACAAGGGCTAAGTGAACTTTGTTTTAAAGTGCGCTTATCCTTTAACCTACATCAACATGTGAGGATCAGATTTACTTATGTCAGCTGCAGGCCAAATGTGTTTATTTAACTGTAATCTGGTATGAACTCTACCCTAATCTAGTTGAGCACCAACCTGAATGTCTTCTGTCCCAGTTATATGTACAGAACAGAAGAACTTCATATGCTGTAGTGCTAGGTGCTTAGATTCTTAAGCTGGGCACAAACTGTTAGTTCTTTCTTTCAGCCAATGGGAAGATTTGGGGGAATCCCCCACCAGGACATTGTACAGTATTTTTAGAGAGCTCGCTGCAGCTACTTATTGACAAACCTTTTCCAGCGTGTCCCTTTGACAGACCTGTTGAATAGTTACATAGTAAATGAGGTTGAAAAAAGACACAAGTCCATCAAGTCCAACCTATGTGTGTGATTATATGTCAGTATTAAATTGTATATCCTGTATGTTGTGGTCGTTCAGGTGCTTAGCTAATCGCTTTCTGAAATTATTAATGCTCCCCGCTGAGACCACCACCTGTGGAAGGGAAATCCACATCCTTGCCGCTCTCACAGTAAACAACCCTCTACGTAGTTTAAGGTTAAACCTCTTTTCTTCAAATTTTCAATGAGTGGCCACGTGTCTTGCTAAACTCCCTTCCACAAAAAAAAGTTTTATGCCTATTGTGGGGTCACCATTATGGTATTTATAAATTGAAATCATATCCCCTCTAACGCGTCTCTTCTCCAGAGAGAATAAGTCCAGTGCTCACAACCTTTCTTCATAACTACTATCCTCCAAACCCTTTATTAGCTTTGTTGCCCTTCTTTGCACTTGCTCCATTTCCAGTACAACCTTACTGAGGACTGGTGCCCAGAACTGGACAGCATACTCTAGGTGCGGCCGGACTAAAGTCTTGTAGTGGGAGAATTATCGTTTTATCTTTGGAGTTGGTCCCTTTTTAATGCATGCCAATATTCTGTTTGCTTTGTTAGCAGCAGCTTGGCATTGCATGCCATTGCTGAGTCTACCTTCTACTATTACCCCCAGATCCTTTTCCATCCTAGATTCCCTCAGAGGTTCTTCCCCCAATGTATAAATTGCATTCATATTTTTGCCACCCAAATGCATTATTTTACATTTTTCTACAATAAACCTCATTTGCTATGTAGTTGCCCACCCCAATAATTGGTTCAGATCTTTTTGCAAGATTAAACCTTAAAACCACCACTAAGCGCTACTGCAGTGGCACTTTTCCGGCGGTATAGCCGCGCTGCCCCATTCATTTCAGATGCTGCTAGCAGGACTTTTTTTTTTTTTTTTTTCATGTTTTACGTTTATTTGTATTGACCTAAAAGATTGATCATTGGATCCATAAAATGCATAATATCCTGACCACAAATGGCCCGTACAATGTCACAAAACAATTTATAAAT
Organism: Lithobates pipiens; assembly: GCF_037356315.1. Lineage (NCBI taxonomy): Eukaryota > Metazoa > Chordata > Amphibia > Anura > Ranidae > Lithobates > Lithobates pipiens. The sequence continues at coordinate 221,393,592 of NW_027507785.1, read as the reverse complement.
TAATTATTTCACTGTTGTGCTTTCCTCACGCTCGTCCTTCAGCATATCACTCACTATGTCTGTTTTACAGTAAGTATTTCCCAAAGTCTTCTGTGCTGGTAGAGTTGGGGGCAGGGGGGAAGACCAGTGCAATATATGATACATTTTGTGGATTCATAAATCCCAACTTCCTCAGGTTCTGTGAACAATCCTGAAAACTTCAACAGGAAAAAGGAAGCCCAGGGTCCAGGATATGGACCTCATAATTAAGGCATGATTGGTTACCATTAGGAATGATCATTAACACCATTCCCTTCATTAAACAGGCAGCCCCCCCCCCCCCGATAGTTGGCCAAATATTTTATTTATTTATTTTTTTTTTTTAATTCTTTTTTATTATTGATATTTTTATCAGAAGAACATATAAATAATGAGCAACATCAATTACAAAGTTACATAAGAACATGTAAGTACAGAGGTGTTGTTACAGGTGGATATAAGGATACAATCGTATTCTAGATACTGGAGGTAGGGTGTGTTAGTCCACCCTTTCTGTGTCGTCGGGTCATATGAGAGTAGACTGAAAAATAGTAGGGACTGTCCTGGGTAAGATTTGCCGTTGTTTCTTTGTGGCCTGGTATCGTGTCAAGGAGTGATCAGTTCAATTTTATGCTGCTGGGATGTGCTAGCCAGAGAGACCATTGCTTCCAGAATTTGTGACTTGTCAGATTTATTTTTGAAAAGAGGTATTCCATATGACAATGCTCATTGAGCGTGTTAATGAGCGACCTGGTGGTCGGGGGGAGTGGACTCTTCCATTCTCGGGCAATTACCAAACGTGCTGCAATTAGAATATGATGTATAAGTGACAGGCTAGTTGTAGGCCAGGGTTGGGGGCCCATCCCGAAGAGAGCCATCTGAGGGGTCAGATGCTGGGAGGAATGAGTGGCTTCCTTGATTAAAGCCGAGACCTGTCTCCAAAATGGAGCAATGTATGTGCAGTCCCACCATATGTGGTACATGTCTCCCAAGTTACCACAGTTTCTCCAGCATTTAGGATAGTGAGTTGGAGAAATTTTTGCTAGTCGGACAGGCGTGTAGTACCATTTATGATATATCTTCATCAGGGTTTCCCAGTGGGTCACATTTTTGGAGATACTAATCGGTATGCGTAGCGATCTGTGCTATTCCTCCATAGGGAATGAGGCCCTTAGCTGGGACTCCCAGTAGACCAAGTTCGTTGGTTTATGCGTTGAGGTTGGTTGAGATAAGAGAGCGTAAATGTGAGAGACTCCTTTAGTTTTGCCAGTGTGAAGAGTGTAGAAAGAAAGCAGACCCCTGGAGATCGTTTCTGAGGTAGTAGAGATTTTTGAGAGGATATGTCGAATCCTAAGATAGATGTAAAAGTCCTTATTCGATATGCCGAACTCTGTGGAAAGTTGTTGGAAGCTTTTGAGGGTCGATTGAAGGAATAAGTGACCAAGAGACGTAAGACCAGCCTCATACCATGGTTGGATGTTTACGTTTGGAGAGAGGAGTGCCAGCGCCAGGAACGGAAGTTTTTTCAGGGTGTCGCTATGTATTCCTTTGTGTGCTTGGCTGAGAGCCTTTAGTTGCGCCACACAGGCGTTAACTGTTGGGAGGTACGAACGTGGGGCATGGTGGTTCAACCAAGTTGCTGAGATGAGAAGTTGAAGGTTGTTAGGAGATACCGATGCCTCTATTTGGTGCCACATGGTAGTGGTGCGCTGGGTCCACCACTGTTTCACTTGGTTTAAGATTGTAGCTTTATAGTATCGTTTAACATCTGGGGCACCCATACCTCCATAGGTGGTAGGGGTACATAATATAGCAGATTTCAGGCGTGGTTTGCGTGCTGCCCAGATAAAGAAATTAAGGGTGTGTTGTAATTTAACCAGTTCATTGGGCAGAATTGGTAAAGGAAGGGTTCTGAAATAGTATAACACATGGGGAAGAAGAAACATTTTGGCCAGAGCTATCCTTCCAGCCCAAGAAGCCTTTATAGGGGACATTTCCGAGATTATAGAATTTAATTTCTGATGTAGGGAGGCTAGGTTGGTGCGGAGAAGCGTGGATGAAGGGGTTACTAGTTGAATGCCTAAGTACTTCATAGAGGAACCAGGAGCCCAGGAGAAGGGGGTGATTTTTGAGATCTCTGACTTGAGTGTGGGTGACACATTAACGCCAATCATGGAAGATTTAGAATGGTTTAATTTGTACAGGGAGACTTCATTAAACTTCTCTAATACTTGCGTCAGATTGGGGAGGGAGTTTACGGGGTCAGTGAGCGCGATTATGACGTCATCCGCATAGAGGCCTATTTTGTGTTGTGTATCGCCTACTGAGATTCCAGAAATAAGGGGGTGTGCTCGGATGGTCTGTGCTAAGGGTTCCATCACCAAGGCAAAGATCAGGGGCGACAGTGGGCACCCCTGACGTGTGCCACTGGTGATTGTGAAGGAGTCAGAAAGTATACCGGAGACACGGACTTTAGCACTGGGTGATGAATATAGGCTTAGGATGGCCTGTAGAAAGTTACCCTCTATGCCGAATTTCTTCAGTACTCCCTTGAGGTACCTCCAATGGACTCTGTCAAACGCCTTCTCTGCGTCTAAGGAGATCAGCAGAGAAGGCGTCTGATGATGTTCTGCCCAATGTATAAGATCTACGAATCTACGTGTGCCATCTGACGCCTGTCGATGGGGGATAAATCCCACTTGATCAGGGTGTACGAGGTGGGTCATGTATTGTGATAAGCGCGAAGCAAGCAATTTGGCATATATTTTTAGATCTGTGTTGAGGAGTGAGATAGGGCGATAGTTAGCAGGGTCATGTGGGGTCTTTCCTGGCTTATGGATAGTACAAATGGTGGCTTCTAAGGATTCTATAGGGATTTCTCCGGTGGTGAGGAATCTGTTAAATGAGTTACACAGGTGTGGGAGCAATTGATCGCAATAAGTTTTATAGTATTCATTTCCAAAGCCGTCTGGCCCCGGGGCTTTGTGTAACGGGAGCGCTGTAATTGCGGCACGGACTTCCTGAATAGTGAAGGGTTGGGCGAGTTCAGCGGCTTGTGCTGGGGTTAGGGAAGGGAGGTTCACTTCGGAAAGAAATTTCTCGATGTTTGTATCAGTGGGTCGTGTCTCATGAGGGGAGTCTTTTAGATTGTATAAAGTGCGGTAGAATGAGCTAAAACAGTCTGCCATATCTTTAGGGTTAGTTATTCTGCGACCGTCAGCGTCTTCAATAGCAGGACTTTTTTTACCGTCCTGCCAGTGCATCGCTTTAGTGTGCTCAGGCTTTCACACTGGAGTGTGAGGAGCAGCTCTTTCAAGGCGCTATTTTTAGCGCTGTAGCGCCTGCAAAGCACCCCACTGTGAAAGGAGTCTTAGTGAGAGTGAATCTGCCTGGGTTCATTTTGCCAGCAGGTTCAGCAAACTTGTAAAAAAATCCACAAATTCAAAACTTAAATGCAGATTCTATTAGGCCTCATGCACACTGGACATTTATGGACATTTTTACAGCAGCTGTTTTTGGCAGTAGATGTTTTTTCTACAGTCATTAAACTCTCCATCATGTTATCCTATGTGTCCATGCACACATAGGCTGTTATCAACAGTTTTGGGCAGTAATGTTTTTGAGCAGTAAAAAAACCCCAAACCTAGTGGGTTCTGAGAGATGTTTTTCAGCTGTAAAAACGCTGATAAATGCATATAAACGTCGATTAAATGCTCAAAAATATCACTCACCAGCGTATTTTCAACATTTTTGATCTATTCTAAAAAAAAAAAAATAATTCTAACGCGGAAAAACGCAAAAAAATGCTATTGCAAAAATGTTTTAAAAAAAGTTGAAAAACTCACTGCAAAGTTACCGACGTTTTTATAACGTTTAATGTCCAGTGTGCATGAGGCCTTAAAGTCAACGGGAGGAGAATCTTGAAAATCAATTATCTTAATTTTCGAGGCTAAGGTCTCATGCAAAATGGACATTTTTACAGCTGCTGTTTTTGGCTGCAGGCCTTTTTTTCTTCATTCAATAAACTCCCAAGCATGTTATCATAAGTGTCCATGCACACTAATATGCTGTTAGCAGCAGTTTTTGACAGGGGCGTTTTCTGGATGTAAAAAAAAAACAGAACTAGTGGGGTTTGAGAGGAGTTTTTAAGCTGTAAACAGCTCTAACTGAAAAAAATCTGGAAACAGCTTAAAAACACCCAAAAACAACGAAAAATGCAGCTATTCTGCATTTTTATCAGTGTTTTTGAGCCATAAGCTTTTATGGGAGTAGTTTTGCTAAAAAAAAGCTAAATAAATGCTACAGCTAAAAAATGCCAAGAAATGCTGAAAAACACTAGTGCAATAATGCTGAAAAACGTACTCTATAACTTTCTACAGCTAATGTTACTGGCTTTTTTTTTATAACGTCCAGTGTTCATGAGGCCTAATAGGTAAGATATTATCAAACAAAGGGCATGGGAAGTGACGCATTGTCAGGAAGGACATGCACCAATGTAAAAAATACAGTTTAGCTGGGAGCAGTTATTTTTTTAAAGTGAAACATTAAAAGTGCACAAATTCTTTAAATATTATTCTTGGAAAATGCTTTAGACCTGCCTGTGAAGTGGTGAACCTCTATGATGCATTACAGCAAACATGCTATTTTTTCCTGGGGAAATGTAACAATGCAAAATTAAGTTTTAAAAACAGATGAAGGCTAACTCCTAATGTCACTAGACCTTGCTGACTATCTTTACTGCCATCAAGAGATATTAATTGTTGTCAAGCCTTAACACAGGTGCCCTAGTACCAACTACTCAAACCCTGAAAATGGGGCAAGGCCTTTTTCCCAAAACACAGTGGCTGTATTTAATGCTCTTAACCATTAACTGTTTCAAAAGTCCTTTAACTGAAACAAACTTTTGTACCAGGCACTCCTCAGTACACTACCAAGAATTTACTGTCTGGAGAGCCTTTCTTTTTGTCGCTATCAGAGAGGTAGCAGTCTAGAACCAGAACAGGGTCAACTTATACTATATTTCAGCCACAGATCCGTTTTTTTAAAGGAAAAATCACTTTATGGTAGATTCATCCAACCTAACTTTCACTTCTATTGGTATACACACATCAGTCTATGTGTGTTATGGTATATGATGTTGTGTATTATTGTTTGTCTGTGTTAAGTGTTTTTTTTAATTGAGTAGAGCCTACATTTAGGATTTTGTAATGATCTTGTGTTAGGATGTAATTCCTGTTGTAGTCCTATTAGTAATGATTGGTTTATTGACTTGGCTCATTTATTTAACAAAGGTTGTCTTTATTAATTGCAGGATATAGTAACCAATGTTTCCCCAAGAATCATCCGAGGAACAACATCTGGCCACTTGTATGGTCCCGGCCAAGGGTCCTTCTTGAATATTGAACTCATTAGTGAGAAGACTACTGCTTATTGGTGTAAATCTGTCACTGAACTAAAACAGGACTTTCCTAAACATGTAAGTTGGATTAGCCAATATTGGCTTGACTTATTCAAAACTTAAACAATATACCAGTTATATGCAAGTCTTGACATATTTTGAGATTTCAAAGGGGTTGATTTATTAAAGGAATAGAGGTTATTCTCCTGGCAAAGGACTATTAACTTTGCAAAGGGAATGCTAGTGAATAAGGTAGAGTTGTACAAATTGAATAGCCAATTAAATATCCAATCATGTGTGAGGGAAATTAAAATACAAACAATTAAAGAACACACTTTTGCTAGCAAATAATTTGTTTTTCAGTTTGAACATACATTTTGTAAAGTTTGCCTAGTGTTTCTATTCCTTTATTAAATTAACTATGCAGTGATGAAAAATTGTACCTGAATTGCGGTTGAAACTGAATATTTTTATTTTATTTACAAAGATCAGATGAGCATCTTTTTAATGTATGAGTTTATCTTGCCACAGTACAGTAGTTCTCAAATTATTTGTCTGCTAACCTTCCCCGTGTTGAGTTATCCATTCCCCTTTGTACATATATAGAGTAGGAAATCCTACTAATTCTACAATGAAAAGTGTACAAAAACAGTTTTGTGACCTACTGTATTGGTAGCTAAAAACATATTCAAAACAAACAGAACAAAAATAGGCTACTTTATCAATTTGTTAACGCTTTCTCTAGATTTCACAAATCCATAGATTTTCTTCCAGTCTACAGTAGTATGGCAATTTAGACATAATGGGAATTCTCTCTACCCCACTACACTAGAAACTAGTCCTTAAAGAGGAAGCAAACCCTCATGGGTTTACTTCATCTTTGTTACCGTGCAAAGGTAAAGCATAATGGGCTACTATGCATTGCATAATAGCCCATTATGTGCCACTTACCTTACACAGGAGCCAGCGATGTCACCGATGTCCCCTCTTCCACGGAACGTCCATCTTCTTTCTGGGTATCGTGGCTCTAGCGCTGTGATTGGCCGGTGCTGCGATGATGTCACTCCCAGGCATGCGCACAGGAGCCGCTACTAACAGCATATCGCCGCTATCTGCGGTATGCTCAGTGTGCCTGCATGCCGCTGTCTACGGTGCATGCGCCATAGACAGTGGTGCCTGTCTTTTTGCAAATATTTCCTAAACCGTGTAGGTTTAGGAGATATTTCTTGGACCTACAGGTAAGCCTTAATCTAGGCTTACCTGTAGGTCAAAGTGGTCTGTAAGGGTTTAAAACTACTTTAAAAATGTTATTTCATGATGCAGGAAACAGATCGGCTTTAAACCTTCCTTGGAAGGTGTAGAATGACTGCTCAGGTATGTTTATAAATGAAAAGATAGGGGTGCAAAAATACCAAATATGTATTTAAATATAAAAGAGAAGGGGTGGGGCAAATAGGATTTTCCCAGTACCGTCATCAGACATTACAACACATTTTGTTTAAAACCATTAAAGTTTTTTTTACATGTAATCAACATTAAACTTTAAAATCATTCAACATTGCATAGTAGATTTATCTAAGTTGTCATATCACTTCAATTGGGGGATCACTTAAAGTTAAGAATACCTCCAATCACCATGTTAACATATAGAAGGTCAAACTCTCAACATGTTTTACGGTTCCCTGCTTCTTCAGGAGAGAAAACGGGAAACAAGGAGGACTATACACTAGGAATAATAATAAAATATATAAGTACAACGCATAATAGAGACAATAATAATTATCCTACATATTCTATGGTTATTAAAATCATTGGCAAGAAGGATCTCTACCTTGAAGGCTGACCTAGCAAATGGAGGAGGCATCCATGTCAAATATCCCCTGGCATGCATGGGAGAATATCCAAGGGATACCCAAATGGGCTAAATAATTTAACTATATAGATTCTTATAAGCTTGAATGTTAGTCAAACCCAATAGTCATCATTGAGTGTGCAGACAAAGCATACATACCAATCTGACCTTTCCGATAAATAAAAATTCTATTTGAAGGGATCACAGGTGATAAGGCGGTGGGACGAATAAAACGATGCTGAATCTTAAAATATGAAATCATTGAATCCAACTCACTCACTCTCAACAGAGTTGATAACAGAAAAACGCTGTTATCATATCTTTGATTGAATATAAGAAAAGGATCCAATATCCATTCCTGAAATGTAATATTAAAGTCAGGCACTAGATGGCACATAAGGATAGTGAACAGGGTATAAGCATAACTTACCAACAATGAATCAGTTAGATTCAAAATCCAACAAGTGGAAATCGTAGTTGTAACAAGGCGACTTTCATTCATCCCAGGGTGAATCATAGAAAGAATAGGATAGCCTATAGAAGTATATTGAAAAGGGGACCTTGCAAAGTTGGTAACATTCAATATGTGTATATGAATACACGTACACAGCCCATAAGTTATACAGTAGTGCCAATAACTATGCAATACCTGGATAGAGAGATGCAGCCACGTGCATCCACCACCATATGTCAAATGGATATGGCTAACTGGGTCCTTTATAGTGCTCCAACCTCCCACACCCAGCCAGCCTGGTCGCTGGCTGATGACGTCACAATACCCAATAGCGCATGTGCAAGAAGTATTAGCGCACGGGCGTTGCCTTATTTATGCCCTGGATGACAAGGCAGAAGACCGTCACTAGGCCTGAGTGGAGGAGTGGCCAAAGAAGCCATATGCGACAAAAAAGGGGAAATTGGGACTTTAAATGAATTTCTGGACAAAGTGGGGATGTTTTAAAAGGAAACATGTTTATTAACACGAGATGTGCTGTGACAAAATATGTGAATCTTGGGACCGTACATAAAAATGCATGCATGTCATGAATACTAGAGACACATATTCATATCAACTTGGAAACTCATGATAATATGTCAAATACATATAAATTATGGACATCAAGGGTACAAAGTAGTATCAACTTAAAATACATGGCAGCATGAAAGTATAAGGAACAGTTCCCACAATTACATATATATATATACACAACAGTCCTTGGAGCGGCACCGTGCATTGAAACACATAAGGTAAAGGATTGTAACCCAAAATTGCTTGTACACCAGTGGATGAATGGTTTTACTGATGTGGGAATGTATTGGCATCCTAAATTGTCCAACGCATTTTGTGCTTGTACACTCATCGGGGCGGATGCTCTTAACAATCTAAAAAGATTAAAATATGTTGAGTCTAAAGTGACACTGGATATAACAGAAAAGGATATATATGCCAATCCTGAGGTACTTGCATATAAAGATTAATTGGTGGGGATGGATGGAATGATGGACCAGGGCCAACTAGAAGGTGTCCGTCCCAGAAGCTGAGGTAATGGGGCCACGTGTAGGCTGGAGCGCAAATATAACACTTCTCCAAATGGCAAATAGCCAGACTTGGTTGGGCGCTGAAATAATGGTCTGATAATGGGAGCGCCATAGGATCTAAATTGACAAAGTATATATGAGATATTGAAATCGCATTTGACAGCGTCCAGTAGCATGTCTGAACACTGACAATATAACCTGAATGTGGAGCATCAAGAGACAGAAAGGTCCCTGAGTAATATGGCGTGCTCCCTTTCAGACAATGGAGAGAGTGTGTGAGCAGGCATAATATACCCCCGCACACACAGCCGCACGTGGACTCCCGCCAACGTCACGCTGGCTAATCACATATGGGGAGGGGCTCCGATCGGGGTGGCAAACCCGCCCACGAAAGGAGCTGACCTCCATATGCTGTGATAGCTGGGATGGAAAGACGCGCTCCACGTCATGAAGCCAGAATGACGTCAGACGCGAGGCACATAGCATGGTGTCGATGCACCTTGGTGGTCGGCCATATGCGTCCCAGTGGTCAGCGTGCACTGATCATGGGACGCTTGCCGGGGGCTAGCCCTGTCAACCTATCTCATAGTCAAGGGGGAGAAAATCAGTGGGGGCTCCCTCATCTACATTACTCCCTCTACAGCCATTGCATGCTCTCCCAGAGAAGAAAACACCCAAAAGGAGGGGAAAGGGGGCAGAGGGAGAAGAGGGAAAGAAAAATAAGAAAAAAGACCTTAAACTATCATAAGAAATGTTTGTAGGTATGCATTTAATTGAAACCTGGGAAAACGGTTGCATTCAATCGCTCAATTCAGAGCATTTCCCATTGAAGTACTCGCCAGTCCCAATCATCTGCCTGTGAATCTGGGGGGATGACTTCCAAGGCACTAAAAGAAACCACAGTGTTATCAAATCTGTGGTGTACATCGATGTGTCTCATCACAGGAGTGAGTATTTTACCATTTCCAGAATAGTAAATATGATTAGCTATTTGTTGACTAAATTGACATATTGTCTTTCCTATGTAAAAGGCTTTGCTTTGACAAGTCATTAGATATATAACCCCTCAGATTGTACAATCTGCATGGGTTTGTAACCTATGCTGTTGAGCATTGGGAAGATGAAGTGCTGGACCCTCAATCACCCACAGACAACATGGGCATTACTCACACCAATAAGTACCATGGGGGAGTGAGGGCCCAGCACCATCAGGACAGTAGTGGCCGGTTACCAGGTGGTCACGCAAGAAAGTAGCTTGTCTGCATACAAGTTCAGGGTGTGGATTTAACATATTTGGCAAGCTTGTATTCCTCCGTAAGGATGTGCCAACGTTTTGATATGATATATCATAATTGATCTTTATTGGCTGAAAATGTAGTGATTAGTTTAACTGTTTGGTTTGTTTTTTGGGTTTGTATAGGAGCCTCATTCTAGAGTTGGCTTGGGACTTGTTATAAGCTTTCTTAAGAAATGAACATGAGTAATCGTGAGCTAGTAGGCAGCGCTGTAAGTTTTTATTAGCTTGATAAAGAAAGTCAGTGTCCCGGGTACAATTTCTACGGAGCCGCAGGTATTGAGCATATGGAATGTTCCTCCCCAGTGGCGCCGGATGGGCACTGGTCGTAGAAAGTTTGTAGAAATCTGACTGAACTGGACTACAAAGAATACTCACATGCATTGAAAAGGATATTTGTTTGAGGAACAAATCAATTCTATTACCCCTTGATAAAACACCTGTTTGACCTCCTCTTGAATATGCAGTTCAAATGAATAGGGGCCTGAAGACCTTGGTTATGAGGAATAACTAAATAAATTACATAAAAAACGATTATAATCTATAAAAGAATCAATGGTGACTGTAAGGGCAGTAAAAACCTTAATAATCTTAGGTCCCTGATACCGGCATATGAACACAAATTAATATTGGAGGAAAGGAGGTTTAATGTGAAATAGTGAAGGGGAAGTTAAAATAGTTAAAAAAAAAAGTAAACTTCTAGATGTCTTCCCCAATGAACACAATATGCATGGATTTGTATACTCTTCGAAAATGAAAACATGAACTGACACACACATTGGACTGTTTTGGAAAGTGTCTTTTTCCAACCTAACTTATTATGCAGTTATGTAAGAATAATAAACAAGATGACAATGATGACAATAACAGTGATTAACCTAACCTTTGTCAATTGCTCTTAAAAGCAAAGTTTTAGGGAAAACCTTGTATTTGCTTCCTATCTGAACTATGCAAATTAAGGTATATGTCCAGCAAACCCACATTGTAAACACTGCTTTGTCCTTACATTTGTCATTTACTGTATTTATGATATGGTTTATAATTGCCACTTTGCAGTTCTGGGTCCTGTATATGGGCATTGAGCATCTGCAACAAAATGACATCCAACTGTGCTTTCCTGGAAAATGAGAGAGAAAATTAGTGTTTTTCTGAATTATTTAAAGTCTGCTGGCTACTTCAGGATGATAAGTAGTGACGTTGAAACTGTGGGTAGAATGACTGCAAAAGTAACATCCGTTTGACAATTAAATCATTAAATGGAGAGAATTAGTTGGTGATCTACAGCGTAAAATGTTTTGTGTATCATCAATAATGATGAATACAGTGCATGTTACAGTAGTTGAATTGAACAAAACATATGTTTATCAAGTAGAATATACACAGAAGTAAAAAAATAAAACTCAATAAGTAACACAATAGTAAATGAAGACTTATATGCATTTGCCTTAATGTTTCTGAGAAGCTTTGGATGGCTATAGGTAGGCAGAGCTTTCAGTGAATTAGTAGTCCCATCTTTTTTAAACACACATTTGTAAGTCTATCCATTAATAAACATTAATGGATAGACTAATTGTCTCTAAACAGTGGTACAATTACTCCATATTGAGAGATTCTTGCAGAGAGCAGATAGGGTTGGTCTTTGACACAAATGATCCCAATGCAGTAGAGGTGAGTATGCACACATGGCTTTGAGTTAGAATAGTTAGTGTAAGAGTTATGCCGTGTACACACGATCGGAATTCTCGTCGGAAAAAGCTCTGATGGTTTTCCCAACAGAATTCGGCTCAAGCTGTCTTGCCTACACACGGTCACACCAAATTCCGATCGTTTATAACGCGGTGACGTACAACATGTACGACGCGCCTAGAAAAAAGAAGTTCAATAGCCAGTAGCCAATAGCTTCTGTCTTGTAGTTGAATCTGAGCATACGTGATTTTTGGCGTGTCGGAATTGCATACACGCGATCAGAATTACCGATAGAAAGTTTTTCCGTCTGGGAAAATTGAGAACATGCTATCAATTTTTGGCTGGCAGGAATTCGGACAGCTAAATTCTGATGGAGCATACACACGGTCGCATTTTTTGATGAAAAGCTCTCATCTGTCTTTTTCTGGCCAGAATTCCGATCGTGTGTACGCGGCATGAGAATAACAGACATTGTTGATTTGGGTGAAGGTTAGTGCAAGGTTTGCAGGGAGTGTTAGTGTAAGGGTTAGTGTTCAGGCTAAAGGGAGGATAGTGTGAAAGGTAGTGTTATGCCCTGTACAAACGGTCAGACTTTCCGATGGAAAATATGCGATCAGATCTTGTTGTCGGAAAATCCGATCGTGTGTGGGCTCCATCAAGCTTTTTCCATCGGAATTTCCGACACACAAAGATTTTCCAACAACTTTGTGCGACCTTGTGTATGCAAGACAAGTTTGGGCAAAATCCGTCGGAAAAAATCCGACAGATTTTGTAGTCGGAATGTCCGACCATGTGTACAATGTTACAAGTTACAAGGGCTAGTGTGAGGGCTAGTGTTAGCCCTTGTACACACGGTCGGACATTCTGACAACCAAATTCGTTGGATTTTGTCCGACGGATTTTGTCCGAAACTGTTGCATACACACAGTCGGACAAAGTTGTCGGAAAATCCGATTGTATATAACCTGATGACATTATTTCGTTACGACGGGACTACGTTCAGGCTAGTAGCCAATAGCTTTGATCTAGGAATTTGATCTGAGCATGCATGGCACTTTGTCCGTCGGAGTAGGCTACACATGATCGGAGCATGTCCGATCGGAGCATTTTGTCGGAAAATTTTACCGGCAAGTTGGAAAAGTTGGTCCGTCTGATATTCCGACGGAAACAGTCCAATGGAGACCACACACAGTCGGAATATCCAACAAAACGGTCCGATAGGACACATTCCGTCGGAACCCCCGACCATGTGTACAATGGCTCAGAGTTACAGAGCAGGTTAGTGTAGAGTTAATGTAAAAGCTATAGTTAAACGGTTTGTATGAGAGTGGCATGTGATATTCAGTTATTGAAATTTTTTGTTAAGATGTAAATTCAATTTAAAACGGGTCTTTGCTGACCTCTGTAACTGACTGTAGCCACTGTGAAGCAATTTATCCTCAAATTTACAGCAGAAGCATTCAGCAGCTTACCCTGCTTTCCCCTATCAGAGTACCTCCTCAGTCTTTATAATACAGAATAAATGGCTGAAAGATTGACTATGAACCTATAACAAATTTAGGGTCTCTGCTCCAGCATCTATGTCCCTCATTCGGTGTGTTCTACAGGTCAGACTGGGACTCCACTCTGACTCCATGCAATCCACAGAACAAATAGAAAAAAATCTAAGCCACCGCACACCATACAAGCCCAGAATGTAATAAGTGATAGCAGCCTCAGCCTAACTCCATCCAGGTCATGCCCCCAACATGTTTCACCCAACCCACAAGGCTTAGTAATAGAGGTAAGCAACACATCTAATGGCTTGATCCCCAGATAAAAATAAAGGAAAAAGGGACTAAAAAAAGAACAAATATCTAAGAATTTAATAAATGTTTTCTTTTGGGTTTATTACTTTTTAAAGTATTTTTAACTACTTCCCGAACATGCTATAGCCAAAAGATGGCTATAGCATGGTCATCTAGTTCTGGGGTGCGCATCAGGAACCCTCTGCGGAAGCTATGTCCATTAGACATAGCTGATCACAAATCGCTATAAAGGGCCAATAACAGGGGCCCTTTACCATGTGATCAGCTGTGTCCAATCATAGCTGATCACATGTAAACAGAATTTCTGGTTATCGGTAGTCCTTTCCTAACACACCATGTCTGTATGAGGAAAGCATTACTGGTAACTGGCAAGACTGTATCAGTATATTGTTTACACTGATAATTAGGTCACTAATCATCACTGCCCTGATGATCCGTGTAGCCCTATCAGTGCCGATCAGTGTCCATCATAGCTGCCTATCAGTGCCACCTATCTATGCCACCTCATCAGTGCAGCTTATCAATGCCCATTAGTGCAGCCTCATCAGTGCCCATTAATGCCGTTTCATCAGTGCAGCCTCATCAGCGCACATAAAGGAGAAAAATTCGTTATTTTCAAAATTTTATAACAGAAACCAAGAAAAATGTTTTAAATTGTTTCAAAACTGTTGGTCTTTTTTCCTTTGGTTAGAGAAAAAAAACAGTGGTTATTAAATACCACCAAAGAAAGCTCAATCTGTCAAAAAAAAATTACAGATTTCATATTGGTACAGTGTTGCATGATGGGGCAATTGTAATTTAAAGTGCAACAGCACTGAAAGCTGAAAATTGGCCCGGGCAGGAAGGGGGTGAACGTGCCTAGTATTGAAGTGGTTAATAGTACAATGAGGCAATATTAGAACCTCTGTTATGTTTTTGTTTACTTTAGTTCCTATTTAGGGAATGTTCCTTTCTTACTGTTGGGACTAGGACAAGTAAAGAGAGAATTTTCTAAAGAAGGACACAGGCATTTTAAGGATCTAACTTTTGATTGTTGGGGTAAAATATGGGTTTTATTGTATATTACTGCAATGCGTGTCTCTGTGCATGGTTTATTGCCATTTATGTGTGTAGCGCCGGTACTCCTGAAGAGTACCCGCTATGTCTGTAAATGTAGTTTTTTCCCAAGACTATAGTTGAGTCTTGGGGTTAATTGCTCTAAATTGTGGTTTTGGCATCAGTTTGGCTGGTCTGCACTAATGTTCTGCCTAGTCATGGGTGCAGTTAACACCTTTGACAGGCATTAGAACGCAGTCTGGTTGGACGCATTGGTTACCAATCTCTCTCTCTGAGCCAATCAGTGGGTGCGTTGTCTCGCTGTGTATTCCGGGAGAGGGTACTTAAAGTGCTGAAGTCATGTGGTTCTGGGTTCCGGTCCAGAAGTATGTTTTGACTCCATGGTCCTGGTCCTCCTGACCAGCCCCCAGAGGCCCTCATGGCCTGGGGTGCGGATCCATCCTTTTCCGAGTCTCGTAACTGGCTAGTCCAAGGCACAGTAACTTGAAGAAGGATTCTAAAGTGATCTGGTACCATCTCGGGTTTTGGAGAGGCCCAGCAACTCGTCATGCAACCAGGGGAAGACTCTTTGCAAGAGGGCCACGCACGAGGCTGGCTGCTCCGTAAGAGCCTGGATGTTGAGCTGTATGGACACTAATCGAATCCACATTTCTTACGTTATCGCTGGACTGGCTGCAAGATACTGGTACCGCAAGAAAGTTCTTATTCCTAGGCTTCTGTTACAACTAAGTTCCTGTGAGAGACTTTTTGTGTTCATCTAAAAGTTTGCAACCAAGTCTGTGGGAGAGACTTTGCTAAGTTTGATGCATGTGTCGGCTGCTAAGTCCCTAAAACCAGGACTTATCCGACAGTGGAAATATCTAGCTGCGAGTGGCTACTCCCTGGATTATCTAGAGTGAGACCTTTAGTAAGTGTCAGCAGTTTCAAAATGCCTGAGCGTCCATACCTATACCCTCTATTCCCAACTGAGAATTCAAGTGTCGGTCTCTGCAGTTATTGAGCCATCAACCTTTGGGAACCCCTAGACAAGAACGATGAGCTACAAGGCGCAGGAGGTAAACGGAAAGCCCAAGAAAACCAGCCGCTCCTTCGGGGGGTCAGTGCTACATGTAGAATTGCAAAACAGCTACAGTAGGTACTTATGAACCCACGAGTCAATTTTTCCTTCCATTATTAATCATTGGAAGCCTTCTTAAAATAAATAATATTTTAAAATGAGAAATTATATTATACCTTTGTTGCTATGTTAACAAATAAAATGAGAACCACCTCGTAAGAGCAGAAGTGGCACACTTATCTTTTCACTGGGCAAGTTGATCATTTTCTTTCTTGCAGAGTTCTGGGTGCTGGCTGTATCCTGCAGTGGCATTAGAGCTAGGACATGTGACACCCAGTGGGGGGTATGGGGTATGCTATTGGACAGACTCTTGAAGTGTTAGATAGCAACAGTGCCAATGACTTTGAATGAGAGCAAAGAATTTTCTCTTCCCTGCCAGAGACGTAAGCATACCACTTTTTCTGTTACTGGCTGCCTCTCCATTTTTAAATGTAGCAACCTGGCTATTTTAGAGGGTGGAAATAACATTTGAGTTCTGCTTTGTAGCTCATAAAGGATCAAATGCCACGATCAGAGGCAGCTTGCAAGTTAGTCATATTGACCATTTAATCATATTATTAGCTGCAAGCTCACATTTTATATTTGTTAAATGACCTTAACTGTGTGCAAAAAAAAAAGTATAAATACCATATATAATCTGAAGCAGAAGGAATAATTTGCACCATAATTCTACTACATACAGTTCAATGGAATATCGTCTCTGCAAATGTATTATGGCATTTAATTTCTTGGCTAAATATTCCAATCAAAAGTATGTAGTTCAAAAAGAAAAAAAAGAAAATAAAGCATGGGCTAAAAGGTTAATGTCTGATTAAATTATTCATACAGGAAAAACCAGGTGGGGGAAATGTATAAAATGAGAAAGAATGCAGGTCAGATATGTCAAGCCATTCTGAATGACTTGTCTTTATCACTATGCAGAATCTTCTTATTAAACATTGCACCTTCAGTCTATAAATCTATTCTTTCCCTGCTACCTTAATATGACCATATCCATCCAGATTGACAGATTCTACAGACATGGATTTCCCAAGAGGCAACAGTGTTACTTATGTCAGTAGATGGCATTATTTACTTCAATGTTCTATTATTAAATTGATAACAAGATAATTCCTCTGCTCCTTGCAGACATGACAGGATTTGCAATTGTTAGCTCTCTTACTGCACATGCTTTGATGTCCTGCATGGCTTTATGTTTAATAAGAGGCATCTTTTATTTCATTATTGTCCTGGATCAGATACTAGACAGAATAGGAGTGAAAAGGGGGAGCATGTTCATATTGCAGATATATACATTTTCATATATATATTCTGTAATCTTTTTGGAAGAAAAGATGAACACGTTTTTCAGATTCAAATTCAAGTTATACAGCATCTTCATGCTTAAAGTGGACATAGCATCAGAGATCTTTTTAAATGCACGCAAATAATTGGTTAAGCTGCTTTCACACTGCTCCGTCTAAAAAAATGCATCAAAATGCATAGGCATTTTTGATGCATTTTTACTGTGTTTCCTGGTTGCCTAACTGCCAGCATGCACCTGTAAAACATGGGCATATGACCCAAAAAAACCACACCAAAAATGCAATGAGGTACATTGCTGATGCATTGCATTTTTTTAAATGTTTTTGACAAATTTTCTTTTTATTTCAATGGGGAGCTGCATTTTTGGTGTTTTTTTTTTGCAAGAATACAGCAAGCGGGACTTTTAAACGTAAAATTGAAACGCAACTCAGAATCAGAAAAATGTATTAGCTTTTTTACAATAAAAATCATAAAATGAAATAAAGATGCAGCCTCATCACATACCTCACATGAACACTATCTTCATTAAAACAACTCATACTCATATAATACTGTAAATGCATATGTAATTTAACCCTAAAAAAGAAACTAGAATTTCAAAAAATGTATGAACTACCTGAAGTTGATTTGCATCCTGGTGGTACAAGAGGAAATACTCCTAAATCACTTCCCAGAAGGCAACACTGTAAACAAGGCATTCACAGGATGGGAGCTATCCTTCAGTATATTAAAAACTCTCTGAAGGCAACTCCTCTACCCCAGGTTTTTAATACTCTGTATATACACCCCCTCAATAATCTTCTGCACTGTTTTATCACCCTCTGTAAGGTATTTCTGTCATGGACTTTTTTACATCCATTTGCCACCGAGAGATGTGATAAGTCAGCATGCTCTGAATGGTGGCTTTATAGAAGCTGAGGTGGACCAACTAAGAGCAGCCTGCCCTCCACAACTTCCTCCAAAAGTACAATCTCTGAGCATTGCCTACCAGAAGGAATATGTGCCCTGTCCATGGTAGATCCTCCCTAACTATTGTTCCCAAGAAACAGAACTGCTGTATTCTTTGACCTTCATCCCATCAATCACAGCTGGTTCATAACTGGTCCCTCTAAGTCTCCTAAAATCCACAATTTGTTCCTTTTGCCTTATCCACATTTAGCTATAAATTATTATTTCTGCACCAACCTACTAGGCAGAAGCATCATTAGGGGGTGGCGGTTGAGGCAGGAGCCCCGAATCTCGGGTCCATAGCCCAGAGTTCAGGGCTGGCCCTACCATGAGTGTCCTGGGCTGCCTGGCACAGCGCTTCCCGCACAGCCGCAGCACTCTCACTGAGTCTGCACTCCGTCCATGCTTCAGTGACAGCCAGAGAAGGGAAATGAGTGTGAGAGTGAGTCTCTTCCTTGCTCTGCCCATATCATAGAGTCGGGAGGAAGTTTCTCACACTGAGCTCCTGAGCAGGTGAGTGCAGACCATGGGGGTATTAACTCTGTACTACCCTTGCCTTTCTTTTGTATACCCAGCCTCTCTTTATACACCCAGCCTCTCTGTATACACCAGCCTCTTTGTATATACCCAGCCTCTTTGTATACACCCAGCCTCTCTGTATATACCCATCATCTCTTTATACACCCATCACCTTTGAATATACCCAGCATCTCTATATACCCAACCTCCTTGTATATACCCAGCCTCTCTGTATATACCCAGCCTTTCTGTATATACACTAGCCTCTCTTCTATGTACCCTGTTTGTATGTAACAATATACCCAGCATCTCCATATCTCTCTGTATATACCCAGCATCTCTATATAC
Organism: Lithobates pipiens; assembly: GCF_037356315.1. NCBI lineage: Eukaryota > Metazoa > Chordata > Amphibia > Anura > Ranidae > Lithobates > Lithobates pipiens. Next base: position 221,374,707 of record NW_027507785.1, on the reverse strand, counting down.
CCAGCCTCTCTGTATATAACCAGCCTCTCTGTATATAGCTAGCCTCTCTGTATATACCTAGCCTCTCTTCTATGTACCTTAGCCTGTTTGTATGTAACAATCCGTATCTAGTGGTAGGTGGCAAGTGTCAATCTGCATATTATGGCAGGTAATGTGACACGCTCTCTGGTGACCCGATGTAAGGGGGGGGGCTCTTTGGGGACCCTGATATAATGAGGGGGGCTTTGGGGACCCTGATGTTATGAGATATATATATATATATATATATATATATATATTATGTACACACACACGTATATTAAATACACTTTCTTTAATTCACTGCTATGAGCTCTAGCCCCAGATCTTTTGTAGACCTAGCAACGTCCCTGTCATTAGGTTTCCTATTCGCTGCCGATATACAGCCTCATCAACTTCCTTTATTCTCCCAACTAACGTGGTGGCATCTGCAAATTTTAGAACAGAGATCTTGAAGTGGGAGACACAATCACACATATATATATGTAGGAAGGCCAGTATGGTGGCCTGAATTTATGGGAGGAGCCCGGAGGGTATTTAACCAGCCCGCTCGCCTGTGGTCTTTGTCAGTTTCCGGTGCGCGGCACGACGTCACTAGGGCGACTCTTCGAAACTCGTTAGCGTCCGTGAGTTACCGCTTCGTAGTTGTTCAAGGTCCTCGTTCCCGTTCGCAATTCACGTACTAACGCGGCGATTCGGCTGTCGCAGGTAGAGTTTTTCGGTTGACTTGTCATTTCATATATTATAAATGTCTCGTCACTAAACCTCGATATCAAACTTACAAGTTATTCGTAAAACCCTACACACAGCCGCGACGTCTGTCTACTACTCGTAACGTTATCATACTAAACATTTCGTTCGTGTTTGTGTACCTCACACCGACGCAAAGACACAGCTTCGTTTAGGCGTGTCTCACTGTTTTTGCTCCACAGACTAATCGATGTTTCTCGTGGATTTGATGGACACCGGCCAGTGCCATGTCAAGGCCGAACCATGTCAACCATTTCAAACCATTTCAGATCATTTCAAATCATTTCACTCTCACCTACCGCGCTCCGATTCGAATCCAGTCGCATCCACAATGCACTGATTCGTCCCGGTGTGCCCCAGTTGCTTTGCGGCCTCATTTCAGTACATGCTCCAGAGTCCCATTTGTCGAGTCACCGACTCATGCCTCTGTCATGGTAAATCATTTCACTGTCACGTATCACGTTCCGATACGAATCCAGTCGCATCTAAAATGCACCAATTCGTCCCGGCGTGCCCCAGGTATTTTTCGGCCTCATTTCAGTACATGCTCCAGAGTCCCGTTCGTTGTCAGTCGCAGGTTGCAGCGCACCGATTCGTGCCTCTGTCATGGGAAATCATTTCACTGTCACGTATCACGTTCCGATACGAATCCAGTCGCATCTACGATGCACCAATTCGTCCCGGCGTGCCCCACGTATTTTTCGGCCTCATTTCAGTACATGCTCCAGAGTCCCGTTCGTTGTCAGTCGCAATCGCGGCACGACCGATTCGGGCCTCTGTCATGGCAAACTTTTGTCACTCATTTCACTGTCATTTACCGCGCTCCGATTCGAATCTAGTCGCATCCGTGATGCACCGATTCGTTTCGATGTGCCCCAGTTGGTTACGGCCTCATTTCAGTACATGCTCCAGAGTCAGGATTCATTATCAGTTGCAGGTTTCGGTTCTCTGATTCATGACTCTGTCATGGGAAATCATTTTCACTGTCACGTATCACGCTCCGATACGAATCCAGTCGCATCGTGCACTAATTTGTCTCGGCGCGCCCCAGGTATTTCAGCCACGTTTCAGTACATGCTTCAGAGCATGCACGATTAACGGATAGTCGCAACAGCGGCATGATCGATTCGTGCGACACGACCGGCTTATGCCTCTGTCATAACAGGTTTTTTCATTAAATTGACCGTCATATACCATGCCCCGATTCGAAACGGTCGCATCTGACATGCACCGATTCGTTCTGGCGTGCTCCAGTTGTTTTCATTCGTACGACCGATTCATATCGGATTCATTCCATACACATCCAAGAAACAACTTCTTGCAAATCGCTGCTAGCACACACCTAAGCATACACTCCCTGCAATCATTGCAAACACATCCCCAGGCACAGACTTCTGGCAATCGTTGCAAGCACGCATTCAAGCATGAACGTCTTGCAGTCGTTACAAATACGCATTCAAGCGTAGACTCCTTGCAACAGTTGCAAGCACGCATTAAAGCATGGATGCCTTGCAGTCGTTGCAAGTACGCATACAAGCATAGACTTCTTGCAATCATTGCAAACACGCATCCAAGCGTAGACTTCTTGCAATCGTTGCAAGCACGCATCCAAGCGTAGACTTCTTGCAAATCGTTGCAAGCACACATTTGAGCATAGACTTCTTGCAATCGTTGCAAGCACGCAGTCAAGCATGGATGTCTTGCAGTCGGTGCAAGTACGCATACAAGCGTAGACTTCTTGCAATCGTTGCAAACACGCATCCAAGCGTAGACTTCTTGCAATTGTTGCGAACACGCATCCAAGCGTAGACTTCTTGCAATCATTGCAAGCACGCATCCAAGCGTAGACTTCTTGCTAGCATTGCAAGCACGCAGTCAAGCATGGATGTCTTGCAGTCGGTGCAAGTACGCATACAAGCGTAGACTTCTTGCAATCGTTGCAAACACGCATCCAAGCGTAGACTTCTTGCAATTGTTGCGAACACGCATCCAAGCGTAGACTTCTTGCAGTCATTGCAAACACGCATCCAAGCGTAGACTTCTTGCAGTCATTGCAAGCACGCATCCAAGCGTAGACTTCTTGCAATCGTTGCAAGCACGCATCCAAACATAGACTTCTCGCAATCGTTGCAAGCACACATTCAGGCATAGACCTCTTGCAGTCATTGCAAGCACGCATTCGAGCATAAGACCTCTTGCAATCATTGCAAGCAGATGTCCAGGCACAAGCTTATTGCAATCATTGCTAGCAGGCAGTTCTGGCTGGCTCAATAGATTGCTTTAGGAAAAGGCTGGATACTTTCCTAAATGTACATTATATAACAGGGTACTTATATTTATAGGTAACGTTGATCCAGGGAAAATCCGATTGCCTCTCGAGGGATCAGGAAGGAATTTTTTCCCCTGCTGTAGCAAATTGGGCTATGCTCTGCTGGGGTTTTTTGCCTTCCTCTGGATCAGCTGTGGGTGTAGAATTGGGTGTGTCGGGTTGTGCGATATTTTATTTGTTTGATTTGTGGTTGGGACTGGATGGACTTCTGTCTTTTCCGACCTGGCTACCCATGTATCCTACCATAACTCCTTGCAATCGTTGCAGGCACGCATCCTGGCATAACTCCTTGCAATCGTTGCAGGCACGCATCCTGGCATAACTTCTTGCGATCGTTGCAGGCACGCATCCTAGCACAACATTTTGCAATCATGGCAAGCACGCATCCTGATGTAACTCCTTGCAATCGTTGCAGGCACGCATCCTAGCATAACATCTTGCGATCATTGCAAGCACGCATCTTGGCATAACATCTTGCAGTCATTGCAAGCACGCATCCAAGCGTAGACTTCTTGCTAGCATTGCAAGCACGCAGTCAAGCATGGATGTCTTGCAGTCGGTGCAAGTACGCATACAAGCGTAGACTTCTTGCAATCGTTGCAAACACGCATCCAAGCGTAGACTTCTTGCAATTGTTGCGAACACGCATCCAAGCGTAGACTTCTTGCAGTCATTGCAAGCACGCATCCAAGCGTAGACTTCTTGCAATCGTTGCAAGCACGCATCCAAACATAGACTTCTCGCAATCGTTGTAAGCACACATTCAGGCATAGACCTCTTGCAGTCATTGCAAGCACGCATTCGAGCATAAGACCTCTTGCAATCATTGCAAGCAGATGTCCAGGCACAAGCTTATTGCAATCATTGCTAGCAGGCAGTTCTGGCTGGCTCAATAGATTGCTTTAGGAAAAGGCTGGATACTTTCCTAAATGTACATTATATAACAGGGTACTTATATTTATAGGTAACGTTGATCCAGGAAAAATCTGATTGCCTCTCGAGGGATCAGGAAGGAATTTTTTCCCCTGCTGTAGCAAATTGGGCTATGCTCTGCTGGGGTTTTTTGCCTTCCTCTGGATCAGCTGTGGGTGTAGAATTGGGTGTGTCGGGTTGTGCGATATTTTATTTGTTTGATTTGTGGTTGGGACTGGATGGACTTCTGTCTTTTCCGACCTGGCTACCCATGTATCCTACCATAACTCCTTGCAATCGTTGCAGGCACGCATCCTGGCATAACTCCTTGCAATCGTTGCAGGCACGCATCCTGGCATAACTCCTTGCAATCTTTGCAGGCATGCATCCTGGCATAACTTCTTGCGATCGTTGCAGGCACGCATCCTAGCACAACATTTTGCAATCATGGCAAGCACGCATCCTGATGTAACTCCTTGCAATCGTTGCAGGCACGCATCCTAGCATAACATCTTGCGATCATTGCAAGCACGCATCTTGGCATAACATCTTGCAATCGTTGCAAGCACGCATCCAAACACACGTTCAAGCACAACTCCTGCAGTCTTTGCAAAGCACATGCGGTAACACGAATTTCTCAGAGTCACCACGAACACATCTCCAGTGACAAACTCCCGTGCAATTGTCGCAAGCACACGTTCAAACACAACTTTTGCAATCATGCCAAGACTCGCGACTTAGCATAACCTCTTGCAATCATTCTTGTGCTTGCACATTCTCAGTGGCACAAACTGGCTACACGTCGTTTTCAGCAGCACTTAATTGGCCACTTGTCCCCTGTGGCTTTTCTTACAAGCCACTCACCGTTTTCTATCTGTCTGTCTCTCCCTTAGGACAGTTGAGTTCAACTTCCGTCCGGCAGCAGGATCGCGTTGACACACGCAACTGGCTTCTTCCTGTAACACCCTCAGGCTATACCTAGCCAGCGTTAAGCATTTCTTATCCTTACAGGGCCCGGAGAGCCATCTGTCTTTAAGGCCCATACAGTAAGATCCCCACTACGAGGCATCCAGAGGCATCAGCCCATAGCCAACGGCAAACGCTCGCCCATCACAACTGCCATCTTTAGGGACACATAAAATCCTCGCACATTCCCCAGTCTAGTCGTCCAAGCGGCCATCTACCTGGTCCTTTATGGTTCGCACGGCCTAGCCAATTTATCGTTAGTAGCACTGGCAGCCAGGTTCGACACAGACACCACCTGACGAATGATCAAATCTGCAATACGGGCCATTCCCCAGGGTCAATCTTTGTCATGCCTCCTGGTCTTCCTCTCACGGACGCAGGACCCCTCTCAGATCCTTGGTTAGATACCGTGGCATTAGCAGACCTATCAATGTCGGAAGGTTCCTTTCTGCATGGATTGGTATAGCGATCTTTATACCATCTACGATGCCCCTGTCGCCCCTGGTAGTGACAGATGCCGCAGCCTCCACAGGCTTCGCTGCAATTTTTGGCCACCACTGGCTTACAGGACCATGGCATCAGGGATACTCCTAAACCCCGGGTTTACCTGGATTTCCTCCCTCTTCAAGCTATACCCGATCATGACAGCCTCTCGACTCTGGGGTCATGTCAGGACAGGACAGGTCGTGGCTTTCACCACCGACAACTGGGCCGAGGTTCATCTTGTTGATAAAGCCAGGTCTGGACCGCTCTCGGTTGTGTCCTTCCTGCGCAGACTGCTGCAGTTATCTTGGCCGCACCAGTTTAATGTCCATTGTATGTTCATTCCAGGCCTTCAGCAATCCCGCAGGCCAAGTTCTGCATAGTCGTCACTTGGCTCGCTACCAACACCATTTCATCCTCCACCTTGCAGTGTCTAAAAACCCAGCAATCTGGCTCCAGGATAGACGTCCATTTCTATAGAACAAGCAGTGCTTGGTGTCGAGTAACCATACTCGACTAACTACTGTCACTCCTACCGGAACGCGTAATCTATAGTCCCCTATTGCCTTTTCGTGCTAACACTTGTGTACCTGCCAGTTTCCCAAACACATGGGGTTCTTCTACGCAGCCTACATCTCGACCCCGGTCCGTACCGTGGTCACTCTTTAGTATTTGAGCAACCTTGGCAGCATGTAGGCATGGGTCCCAAGTCACGTCATTGAGAGACTAAGCAGTTGGAACCCTGCCTACCTTCGCCGTTACATCCCCAATCCTCGGGTGGAAATGGCACAAGCGTTCACCAAACTTGCTCAACTAATTAAGCTAAAACTAATAAAACTACACCCCTACCTGAATGTTTTTGCCCCCTTATTTTGGTATACCGACCATCAGACCAGGGCACACTTCAGGTCCATTTCATGTTGTTAATCTTATGGTAATTCTATTTGTTCATATCCGTATCGGCCATAGGGCTTCGACCATAAGTAGGAAGGCCAGTATGGTGGCCTGAATTTATGGGAGGAGCCCGGAGGGTATTTAACCAGCCCGCTCGCCTGTGGTCTTTGTCGGTTTCTGGTGCGCGGCACCCACCCTCCCATCCCCTTTTCAGGGCATTTCTCAAATTCATTTCTCTCCACAAAATATTAATTTCTAATCTAGGGTATGCCCCCTTATTTTGGTATACCGACCATCAGACCAGGGCACACTTCAGGTCCATTTCATGTTGTTAATCTTATGGTAAGTCTATTTGTTCATATCCGTATCGGCCATAGGGCTTCGACCATAAATATATATATAGAGGCTTAGCACATATCCCTGGGGTACCCCTGCACTAAGGAATAGTGTAGATGAGTACACCAATTGGTAAATGCCTATAACGTAATCTTTAGGATTTGTAAAGTTCAAGAAATCTTCACCTTAAATAAAAGATAACACTCAATGCAAATATTTGTGCCATTATGGACTGGATTAAATGCGTCTCCAGATCACACCTTAGACCCCATACATACTGTACAACTTTTGTCTGATTTCCTTTATTTACCAAAACCATGTAGTGCCCTGTAAGGGCCTGCCTGATTGCATGCAAATTGAAACACTTAAGGTTAAACCTCATATTATATGGTTTTGGTAAATCTGAAAGAAAAAATCTACAGTAAATTGTATAGAGAGTGGCTGCAGCAGGCTTTCCACGCTACCTATTCTAGCTACACTAGCTTGCATATAAGGTAATACATGTGTGTTCTGATCCAGGAGGCCGCTTTATTATTTTAGTCCTAGAATTAGGTGCTGTGAAATATGCCTTTGTCAATGTGTATATTCCCACGCCATTTTCCCCTGGCATACTTTATACCATCCAGGAGAAACTGGTACCTCTACAGATTGCTAGAGTCATATGTCCTGGGGATTTCAATTCTGTATGGCAGCCTGATTTAGACTCATCTAATATTCAGAGTACATCTAGTGTGGACCTTGGGTCCTGGGCTCAAACCTTTGATTTACCCGAAATATGGAGATTTAACTTCTCACTAGACTGCTTCTATTCTCAATACTCCGCCTCACATAAATCTAGTTCCCGTATCAATTTAGCATTCAGCTCTAGACTGATGTTATTGGCTATAAGGGGGACTTCCTACCTGCCTGCAAGCATTTCAGGCCATTCTCCATTGGAACTTAAATCATCAGGCTTCTGGCGTTTAGATTTTAAATGGCTTAATGAGAGGGTGCAGGAACTGTTGATGAACCCTGCTGCTGAATATTATCCTCCGCACCCCCTCAGGTGATGTGGTGATGCCTTTAAAGCATATACTCGAGGGCATTATATCTTGGGCATCAAATCAGCTAGAGTCGAACATAGTGCCCAGTTGACCTTGCTTGTGTGGGCGGAGGCCAATGCAGCTTCTGATTTTGCTTCCTCACTCACTGGCAAAAACTATTCTATCCTGGTAAAGAGATCTAGAACTTCATCTCACATCCCTCATGCATGCTGATGCTGCAATTGAGGCTGGGAAATTGTTTGAATCTGGGGATAAGAATGGTAAACTGCTAGCCAAATTGGTTGTGGACTCCAGACACCTGACAGTTGTCTCTGAACTTACTTCAGAGGTTGAGGAATCTATCACTGACCCCTCTTGTATTCTATGGGAGTTTCAGCATTTTTTCAATCCTTATACAACCAGGGCCCCTCCCTTGACCTCTTTCCCTTGATAGATACGCTGTGTAGTCTCTCTCTATCATCCTTATAGGACGAGGAGGCTGAGTCCCTAAATCTAGAAATTTCCATCTCTGAAATAGAAGGGGCATTTAACTAATTTCCCCCCAACAAATTTCTGGGGCCTGATGAGCTCCCGGGGGGATGGAATTAACTACATATAAAAGACATAGCCCCAAGGCTCTGCAAAGTATGTGCAGAAAGCTACGATTGCCAGTCCTTACCTCCCTCAATGTACCAAGAACACATTATACTATTACCTAAGCCAGGGAAAGATCCCAAATTCTGTGAGTCTTATAGACCTATTTCCCTTCTGAACTATGATTTAAAGATACTAAGATCTTGACTATAAGACTGTCAAAACGTTTACCATCCTTGGTTAGTTTTGACCAAACTGGTTTTATCCCAGGAAAATCAACTGACATTAACCTGTGCAGGGCCCTGACACACTCACAGCTACCCCCCCCCCCCCCCCCAAATGAGTCATCTTCCCGAGTTCTGATTATACTAGATGTAGCCAAAGCATTTGACTTGGTCAATTGGGAATGCATGTCTGCTGTGTTGGAAGTGCTGAGTTTTGGGCCACGTTTTCGTAATTGGTTTAAAATTCTTTATAAAGCTCCCTTAGTGCAGATTAAACTGGGAGGTGGGTTGTCTGAACCAATTTCCATTGGCAGGGGGACCAAGCAAGGTTGCCCGCTGTCCCCAGCAATATTTGCTCTAATGATGGAACCAATTGTGCAAGCCATATGTATCTCCCTGCATATTAAGTGTATACCAGTTGACCCAATTGTTGAAAAAGTGACGTTATATGCCGACGACATGATTCTTTTTTTGAACGACCCAGGCCTTTCCCTTAAAGAGGCTCTGGCCCTGATCTCCTCCTATTTTCCTTTAACAGGTTTAAAGGTCAACTAGGACAAGTCCCTCATTTTACCCATTGATCAAAAGGTGGAGGTTTGGCTGTCCCAGGATTGTCATTGCGGTGGACTCCTACTGCCAAATACTTGATACTTGGGGGTGGTGATATCCTCCAATACATCAAAATATACTACCTTAAATTTGTTGCCACTATTAAAACAGGCAAAGCAACGGTTGTTGGCATGGTTCCACCTACCTATCTCACTCATGGGTAGGATAAATTTCATTAAAATGAAATTGCTTCCTTTTATACTATATATACTTGCCATGCCCCGATGTGGAGTCCCAGAAAGTATTTTAGACAATTTGACTCTGCAATGGTTTTGTTTCTATGGGGTTCACAGCAGACCAAGTTTAGGTTGGCATTATTACAGAGACCATGGACGCAGGGTAGGTTGGCATGTCCTGATTTATTTGCATATTATATTGCTGCTCTGCTTACTCAAGCACACAACTGGTTGGTAGCAGATGAGACCAATGCTGCAGTGGTACTAGAGGCAGCATATCTTGGTTCATATGAAGCACTACGCAATATACTACTTAGAGGTGATGATTGGTAATACCCCATGCAGGGATAGATTAATACAATTTAAAATTCTTCACAGAGTCTATTTTACTCCCCAAAGATTTCATAAAATGTTTCCTTCACACTCATCTACATGCTGGAGCTGTTGAGAAGACCCTGCCACATTCTTGCATGTGTTTTGAGATTGTGTGGGTATTCAAATTTTTTTGGGAGAAATTTCTCAGTGCATTTGTTCAGTTACTACCATCTCAGTACCCGTATCCATTGATGTTTGTATATTAGGCCTGGTCCATTTATTAGCTACCTCCAGGGCCATGAGAGTCTTGATAGGCTTGTTACTATTTTATGCTCGTAAGTCTATACTCCTTAAATGGAAATCTCCTCAGGCTCCTACCTTAGAATGGAAGCCCATTGTTAATAAAAATATACCATTGTACAAATTTACATATGAATCTAGACGATGCCCCAACAAATTCTCTAAGTTATGGGACATCTGGACGGAGTCCAGGGATACTGTCGTCTCAACAGCAACACCTCCATGATTAGTTCTAACCTGCTTTTTATTATCCTATACTAACTAATCTAGTATGCTGTGGGAGAGTTATTTCCTGTCATATTCTTGAAACGTACCAGAAGTATCATGTGAGGTTATCTTATGCTTTGGTTTCCACTTTCTTTAGTTGTGCACTTGTTTTGCCAATAGGCTTTGTGTTGTAACCTTACACTTTTTTTTTAAAACTCAATAAAAATAACTTACAAATAAAAAAAAAAAAAGTAAAATCATATCTTCACACCATATTTCCAGTACCTCCTTTTTCTAGTTTTCAAAGATTCAGATGCTTAAGAGTTCCTACTAAGCCTTACTTGAGCTACGAGAAATCACCTTTTGAGGTAGACAAGTATGTTTTGTCAGAATTATCAGTGGTCGTGTGTATGAACGATCATATGACAAAATATATTGTTTTCACATTGGTCAGAAGATATCTTGGCTTAATACACATTAGTACACGTGTCCTTTTACCAAACCAACACTCGCCAGTATTATTATTTTCTTGAACAATTGTAAAAATTCAATAATAAAAAAACAAAAACAAAGGTAGCCAAGCGTGATTTCCCCACTGACTGCATACATTCAGAATTGTGTACGGTCATCCAAATCATTGCTTAATCTATCAGATAAACTTGGCAGTACCAGACAACAGTCATCCCTAAACCCCTTCAAGGGGCTTGTTCTCCAAGTACTTTATATAGTAATTGCTTGTCTGTATGCATGCCTGTGTGGGTCCTCTTTTTTTTCAAGCTATGAGAGTCTCTCATTTGCATTGTCAAAGAGACAAACACTGTCAAAGGCAAATTAAAACTTCAACAAGACCTGCATTGTTTTCAAGACATGACCACTCATACATACCATATATTATGTGATTTGTCACCCATTGAAGAACTGATAATCCCCAACCATATCAAGACAAAACCCTTCTATCCCCTTTTAGAACAATATTTTGTTGCTCCAAATAGCTTTTTACTTGTCCTAACATGTTATTCACATGTATTGGGTGACAGAGCGTGCTTTCATTTTGAAGCAAGCACTTTATTTATTATAGTCTACAGTACAAGATTATTACATGAGCTGAAGTTTACCTTGTAATGTGGCAGAATTTTTTTCTCTTTTGATCTGTACATGGCAACACATATTAGTAAAACATTTCTGTATGCCTAAATCATAAGTGTACAGGTAAGGTATAGATGAGTCATGTTTATAACGATGACAATTGATGTGACAATACTGTTTCCCATGTTTGTTCTAATAAAAATGCAGTATGACATTAAGAATATCAAATGTGTTCTTTAAGACCTGAAGGATGTTTATTTTTTGCTTAATTTTATTATAACATTTTAATAGAGGCTGGTTCAGGCATGGTAAGGTGGTCCAGCTTTATTGCAGTTATCAGTTTCTGCAAAAGTATGTAAAGTAAAATAAGTAAAGTAAGTAAATTTTCAGGAAATCTCACTAATTTCAGGAATTAATTCTAAGGGGTAATATTATAATGCTGCTGCACCTAATAGCCACACCTGGAGCATGGTTTTAAAATGGTGGTTTATCTAATGTGATTATGTCACAGTTTGGTCTCTTCAGAACTGACCTGTGCTGGTTTCTGAATCTGTAATGGCTCTAACCTGGGCTTCGTGCCAATAGATATTTTCTGTTTTTTCCCGCCACAGTAGATTCCATCCTCCTTGAGAACAGCTGCCTAGTTTTTCCTGTTCTCCCTTTTATTAGTTTATATTGAAAGTAGCACTGATGTCATGTGTCATTTGAACTTCCACAGTGCAAATGTGAATTGTCTGACCAAAGGCCTCTGGTAGATTCTCTTCCCAGACTTCTGTTCCTGTGTTGTGCTGATACCTGTTGACACCTTGGCTTGTCAATGACAATTCCTGTCTGCTGCACACCTTGGCTTCATGCTTCTCTAGACCACAATCTCATCTCTCATTCTGTACTTCAACTTGTTGCTTTCTGTTGTTGCCAGTGCATTTGCATGTGAGGGATGTAACTTGTGAACATGTGCAGTGCCAAAAAATGTGTTTCTTTTTGTTTTCGTTTCATCTGTTTTTATTTTTTTCATTTATCGGGTCATTCGTTATGTTTAGCATACGTTACTTTTGATCATTCATATTTGTTTTGTTCCATTATTTTATATGCAGTATTTGTTCCTTCGGACTCAGACCATTTGTTACTTTGGGCATTGTTTGTATTCTTAACCTTCGTTAGTTCCAATTTTTTTCGTTATTTCGGAGTCGGCGTGTGACACTGGGATTAATGTTGAAGGCCTCTGACAGCTACTAGAATATATATTATGTTATTATATTAGGATGTTGAATGAATATGCAGAATTTTGTCCAAAAACAAATTGGTAAAAAAACGAATTGCACTAATTTGCTTGCTGGAACTTAGACCAAGTGGAACCAGAGTTCAAACTAGGAGGTTATAACAGGGGTAAAAGTACCTGAGTGTTGTCTGAGTAGTGTGTGTGGATCATTCGTACCTGTGTATTGTGTATACTTGTGTATTGTGTGTACTTGTGTATTGTGTGTACCTGTGTATTGTGAGTGCACATGGTCTGTGAGTGCACATGGTCTGTGTGTGCACGTGGTCTGCGAGTACCTGTGTATTGTCTTGTTGAGTACCCATGTATTGTATTGTTGAGTATTATTGTCAGGAAGCTAGTTGTTAGGTAATTCGGACAAGGTATGATCCCCAATCTTCATTAAATTAGTAGGTACAATGCCCGGCGTGTGAAGATGCGACTTGTAGCATATATGCAACCTTTGATCATCTGATCGACGATGAATACTGCTATGCAAAATGTGAGCACATTATTTCCCTGGAAGCCCAGGTTCTGAATCTAGGGAAGCAACTGTCAGCACTGAGAAGACCCTCCATACTAAAGGAGGCACAAAGGTGGGTGAAGACAAAGTGGTGAAGGCACTAGAAATGAGTAGATGTGTGACAGTCAGGAAGGATAGAGGGGGAAATGCAGGGAGGCCAGTCCTGGGCTGGCAATTCCGATAAGTATGCTCCCTTGAAGAAAGAAAAGAAGGGGGATAGGAGAGTGCAACCCGTGTGGGAAGACAAGCACCCTATCCACTAAAAGAGTATGTATATTTAAGTAGGCAACTCACCAGACAAATTGGGCTGGCCAACATAAATGCTTGGGCTGGATGGAGATAAGGATGGTGCAGGATAAGGGGAGCGCAGTGGGACAACCTCCAAAGGTAGTACAAATGCCACTATAATTGCATGGGCACAGAAGACAATTACGTCTATGAAGTCCCCAAGCGGCAATCCGATCTGCAAAAGACATAGACGTGGTAACATAATGTCAGGGGGTGGGGGGGGGAGAGTGAAGGGAGCGGGGAGAAGACATGGGGAGGCAGGGAAGACAGAGCAGGGGGAAAAAAGACGCTGAAGAGAGCATATTCCTGCACCATTCTCAGCAAGCAGCACTCATCTGCATATAAACCCTTCCGTCATAACAGCCCAGCATGGAGAGTTAATACTGCTCACATAGCGGTCTACACAAGACTATATGAGCTCCCCAACCCTGCTGGTGTCAGCACATGCCGCCAGTGGCGTCTGGCATCACAAGGTCAGTTTACCCGCACTGCGCAGGTGCACTGGTCCATGCTACTGTGCAGGTGTGCGCTGACCGAGTCCACAGGCCGGAGGGCCCAGGCTCATTCAGTGCAAGCAGGGATGGCTAATAAGCATAGTCCCACCAGGGTAAACACAAGTCCGCCAATGGGGGAATGAACAGGGAATCCCAGGAAGCTGGAGTGGCCACAAAGGGGAGCAAGTCTCCCTTACATCAGACGTAATAGACAAATATACGATACAAAGGTCAATAAGAAATGTATTTAAACCAATAATAAGAAAATACATAGATAAACTTTGGGCTTATGATTTCCCAGAATGTCACCAGTATTAACACAAAAAATGGGAATTTGTCACCTAGATGAAATGGCAATTTAGTTACAATTCGACAATGTTTGAGACATAGAAAGGCACATTAGGGAAATAAAGGACTGCAAACAGGAAGTGGTAGTTAGAACCATTGATACATGAGGGGAAGATTATGAGGGGGGAAGGAAAAGAAAGGGAACAAGGGGGAAGGGGTGGGAAGAAAAGAGTGGTAGGGGAATGAAAAAGAGAAGGGGGAAGGAGGGAAAGGGGAGGGGTGGGGGAGGAAGAAAGGGGAGGAGTATTGGGTTGAAAGGAGGGGGAGAGGAGGAAAAGGGGGGGAAGGGGGGAAAGGAAGAAAAAGGAGAGAAAAGGGGAGGAAGGAGGGGAAGGAATCTGATGGAGGTAGCAAAAATAATACATATTAACATACAGAAGGGGCAGAAAAGGGAACCCAAGCAAAAAAGGAAACCACAAATAGGGTTTATAAGAAAACATCTCATTGAGGCCTGGGGGATGGTGGCATTGAGCTAATCAGTCCATAGTGTTTCCCTCTGTAGGACTGCTCGGTCCCAATCACCCCCCCCCCCCCCCCCCCAGGGTTTGGTTGAACCTACTCTAGAACTAGGAATTGAACAACAGAGGTATTGAACCAATGGTAAAGTCCAATCTGTCTCCCTATGGTAGTGAGTATCCCACTACCAGAATGGTAGAGATGGTCACCAATCCTCTGCCTAAATTCTCGGATGGTCTTATCAACACAAAATACATTACATCTACATACCATCAAGTATATAACCCCCTTAGTGCAACAGTCTGCAAATGTTGTGGAGTAAATATTTCACCGTTAGGTAGGGTGAATTGTTTCCCCTCAAGAACCCAGGGGCAGCAGGGACAATCACTGCATCTGAAGGTCCCATTAGGTCCAATTCTTGGAGGGGTTGAAGATACATAATGACTATGAGTCAAATGGTCACATAGTCAGCAATGAACATATTGCAGAGGGTATTATTGTGAGCATTAGTGGTAGGTTGACTAAGACACATAAACCAGAGATAAGTATAGTAATAAGTCCTATTTGCAATCTCGAAACACCCAATAAGAGGACAGTAAGCAAACCGGTCTTAACTAGGTGGCATGTTTACCAATGCCAGGAGCCTGATAGAGAAGATGGATGAACTAGAGATACTGTTGAACAAGGAGGATTTCGATTTTGTGGTAATTTCAGAGACCTGGTTCAACAGCTCTCATGATTGGCTGGCAACCATTCAAGGATATTCCATTCCCTTTATCGCAAGGATAAAGAGGGGGAGAGGGGGAGGGGTATGCCTATATATCAAGAATAATGTATATAAGTGAATTTGAGAGATGACATCAATAAGGGAGCTAGGGAGGAAGTGGAATCCTTATGAGTAGAGCTCCAAAGGGATGAAGCTAAGAGGAAAAAAATACTGGGAGTATGCGATAAGCCCCCTAACCTGAGGGAGGAAACCTAACCTCCAATCACAGTCCGGATTAGCAGCAAGGATGGGAAGTGTTATCATGGGAGATTTTAATTATCCAGACATAGACTGGGCAGGGGGGAACCACATATTAGTCTAAGGTTAGCCAGTTTCTAAATGTCTTGCAGGACAATTTCATTGGTCAGATGGTAGAGGCACCAACTAGAAAGAAGGCGTTACTAGATCTACTGATTACTTAACAATACAGACCTGATCATGAAATACAGGGCAATTTAGGAAACAGCGAACACAGGTCAATTGGCCTCAGTATACATCACACAAATAGGACACATAAGGGGAACGCAGACAATAAATTTCAAAAGAGCCAACTTCCTTAAACTACGAAACTTTGCTAAAAGATATTAATTGGGATAAAATCTTGTAAACAAAGAACACGGAAGAGAGATGGGTTTGCTTTAAGAGCATAACAAATAACGGCATTAGCCAATGCATCCCATTGGGAAATAAATTTAAAAGAGCAAAGTCCTGGATGACTTAACTCTATTGCAAAAATGCATATAAAAGCAAAGGAGAATGCCTTCACAAAAATACAAGGCTGAGGGATCATCATCAGCATTCAGACTTTACAAAGAATGCAACAAGATATGTAAGGGTACAATTAGGTCAGCTAAGATAGAACACGAAAGACACATAGCGGAGGAGAGCAAAAAAATTCCCCAAAATCCTTTACGTATATAAACAGTAAAAAAGGGAGGGCAGACCATATTGGCCCCATAAAGAATAAGGAAGGACATCAGGTTACAAAGTATTGGGAGATGGTGAAGGTATTGAATTTATTCTTCACGAGGGAATAGAGGGTCTGAGTAACCAAAACTGCAGTGTTTGTCCTCATGACACATAACAGTAAGCACCCTCATGGGTAACAGAGGACAGAATTAGAAATAGTCTTG
Organism: Lithobates pipiens; assembly: GCF_037356315.1. Taxonomy (NCBI): domain Eukaryota; kingdom Metazoa; phylum Chordata; class Amphibia; order Anura; family Ranidae; genus Lithobates; species Lithobates pipiens. Next base: position 221,358,223 of record NW_027507785.1, on the reverse strand, counting down.
GGAAACCTAACATTATTAAATCCCAGGGACTGGATGGCTTACACCCGAGGGTACTTAGGGGACTCAGTCAAGTAATTGTCAGACCATTGTTCCTAATTTTTACTGACAGTCTACTGACTGAAATGGTACCAGCTGATTGGAAAAAAGCCAATGTAGCACCAATATTTAAAAAAGGCCAAAATACATCCCTGGGAATTACAGACCAGTTAGACTAACATTAATAGTATGTAAGCTCTTGGAGGGTATGATAAGGGACTGTATTCAAGATTTTAGTAATGAAAACGTTATCATTAGCAGTAATCAGCATGGATTCATGAAGAATTGTTATTGCCAAACCAATCTATTCGCTTTCTATGAGGAGGGGAACTGCCATCTAGATAAAGGTAGGCCCATAGATGTGGTGTATCTGGATTTTGCAAAAGCATTTGACACAGTTCCCCATAAAAGTTTGCTGTATAAAGTAAGGTACGTTGGACCATAGGGTGAGTACATGGATTGAAAACTGGCTACTAGGGCGAGTTTAGAGGGTGGTGATAAATGGGGAATACTCAGAATGGTCAGGGGTGTAAAGTGGGGTCCCACAGGGTTCTGTGCTGGGCCCAATCCTGTTTAATTTGTTCATAAATGACCTGGAGGATGGGGTAAACAGCTCAATCTCTGTATTTGCGGAGGACACTAAGATAAGCAGGACACTAAGATAAGCAGGGCAATAAGTAAGCGGAGACCTTGCAAGAAGATCTGAACAAATGAATGGGGTGGGCAACTACATGGCAAATGAGATTTAATGTAATCCTGGGGATCCTAGTAGATGATAGGCTCAGCAATAGCATGCAATGCCAAGCTGCTGCTAACAAAGCGATTAACCCCAGGGATAAAGAGATAATTCTCCCAGTCTGCAAGACTTTGGTCCGGCCTTACCTGGAGTATGCTGTCCAGTCCTGGGCACCAGTCCTCAGGAAGGATGTACTGGAAATGGAGCGAGCGTTTGGGAGCACTGAACGTATTCTCTCAGAAGAGACGCTTGAGAGGGGATATGATTTCAATTTACAAATACTATACTGGTGACCTCACACTAGGGATAAAACTTTTTCGCGGAAGGGAGTTTAACCCAATGGGTGTCGTTGCATTGATTTCTCTGGTGGAGGTATATGCAATTTCTTTGGAATCATCTTTTTCACATCTTGCAAGATTTCTTGTGCTGGTGGATTTGGGATCACCTATCAAAGAAGTTTTTTGTGTCATATTGATGGGACTTTTTTTGAATAGAAAATTATAACTAATCTTTGAATTAACTGTTTATAATCACTTGATCACTAGTGGTAATATATGAATATTATTTTCAAATTTTTTCATATGTTGTATTATTGTGTATTTTTCTTCCTATGGTTTGTTAGGATTTGCACTGATATATTTAATATGTAATTAGAGCTCCCCAAAATACTATAGACACCCCCCAGGTATGAAATTTAAAGGAATATTTCACTTTTATTGTTTCACTTTCAGCATTAATAAAATCAAAACTCCCAAAAAAACAGCAGTTTTTAAAACTTTTGTTTGCATTGATTCATATCCCCTGGGGCAGGACCCAGGTCTCCAAACACTTTTTATCACAATAACTTGCATATAAGCCTTTAAAATTAGCACTTTTGATTATTCATGTTCGTGTCCCATAGACTTTAACGGTGTTCGCACGTTTGAACAAATATTTTGCCTGTTCGCATGTTTTGCTGTGAACCGGGGGGGGGGGGGTGTTTGGCTCATCCCAAGTGACATGGAGGGTCAACTAACACCACGATAGATGAATATACGTTAATTGGGATTTTTTTACCAAGTATATGAAGCGCAAAACATATTGGACTAAATTTTTGTTATCAAAATTGTCGGTCATTCTTTGTTTATAGCGCAAAAAATTAAAAATGCAGAGTTGATCAAATACCACCAAATAAAAGCTCTATTTTTGGGGAAAAAGGACATACGTTTTATTTGGGTACAGTGACGCAAAACCGCACAATTGTCAGTTAAAGTAAAGCAGTGCCATATCAAAAATATAGCCTGGTCAGGAAGGGGGGTAAACCTTCTGGAGGTGAAGTGGATATAGAAACTCACTCTAAATCTGATAATATGGAACAACTGATAAGGGAAAATTACATTCTCCCCTTTTCTTCCCATTTTTTTCCCCCTCTTTTTCTTGCTTTCTTCCTATCCTCCTTCTCTTTATCTACCATATTTTTCTTAAAATCTAATCAAATTAGTTACCACAAAAAATACGGGACTAGCCTTAAGGACCTATCTAGAAACATGTTGAATTATATTGTCTTTGACAAAAAGTACCTAACACTAGGGATGAGCTTCGTGTTCGAGTCGAACGTACGTTCGACTCGAACATTGGCTGTTCGTCCGTTCGGCAAAGTCCGAACATTTTGGTCCGTTCGCGCCAAATTCGTGTGGCGCTCACGGCCCACAATGCACTGCGATGGCGCAGTGCATTGCTGGCTCATGATTGGCCAAGCATGCACTGTGACCCTGCATGCTTGGCCAATCGCAGCTCCAGCAGCGAGGAGAGCCATGATTGGCCACAGGCAGGATGCCTGTGGCCAATCATAGCTCAGGCTGTGTAGTGCACGCCCCACACTATATAAGGCCGCCAGCGCGGCGGCCTTGTGTAGTGTGTTGGCGTCTGAAGCAGTGGGTGTTCTGTGTACCTTCAACACAGTACACACCGATCGTTTTCGGCCGATTTTCGATCTTGCTGTTGTGTAGTGGTTATTGTCTGCGTGCCCTGACCGCAGTATACACCGCTATATTCACCTCACCTATATAGCTAGTGATCTATCTTTTATAATAGAGCTTGCAGTCAGTAGTGTTAGGAGATAGTGCGTGCTGTCTGCGTGCTCTGTACCCAGTACATACCGCTATATCCACCTACATAGCTGTTCTCTATTTGAGCCCACTTGCCATCTGCAGGAGTTATTGGAAGTTGTGTGTGCCTCCAGCACAGCACAGTATACATCTGTATATACCCCTTTATCTCTGGTGTTCTCTGGTTATTGTCTGCGTGCCCTGACCGCAGTATACACTGCTATATTCACCTCACCTATATAGCTAGTGATCTATCTTTTATAATAGAGCTTGCAGTCAGTAGTGTTAGGAGATAGTGCATGCTGTCTGCGTGCTCTGTACCCAGTAGTGTTAGGAGATAGTGCGTGCTGTCTGCGTGCTCTGTACCCAGTACATACCGCTATATCCACCTACATAGCTGTTCTCTATTTGAGCCCACTTGCCATCTGCAGGAGTTATTGGAAGTTGTGTGTGCCTCCAGCACAGCACAGTATACATCTGTATATACCCCTTTATCTCTGGTGTTCTATAATAAAGGCATCTGCAGGAGTTAGTGGGTGTTGTGTGCCTCTAGCACAATATACACTACCCAACTGCTTTTTTACCCAACTCCCTTCAGGCCATTACCATGTCTGGAAGGCCAGCAAGGAGAGGCAGACAGGCGCGAGCCGATAAAAGAGGGCAAGCAGGCTCTGTGTCTAGAGACAACAGTGCTGGTCGTGGACGCGGTGCATTGTCATCAGCACGTGGCCATGGGACACGCGTGTCCTTCTTTTCGGCAGCTGGACATGTTGAACCGCAACATGCCAACGACTTGGTAGAGTGGATGACCAAGCCCTCTTCATCCTCCTCATCCTCTCTCACCCAGTCTCAGGGTACTAGCAAAGCAGCTGCCAACGCATCGTCTTCCCTCCTCTCAATGTCATCATCAGTGACTCCTTCCCTAGACCCACCACGTCCTCCTGAGGAGTCTCCTGAACTCTTTGAGCACAGTGTTGGGTACATGCTCCAGGAGGATGCCCAGTGTTTTGTGGGCTCTGATGATGACACTCAGCTAGAGGAAGGCAGTAGCGTGAGCGCAGAGAGAGGGGATGCTCAAGAAGGACAGCAATCTGGCAGTCATGTTCCACAAGCTGCAGCATACTGCCAGGTTTGCTACAGCGATGAAGAGAGAGGGGATGATGAGGGCACTGACTCCACGTGGGTGCCTGGAAGGAGGGAGGAGGAGGAGGAGGAGGAGGCACATGTCCAACGAGGCAGGATGCCCTCCGGGGGCAGCACACCGATTGAATCACACCGCAGAGCTCGGCCTGTGCAGAGCGCTGCCTCTGCGCGTTATTCTAAAAGTTCTTTGGTGTGGGCCTTTTTTGAGACGAGTGCATCAGATCGCACTGCTGCTATTTGCAACATATGTCTCAAGCGTATCTCACGTGGCCAAAACATCAGCCGCTTGGGCACCACATGCTTGACCAGACATATGTTGACCTGCCATGCAGCTCGTTGGCAAGCGTACCTCAAAGACCCACACCAAAGAACAAAGCGGACCTCTCCTTGCTCCTCATCAGCTGGCATCTCCAACCCCACTAGACCTTCAGTCCTCTTTGAAACCTGCTCTGAGAGGAATGAAGGTGTAGAATTAGGTGTGTCACAGCCAAGTGCTTCCGGGAACTCTGCTAGCAGTACACCCACGTCCGATTATAGCAGGCAAATGTCCCTGCCCCAGCTGCTGGACCGGTGGAAGAAGTTCACTCCCAGCCATCCACATGCCCAGCGGTTGAATGCTAGCTTGGCTAAATTGCTAGCATTTCAACTGCTGCCTTTTCAGTTGGTAGACTCGGCCCCCTTCCGTGAGTTTGTACAATGTGCGGCTCCTCAGTGGCAGGTCCCCAAACGCCACTTTTTCTCACGGAAGGCGATTCCGGCTCTCTACCGGCATGTGGAAGGCAATGTCCTTGCCTCCCTGGACAGGGCGGTCAGCGGTAAGGTGCATATTTCCGCTGACTCATGGTCCAGCAGGCATGGACAGGGACGTTACCTGTCTTTCACGGCCCATTGGGTCACTCTTCTGGCAGCTGGGAAGGATGCAGGACAAGGTGCAGTAGTGTTGGAGGTTGTTCCGCCACCACGCCTCCAAAATGCTGCTATTGGTTGTGACACACCTCTCTCCTCCACCCCCTCCTCTTCTTCTTCCTCCATGGCCTCTTCCAGTGCTCTGTCCTCAGAACCAGCGGTGCTTCGTAGGCGTTCCAGGGGCTACGCAAGTACGCAGGCAAAACGATGCCATGCCGTGCTTGCGCTGGTTTGTTTGGGGGACAGGAGCCACACTGGGGCGGATGTTTTGTCAGCTCTGCAGGGGCAGGCCGAGAGGTGGTTGACGCCACACCAGCTTAAGCCAGGAATGGTGGTTTGCGACAATGGCACCAACCTCCTCTCCGCCCTCCGACAGGGACAACTGACCCATGTGCCCTGTGTAGCTCACGTCCTTAACCTGGTGGTGCAGCGGTTCTTAGGCAGGTACCCCGGCTTACAGGATGTCCTGAAGCAGGCCAGGAAAGTCTGTGTGCATTTCCGCCGATCATTTAATGCCTGTGCTCGGCTGGCTGAGCTCCAAAAGGAGTTGAACCTGCCCAAGAACCGCCTTATATGTGACATGCCCACCAGATGGAACTCAACATTGGCCATGCTGCAGCGGCTGCACACGCAGCAGAGGGCCATCAATGAGTACCTGTGCGACTACGGCACCAGGACAGGGTCAGGGGAGCTTGGTTTTTTCTCACCACGCCAGTGGGGCATGATCAGGGATGCATGCACTGTCCTGTCACCATTTGAGGAGGACACAAGGATGGTGAGCAGTGACAGTGCATGCATCAGTGACACTGTACCTCTTGTCCACCTCTTGGAGCATACGCTGCGTGGAATAATGAACAGGGCACTTGAGGCAGAACAGAGGCAGGAAGAGGAGGACTTCCTTGCCTCTCAAGGCCCCCTTTATCCAGACAGTGTTCCTGCTGTGCCACCCATCACACAGGAAGAGGATGAGGAGGAGGAAGAGGAGGAGGAGGATGATTGTGTCAGCATGGAGGTGGAGGCTGGCACTCAGCATCAGCATCAGCAGCAGCAGCAGCAGCAGTCTTGTAGGGATGATTTACAGTCCCAAGAAACACGTGGACTTGTACGTGGCTGGGAGGAGGTAGCTGCGGATCATGTTGTCCTTAGTGACCCAGAGGACTCCGTACCGAATGCCTCAGCTAACCTACGCTGCATGGCCTCCCTGATCCTGCAAAGCCTGCGGAAGGATCCTCGTATTCTTCGAATCAAGAAGAGGGACCATTACTGGCTGGCCACTCTCCTTGATCCACGGTACAAGGGTAAGGTTGCCGACCTTATCTTGCCATCGCAGAGGGAGCAGAGGATGAGACATCTCCGGGAGGCCTTGCAGAAAGGTCTGTGCAACGCGTTCCCAGAGACTGGGAGGTTACAAACTCCTGGTCCTGGACAACGTGTTGCTGAGGCATCGGTCAGAAGGAGTGGTGGAGAAGGTGGCCGTCTGACTGATGCTTTCAGACAATTTTTTAGTCCGCAGCCCCAAGGTATGATCGGTTCCAGCACCCATCGCCAGCGTCTGATTTACATGGTGCAGGAATACCTAGGGGCAAGGTCAGACTTGGACACCTTTCCCACCGAAAATCCTCTGGCTTACTGGGTCTTGAGGATGGATCACTGGCCAGAGCTTGCACAGTATGCAATTGAGCTACTGGCCTGTCCTGCATCCAGCGTTCTTTCGGAACGCACCTTCAGTGCTGCTGGTGGCTTTGTTACCGATCACAGGGTGTGCCTGTCCACCGAATCAGTTGATCGACTGACCTTCATCAAGATGAATCAGTCTTGGATCACCCACAGCTACCAAGCACCTGAAGCTGATGTAACAGAATCATTTTTTTGGAAATATCACATCCCTTCAAGACTGCCTATGCTGATGCTGAGTGACTGTCCTGTTATGTTGATTATCTATCCTCTTCCTCCTCCGCTGATATGTTGGAGGAACATTTCTGGTTCTGGTTGATGCCATCAGCCCAATTTTTCTGCCCCTGTTTAACAGGGGCGTTTAAGTACAATTTTTGATGCAATGCTTTGCAGCAGGGCTAATTCCTGCAATAAAACTAGAGTATATGGCAGAGGTTGCAGTGTGGTGGCACCAGCACCAGTGCCTAAGGCCCAATTTTTCTGCCCCTGTTTAACAGGGGCGTTTAATTACAATTTGTGATGCAATGCTTTGCAGCAGGGCTAATTCCTGCAATAAAACTAGAGTATATGGCAGAGGTTGCAGTGTGGTGGCACCAGCACCAGTGCCTAAGGCCCAATTTTTCTGCCCCTGTTTAACAGGGGCGTTTAATTACAATTTTTGATGCAATGCTTTGCAGCAGGGCTAATTCCTGCAATAAAACTAGAGTATATGGCAGAGGTTGCAGTGTGGTGGCACCAGCACCAGTGCCTAAGGCCCAATTTTTCTGCCCCTGTTTAACAGGGGCGTTTAATTACAATTTTTGATGCAATGCTTTGCAGCAGGGCTAATTCCTGCAATAAAACTAGAGTATATGGGAGAGGTTGCAGTGTGGTGGCACCAGCAGCAGTGCCTAAGGCCAAATTTTTCTGCCCCTGTTTAACAGGGACATGTAATTACAATTCTTGATATAATATTTCACAGGAGGGCCCCTTCCTGTGCCCACCCAGAGTAACGGTGAGGACTTATAGTGTTGTGGCACCAGCACCACAACCACCAAAGGTAAATTTTTCTACCACTGTTCAACAATGGCATGTAATTCCAATTCTTGATATAATCGTTCACAGCAGGGCGCTCCAGCGCCCACCAAGAGTCACTTTGAGGGCTTACAATGTTGTGGCAAAACCAACACCTTGTTCCGCCATTTCTGCAGAGCATATATGGCAGGCCCCTACTTTCAAACATCCAATTTACAAACATCTCCTACTTGCAAACGGAAGGAGACAACAGCAAGTGAGATGAAAAAAGATGGACGACAAAACAAATTATACAGGGGTGATAACCCTTCCCTATGTTTTCCAAAAAGCTTAAAAATTGTTTTTTTGACTGGAGCTACACTTTAAAAATGTACCAGTTGAAAATTACAAACAGATTCAACTTAACACAACAAACCTACACAGTCCCTGTCTTGTTTGCACCGCCTGTATACTGCTGTTCTGAGTATATAGGGCCTGGGGGCCACACGCATTTCCTTTTTTTAATATGGGTACGGGGTTCCCCTTAATATGCGTACAAGACCTAAAGGGGCTGGTAATGGGCAGGGAGGGCTACCCATGCCATTTTTCTCAATGATTTTCAACCATATTGCAGGAACCAGATATAACATTAAAACTGCAAGCAGTTTTAAATGGTGTTATTTCCGTTTAATGTCATTTTGTGCAGGGACTGTTCTAAACACGGGAAACACGTGGCACTTCACAGGCATACTACAGACACCCCCCCAGGCACCATATTTAAAGGAATATTTCACTTTTTTTTTCACTTTAATCGTCATTAAAATCAGTGCTCCCGCCAAAACGGCCATTTTTAAAAACATTTTAGGCATTGACCCATGTCCCCTGGGGCAGGAGCCAGGTCCCCAAACCCTTTTTAGGACAGTATCTTGCATATTAGCCGTTAAAATTAGCACTTTTCATTTCGAACGTTCGAGTCCCATAGACTTCAATGGGGTTCTAAAGTTCGTTCGAATTTGGGGTCCGTTCGAAAGTTCTGGTGCGAACCGAACCGGGGGGTGTTCGGCTCATCCCTACCTAACACCAACAATTTATTGAAAGAGCTATTCTGACTTTGATAAATACATATTTCCTTGTGTGGAAATTACAGTTGATCTTATAAGTGTCCCAGAGAGAACCAGGAAAATTCCTGTTTAGCGTTTACACATTTTCCAGGCCCCTCTCATACACATTCAGGGATCTCTAATCCACAATTTGGTTCAGGTCTTGGTCCTCTCCCATGTGCCAATTTATACTCACCTGAGACATGCAGACAGAGCTCTCAGCCTGGGGATAAGACAAGTCCTGCCTGTGAGAGCTAAAAAGGTTGGTGAAAGCTAACAAGCTGTATCTGTGGAAGCTGAAAAGCTGTAGGCTTGCTCAGCCTGTTGGTTAGGACTAGGGATGAGCCCAGGCGTGTTCGGATGGTCCACGTGCAGAGCCCGCCAGGAAGTCGGCGCAGCACTGCGCAAATCAAAGGCAGTGAGACATTGCCCGATCTCTGCAGCTGAGCATTGGACAATGTCTCACTGCCTGTGATTAGCACAGCGATGCGCCGACTTCCTGGTGGGCTCTGCGAACAAGCCTGAGCTCATCCTTATAATTAGGACCTGTATTTTTGTATAGTTATGGGATACGGCTAGGTCTTTGCTTTGCTATTTTTTGCCCAGTTTATTTTCTGAGACACTGTACAGCACCTATGAATAGACTTTTATATAGCACAAATAGACATCACATTGTTTTGTCACTACCTCTTTGGCATCTGTGCCTGAGAGACTGCTTATCCCAGGGAGCTTTTTTACTTTCTATTATAAAACCTTTCCAAAAAAAATATGCACTGTCAATGTACTAATGACACTGGCTGGGAAGGGGTTAACTGTGAGTCTAACTAATGCTTTACTAAACAGTTAGGTGTTAGGTGCTTTTACTAGGGGAAGACATAGAATTTATTCAGGGACACAAACTCCATCCCTTCCCTCCTGTCAGAACCGCGATCTGCCTTGTTTACATAGGCAAATCACTGTTCTGCCTCTCTGTCTAACAATTGGTGGGTGACAGAGGACCAGGTACCATGCACCCCAAATCAGTTTCCACTATATGTAATCACAGCAGAAGCGAGCCACCTGATACGTCAATATGCGTCCCCTACCTGAAAGTGTCAGATATCGATGTGATCTGGTGCATAGGTGCCACCCTGTAGCAGTAAAACTGCTATAGGATGTACCTGAAGCAGTTATAAAGGATTTCTAACAGCTTCTATCTGCCTAACTGCCACCATTTTCCAAGAAAATTGTGGAAGTGAGGCAGATATTCTATGCAGAAAATATATAGACATATGCACTTACCTCAAATTAACTGAAAGTATTAATTCCTAAAGCTCCATATTTATGAACATAACAGCTGACCTGTTCTCTTTCTGGTAAAATCCCCATGCCAATGGGAAAGCAAGTAATTCTCAATGGTACATATTAACCACTTGCTTACTGGGCACTTAAACACCCTTCCTGCCCAGACCAATTTTCAGCTTTCGGTGCTCTCACAATTTGAATGACAATTACTCAGTCATGCAACACTGTACCCAAATTAATTTTTTGTCCTTTTTTTCCCACAAATAGAGCTTTCTTTTGGTGGTATTTGATCACCTCTGGGGTTTTTATTTTTTGAAAAAAGACCGAGAATTTTGAAAAAAAAAGCATATTTCTTTGTTTCTGTGACAGAATTATGCAAATTATTATTTTTTCTTCATTAATTTTGGACACAATTTATACTGCTACATATCTTTGATAAAAATAACCCAAATTAGTGGATATTATTTGGTCTTTGTGAAAGTTAGAGAGTCTACAAGCTGTGGTGCGAATCGCACAAAATTGATCACATCTGATGTACTGGTGGCCTATCTCGCTTCTTGTGACCCGAACAAGTCAGGAAAGTACAAATACCCCCCAAATGACCCCTTTTTGGAAAGTAGACATTCCAAGGTATTTAGTAAGAGGCATAGTGAGCTTTTTGATGTTGTCATTTTTTCCCACAATTCTTTGCAAAATTAAGATTTTTCATTTTTTTTTCTCCACAAAATTGTCATTGTAATAGGTTATTTCTCTCACGTGGCATGTGTATACCACAAATGACACCCCCAAAAAATTCTGCTACTCCTCCTGAGTATTACAATACCACATGTGTGGGACTATTTCACAGCCTGGCCACATAGAGAGGCCCAACATGCAGGTAGCGCCATCATGTGTTCTAGGAACATAAATTACACATCTAACTTGTTGACTATTTATTACACTTTTGAAGCACCAGGACAATGACACGTGACACTGATGACAGATGGCACTGGTACGTGGCAATGATGACACTTATACGTGGCACTGATGACACGTGGCACTGATGACAGATGGCACTAATATGTGGCACTGATGACAGATGGCACTAATATGTGGCACTGATGACACGTGGCACTTACACGTGGCACTGATGACAGATGGCACTAATACATGGCACTAATACGACGCACCGATGACGCGTGACACTGATGACAGATGGCACTGATAAGTGACATTGATGACACGTGACACTGACAACAGATGGCACGTGACACTGACAGGTGGCACTGATGACAAATGGCACTGATACGTGGCACTGATGACAGATGACACTAATACGTGGCACTGATGACAGATGGCACTATGTGGCACTGATGACACATGTCACTGATGACAGATGGCACTTATACATGGCACTGATGACAGATGGCACTGGGGACAAATGGCACTGACAACAGGTGGCACTGGGGGCAGGTGGCACTGGGGGCAGGTAGCACTGGGGTGGATGGCACTGGGGGCAGGTAGCACTGGGGTGGATGGCACTGGGGGCAGGTAGCACTGGGGTGGATGGCACTGGGGTGGATGGCACTGGGGCGGATGGCACTGCTGGGGGCGGATGGCACTGCTGGGGGCGGATGGCACTGCTGGGGGAGGATGGCACTGCTGGGGGAGGATGGCACTTTTTTTTTTTTTTACTCGAGGCAGAACGGCTGCCGCTGCAGCCGTTCATCTCTCCCCTCTCACACTGTCTGTGTGAGGAGGGAGAGCGGCGCTGAGAGATGATCTCATATGTTTACATATGAGATCATCTCCCATTGGACACGCTGATCACGCTGTAAACGGCCGCTGTGATTGGCCCGGGGGACACGGCAAACACCGAACTTCCGCGATGCGCGCCCGCGGCGGCGCGCATTGCGGAAGTAAACATCAGGACGTCCAGGGACGACCACCCGGACGAACGCGCCTGCTCTACGGCCGTCATTCGGCTATAGGGCGGGTGCGAGGTGGTTAACATACAGTATATTTACCAAAGATGATTTTTGTGTAAACCATGCCTTTGTAATGGTATCAAAGATTAGTTGTTATTGAAAAAGAAAAACAAATAAGTCCTTGGGACTGATTGATAGTCTATATCAGCCAACTGCTCGAAATTTTTAATGGGAAATCCCAGGCAAAACATAAAACTTGTTAGAAATATATAATGTCAAAAGTAATTTCCTTATGTCTGCTTTTTCATTTTGAATGCAGTGTGGGTAACATTTAGGGCCTGTAGTGGAAAAAAGAGGGTCATCCCCTTTCTAGTTAAACCCTTTTTCTAATATAATTATTTTTCACCTAGAAAAAAAGAATGAAGAAAGTGAGCGAACATTTCTTGAATACTGCAATGCAGAAGATACGTGTCAGTGTTGTTTTCCACCTTAAAACATTACCATGCAATGTTCTGTAATAAAGATTTAAACAGGGCAATGTTTCTCTAATTAATAAAGTTGTTAATGAAATTAACAGCTGTTGAAGGTATCACATTCCAGACTGTACACTTTTTTTGGTGAGATCCCAGAGGACTTTCGTGCTTCATGAATATAATTTGACAAAACCTAACTCAGCCACTTCTAATTTACAGCAGCTCACCTCTGACTCTCTTGTACTTTTGTCTAATAAAAAATTTAGCGTATATCCTGAACAGAAATAGTTGCCTTGATTTCCAATGTGCTTGACAATAGCATTCTATTCCAGTCACGTCACTGAGGTCTATTTACAGGCTGCTTAGCATCAGCGCACTACGTCTGAGCAAGACATGAATCTTATCCTGTACCTTGTTCTGGATTTTTCATTGTGAATTCAATTTGTCTGCTTCTTTTATTTAGTTCATTGGTCCCACTACCAGTTTTTTAATATGTGATGAATAGCAGAAGGTGCTGCAAAATGCCATGCGGAATAGAAATTTGTTTGCGTCAAAGTGTTAGAACTTGGAAATGTTCCATATTCGGGGATAGAAATTTGCAGAATCACTAGTAAAGCAATTAGCATATATGGCTCTTTAAATGTACCCTATATAAACCTGAGCTCCCACCTGGAGGGGACAGGATAATGGACATTTGATGGTGTCATTAATTGTAAGTTAGAGAGGGGAAGTGGTGTGATCTAAGTGCGATATAAAATGTATTGGAGTGAAAGACAATTGCCAACTTACACAAACAGTTAAAACAACTAATAGGACCTCTGGTGATAATCTTCAGCATAGCAGGAGATCTTGGTAAAAGTTAAGACACTAGGTGGGCTGGTGGGTAATATGGTACATAATAATGGTACATAAGAAATATTGTTTTTTTTTTATTTATTACCACAGACTGCAGCTAGCTCAGGTAAGTGGAGTAGCGTTTTTTGAGCGAACAGTTGGCTCCAAGTAAAAGTTTGTCCCTAACATTGGCTTTTTGCCTGTTAGGTTAACATCTGAATTAGTAGGAGGTTTAACCATTTGTTCAGCCCTCTGAATGCCCCACAATGCACTGTGCACTGCACAATGCATTCTAAGCCCTGATTGGCTATAGCAATGAAGGCTTTTCCCAATCAGGTCACAGAGCACTGTCAGAACCATGATTGGAGAAAGTCATGATGACTTAGTCCAATCATAGCTCATTGCTCATAGACCCACCTCAAAGTATAAAAAGCTTCCTTCCCAGAGGAGGCATTTGTAGTGTGATGTTGAAGTGTGCTATTGTGATTCTATTGCAGTATAGAGTGTCAGTGTAATGTGAATTTAGCGATAGTGCAGCATCAGTGTAGTGCATCCGTGAAGTTTCCTGTAGTGTCAGTGTAGTGCAGCTGTGTGGCTTTACTGCAGTGTTTTGAAGTGTGTTAGAATAGTGTGTGAGGGCAGTTTTAATGCAGTGTATCATAGTGCTTCAGTGCAGTTTTAATGCAGTGTGTTGTAGTGTCTCAGCGTAGTTTTAGTGCAATTTATTGTAGTGTGTCAGTGCAGTTTTACTGCAGTATATTGAAGTGCGTCTGTGTAGTTTTACTGCAGTTTATTAAAGGGCATCAGTGCAGTTTTACTGCAGTGTATTGTAGGGCATCAGTGCAATTTTACTGCAGTAAATTGTAGCACATTAGTGCAGTTTTACTGCAGTATATTGTAGTGTGTCAGTGCAGTTTTACTGCAGTATATTGTAGTGTGTCAGTGCAGTTTTACTGCAGTATATTGTAGTGTGTCAGCGCAGTTTTACTGCAGTATATTGCCATGTGTCAGTGCAGTTTTACGGCAGTATATTGTAGTGCGTCAGTATAGTTTTACTGTAGTATATTGTAGTGAATCAGTGCAGTGTTACTGCAGTATTTTGTAATGTGTCAGTGCTGTTTTAGAGCAGTATATTGTAGTGCATCAGTGCAATTTTACTGCAGTATATTGTAGTGCATCAGTGCAGTTTTACCACAGTATATTGTAGTGTCAGTGAAGTTTTATTGCAGTATATTGTAGTGCCTCAGTGCAGTTTTACTGCAGTATATGTGTCAGTGGAGTGTGTGTAGTATACCCCCTTTTTTTTGATTGCTGCGTGTTTTCTTTTTCTTTTTTGTACTGTGCCTGTCCCCTTTTTTTTAAATGGTGAGGCACAGTTTTTTCTGATTGTGGTACTGTTTTTCCCCTTTTTTTTTATAGTTTTGACATTTCTGTCAGCGGCAGTCTTCAAGATTAAAGTGCACCAAACACCACTTTCCATTGATTAACGTGCATCCAATTGCACATTTCCCTGTCTCTAGTACATTTCGGTAATAAGCTCCCCCATCATATCTGGGAGACCAACAAAGAGAGGCAGACATTCCGATAACACAGCAGCATCTGTGTCCACTGGAGAAGGTAGACCGTGTCCGTTCTCAGGCAGGGCACCATTTTCTCTGTTTAGTGTTGTTGCCCATGCTATTCAGTCACAGCATGCAGAGGGGGTGATGGATTGTCTCACTAAACCATTCTCATCCTCATCCTCTATCACCCAAGCAGAGGCTAGTGCACAGTCCACCGCAGTTGCCAGAGTAGTTGCAAGAGAAGTTGGGTACCACATACTTGACAAGGCATTTAACATCACACCACACCAAAAGCACCTAAAAGCCACACAAAAGGGACACAATTCTTCTCCTCCTCACTAAGGATGAGCCCGATGTTCGAGTCAAACGTAAGTCTTACTCCAATATTGGGCTGTCACCAAATTAAGAACATTATGGGGTGTTCACGGGAAATTTGAGCGCCCACAGAACGCCCCATAATGAACGGCGAGACCGTGAATGCACTGCGGGATCGCAGTGTATTAACGCCTGCTAATTGGCCAAAGTATGCACCTGACCTGCATGCTTTGGCCAATCACAACACGCTCTGCTGTGAGAGCCATGATTGGCTAAAGCCAGGTTGCCTTTGGTCCATGCCCCACACTAGGTTAGGCTGCTTACATAGCAGCCCTACATAGGGGGTTATTTACTAAAGGAAAATTCCCTTTGCACTGAAAGTGCACTTGAAAATAAAGTAGCTGTAGATCCGAGGGGGGCATGCAAGGAAAATAAAAAACAGCATTTTAGCTTGCACATGATTGTATGATAAACTCAGCAGAGCTTCCCCTCATTTCAGATATACCCCTTAGATTTAGAGTGACTGCACTTCCAAGTGCACTTTCAGTGCAATTTCAAGTGCACTTGCAGTGCAAAGTGGATTTGTCTTTTGTAAATAACTTGCATAGTTTTATGAATGAGAGCAGCAAAATTACATTTGTAAAGGAAAAAAATGTCATTTAAAATTGCTCACGACTGTAATGTATTGCCAATCCCGGCAATATAGATAAAAATCATTAAAATAAAAAGGCATGGGTCCCCTCCAGTCCATTACCAGGTCCTTTGGGTCTGGTATGGATATTAAAGGGAACCATGTGCCAAAATTTAAATTTAATTTAAATTTAAATTATTAAAGGGGGCTTCCAGACTCCGATAAGCCCCTCGCCCAGAGACCGAACAACCACTGGGCAAGGGTTATGGGGATGAGGCCCTTGTCCCATTGACATTGGAACAAGGGACCCCAAAACACCCTCCCCACGTTGAAAGCATGTGGCCTGGTATGGTTCAGGAGGGAGGTGGGATCGCTCTCACCCCCCCCTTTTTCCTGCGGCCTGCCAGGTTGTGTGCTCGGATAAGGGTCTGGTATGGATTTTGGGGGGCCCGTGTAATTTTTTTAAAATTTTGGCGCGGGGTTCCCCTTAAAATCCATACCAGACCTGAAGGCCCTGGTATGGATTTGGGGGCACGTCATTTTCTTTTTTAAATTTTGGTGCAGGGTTCCCCTTAATATTAATAACAGACCCAAAGCGCCTGGTAATGGATGGGGGGACTCGCACTGTTTTTTTTCCAATGATTTTTATCTATATTGCCGGAACCTGACAATATATTATAGCTGCAAGCAATTTTAAATTATTTTTTTCCTTTAGTAGTGTCATTTTGCTGTGGTACTGTTCTAAACACGTGAAATATGCGCTACTTTACAGGTAGACTAAGAATACCCCAGGCACGATATTTAATGAAATATTACATTTTTATTGTTTGACTTTAAGCTTTTTTTAAATCATTGCTGCTAAAAAAAATGCTTTTTTTTAAACTTTTTTTGTATTGGTACATGTCCCCTGGGGCAAGACCCATGTCCCAAACACTTTTTATGGCAATAACTTGCAAGTAAGCCTTTAAAATTAGCATTTTTCATGTTCCTCTCCCATAGACTTTTTTTTGCCTGTTCGCAAGTTATGGTGTGAACCAACCAGGGGGTGTTCGACTCATTCCTACTCCTCACCTTTCAGGTCTACCCGGCTATATCTCATGACCTCTCAGCTGCCCCCACTGGCAGGGATGATGATATAGCAGGTCCTTGCAGCACTCCTGCCAGCAGCACACCACCAGCTATAGGGTATAGCAGGTAAATTTCTCTGCCCTAACTGCTGCAGCGAACAAAAAATACATTCCCTGCTACCCACATGACCAGCGTCTAAATTCCAGCTTTTTCAAGCTGCTGGCTTTTCAATTAATACCTTTTTCATCTGGTGGATTCTGCCTCCTTCCATGGATTTTCAGAATGTGCTGTACCACAATACCAGGTTCCCAGTCACTATTTCTTTGTACGTAAGGTCATTCCAGCTCTGTACCATCACATGGAAGGAAATGTCGTAGCATTGTTTGGCAAAGCAGTCAGCAGCAAGGTCCGTGTTACTGTTGAAATGTGGTCCAGCAAGCATGGTCAGGGATGCTACTGTATATTTTGTTCACAGCACACTAGATAACTCTGCTTGCAACTAGGGATGCAGGACAGGGCTCAGTGCTGAAGTGTTTGTTTTGCCTCCACGTCTCCATTCAGCTAGTGGTGATGTGAGGTTTGTCTCCTCCACCCCTTCTTCCTCCCTGACCTTCTCTGATCAATTGTTCTATGAACAAGTCAGGCTAAAAGATGGCCATGCAGTGCTTCAGTTGGTCTGCCTAAGGGACAGGAGCCACACTGGAGCAGAGAATCTTTCAGGTCTGCAGGGGCAGGCTCAGAGGTGGTTCATGCCATGCCATCTTGATCCAGGAATGGTGGTGTGCGATAATGGCACTAATGTCCTGTTTGTCCTTCGACAGGGAAAGTTTACACATGTGCCATGCCTGGCCCATGTCCTCAATTTGGTGGTGCAGCACATCCCATTGGCAGCATCTGCATCATATGGTAGAAGATTATCTAGGGGTGAAAACAGACATAGAGAGCTTTCCGGACGACAATCCACTGGGTTTATTGGGTCATGCGAATAGACCACTGGTCAGAACTTGCCTAGTATGCAATTGAGCTGCTGGGCTGCCTTCCATCCAACGTGCTTTCCAAATGAACATTCAATGCTGCCAGAGGTTTTGTGACAGATAAAAGAGTGCATCTGTCAACAGACTCTGTTGACTGGCTGCAATTTAGCAAAATTATCATTCCTGGATTAGCAGTAGCTATCAAGCCCCTGATGCCGATGTCGCCAATTAAGTGTTTTTGGGCTGTGGAATCTCTGTCTAGGCTACCTAGCTTTGTGGGTGTTGATCTTATCTGGAAGAAATTTTTTGGTATAGGTTTCATGGGCACAATTAACACCCAAAGCCCAATTTTTCCACCATTGTTTGATTGGGGCATATAATTTACATTTTTTTACAGCAAGGTCAATTCTTGCTTTCATCAACAGTACCTCTATAGGGTTACGATTTGAATGCTCCACCAACAACCAAAGCCCAATTTTTCTGCACCTGTTACTTCTATCCAAGGTCTGCAAAGCAGACAGCAGACAGCAAAATGAATTAAAAAAATCTCTAATCTTGTTCCCAGTGCGCTACATTGTGGCCTCATCATACAGATTGGCTCCCCAAGCTGTTTTTCACAAAATAAAATAAAAACTTGCAGGGAAAATAAAAAAAAATTCTTCATAAATGTAATTTTTGCTGCAGAGGTTTCTATACATGGTACAAATGTGCCACTTTACAGGCAGACCCCCCAGGCACTATATTTAAATACATTTTTTCATTTTTATTGTTTCACTTTAAGCATCATTAAATTGCTGCTCATTTAAAAATGATCTTTTTTAAAAACGTTTTTGCATTAAAACATGTCCCCCAGGGCAGTACCCAGACCCCATACCCTTTGAATGCACAATAACTTGCATATAAATGCTTCAAAATGGGCACTTTTGATCTTTCCAGCTCGGATCCCATAGACTTTAATGGGGTTTATTGTTTGGCTCTGAACTTTTGCTATGTTTGAACCAGGGCATTTTTGGCCCATCTTTAATGTGGAACAAAAAATAGCCTGGTCATTAGGGGGCAAATCCTTCTGGAGCTGAAGTTGTTAACAGATTATTTTTTATTAGTATTTTTTATTTAGTATTTTTCTTTAGCCGATAACTCATTGGTTGTTAAGGATGCCATGGCTAGCCCCACACCTTAACAAACGTCTTACTCTGCAAACTGATTGGGCAGAGCTTTGCTCATTCAGGGTGCAGAATGAACTGTGCAGCGCTATGTGCATTGCAGGGTGTTTGTCGGGCGAACACATGGTAAACGCCCTAAAACAGGCAAATGTTCAGCCTGAACTAATGCTCGGGCAGAACCGTTCATCCATCCCTACTGTTCCATGCCTGGCACATGTCCTCAATTTGATGGTGCAGCACTTCCCATTGGCAGCATCTGCATCATTTGTGGAGAAACATCTAGGGTGAAAACAGACATGGAGAGCTTTCCAGTGGATAATTCACTGGTGGTGCAGCATTTCTTAAGCAGGTACCCAGGGTTGGAAGATCTGCTAAAGAAGGCCACAAGAGTCTTTACTCATTCCAGGCTGTCATTCACAGCCAGTGCTTGTTTCGCTGAAATTCAGCAGGAATTCCACCTACCCATAAAGCGCCTGATTTGTGACATGCTCACCAGGTGGAACTCAACTTTGACAATGCTGCAGTGGCTGCACATGCAGCAGAGGTCCATCAATGAGTGCCTGTGTGAGTATGGCTCAATGACAGCCTCATGCCAATGGCTGCTGATAAATGATACTTGCACTGTACTGTCACCATTTGAGGAGGCAACAAAGATGGTGAGCCGTGACAATGCATGTATCAGTGACACAATCCCTCTTGTTTTGCTGCTGGAGCAGACTCCACGTTGCATTTTGGACAGAGCACTTGACACAGAGCAATGGGAGGAAGAGGAAGACTTCCTTTCCTCTCAAGGCCTGCTTTATGCAGACACCATTCTTGCAACGCCACACAACACACAAGAGGATGAGGAGGAGGAGGAAGATTCTGGCAGTTGTGGAGTAATTGAAGCATAGGAAGACCTATGTCAACCCTTAACAGATGGTTTTTCATCCCTGGAACCCTTGGGAGTAGTATGTAGCTGGAAGGAGGCAGTTTCAGATATCGTAATCCTCAG
Source organism: Lithobates pipiens (assembly GCF_037356315.1). Lineage (NCBI taxonomy): Eukaryota > Metazoa > Chordata > Amphibia > Anura > Ranidae > Lithobates > Lithobates pipiens. Next base: position 221,338,343 of record NW_027507785.1, on the reverse strand, counting down.
TAACTCCAATGACTCATGTCTCTGAAAACTTGTGGTGCATCTGGTTCCTCATTCTTCATAGACTGCAAAAGGACCTGAGATTACGTGACATCAAGAAGAAGGATCACTATTATGCCGCGCACACACGTAGCCGTCTATCCGACGGACTTAGACTGGCGGACTTCCCGCCAGACTGTCCGTCTGACTTTCCGAACGGGCTACTTGCCCACACACGGCACTTTTTCAGTGGACTAATACGGCGTACTAAGTCCGCCGTACTATCCGCCCTACTTTTGAAATGAACGGACTCGCCCACACACGCGGAGGAAAGTCTGCTCATTTCGAGCGCGTCTCCAGGTAGGCAGGGCCCACGAAGGAGACGCCGCTGGCCCCGCCACCTGGTATGGACTTAAAGGGGAACCCCAACACCGAAATCGGCGTAGGGGTCCCCCCCAAGTCCACAACAGACCCTTGTCCGAGCACGCTACCCGGCCGGCCAGGAAAGGAGGGGCGAGCAAGCCCCCCCAGCCGTACCAGGCTGCGTGCCCTCAACATGGGGGGTGCCTTGGGGAAGGGGGGCCGCGCGGCCCCCCACCCCAAAGCACCTTGTCCCCATGTTGATGAGGACAAGGGCCTCTTCCCGACAACCCTGGCCGTTGGTTGTCGGGGTCTGCGGGTGAGGGGCTTATCGGAATCCGGAAGCCCCCTTTAATAAGGGGGCCCCCAGATACCAGCCTACCCCTACCCATTCACCTGTAAAATAAAGTACAAAAAAAACACAACACACAAGATAAAATAATTTATTGCACAGCTCCGGGGGTCTTCGGTCTTAGGGGGTCTTCTCGCCGGACTCCTCCGCTATCTTCTTGTAGCTCTTTTGCTAGCGGAGGAGTCCGGCTTTCTTCCTCGCCACCGGCCTCTTCTCCCGACTTCGGGGGTCTTGTCCCCCTCTTCGGTTCTTCTGCCGGGCCACCACGCCTTTCTTATAGCTCTTCTACAGGCGGTGGCCCGGTCTTCTGTCGCCACCGCCGCCGCCGCCGCCAGTTCTTCTTCTTCTTCTTCTCCTTCTTCTCCTGGAGATGTTGACTCGAAGCTCTCTCCGGTCGCAATGCCAGGGACTTGCTGCGCGGGGACTTATATAGGGACAATGGGCGGGGTCATCAGTTGATGTCACATGGGTTGATGTCACATGGTGACCCCCCGCCCCCTTACGATGTCACAGTCCCGGAGGATGCTGGAACTGTTGCCATGTGACATCAACCCATGTGACATCAACCGATGACCCCGCCCCCTGTCCCTATATAAGTCCCCGCACAGTGCGTCCCTGGCATTACGGCCCGAGAGAGCTTCGAGTCAACATCTCCAGGAGAAGAAGGAGAAGAAGAAGAAGAATGGAAGGTGGCGGCGGCGGAGGCGGCGGCGACAGACGGGAAGAGGCCCTTGTCCTCATCAACATGGGGACAAGGTGCTTTGGGGGGGGCGTGCGGCCCCCTTCCCCAAGGCACCCTGCCATGTTGAGGGCACGCGGCCTGGTAGGGCTCAGGAGGGGGGGGGGGGCGCTCGCTCGCCCCCTTTCCTGGCCGGCCGGGTAGCGTGCTCGGACAAGGGTCTGTTGTGGACTTGGGGGGACCCCCACGCTGATTTTTTCGGCGTTGGGGGTTCCCCTTTAAGTCCATACCAGGTGACGGGGCCAGCGGCATCTCCTTCACGGGCCCCGCCTACCTGGAGACCCGCTCGAAATGAGCGGACTTTTCTCCGGGCGGGAAAAGTCCGTTCATTTCAAAAGTACGGCGGACTGGCACACACACGGCCGAATTGTCCGCCGAAATGCGAGTCCGGCGGGAAGATTGGAGTGCAAAACTACTTTCTAAGTCCGCCGTACTTTCGGGTCAAAAAAGTATGCCGGAGGCTACACACGGGGGGATTGTCCGGCGGACTTCAGTTTGCCAGACTTTTACACCCGCTTGTTTGATCGTGTGTACGCGGCATTAGTTGGCAATCCTCTTTAAAGCGGGAGTCCACCGGGACTCCGCGTTTTTTTTTTTTTTTTTTTTAAAAGCCAGCAGCTACAAATACTGCAGCTGCTGACTTTTAAATAGTGACACTTACCTGTCCAGCGCGCCCGCGATGTCGGCACCCGAAGCCGATCGCTCGCTCGGCTGCCGGGTCCCGCCACCATCTTGGGTATGGGAATCAGGAAATGGAGCCTTTCGGCTTCATTTCCCGGTTCCCTACTGCGCATGCGCGAGCCGCGCGGCGCAATCCGGACGGTCCCCGCTGCCTCTGGGAGCTGTGTGTTTCCCAGCAGGCAGCGGGGCACTTGCTGAAGGGGGCGGGCGCTGCGGAACGTACGCCCCGTTCCGCAGAGAGCTAGCCCGGAAGTGGGTGCAGTTACCTGGATTATCCAGGTAACTGAACCCCCCTCCCCCCTGAAAGGTGCCGATTGTGGCGCCGGAGGGGGGGGGATTCCGATGAGCGGAGGTCCATTTTAGGGTGGACCTCCGCTTTAACCACTGTTACAAGGGGAAAGTCTCAGAACTCATCCCGTCCCTACAGAGGGAGCAGAAAATGAAATCTCTTGAGGACACCTTAAAGAGGAGTTTATATACTGTCTTTCCCAACTCTGATAGGATACAGTCTCATGGAAAACATAGTTTTGAGTCTTCTTTTGGTCAAGAGAGAAGTGGAGGAGAAGGGAGCCTTAGTGATGCATCACAATTTTTTTTAGGCCTCAGCACCCAGGGCTGTCAGCGTCCACATGCCATAGGCAGTGTCTGCATCATATGGTGGAACATTATCTAGGGGCAAAAACAGACAAGGAGAGCATTCCAGTTGGTGATCCACTGTGTTACTGGGTCATGAGAATAGACCACTGGTAGAACTTACCCAGTATGCAATTGAGCCGCTGGGCTGCCGTGCATCCAGTGTGCCTTCCAAATGGGCATTCGGTGTTTCCTGATGTTTTGTGTCAGACAAAAGAGTGCATATATCCACAGACTTCGTTGACTGGCTGACATTTATCAGAGTAATTAATTCCTGGATTAGCAGCAGCTATCAAGCCCCTGGTGCCAATGCCACAGATTAAGAGTTTTTGGGTTATAGAATCTCTGCAAGACTGTCCAGGATGCTTAGCTTTGTGGGTGTTGATTTTATCTGGAAGAAATTGTTTGGTATAAGCTTCATAGGCACGATTAACACCCAAGGACCACCTTTTCCACCACTGTTTTGCGAGGACACATCATTTAAATTTTTGACACCAAGGCCAATAATTGCTTTCACCAGTGTACCTCTATAGGGCTAAAATGTGAAGGCACTACCAACACCTAAAGCCCAATTTTTCTGCACCTGTTACTTCTGTCCAAAGTCTGCGAAAGAGACTCCAGAATTTATCCAAACAAATCTCTAATCTTGCTCAGAGTGCACTAAATTGTGGGCTCATCATAAAGTCATTAATGCTGCAGCGGGTTCTATAAATGGTACAAATGTGCCACATTGCAGGCAGACTAGGTGGACCCCCAGGCACTATATTTAAAGGAATTTTTCATGTTTATTATTATTTCAAATTTTTATGATAATACTTTAAGCATCAGTAAATCACTGCTCATTTTGACCACTTAAGGACCGAGCCTCTTTCTGCTAGAAAATTACTTAGAACCCCAAACATTATATATATTTCTCTAACACCCTAGAGAATAAAATGGCTTTCATTGCAATACTTTCTGTCACACCGTATTTGCGCAACGGTTTTACAAGCGCACTTTTTTTGGAAACTTTTTGAATAAAAAAATAAGTCAAAAGTAAATTTAGTGCAATTTTTTTTTATATTGTGAAAGATACTGTTATGCCGAGAAAATTGATACCCAACATGTCATGCTTCAAAATTGCGCCCGCTCGTGGAATGGTGACAAACGTTGACCTTTAAAAAATCTCCATAGGCGACGTTTAAAAAATTCTACAGGTTGCATGTTTTGAGTTACAGAGGAGGTCTAGTGCTAGCATTATTGCTCTTACTTTACTGATTGTAATGATACCTCACACGTGTGGTTTGAACACCGTTTTCATATGCGGGCGCTACTCACGTATGCTTTCGCTTCTGAAGCAAGCTCTGCGGGACAGGGCGCGTTTAAAAATGTAAACATCCCTTGCAATAGAGAAACAGCATGACAGGACCTCCTTAAATATGAGATATGGGGTTAAAAAGACCTCAGATCTCATATTTATACTAAAATGCAATAAAAAAATGTTGTCTTTTTTTTAAAATGGCCCTTTAAGAGCTATGGATGGAAGTGAAGAAGAGGATACCAGGGTTATGGCAGTTAGCTTCTGCCATAACAACAATATTCCTTTTCAAAGTAGTAATGTAAAACTGCGTCCATAAGTGGTTAAAATTATGTTTTTTTCCAACTTTTTTCATTGATTTATGTCCCCCATAACCACTGTATGTCCAAGCACTTGCATATAAGCCTTCAAAATTGCATCTTTTGATTTGTCTAGTTCGGGTCACATAGACTTCAGTGGGGTTCGTTAATTGGTTCCGAACTTTTGCAATGTTCCAAAGTTGTGCCGTGAACCGAACCGGGGGTTGTTTGGCCCATGCATATTCACTAGTGAGACCAGAGGGTAACACCCCAAACACCATAACAAAAACAGGGATTTGAACCATACAGTATCTGAAAGTCACAAGCAATTGTTCACTAAATACAACAGTCCCTAGAATAATTCAGAATCCGGTCCAAGTATCCATCAGTAATATACATTAATAACATTGCCACCACATCCGGTACTACTCCGTGGGTTCCAGAAATACTATCACCAGATACCCTGCCCCAGGCAGCATCTATCAATACCACAACCTCTCCAAATCCCAGTGCTACATCCTTTACTGTCCACCCTATCACAAAAGCACAAAGCCTCCAGTGACACTGGGTACCAAACCAGATGTATCTACTTTTGCTCTAGCAACACAAGCACCAAATATCGCATGACACCTCTCCCCCAGAATTAGTTATTGGTGATGATATCACTGCCCCTCTACTGCTTACCCTACCACCACATCCAGCTATTTTTTAAGACTTCCCCTCTCCAACCTGCTAAAGAGAAAGCATACAGAAGAGGAAGGAGAGGTGGAAAATGGAAACACTACAATAAAGGACAAAAGAGAAATACGTTCACCACAAACCTTTTCAATCTCTCTATATAGTCTTTATCTGAAAAAAAAAAAGACTCCCCTCCTCAGCAAAGACTTCAGCTTTGCCCCATCTATCAAAGTGAACCAGTTCACTATTTTCAAGTATCTTAATAGATTCATTAGAAATCTCATCGAAAAATGCTTCTACAACATGAAACCTACACAAAATGAAACATTTGAGCTTGAAGTCCAGAGATACTATTATTTCTCCTCTTTGCACATTGGAGGAGTTGTTTACCTATTCACTATCTGCTTTCACAGGAGGACTTCTTGAACTGTATATTACTGTGCAACATTTTATATTATTGTGCAACACTTTTCTCCATACAAATTTAGAATCCTTCTACCAGGTAGTCTATGCAGAACTACTAGCTATGTGTGATCCAAAACTCTCCAAATCCAAACACTCATGATCCAATGTTACAATAAAATAAAGCTAGGCCCTGAGGAAACTATTCAATAACCACAACTTCATAATTAAAACTGCAGACAAGTGTGGGGGGATTGTTATCTAAGACAGATCCGAGTACCTTAGGGAGTCCTACTGTTTACTTTTGGATAATAATACATACCACAAATTACCCAAAGACCCCAGCTTTGAGTTTACATTTGAACTTTGTGACAAAAAAGAAGATATAATCAACACAAATGACGTAGTATTTCTGATCAAAGAGTGCTTTAACATCTCATATCCCTATCATCTCCCAAAGCTGCACACAAATTCCACTAATCCCCCAGAGTGACCAATTCTAGTGTCCATGGATAATGTGACCTGTGGGCTGTGCTTGTATGTTGACCATTTCCTATGGCCTTTGGTCACCTCCCTAGACTTTTATATCAGGGATAGTGCCCGCCTTCTGGAAAACCTGCAAATGTATACATGGCAGCCCTCTCTAGATGTGTCTCTCTATACGTGTCTTAATTCTATACATCCATCCTCCCATGACAGTGGTCTTCAGGCTGTTAACCACTTCCCATTCACTGAAATAATCGCAATGTTTGACAGGCTAGCATTTATTATAGAGGTTTTTCTGGAGCATAACTACTTGGAAATCCAGGGCAGTTTCTACCTCCAGATGACTGGCACAGCCATGTAATCTCACTTTAGCCCTTGCTATGCCAACCTTGCCATGGGGTATTGGAACTCCTCCGTATATGTGCACGTAACCCCTTTGCTTGCCATATCATCTTCTATTGGAGGTATATAAATGCTGTCATCATCATTTGGGATGGCCCTTGGTCACTGGTAACTGAATTTGCCCAACATTGCAACAACAACACTTTTGGCCTTTCTTTCACATATGTCTGTGACAAACACTCATTGGTCTTCTTGGATTTGGAGGTTGGCTCGGATGATCATAACATCATTACTTTTCCAGCTGCCACCATTCCAAGTGTATAAAAAAATATATCGAAGACACAATTTCACAGGTTAGCCCAGAAATGTCCTAGAGGGACTACAAACATCAGTGCAAAACCCTTATCAACAAATTTGTAGACAAGAGTACCCTCAAGATCTAGTTTAGGAGGCCTACTCCCATATCTTAGTCCCCCCAAAAATTTAAAAAGGGTAAAGAGGGTGCACACTATTTCACGAACAGTACTGTCAAATGGAGAGGATTTTTTTCAAAACATTGGTTCATACTTCTACATGACCCACATTTAAAGATCGCCATTCCCCCAAAAAAACTAATTTTCATATTAAAAAGCCCCATGCATTAAAAGGAAAAGTGCTTATAGTCACTGCCCCTTCCAAGCCAACTGTGGAAGCCAGAAAATGTTTGGAGACTTCAGGCGCATATATCACTGCAGGAAGCTGAATTGCTCTGGTGATATATAAAAAAAGTTTAATTTCTTAATCTACCATAGTACCCACCTAGTGTGTTTGCTTGTATTAAGTTGTTCTGCTATGCTGAATATTACCACCAGAGGCACTAACCTATTGGTGAGTGAGTTTTTTTTAAACAGATTGTGCAACTTGCAAATTATCTTTCACTCCCATAAATATGTTTTATTTATCGAAGAAAAAACATTCTGCGCATACACATTAAACAGACTTCAAAACCTTCAAAAGGCTGAATGCTGATACATTATAAATAAATGTTTTGTTAAAATGTTTTCTGAAACTGATACTTCCAAGAATGTCCATTTGTTGTGCCCTTCACACCGGTCAGTGGTTCCTCCTACACTGGCACTGATATTGCTACAGAACATAGATGTTCGACAGAAGGCACCACTGAGGACTGTGGGAGGTATATCTTATCAACACTCGACATTTCAGGAAGTGTCAGGCCGCGTACACACGGGCGGACTGTTCGCCAAACTTTGTCCGCTGAACAGTGTTTGGGCGGACAGTCCGCTCGTGTGTGGGCTTTCAGCGGACAGTTTCAGCGGACAGTTGGACGGACAAGTTTTTCGGAATTTCCGAAAAACTGTCCGCTGAAACCTTGTTTCAGCGAACAGCCTGCTCGTGTGTAGGCTTGTTCGTCAAACAAAGTTGCGCGCATGCTCAGAAAGGATTTTCACGCCGAAAGCTATAATGCAGTGTATAGGACGTCGTATTTTTCGTCCCGTCGTACGTGCCGTTCACGTCATCGCGCACGGTTTCAGCAAACTGTTCGTCCGTCGTGTGTGGCCATGTCCGTCCATGCTAAGTTTGAGCGGACTGTTTGCCGAAACTGTTGGACGGACAAAGTTGGGCGAACAGTCCGCGCGTGTGTACGCGGCCTCAGATTCAGAAGACACTTCAGCAGTCATTTACAAAAGATTAGTTACATGCTTTCACTTTATTCTTTTAAAGGGTGTGAACGTTATATAAGCTACAGATCCACTTTAAAATCTGATATTGAAAACACAGGTCATAATTTGTTGTTATTGAACATTTTTACTATGTCTAATCAGAATGCCATCAGTCACTGCAATCATCTCATTAGTGAATGAAAAAAAAATGAGTGAAATGAGAAATGTTTGCATTTTTTGGGCATCTTAAAGCCTTTATTTTAATTGAGTGGTAAGGGACCACTGAGGAAACTTCCTATTACTTCCTGTCCTGGTTATAATATTCACCTTGACCAGGTTTTCTCAGGCAAGGTTTCTCAAGAGGTTGCTGGAATATCAACAGGGCTTCCTTCAACAGTGGCAAATGGGTCTCCTGCCTGATGATACCTGCATAGTTCTGATGTTGACATCGCTAAGTGAGACCAGTAGAGTCTGCATTCTCATCTCCCAAATAAGTAACCACTGACAAATTATATTTTAACCGTCAGTTGGTCGAGGTCTTCTCACTAATCGCCAAAACAAGGGGCATTCTTTCTCCACCTCACCACCAGTGTAACAGGGCCTTTCTCCACTAACCATTAATGTAAGTGGCCCTTCTCCACCAACGTACAGGGCCCTTTACCAACCAGTAATGTAAGGGCATATTTCTTTTTTGGTCATTATTTGTTTCATTATTTATTAATAATTCATATTACTGAATATATATTTTTGTATAGAAAATTATCCACCATAGATGTCAAATACTCTAGATATGTTGAATTAATGTTTACTTATAGGTCACACTTATGTCCCATGAGCTGCAGACATAACAGTTTTTAGCATTAGTGCCTAGGACCTAAAATAGTTTCAGGGATTTCCCTGAGGTAAAAAGGTTGAGAATAGTACCTAATTCAGCTTTGTTAGGATGAAATTAAAATCCCTAAATGTCTTGACAGTAATCATAAAGAAAATCTAATGAATCCTATAACCTCAAAACCACACAAAAACTCATATAATCTATCTGGATCAACCAGAGCTGACAACTGCATCACAATAAATGCTTTCATGGAGTATGATTCTGTTTATCAAACAAGAAAGACATCCTCACTAGTATTTTTTTTTTTGAATATACACATAAAAGCCTGACTTTAGACTATTGATTATTTAACACACTGTACACCAGAGGAAAGATCAAAGATGTGTTGATTTGGTTAATCCTTTAGGGCCGGTTCACACTGCAGGCGAGGCGAGGCGACTCCGACTTGCCTCGCCGCGACCTGCAGCGGCCTCGGCGGCGACTTGCAAATGACTTCTGTATAGAAGTCAATGCAAGTCGCCCCGAGGTCGCCCAAAAGTAGTACAGGAACCTTTTTTCTGAGTCGGAGCGACTCGAGTCGCTCCTCTCAGAACGGTTCCATTGTACAGAACGGGGGCGACTTGCGGGAGCGAGGCGAGGCGAGTCGTGTCGCCTCGCATCGCCCGCTGTGTGAACCGGCCCTTATAGTTAAAAAGTTTAAAAAAGCTCTGATCCTGTCTATGTGCTGCATTATGCTGGGGTGGTTCTCTTGTCTACGGTAATAGAGGACAACAGAGTTACAGTGCCTTGCAAAAGTATTCATCCCCCTTGGCTTTTTACCTATTTTTTTACTTTATATTCTTTAGTTCAATGTTTTGTTTTTTAAATCTGAATTGTATGTAATGGATCAAAACACAATAGTCTAAGCTGGTGAATTAAAATTATATATATATATATATATATATATATATATATATATATATATATATATATATATATATATACTATTTTTTAGAAATAAAAAAATTATAATTGGCATGTGCGTATGTATTTCATCCCCTTTGTTATGAAGCCCATAAAAAGCTCTGGTGCAACCAATTACCTTCAGAAGTCACATAGTTAGTGAAATGATGTCCATCTGTGTGCAATCTAAGTGTCACATGATCTGTTATTACATATACACACCTTTTTGAAAGGTCCCAGAGGCTGCAACACCTAAGCAAGAGGCACCACTAACCAAACACTGCCATGAAGACCAAGGAACTCTCCAATTAAGTAAGGGACAATGTTGTTGAGTAGTACATGTCAGGGTTAGGTTATAAAAAAAAATCGAAATCTTTGATGATCCCTAGGAGCACCATCAAATCTATCATAACCAAATGGAAAGAACACGGCACAACAGCAAACCTGCCAAGAGACGGCAGCACACCAAACCTCATGGACCTGGCAAGGAGGGCTTTAATCAGAGAGGCAGCACAGAGACCTAAGGTAACCCTGGAGGAGCTGCAGAGTTCCACAGCAGAAACTAGAGTATCTGTACATAGGACAACAATAAGCCGTAGGCTCCATATAGTTGGGCTTTATGGCAGAGTGGCCAGAAGAAAGCCATTACTTTCAGCAAAAAGCAAACTGGCCCATTTTGAGTTTGCGAAAAGGCATATGGGAGACTCTCAAAATGTATGGAGGAAGGTGCTCTGGTCTGATGAGACTAAAATTGAACTTGAAAACGCTATGTCTGGCGCAAACCCAACACATCACATCACCCAAAGAACACCATCCCCACAGTGAAACATGGTGGGGGCAGCATTATGCTGTGAGGATGATTTTCAGCAGTCGGGACTGGGAAACTGGGCAGAGTTGAGGGAAATATGAATGGTGATAAATACAGGGATATTCTTGAGCAAAACCTGTACCACTCTGTGTGTTATTTGAGGCTAGGACAGAGGTTCACCTTCCAGTAGGACAATGACCCCAAATACACTGCTAAAGCAACACTTGAGTGGTTTAAGTGGAAACATGTAAATATGTTGGAATGGCCTAGTCAAAGCCCAGACCTCAATCCAATAGAAAATCTGTGGTCAGACATAAAGATTGCTGTTCACAAATGCAAACCATTCAACTTGAAGGAGCTGGAGCAGTTTTGCAAGGAGGAATGGGCAAAAATCCCAGTGGTAAGATGAGGCAAGCTCAGAGATTTATCCAAAGCGACTTGGAGCTGTGATAGCTGCAAAAGGTGGCTCTACAAAGTATTGACTTTAAGGGGGTGGATAATTATGCACATTGACTTTTTGTATTATTTTGTCCTATTTGTTGTTTGCTTAACAATAAAAAAAATCTTCAAAGTTGTGGGCATGTTCTATAAATTAAATTATGCAAATCCTCAAACAATTCATGTTAATTCGAGGTTGTGTGGCAACAAAACATGAAAAATGCCAAGGCGGGTGAATACTTTTGCAAGTCACTGTAAATAGTTCTTCAAATGCTATTAACTATGGTGAACTGCAAGAATATCATCACTGATATATGAACTTTGGTGGAAAGGGAAAGTAAATATGTGTCTTACTGAAACCTTAGTGGACATCAGCACTATCATTCATTAACAACTAACAAATCTTTTTTTATTTATTCACATGCTGTAATTATAGGGGACTATTCCACTTAGGTCCTATTCATACTTTGGCGCTTTGGGAAAGCATGCAAAAACATGCATTTTTGAACGGTGACTGGAAACATGTGCCAAAACGCTGATTGGGTTTGTGGTGCCATAAATTCTTAATGGCACTCCAACCACTGGTAGCAGTTAAGCGTTTTGTCACATGCAAAAAATGTGCATCTCGAAGTGCACTTGGACCACTGCCAAAAAAAGGTAAAAGGGCTACTTTGGTGAATTTGTCTTGTGTATGACTGCCCATTCCAGTGAAAGCAAACGTGTAAAAAAAAGCAACGCGTCCCATCATACAGGTGTGGATGCGGCCTTAGTGTGTAAGTGTATACACACTTCATTAAGAACATTGGGCCTTGTTAGTAAAGAAGCTTTGAAACTGCTTTTTCTAAATTTCTAAAATTTCTTGCCTCCCCTGGTATCTTAGAAAGGCATCTGATGAATATTTTTTTGTCCCAGTTGAAGTCTCATAACATTTTTATTTTTTATATAGTGCTGTACTATCACGTAATTTGTGTTTTTTTTTTCAAGGAGATGCCTCAAATTACCTTTTTCTCTCAGTGAAATTATGCTGCGTGTAATTACTTTGCAATGTTCTGAGCTGGAAGAATAGCCACACACTTGCTTTGCAGAGAAGAAAAGGGTTTTGTCTGACCAGATCTGTGACAGTGCACAGTGTACTGCATCTAAAGCTGTAGCTAAAGCTGAAGTGTGTGTTGTTTAATTGACCTCTGTTGAAGGCACATGTTGAAAAATGCTCCAACAATCAGCAGCTGCAACCACTGATCACTATTATTTTGACAGGGATATAAAGTCCCAGGTGGATTTCTCCTATCACCTAATTTGTGTAGATGGAGAAATCTGTTTTTTTTTTTTTTTTTTAGCCCACTGACTGAATGTGAAAAAACTGTGTACAGATTAACTCTGGTCAGGGCTGGTGCTACCACTAGGCAAACTAGGCAGCCGCCTAGGGCACCCGGCCACTGGTGTTAATACCCTCTTCTCTCTGCAGCAAGCAACTAAGTCACAGCATCAGCAGGCAGCCACCGCTCTGTTCGCACATAGTGTCAGAGGTGCAGCTGTGGTGGAGGACTGTGTCGGACTGTGTCTGTGTCCCAACTCCTGAATAGATGGAAGCAAGCAAACATTCATTGATGGGCTTGAAAGATGAGGGTGATAGGTTATGGCGCTAAACCCAAAATTATATACTTAACGTATGTGTATAGATATACTCTTAGTGACCTGTCTACAAACTCAGTGGTATGATAAGTACTAGTTGAACCATATCAAATTAAAGTGCAAATGTGTGCTGACTCTACTGTGTCAAATTGATATAAGTGTCGTGTGGTAATAACCTCAAAGCCAAAAAAGGAAACACAATCAGAAAATTCATATAAGTGCCATATAACAGTAAATCAAACTGCCATCAAAAATTCATACAAAAATAATAATTGATACCAAGTCCTTGTGCATAAAGGAAACTTTCAAAGCCACATAGGATCATTAACCATGTCCCTCAATAATATCCTGGCTATCCATGACACAAGATAAAGTGACCAGTGCAAAAAAGGTGCCGATCTTCAATGCAGAAAAAAGTCATATGAGAACGCATGTCCCATATTGGTCTCATAGGTGGTAATGGTACCAGATAAAGTGACTAGTGCAAACAGTGCAAATCTTCAATGGAGAGAAAAACATTCGTCCCCGGTGCGCCACTCAGTGCTATGGTAATGTGAATGCTCTCACCAGAACTTGTACCCCTGTAGGGTTGGATGGGCTTTCACAGTGTGAGCCACTGTGCTGCTATCTGGATGCTGCTGCTGGTGCGCTGAGGAGATGTTCACTCTTCCGTTCACATGGACTCCATTATTAAATGCAGGCAGTGAACAAAGGAGGGCGCCGCTACCTATGGTATATATGGGGAGCGCTACACCTGCCTCTCCCCCCAAGGCACTCGCTGCTGCTCCAGTCCCGTTATAAACTATAGAGAGCGGTCGATCCTCCCACTCTCTATAGCAGCAGCATCCAGATAGCAGCACAGTGGCTCACACTGTGAAAGCCCATCCAACCCCACAGGGGTACAAGTTCTGGTGAGAGCATTCACATTACCATAGCACTGAGTGGTGCACCGGGACGAATGCTTTTCTCTCCATTGAAGATTTGCACTGTTTGCACTAGTCACTTTATCTGGTACCATTACCACCTATGAGACCAATATGGGACATGTATAGCGTTCTCATGTGACTTTTTTCTGCATTGAAGATCGGCACCTTTTTTGCACTGGTCACTTTATCTTGTGTCACGGATAGCCAGGATATTATTGAGGGACATGATTAATGATCCTATGTGGCTTTGAAAGTTTCCTTTATGCACAAGGACTTAGTATCAATTATTATTTTTGTATGAAGTTTGATTTACTGTTATATGGCACTTATATGAATTTTCTGATTTTGTTTCCTTTTTTGGCTTTGAGGTTATTACCACACGGCACTTATATCAATTTGACACAGTAGAGTCAGCATGCATTTGCACTTTAATTTGATACGGTTCAACTAGTACTTATAATACCACTGAGTTTGTAGACAGGTCACTAAGAGTATATCTATACACATACGTTAAGTATATAATTTTGGGTTTAACGCCATAACCTATTACCCTTATCTTTCAAACTCAAAACCCCCCCTCCCACATTAGGAGGTGGAGGTTCCAGGTAAAGGCAGCTCTAACCCCGAAAAAGAAAATGTATTACCACCTTTGTTTTTACTTCATTTGGGTTTTAGCACTTATAGGGTGGGTAGTCCGTAGCGCGACTTTATTCATTTACTTATTCATTGATGGGCGCTGGTAGGCTGCATTGATGGGCGCTGGTAGACTGCATTGATGGGCGCTGGTGAGGCTGCATTGATGGGCGTTGGTGAGGGTTCATTTGATGGGCGCTGGTGAGGCTGCATTGATGGATGCTGGTGGGCTGAATTTGATGGGTGCTTCACTAAAAAGTTGGGGTGTAAATGGGCAGGGCAAAGGGGGTGGAGCCATGGGGTGGCAAAATGAGGTTTCAACTAGGTTGTCAAAAAGCTTTGCACCAGCCCTGGCTCTAGTCCAAGTTGAAGCTCCAGCATTAAGAAGGAGAAACAATGCTGGAGGCTGCCATTTTTCTGAAACCCAGAGCCAGATGAGACCATGGATTTTAAACAGTATAGGCATTTATTTTTAATGAGTTTTGTTTTACCTGCAAAAGTGAATAGCCTGAAGTGGTCTATCAGGACTTCATTTTCTGACTACTTTTCCATTTTAAGACTCCTTGTACAACTCTTGTGATATGATAGTGGTAGAAAGACTATGAAGATAAATATTATAGGCACAAAGTCTGTCTGACTGAATCTCTAGTTTTGTCACTTCAGTTGGGCTTTAAAAGGCACCCAAACTTTTCAGTTATAAGTAGATTCTGGAGGGTTGAATCGCCTGCCAGCTTCTTCAGCAAGGTTTCTTGGCTGCAGTTTGTCTCTCTGCCCTGTCTAACATTGTCATTATGATGGTATCAGTCTCTCACACCCTCATTCTCAAATCATTAGCAGGATCCATTAAGGTAGCCTGTAGCCATTACTTCACTTTTCAATGGCTTCTGTAGATGGATTTAATTTAGACATCTGGTGACAGTATGTTATCAAGAAGTCCCAGAAAGGTATAAACAAGCAGCATGACATTCTACCTTGCAAAATATAATGATAACTTATATGGGAAGAACATTTTTAATGTGTATATAATGATCACTTATGGGTGAGGAAGTTTAAGTGTATAAACTGTATGGTCAAAAATGTAAAATCATGTATTCATTTTCACATTGCATTTCAAATATTTTACCCTATTCCTATTGTTCTAAATGATATTGACATTTGTAAGCTTCTTTTGTGAAGATCCTGATATATTTACTTCCCTAAATTTAATGCCCCGTAAGTAGGCTGCTGTGGGTCAGAATTCACAGAGCCTGCCTTCTGAACTACAGAGGTGCTGAAAGGAGGAGTTTGGGAAGGCAGCAGAGTCAGTACAAGAATTACCACTTTCAAGCAGCAAGATACCATGGGCTATATAGTTCTTAGAAATTGAAAATAGGGGATGAGCTTTAACTGCTTCCGGACCAGCGGCCGCAGTTATACAAGCTGAGCCATTGTAACTGTATGTCAGCTCTTTAAGATGCTTTAGCAGGCACTTGCGCCTGCAGCATGTCCCTAGAGGCAATGCACGTGCCCGGCGGGTGCAATGACCGCCAGGCACCCGCGATCGCTCGTGACAGAGTGAGAACCCGGGATCTGTGTGTGTAAACACACAAATCCCAGCTCTTTCAGGGGAGTGGAGACAGATCGTGTGCTCCTACTAAGTAGGAGTGGTCTCCTCCCTTAGTCAGTCCTATCCCCCCACAGTTAGAACACACCTAGGGAACACAGTTAACCCCTTGATCGCCCCTAGTGTTAACCCCTTCCCTGCGAATGACATTTATACAGTAATCAATGGATATTTTTAGCTCTGATAGCTGTATAAATGTCACTGGTCCCAAAAAAGTTTCAAACGTATCCGATCGAGGGAAGTGGAGACAGATTGTGTGCTCCTACTAAGTAGGAACACCAGGTCAGAATTCACAGAGCCTGCCTTCTGAACTACAGAGGTGCTGAAAGGAGGAGTTTTGGAAGGCAACACACAAATCCCAGCTCTTTCAGGGGAATGGAGACAGATCGTGTGCTCCTACTAAGTAGGAACACCGATCGGTCTCCTCTCGTAGTCAGTCCCATCCCCCCACAGTTAGAACACACCTAGGGAACACAGTTAACCCCTTGATCGCCCCTAGTGTTAACCCCTGCCAATGACATTTATACAGTAATCAATTGATATTTTTAGCTCTGATCGCTGTATAGATATCACTGGTCCCAAAAAAGTTTCAAAAGTATCTGATCTGTTCGCCACAATGTCGCAGTCATGATAAAAATCGTTGACCACTGCCATTACTAGTAAAGAAAAAAAATGCCATAAATTTATCCCCTATTTTGTAGATGCTATAACTTTTGAGTAAACCAATCAGTTTACGCTTATTGTAATTTTTTTTTCAATTTCTTTATTCATTTTCTTTATAGCAAATATATATCAGACGATAAAAAACACTTTTCAATCACCATCACAATTTGCAGTTATTATTCACCCCTCTCCTTCTTCTCTCTTCCTGCCTTTTATTAACTTAACTTCTGCCGTGTCTCCCAGTTTCTCCCCCTCATCTGCTCCTATCATTTATACGTATCTCCTTGTCTGCCTAAACTCTCTCCAGACCCTCCACTTGTTATCAAATTCTTCCATTCCCTCCTGTCCACAAAAGATATTCCATAATATAAGTTTCATTTATTTTCTTACTCCAATCCCCCGTCGTGGGGTTTTCTGTCTCTTGCCACTGTCATGGTATTAAACTTATGGCTTCATTAAATGGGGCACCAATGTTTTCAGGTATTGTTTAGCTGGCATACTGACCCCATGAAACAAACACCTCCAAGGTTCCACTGGTATCTCAATATTGGTGATCTCCTTAATTAACTGCAACACTTCTCTCCAATATCTTTTGATTTTTGGACACATCCACCATATGTGGGCTATAGTTCCCACTGCGCCATATCCCCATCAGCCCCTTACCATTTCAAACAGGGGGGCTGAGATCTGGGGGTCCCCTTGTTAAAGGGGGATTTCAGATTCTGATAAGCCCCCCCGCCCACAGACCCCCACAACCACCGGCCAGGGTTGTGGGGATGAGGCCCTTGTCCCCACGAGGCCCCATGAGACCATCATTCCGACATCATCAGATGATGTCGGAATAACGAAGCGCCTCAGGGTGGAACCATATGACAAGTAGAGAAGCAGCAGTGATCAGGAGAGGTTAGTCCGAGCCGTGAGAGAGCAGAGAGATACAGCCCACGGCTTTCGGGAGAGGGCAGTAGGATGATCCTTATTTACCTGAACACTACGCTGTGTATGAATGAACCAATGCCTTATACTCAATGTTGTTTGTGAGTGTAAATATTGATGATTTTAAACTTTAATAAAAGCTTATGTTTTACGGAATTACACTATGTTTGTTCTCTCCATACACTTGTTTCCAAGACATTGAGATAATGAGTTGTATGTGATGGGGAAGGAGGAGTGATCTGAGAGTCCACGAGAATTTTGACATGAATTTTGACCAGCGGGTTCTGGTAAGAGCACTACCAAAGGGGAGCCTTATCCATCACACATCCCCTTGTGTGTGTTTCTTTTGCACCTGTGGAGGTGATTTGGAATGACGGGCTGTGGTGCAACACATCTCAATATATGAGAGGACTTGTCATTTTAATATATAATTGTTGGACAAATTGACATTTGATGTGGACTTTTTTATGATTATCTATTAACACTTAATGGAAAATATCATTATATATATTGAACATCAGAGTTTTGTTATTAATGAATAAGCGCTGCTAGATCTATATGTGATTAATTATTTATTTATAGATCCTTTTATACGATTTTTATAGGTGTATTTACAAAAAAAATTGAATGATGTCATCTTTGCTCCTTGTACTCCCCGCTCTACTCCTATACTAGGGATTTTTGTCTTGATGGGAGTTCAGTGAGCAAAGAGGAGTCGTCGGATCCACAGCAATCCTTAATTTGATTATGAGAGGTTCCTCTTCTATCCCCCCCACCGTTCCTACCTTCTCCCATCCCACCTTCCCCTCCCCTTCACCCTTTGGGGTATTTTGGTCAGCCCATGACCAATGGATCGAAGAGCTCTCCCTCTTCTGCCCTTCAATTCTCTCCCCTTGAGGTTGAGCTCTGTCCTGGTACCCCAGCTAGAGCCGTTGTCCCTTCTTCTTATGGGATAAAAACCTAGAGCCCCTTATCCCATCTTCTATTAATTTCTCTCTTCTTGCCGCCTACCCCCCCCCCCCCATTCTCAGTCCCCCCTCTTGATGTCATTCTTCCCTTCTCTTCTTCATCTATGTTTTCCTTTTCATTGGTGCCCTCTTCTTTGGGACTAGGTACCATAGTTGATCTTCAGAATTTATCACTTTTCCCTGTACCTCCAGCCAGGATTTCTGGAATCGGCATGTCCCATTTTTTTATAGAACCCCTCCATCTCTTTTGGAAACCTTAGTATTACGAAGCCACCCTCCTTCCGCCATATCAGACATGCTGAGAAACCCCAAGACTACTATATGTTATGAATTTTAATTTGTTCCAATAGGGGCTTAACGTGGTTGTAAAACCTTTACAACCACTTTAACCTACCGGTAAGCCTAGATTAAGGCTTACCTATAGGTGCTTGAAATACCCCCCAGACCTGCATGGTCTAGGAGATATTTGCAAATCGCCATATGGCAATTTCTTCTGCTCATGCGCCAGAGTTAGAAAGGGAACGCCATGCTGTTTCTAGCTCGGGTCATGCCGTTAAAGGCGGCTCCCACCCGCATGCGCAGGAGTGACGTCACACGACTCCGGACAGTCACAGAGCCAGAGTTTGCAGCCCCCGGAAGGAAGAGGGGTGAAGAATGGACATTTGCTACTAGTGAGGAAGACAGGGACATTGCGGGCTTCTCCTGCAGGTAAGTGTCACATAATGGGTGACTATGCGATGCATAGTAGCCCGTTATGCTTTACCTTTGCAGGGAAACAAAGAGGAAGTAACACCCATCAGGGTTTACTTCCTCTTTATGTACTTTTCTTATTGCCAGGGTTTCAGATGATAGGTTCTCATATATCTGTATTGCAGTTTCTTCATATTTTACGGGTTGTTTTGCTTTCAGATGTGCCCATATCTGTTCTTTATCTTTATAGTTGTGACATCTCATGATTATATCTCTCGGGATTTCTCTAGCCATGTTCACAGGTTTTCTGATTCTATGTATTCTCTCGAATAGTATTTTTTTTGGTTATTGATCTTCCGAGCAGTGGACCGAAAATTGTATCTATTTTATTTTGTAAATTCTCTTCTTGTGGTGTTTCTTGTGTTGTTTCTGGTAGACCCCAAATTCTTAGATTTTTCCTTCTGTTTCGGTTTTCCTGGTCTTCTACTTTATACATCATGTTTCTATGCTCAGTTTGTACTCTTTTCATCTGTTCCTTTAGTTCTTTTATTTCCACTGCTTGTATATCCAGTTTTTCCTCTGTCTCTTCCACCTGTTTTAATATTCGGCTCCGATGTCAGATGAAAGGTTGCCATTGCCTCTTTTAAGGATTGTTCCAATCTTAAGATATAATCAAAAGGGTGAACAGCGCTGATCAGCAGACACAGAGGCAAAGTAAAACTTTTTTATAATTGTTAAAATAATAAAATGTTTAGACTTGGATTAAAAAACTAACAGTACCTGGAGGCTGGAGCCACATGGATGACACAGGGGCTTAGGGAAACCCAGCACAAAGCTGTTGGACAAAGAACCCAGGAGCACCACTGTCCAGGACCGTAAGGCCAGGGGTTCGATGAAGGGGGAACCAGACACAGGAACAGCTGGGGCCAGTATACAGCGGCTGCTCATGTGCGAAGCCCGGACGTGATGTCACAGCCTGGCGGAAGTCAGCCAAGGGAATCTGAAGACTATGGGCAAACCCTGCTGCTGGGGCCAATTAGGAACTTCCGATGCCAAGGGAGCAAAGAGAGTCACACATCACCGACTGGAGACACTACATGCCCCTTCTTCAGGTTATCTGATTAGTCTGCTTTGTGTGAAGATTAAATAGGGAAAATGACCTGGAAGTATAAGTATGGGAGGGAGAGGAGCTAGCAGCCCCTGTAATCCATACGGCCCCACCCACCCGAGTGGATAGTAACAATGCCCAGTGCAAAATACTTTGCATATTTAAAAAATTGTACTGTTGAAAAGTAATAATATGAATAATAATAATAATAATAATAAAAAATAAATAATAAACCCATTACAACCACTTTAACCTACAGGTACCAATAAAAGAATATATAGAAGAGTGCCAAATCAGTAAAAAGTGCATTTATTTTATACAATCAATAAAAGTCTCACTTACATCCATAATTATTATTGTCCTCTGATAGTCAAATCACTGTTCCCTTTTGCTGGTTCTGTTACTGGATCAATCCTCCTCCACAGCGTGCTAGGGGAAGCTCCGCTGTGTTCTGTGATGCACAGAGACACAGACTGGCTCGTAGACAGCTTGTGACGTCAGCCGGGGGGTACCCGAGAGCACGTGTATCCTTATGTACCTTGGGCAGATGATAAAATTAAAGTGTGCTATAAAAGCTTTTTTGTATGAAAAGGGCTTCTTTTTTGTCAATAACTTGATTGGATACAGCCTTTTGAATGAGAGCCTCAGCTTCAATACGATAGGAGGCTAAAGGGTCGCTGGATAGTTTTTGGTAAGTATTTTTATCTTATTTATTTACTAAAAAATACTTACCAAAAACTATCCAGCGACCCTTTAGCCTCCTATCATATTGAAGCAATTTATGCACCTTTGGAAGGTGGTAAAAGTATGGGGTGCTGCAAGAAGTAGGGGTTAAAAACTGCCTTTCTTTATCGCTAAGAACACCATCCCTGGTAGTTCCAAGGACCATTTTACCGTGATCCAAACTGAACTCCATGAGCGGATCCTTGGGCAAGACTTGGTAGGTATTACCATCAGATAGCAGCCTGAGTGACTCATTAAGATATTCAGTCTGATCCTGAATTACTATACTGCCCCCCTTATTGGCCTTTTTAATAATGATGTTATTTTCTAAGGCCTTAAGAGCAAGTCGTTCAGACACCTACTATCAAGTGGTGTACCATGTATAAGGACTTGGTTCAGCTATGTGATAATAGTTTGAACCATAAGTCCAATTTATTGCCTACATTTTGGCTTTTCACTTGGACTCAGGTCTGTGCACGTGGATTTTTGTTATTAGTGTCCAATCTTAAGAACATATTTGCTATTTAAGTTTTGGTTGGGAGTTGGCCTTTTATTTATTTGTTGTTCTTAATTTTCTTCCTCATGCTCTTCATTTACATAGACATAGAGAGTTTTTTGCTCCCATGTGGGTTTTTTTTTTGGCAGTTTTTATTAGTTCAATATATTTGTTTACTCTTTGCTCCAAACTGTTTTCCAGGACTAACCTAACCCCCTTCTTGGGTCATATATTTCTTAATTTTTCCTGGGCTGAAGCTTACTTTGGGGGGTTTAGCCCAGCCCCCCTGACTGTTTCGCCTCTCATTGTGTTCATACACTGTATACATTATACAGTATGTCCACTGTATCCAGCTCTCCACTCCCCAGTCTTCTGCTGAAATTCTATATCTCTGTTTGTCCTAAGGGTGCCCAAGGATACACTCCTTCTCTCTCCAATGGGGGGGGGGGGGGATATTTGGCCAGCACAAAACAAAAACAAACAAAAAACACACCCCATTGCTTTTAGTTGGTAGAAAGGTGGAATGTACTGCTAGGCCATCTTCTATGCCTTATTAGCCTCTTTCACAGTCTCTCTGACAGTCTCTCTCGCAGTTTCTCTCACAGTCTGTTTATTATGTGTAATGGCGAGACATTTAATTTGGGGCATTACTACCCAGCATACATATCAAATAGAAAATGAGGCTTGACTCGCCCCTCTGTAGCGGGGTCCTTGCTGACGGATGAACATAGATCTGGTAGGTTCAAGCTGTTTTTTTTCCAGTTATAGTCCTCCTTTGGTTTTCCCAAAACTGGTCCTCTCTCCCTTATCCGTACAGAGTGTTCAAGGGGATGGGGGGGTGGAGGCTACGGACCAGTAGCTGGGGGTTTACACCAGCAGTTTTCAGTCCTTTCTGCCACCTGGGCGCCATTCAGACGTCCCCTCTCACCAAACGTCTCGGCGTCTCTCCTCTGGCACTGGCTCTCTTGGTGCACTCCGCCTCACTTCTGTCTTCCACACCAGCAGCTCCCTCAATCCCGCCACTCTATACCCATCCCATGGCCAGTGTCACTTCAGTGGGTTCGGAGGACCGAACGGGAAGGTAGGGGGACATCCTATGGAGAGGGGGGTGAAGGGGGAGACAAGAGGGACTTGGGCTAGCCTTGCAGTGGCATGGGGTGAGAGCTTCATGAGCTCAGCAATGGCTCTCCACTGGCCCCATCTTCGGGCTCCTCCCTATATTTCAGCCTAAACTGAGAATTTTTTATTTCTTTATTTGGATATTTATTATAGCAAAAAGTACAAAATATTGTTTTTTTTTTTAATTATCGCTCATTTTTTGTTTATAGCTCAAAAAATTAAAACAGCAGAGATGATCAATTACCACCAAAAGAAAGCTCTATTTGTGGGGAAAAAAGGACATAAATTTTGTTTTGGGTACAATGTTGCACGGCCGCGCAATTTTCAGTTAAACTGGCACAGTGCCGTATCGCAAAAAATGGTTTGGTCAGGAAGGGGGTAAGTTCTGCCAGGGCTGACCTGTTTAAAGCATGTAGGGAACTCAGAAAGTTGTCGAGAGATGGCCAGCAATCAAGCAGAACTTACAACATGAAAGGAGATTTTTCAAGTAACCCTGTATTGGTTTGTCAAAAATAACTGTTCTTTGTATTGGTATTACAATGCTGACGTTATAAAATGAAAGTGTATGCTGTGACCATAGAATTAATTTAGGAGGTAAACGATGATATTTTTAAGATGCTACATCCTATTTTATTTATACTATATTTATTGCAAACATAAATCTTAGATAAAGCTCTTTTAACAAAACAGAATTTTCTCGAAAAGATTTTTTTTTTTTTTAATCACTCTAATGAGAAACTGTGCAGATTACCGATTTAGTTTGCATAATTTACTTTACTCAGTATATGATTGTTCCTGGACTTCCTGTGTCCTAAAGTGGCCCTGCATTTAATTCAAAATGGGCCCTGGGGTATAAGTATTAAATATGTATATGGATGTAATAAATAAAGTCCCGTTTCACCATATAATTGAAACTGTTTGATATTCATGAATATCAAATTAAAATGTGGGTGATACAACAGAATTCAATAAACTTCAGTATCCATATTTGTATTGTTTCCTGTAGACGTAATTGTGTATCTATATTAAAAATAATAATAATGTTGCAGGTTACCAGCTGTTAGATAGGGTGCAATTGTTTTATTTTTGGGGTCTTTTTTTCTTTATTTTCACCATAATCCTGCAAATAACACATTTCTTGGTTACACTCAATCACTCCACTTTATCTATATAGTGAGCCAAGGTTGTCACTCTGGGCTAGACTAGACATACCTTCTTCTCTTCATCTTCTTTACATGGTAAGTGGGGGTGGGGGGGGGGGGGATATTCGTTTACAGAATAAACATAAGATTGTATAATGCTTCTAGTCCAGCTCACAGGAAGTGACAAAGTGAACTTTATATCTAGCAAAATAAACAGGCATTTTAAATTTTCAAAGCCTTAAAAAGAAAAAAGAAAATGAATGCAGACATCACATCCAAGAACTTCTGCGATATATTACATTGAGGACTAAAGCTGCAATATGCGAAAATCTTGTTTTTGGATTTAGCTATGCTTTAATCCAACCTCCTCCTACGTCCTACGCCTCCATGCTGGTCATGTGGTTTGTCTATTACATACATTACAAATATGAAAAATCAAAATACAGAAGGTAACATGGCCAAACTTGACTTTTGAAGAAACATTGACCCAAATTTCAGCTGCTAAAATTTCTAACAGTGTAATCTTGTTTTTTTAGATTCTCATTGCGAGCATTATGTGCAGCTACAACAAAGATGACTGGACCATGCTATCACAAATGGCTGAGGTAACTTACCCCCATCACCTTTTAATTTGCAAATCGTGTTATTTATTAGCAGGCAGCATGCAGGTATGCTACATACAGTATTTATACTTAGTCTTTAATTTTTGGGTCTGGATTTCAAAAGTGCTTCAATAAACTAATTACAGTCATCATGTTGTTAGAAGGCTAATGTTTGTATTTGGAACAACATATTTCTAGGAATCTGTATCTCTTTATGCCATCCAGGGTCTTGGTTTTCAGCACGTATGACAGTTCTTAGTTTTTTTAGGGGGGGGAGGGGTTAAAGTATACTTTGCCAATCAACCTTTAAAGCGGTTCTTCACCCTAAAGGGGAAGTTCCGCTAGTATTATCCCTCCCCCCCTCCGGTGCCACAATGGGCACCTTTTCGGGGGGAGGGGGGTGCAGTTACCTGGATAATCCAGGTATCTGCACCCACTTCCGGACAGACCGCCACATGGCTCCGCCCACCCCCGCATGGCTCCCCCCCCCGTTGTGTTCTGGGAAACACACAGTTCCCAGAGACACAGCGGGGGACCATAAGAGAAGCGCAGCGCAACTCGCGCATGCGCAGTAGGGAACCGGGCAGTGAAGCCCTCATGCTTCACTTCCCGATTCCCTGACAGAGGATGGCGGCGGTTACTGCAGCGAGACGAGCGATCGCTCGTTATCTGCCGCCGACATCGCTGGAACCTGGGACAGGTAAGTGTGATATTATTAAAAGTCAGCAGCTGCAATATTAGTAGCTGCTGGCTTTTAATATTTTTTTTTTAGGTGCAGCTCCTCTTTAACTTTATTAGCTATGAAAGATTTTTATGTGCCCCTTTCTGATTTGGTTTTACCAATGAACCTGACTTTTTTTCAGTTGATTCAGCTGGAATCTAAAGGACGTTTGGTGAAACTTTTTTTTTTCAATTGTTAACAGCACCAAAAGCATGATACCAATCCCAAAACCTACTAGTTTGACTTGGCTTGGGGTAGGCAGAGAAGCTCATACATGCTACTACATGAGATCTGAAGCAGGGTTCAACTTTATCATTGTAGAAAAACAAAGACGTTTGTCATTTGTAATTTGATAATTTGTGTGTCTCTTCTGCCAAAATACTACTTCTGTTTTATACTAGGGATTTTTTATAGTATGTTCACTGCCAGTGGCACATTCTTAGTGCAGTGTACACTCTTGACATCTGTAAGATGCAAGAGGAAACCCACACAGACAAAGGCAGGTAGTGTCATGGTTGGGATTTGAACCAGCAGACATTTTTACTGTTAGGTGAAAGTGCTACCCACTACAACACTGTGCCACCCACAAGACCCGCATCATTCCCCGACACCTCCAACTGGCCATCCGCAATGACGAGGAACTCGCAAGCTGCTGGGCAGCATCACCATCACCCAGGGAGGAGTCCTGCCCAACATCCATGCCATGCTGCTGCCCAAAAAGACTGATAGCAACAAGGCCGCCAAATCCAAGTAATCCCAACAACTCCTTTCTATTCCCAAATCCATTTATTTATAACACATTTGTATTGCTAAAATTACAAGTTTCCCCTGGCTCTGTCTTTTAAAAAAAGGGGGGGAGTGGCAGTTAAAGGGTTAATTGCATAATTAGCCCAGTGACAATCGCTCTCAGGCTGCTGGCACCTAAATTGTGGTCTTGCAAGCTGGAAAATCTTTGTGCTGGACACAGCTGAGAGTGGCATTGTTATGTAAGTGACAGCATGGTGTGAGGTTGGCCGGTCCTTCGTTGCAAGTTAGGGAGGAGGGCAGAGATCTGGCCCCCACATTCGTCACATATTACATGTGCACTGTGGAGGAATCAGTGCAGAAGAGGGTAGCAGCATCAAAGGCATTGTAGAGTTAACCCAGAGCTGGCAGATCTAATTAAGATGCAAGTCTGCTATAATATACAAGTAGACTATACATAAATGCTTCCTTGACCACCTCCCCCTGTTTACACTTTGTAATAAATGTAAACTCTGGTATTCAATTTTGCTTTAAGTGGGCAAAATCAACAGGTAAATATCCTAGCATATATATATATATATATATATATATATATATATATATATATATATATATATATATATATATATATATATATATATATATATATATATATATATATATATATATATATATATATAATATATATATTTTTTATATATATATATATATATATATATAGATAGAGTGGGGGAAATAATTATTTGATCCCCTGCAGATTTCATAAGTTTGCCCACTTACAAATAAATTAAGGGTCTATCATTTTTTTCATAGGTTTATTTTAAATGATAGAGACAGAATATCAAACAAAAATCCAGAAAAAAAGATATCAACTGTTATAAATTGAGTTGCAACTCAGTGAGTAAAATAAATATTTGATCCCCAAGAAACACACGACCTAGTACTTGGTGAAGAAACCCTTGTTGGCAAGCACAGGTAAGGTAAGATGTTTATTGAAGTTAGTGACCAGGTTTGCTGTGGAAATTTTGTCCACTTTTTTTACAGATCTTCTCTAAATCCTTAAGGTTTCTCGGCTGTCACTCGGCAACTCGAATTTTAGCTCCCTCTATAAATTTTCTATAAGATTAGGGTTTTTCTTGAGCCACTCCTTTGTTGCTTTGGCTGTATGTTTTGGGTCATTGTCATGCAGAAAGACTTATCCATGACTCATCCTTAGTTTTCTGGCTGAGGGTAGACGGTTCTCGGCCAAGATTTTACAATATATGGCCCCATCCACTGGCCCCCTCAATGTGGCACAGTTGGTCTGTACCTTTAGCAGAGAAACAGCCCCAAAGCATAATGTGTCTACCTCTGTGCTTGACTGTAGGGATGTGTTCTTAGAGTCCACTTTTTTCTTCCCCCAAACATGGCGAGTCCCTCTCCACTCATGTACAGTCATGCCAATGAACATCTAAATGATTCAGAGAAGGATTGGGAGAATGTGATGTGGTCAGATTAGACCAAGATTAAGCTCTTTGGCATTAACTCCACTTGCTGT
The DNA here is from genome assembly GCF_037356315.1 of Lithobates pipiens. Classification (NCBI taxonomy): domain Eukaryota; kingdom Metazoa; phylum Chordata; class Amphibia; order Anura; family Ranidae; genus Lithobates; species Lithobates pipiens. The sequence goes on along the minus strand of NW_027507785.1, from coordinate 221,311,174 downwards.
ACTTGGAGAAAGAAAAATGCTGACTATGACTCTAATGCCGCGTACACACGGTCGAACTGTTGGACGTACTTAGTCCGTCATACAATCCGACGGACAATCCGTCGTACTTTCCACTGAACGGACTTGACCACACACGGATGCACAAACAGTCCGTCGAAAGCTTGCGCGATGACGTGTACAGCACGTACAACGGGACTAGAAATAGGAAGTCCAAGACACAGCAAAGCACCCTTCCGCCGTGTAAATTCTTTCTGGGCATGCGCCATTCTTAGTCCGTCGAACTAGCATACTGACGACCGTATTGTCCGCTGAAACCAAAGTACGACGGACAGATTTTTGGAAAATCCGAAAATCTTAGTACTCCAGACTGCACGCTGAAAAAGTCAGCTGAAGCCCACACACGAGCGGATTGTCCGCTGAAATGTGTTTCAACGGACTAAGTACGTCAAACAGTTCGACCGTGTGTACGCGGCATAAGAACACCATCCCTACAGTCAGTCAAGCACAGAGGTGGAAACATGATGCTTTGGGGCTGTTTCTCTGCTAAAGGTACAGACCAACTTTGCCACATTGAGGGGCCAATGGTTGGGGTCATGTATTGTAAAATCTTGTATGAGAACCGTCTTCCCTCCATAACACTAAAGATGTGTCATTTATGGGTCTTCCTGCATAACAATGACCCAAAACATTCACAAAGGCAACAAAGGAGTGTCTCAAAAAGAAGCATGTTAAGGTCATGGAGTGGCCTAGTCAGTCTCTAGACCTTTATCCTATAGAAAATGTATGGAGGCAGCAGAAACTTTGAGTTGCCAAGCGACAGCCAAGAAACCTTAAGTATTTTGAGAAGATCTGTAAAGAAGACCCTCCTGAGATGTGTGCAAACCTGGTCACCAACTACAAGAAACGTCTTACCTCTGTGCTTGCCAACAAAAGTTTCTCCACCAAGTACTAAGTCATGTTTTGCTTGGGGGTTAAATACTTATATTACGGAATTGTAACTTAATTTATAATATTTGCTTTGTGTGTTTTTTTCTGGATTTTTGGTTGATATTCTGTCTCTATCATCTTAAATACACCTATGATACAAATCATATACCCTTGATTTCTTTGTAAGTGAGCAAACCTACAAAATCTGCTGGGGATCACATAATTATTTTCCTCACTATATATATAGCCTTCTGGTAAGGCTGTCCAGAAGGTTTAGGAGTGTGTCTATGAGAAAGTTTAACCATTCTTCCAGAGATGCATTTGTGAGGTCTGGCACTAATTTTGGATGAGAAGGCCTGACTCTCAGTCTCCACTCGAATTCATCCCAAAAGTGTTCTATTGGGTTGAGGTCAGGACTCTGTGCAGCCCAGTCAAGTTTTTCCACCCCAAACTTGTTCATCCATTTCTTTATAGACTGTGCTTTGTGCTCTGGTTCAAATCATTTGGTATAGGGTTTTTCTTCAGGGGTTGGGCTTGGCCCCTTAGTTCCCATGAAGGTAACTCTTAAGACATCAGCATACTAAGACATTTTGGACAGTTTCATTCTCCCAACTTTGTGGGAACAGTTTGGGGATGGCCCTTTCCTGTTCCAACATGACTGCATACAGTGCACAAAGCAAGGTCTATAAAGACATGAAAGAGCTAGTTTGGGGTGGAGGAACTTGAATGGCCTTCACAGAGTCCTGACCTCAACCCAATAAAACACCTTTGAGATGAATTTGAGCGGAGACTGCAAGCCAGACCTTCTCGTCCACATTAGTACCACATTAGTACCTGACCTCATAAACGCACTTCTGGAAGAATCGTCATACATTCTTCCCAGAAGAGTTGAAGATATTATAGCTGCAAAGGGTGGGCCCACTTAATATTGAACTCTATGGACTAAGACTGGGATGTCATTAAAGTTAATGTGTGTGTAAAGGCAGATGTCCCAATACTTTTAGTAATATAGTGTGTATATAGAGCCATAGATACCATTTGTGAGCTTGTGAGCTTTAAAACAATGGTCCAATGACCCCTTTTTGTACATTAGGGATCTCTTTCATCGTAGTGCACTCACATGCCAACATCACTTCCTATACTGCAACCGTACCTGTTGGTGCAAACTAGACCATGGGTAATAGCCGCCACTGCATTGCAGGGGTCTGGCTGTTGCCTTGGAAACCACTATAGCAGTAGCATGACACTCTGTGTGAAATGGCAATGCCCAGCAGTCATGAACAATGTGAGCATGCTTGCCTACAAACTCCTCTTGACAGTGCACATGCAAAGGTGACATTGACACTTTCCAAATGTGTGTGAATGTGGCATAGTTTTTAGCACTCCTACCTTGCAGCATTAGAGTCATCAGTGAACATCATACAATACACTACCTAAATGGAGTTTGCATGTTCTCCCTGTGCTTGTGTGGGTTTCCTCTTGGTACTCCAGTTTTCGTCTACACTCCAAAGACATGCTGGTAGGTTAATTGACTCCTATCTTAATTGGCCCTAGTATGTGCATGCATCAATGTGTAATAGGGACTTTGGACTGTAAACTCCTTGAGCACAAGGACTGATGTGAATTTGTGTGTATATATATATATATATATATATATATATATATATATATATATATATATACAATATAAACTGTCCAGCAAGATCACCAGGTAATATTATAAAAATGACAGCAATCTTAAAAATAAGAAGTGGCTGAATTAAAACAACAGTGCATGGTTTGCAACATATGACATTTTATAATTTGGGTTTATAAACACTTTGAAAGGGATTGAATGGATAGTGCATGTGACCAAAAAAACAAAACAAAAACAAAGGATTTAGTTTTATTTTCATAATATCATAAATTATTTAAATTCAAAACCTGTAATGTAAAAAAAAAAAAAAAAAATTGTATAGTATACCATCTTAAAATTGCCTTTGTTTTCCTTTTCTAAAACATTTAAGGTTCTGTAAATGAATTTTTTATACTTTCACATTAGCTAAGTATAACAGCCTGCTAATTGGTTTTGCTTCACAAAGTGTTTAATGTATCTAACTACACATTGCCTATTTTATATTTTCTCCTTACAAAGTAAACTATTAATGGAAGGGAAAAACATACTTTGGGGATTTAGGGGAATGGGATTAAACATGATCAGTAATTGGCTTTCTGATCTTCAGGACTAGGTCCATTTTATACCTGTATTTACCTAATTGACCATGAAATCTTTTGTAAAATCCATGCTTGACAAGAGCTTTGCTACTTTAAGCAGTCTATGATGAATGACTTTATTATGTTGTGTTCTACTTTTTAGAAGGCTGCAGTGCTTAGTGTTCTTTTCATCTTTAATGGATGCCAATTTGCTAAAGGGGCCTTGGATGGGGGTTTGATGTAGATTTACAATTCAATGTGCTGTATTATATACCATGTTAAAAAAGACAGTCATGTGTAAAATGTAGTTTATCCTACCCGTGTTTCATTTAACAAGCAGAACAAGGTTGAGTAGAGATCTCTGCTATGGACGTGACAGTATGTTGGTTTATAGTTTCCATCGTATGTGTCAATTTACTTCAATATAAGGCCTCTGTTACACACCCAAGCAATTTAGAGCAGGCCTGCCTTGCACCAAAGTAGTCAATTGTGCATTATTGATTAAACAATAATTCTCAAAGTAAAGTGCCACGTTAGGCAGGGGTCAAAAGCTGAAAGCATAGCAGGGGCATTAAGTAGTAGTTTAGGCCACTTACAAAATGGATTACATATATTAAGTCTAAGTCTCATTTGCCAGCCATTTCTCAAACAGTTTTGTGCAGACATATGGGATCTCTGTGAATAATGCAGTATGTTCTTTGCTAAATCACAGGGGATGACTTTAGTATTAATTGCTGAGTGATGATCTTACATAATGTAAAATGATAAACTAGACCCACTATTAAATAATGGAAGTAGGGCTTTATGTTTTTTTTTTATTTATTTATTTATTTTTTTTAGTTTAGTTTAAGCAGATCCACAAATACCAGCATGCCCTGTGAGCCACTCTGAGACTTTTTGGTTCCAAATAGAAAAAAAGCTAAAGATTTCTATAACTTGAGAATTCAGAAGTGTTTGACTGTACACATTTAAAGTGTTATTTAACCTAAAACTAACATTTGTTAAATGGCAGCTTACCAATTCTTACATGTTGTAGGTGCATTCATATTCTTTTGTTGTGTGTTTTTTTCCCTTTAATTTCACCTAGTGATCTGGCTGGTAGGTCTGTTTTTTTCCAGTTTCTTTTAATAGACTTAGCTGTCCAGACAAAGTAGGAGCAACGTGTTGAGAAAAAAAACATTTACCACTGACAGGAGTTCTTACAGTAGTCAACTTTTATTATTTTATGTAAAACCTTTATTCCAAAAGGAAAAAAACTGTTTGCTGTAACTGCTTAAAAAGCATTGGCTAGCTAGAACTTATCTTAAATGTGTTAGTCAAGTTCATCTAACTCTGCTAGTCTAATACTATTCTCTCCCAAGCTGACAATGTTGCTCTCCAAATGTGCCTGCTTTATTTCTTCGTCCAGACACTGAAGACAGGAAGTGTGTTACTTACTAGATCACTGGGTGAAATGAAGAGAAAAAGGGCCTAAAAAAGAAAAACAATGCAGCCACCACATCTAAGTATTGGTAAGCTGCACTATATTCCATTTTTGATTCGGGGTTTAATACCACTTGAATTTTTAAATCAAGATGGGTTGACATGCACAAAATGCTCTGGAGGATTTTGACTAGATCCTGAATCTACAGAAATCTTCACTAATTCATCATTTACCTGGACTACTTTGAACTGGATACCAATCAGGTGAAGGTACCCCTTACAACTACAGAAGTTAGTTTCATATCTGCTGCTTACTATGTGCTCACAATGGTCACCCATTTGCCAATGTATGCGAGTTCTAAATCATGTGGTACTATCCTTCGAGAGGATTCTCTATGGGCTACATCCCACCAATACATTGCAGTGTGAGTTCCTGTTGCAGCAGAACAAATATCCTCCGTCACTGGAGATGGGGATCAAGGAACAAAAGTATCTTTATTTTGGTGGCTTTGCTTTTACCTACTACTAGCTGGGAAGTTGTTTTTTTCCTATGCAATTAAAGATAATAATTATAGGACTGGGAAGGAGTAGTGGACCTACAATCCACTCAGGGATCTAGGAGACCAGAATATTATCTGCTTCCCATCAATGTGCTGAAACTATAAATGATCAGCTAGACCCTGGGGTGATACTCTAAGGTACAACTAGACAATGACACAGTCCTGGTGCATGTAAAGCATCAGGGCGGGGGGGGGGGGGCAGGAGCATAGCAGCAGTGCTAGAATGGTCCCTTATCCTGAATTGGGCAGAAAGTCATTCAGCTTTGTTGGCGGAATTCATGCTAAGAGTAGAAAACTGGCAGGTGGATTATCTCAGCCTAACAAACCCTGGATCAGAGAGAGTCGCCCCTTTATCTAAAAGTCTTCCAGGAAACCTGTCAGCTTTGGGGGACCCCAGATGACACTCTCCTGGCATTACATCTTAATCGTAAGGTGGGCAGACTTGTGGCAAGAGAAAATGCAGAGAATGGAATGGTAACTTTGTGGAATTGCTACACTCATATTTATTCTTACCCGTCAATGAAACTGTTGCTGGGACTGCTATGCCAAATAATGGTTGAGGGGATATCATCAGTGATCCTAATTTCTCTAGATTGGCATCACAGGTCCTGTTGTCCTGTTATGAGCTTCTCTTTTATCTGGTATTGGATGTTCCATAGCATCTGCAACTACAAGAAGACCTGCTGTATCAAGAGCCTATTTACCACTCCACTGACTGTAACACCTTGGCTGTTAAAAGCTAAGTAATGAGGGAAAGAGGGTTTTTGGATGCATTTTGCATGATATGAATCCCCATGGGTATACCCTCATTATTTTTTAAGCTGCCCATCTTCTGGCCTTCTCTCTAATGCTGAGTGGAGCAGCAGCTTGCCTTAAAGTATAACGAAAGACAAAACTTGTTTTTAATTTTGGAAAGAGTGCAGAGGGATTAGAACGCTTGCCAGATTGTATTGCTGTCTGTTCTCCTGTTAAGGAAATGTATCCCCTCTATTTGTCCTGTTTACTAATATGATTGAAAGTGAAAGTAAAAGAAAATCCCAAATTTTAGGTTGTCCCCAGAAAATGTAATAGATGAGAAATTTTCCAAGGGGGGCACTAGGTCTGGTGACCTGGGGGTCCCCAAGGAATTCCATTCATTTGTAGGGATTTCCTTTCACTTCCTGTTTGGCCATGGGACAGGAAGTGAAGGGAAATCTCCACAATAGGACACAAATGGCGAACAAAATAAATCTGTCAGGGGTTATAACCCTCCCTTGCTTATCCAAATTGAAAAAAAAGCCTATAGTTCTACGTTAAGCATAATTGAGGATTATATGCCAGCCCTGGTGGTTTTGTGCCACCATATGCTGACATCACTGCCACTTATATACTTGGGGATTGCACCTCCTGCTAATATTCCCCCCAAACTTTAAAAATACTTTAACTAAATATGTGCCAAAACTCACTTGTAATTACTGTACTCCCTTAATACATTGTAAACCCCCAAAGTGGCCCCCAAATATACAAATAACACTGTTTATAACATCAAATATAAATGCAAAATTGTGTCTGAATAAATCATAGTCCTTAATAAGCAATGGTTGTTTCAATCATCTCCAACTGTGTCATCTCAATCCCCGTTCATCTTCTGATGAATATGCCACATGTGTCATCAAAGGAAAACCAAAATCGTGCCACCACCACCTTATAGAATGGCCACTCACCAGACTTCACCGTATAGTAAGCCTTCGGTTCATTCAATGGATAACCAATCCTCAATTTACTTCTCCCGTTAGCAATTCCTCAATCACCGTATGTTCATACAAAGATAAATAGAACCAACCTTGCTGAGTGGTCTTTCAGCTTGTTCCTGTTTACCTGTGCCTTGATCTGTTCCAGTTTTCCTGTGTTTGACCTGTCTTCACCTGAACCTTCCCTTGGACTTCCACCTGCCTACCTGTGCCCCCGACTTGTGTTTGACCCTGCTCTTGCTTTATGCTTCTGTACCTCACTGCATGACTGTGTACCGAACCCGGCCTGTATCCTGTCTTCTTCCTCATGTTCTGGTACCTGCTCTGCCCGGCTGTTGATGACTCCCTGGCTTATGTTTCAACCAAGCTTCTGCCTGCTGATCCAGCGACACTGAGTTCCTGTTCTTAGTACCTATCCGGTGATCTGCAGCCATCAGGTTCCTATGAAAGATTTGACTCCCGCCCTTATGGTACAAATGAAAATTAAATATAAAATTTGTGAAGAGTTGCAGCCTCTATCAATAAATTTACCCTAAAGTAAATCTAGAGAAATGTGAAAAAAAGGAAGGATAGATATGGCATTGCTCTTTTTAAGAGGTAATTTGCAACCTCTAAATACCTGAGGGGTGTGTATAGCACGGGTGCATATAATACAAAAAGTGAAAAAAAAAAAGAAAAAAGTGCAGAAAATAAGAAATGCAAAGGATATCCTACTGTGTAAACTTCCTGATAGCTTCTAACAGTATGCATTATAAATAAGCAATGTGCATTCAGACAAAAATAAAATGAAAAATAAAAATGAAAAAACAAATAGAAAAGTGCTAACATTTCCTGTGTGAAATCCACAATCCTATGCAAAATCTGCAATTCAAAGTAAAATTTCTGTGCCAAAAAATACAACATATATGACTAGTATATAGTATTGCTGTGAAACTGGGCTCAGAAACATGCATATACCGTTCTTAAACCCTGGTGTATAAAAAAGTCCAATAATAAAGTGACAATGTGCTCCTTCAAATTGTTCTGTGCTTCTTAGAAAACAGTGCCCCATAAGAAATGCACTCACCGCTATCATTCACCCCACAAGGAGGTATTTCACTTTAAGGCCGGGTTCACACCGCTGCGATGCGGGAACGCCGCGAATCCGCGGCGTTTTCCCGCATCGCATGACTCCCGCCGGCAGTTCACACTGCCCTATGCGGACGGCTGGGAGTGTCAATGATATGTTAATGACACCCCCAGATCCGTCCGCATATCGCAGTGCGATCTGCCAACTCGCACAGGAATCGGATCGCATGGTGTGAACCCCCATGCGATCCGATTCTGTTGCGGACCAAAAAAAGGGTCCCGTGCGAGTTTGCTGCGGGAGCGATGCGAATTCAGCCATACTATCTGTATGGCTGAACTCGCATCGCTACGGAGATCGGATGTGATTTGCGGTGCGAATCACATCCGGATCTCCCCCCGCAGCAGTGTGAACCCAGCCTAACAGTATGAGCCACTGTGCAGCCTGTGGAGTAGGAAAACTTCCTGCCCTGTATCCTCCAAGTGCCTCCTTGTCTGTGATGTACTGTAAGTGATCTCCTTCCTGTTAACCTCTTAAATGTTGCCTACATGTAGGAAGGAAAGAAACTCCATAGTGTGATACCGTACAAATTTCCAAATATTTATTAGTAATACTGATGGGTACTCACATTTAATAAAAAATCATTCACGCAAAAAAAAATTCTAATCAGGAAGCCGGAGCTATCTACGCTCCACGGCTCGAAACCAGAAGTGATACAATACCGCTGTTAGTCCCGCCCATGGCCATTAGGGTTCCTGCCAAGGCCCAGCCGGTGCCACCTGCCACATGGACCCTCGGGCAACTCTGTGTCCTTCACTCCATGTCATCTCTACCAGGGGCATTGGACAGGAGGTGCAAGAGAAGCCCCCTCTACAGCTCGATCTCCACCAGGTACGTGACAACAGGTCAACTTGTCAATATCTGGTTTGGCAGCTAAACTCACCACTCCTACTGCTGGCATTATCTCAGAAAGTGGCCATTATTTCTGCACTGGCACAGCTCTGTCCATCTCTGTTCTGTGCAGGCACTGCTTTATTAGTTTCCAGCTCTGTTCAGGCATTGATAATTACAGCTCTGTCCTTCTCAGCCTTGTTCTAACTCTTCATGCCCTGCTGCTGCCCAAAATCTCCTTGTGACTTTTATCTCAGTTTATATTTGGATTTCCAATGTTTACACATGCTGATGACGATGGGAGCGGCATGGCGAGTATTTAACCACTTCAATATAGGGCATTTATACACCCTTCCTTCACAGACCAATTTTTAGCTTTCAGCGCTCTCACACTTTGAATGGCAATTACTCAGTCATGCAACACTGTACCCAAACAACATTTTTATAATTTTTTTCATACAAATGGAGCTTTCTTTTGGTAGTATTTAATCACCACTGGGTTTTTTATTTTTTGCGACATAAGTGAAAAAAGCAAAAAAAAAAAAAAAAAAACCACTTCTTTCGTTTTTATTATAACATTTTGCAAATAAGTTATTTTTGTTCACAAATGTGGGCCAAAATTTATACTGCTACATCTCGTTGGTAAAAATAACCCAAATTAGTGGATATTATTTAGTCTCTTTGAAAGTTATAGAGTCTACAAGACAAAATTGTCATAATAACAAGTTATTTCTCATACACAGCATATACATACTTCCAATTACACCCCAAAATACATTCGGCAACTCTTCCCGAGTATGGCGATACCACATGTGTGGGACTTTTACGCAGGCTGGCCACACAGAGAGGTCCAACATGCAGGGGTTCTAGGAGCATAAATGACACCTCTAATTTCCTAATGACCTATTACATTTGTGAAGACCCTGGAGCACCAGGACAATGGAATTACCCACAAAATGATCCCATTTTGGAAAGCAAACACCCCAACATCTATTCTATGAGGCATAATGAGTATTTTGAACAGTTAATTTTTTCCACAAGTCTTCGGAAAACGTGGAAAGAAAATTAAAACATTTTTTTTTACACAAAGTGGTCAGTTTATAAGATATTTCTAACTCAAAGCGTGTACATAGCAAAAAAGGACACCCCAAAATACATTCTGCTAGGCCCTGGAGAACCAGGACAATAGAATTACCCACAAAATTACCCAATTTTGGAAAACAAACACCCCAACGTATAGTCTATGAAGCATTATGAGTCCTTTGAATGGTTAATTTTTTTACACAAGTCTTCAGAAAAAGTGGAAAGAAAATTAATTTTTTTTTTTTTTTACACAAAGTTGTCCATTTATAAGATATTTCTAACACATAGCATGTATATAGCAAAAATTACACCCCAAAACACATTCTGCTACTCCTCCTGAGTATGGCGATACCACAGCCTAGCCATATACAGAGGTCCAACATGAAGTAGTACCTTCAGGCGTTCTAGGAGCATAAAATACACATCTCATTTCATTCCTACCTATCACACTTTGAAGGTCCTGGAGCACCCCCTGAAATGACCCCATTTTGCAAAACAATCACCTCAATGTGTATTCTATGTGTATTCTACTCAGATGGACTGTGACAGGTACTCAGGTACTCGGGTACTCAGGTACTCGGGTACTCAGATGGACTGTGACAGGTACTCAGGTACTTAGATGGACTGTGATGGGTACTCAGGTACTCAGATGGGCTGTGACAGGTACTCGGGGGCTCAGATGGGCTGGGACAGGTACTTGGGTACTCAGATGGGCTGTGACAGGTACTCAGGTACTCAGATGGACGATGACAGGTACTCAGGTAGTCAGATGGGCTGTGACAGGTACTCAGATGGGCTGACAGGTACTCAGGTACTCGGATACTCAGATGAACTGTGACAGGTACTCAGGTACTCTGGTACTCAGATGGGCTGGGGCAGGTACTCAGGTACTTGGGTACTCAGATGGGCTGTGACAGGTACTCAGGTACTTGGGTACTCAGATGGGCTGACAGGTACTCAGGTACTCAGATACTAAGATGGACTGTGACAGGTACTCAGGTACTCGGATGCTCAGATGGACTGTGACAGGTACTCAGGTACTCGGGTACTCAGATGGGCTGACAGCTACTCAGGTACTCGGGTACTCAGATGGACTGTGACAGGTACTCGGGTACTCAGATGGGCTGGGACAGGTACTTGGGTACTCAGATGGGCTGTGACAGGTACTCAGGTACTCAGATGGACGATGACAGGTACTCGGGTAGTCAGATGGGCTGTGACAGGTACTCAGGTACTCAGATGGGCTGACAGGTACTCAGGTGCTCGGATACTCAGATGAACTGTGACAGGTACTCAGGTACTCTGGTACTCAGATGGGCTGGGGCAGGTACTCAGGTACTTGGGTACTCAGATGGGCTGTGACAGGTACTCAGGTACTTGGGTACTCAGATGGGCTGACAGGTACTCAGGTACTCAGATACTAAGATGGACTGTGACAGGTACTCAGGTACTCGGATGCTCAGATGGACTGTGACAGGTACTCAGGTACTCGGGTACTCAGATGGGCTGACAGCTACTCAGGTACTCGGGTACTCAGATGGACTGTGACAGGTACTCGGGTACTCAGATGGGCTGGGACAGGTACTCGGGTACTCAGATGGGCTGGGACCGGTACTCGGGTACTCAGATGGGCTGTGATGGGTGATGACAGGTACTTTGATGGCTGGTGACAGGTCCTCTTTATGGGGGGGTAATCAGTGTGTGTTGGTGTACACTAAGTGGTAACGAGATGTTACCGCAATCTCCTCCTCACACACGATCAGTGTGTGAGGAGGAGAACCCAGTAACATCTCGTTACCGCGGTTTGTTTACATTGGACATGATTGGACACAGCCGGTCACTTGGTAAAGAGCCAATGTCATTGGCTCTTTACTGCGATCGGGTTTGGGCTGTGTCAGGGTGACAAGCTGCAACCCTGATCGCCGCATTGCACGCACCCTAGGCGCATGCACGAGCACCGTGAATGTACCCAGTACATTTGGCCGGCTGTGATTGGATACGGCCGGTCACGTGTACCGGGGGTGGATCAGGGATGCCAATCACACAGATCAGGGATGGGCTGTGTCCGAGGGACACACCTCGTCCACGATCGCCACACTGCGGGCCCGGCGAAATACCGAGGACGTCATATGACGCCAACCCAGGATGGGAGATCCCATCTATGGGCTTCATTTGACTATGGCCCAATATTGAAGTGGTTAAAGCGCAACCAAGGCTCATTTCACTGTACTTGTAGATCGCAGGAGTGCAGTTCATTCTGCACTCCTGTGACCCATTCTCAGCAGACACCAGGCTGAAGCCCGCTTTTGGCTGATGCCGCAGCTCTAGGCTGGGGAAAGAGTGTGACAGTATGGTCAGAATCCAACCACATGCCTAGACGCTCCCTCCCCCTCCACAACCCAGTGCTCCAGTGAGCGTAGAGGGAGGGCCTGAGAGACACCAGCTCTCTGCTCAGGGAGCACTGAGAACCAAGCGATCAGTGATGTTTTATTGCTTTGTTCTCAGTTTTCGAGCCGGCTGGGAACAGATGCCGCGTTGGACCAGTTGGACCAGTGCTGCATCCACCTAGGTAAGTATTATTCTTAAAACATTTTTTTCCCATACTTCTCTTTTATACACTAGCCCTCGAACAGGCTGTTGCTGTGTCTTCAAACCAGCTGCCTAAGAGCAAGAGGAGAGAGAAATGTATCTTTGCTGGACATGTCTAGGTATCCAGAGAGTTGCAGGAAAAGAGTAAATAGTAACTTTGCTACAATGTCAGTTTAGAAAAGCTCCATGCTGCAGTCTAGAAGAGTAGATGGTGGTAACATGGAAAATATTACTTGACAGCTTATTCTGCCTGTTGTTTATTTACAGCATATCTGTGTCTTGTGGACTGTATGTCTGAGACACAAAAAAAAGATTGTAAAAGCTTCAGCTTACATTTGTCTTAGGAAAAGATGTTCTGCGTTGCTCTCAAGTTATGATTCAGGTTCAAGTAATTGTCCTATAACAATCATTCCTCAGTGCAGTTTTTAATTTTATGGACATGTATATGGCAACATAACGGAACAATTTGTTCCCAAATAAACCTGTCATGAAATAAATACAGTGAATGCTACTGCTAACCACTTTCTATAAAAAAGGTTAGCTTACTGGCAGTGGATGTATATCCAGTGAAGTAAACAGCCTCAGATGATACACAGAGACAAACCAAATCCTCTACATAAGTTTTACATATATTCTCCAGCTTTATTTACTGTTTAGAAAGTGCACATCATGTTAGAATTTTCTCTTCCTGATTCACTGTGGGTGTGGATTTTTGCCATACGCTGTGAGACAGCTGATTGGAGGAAAGGCACACACCCCCTCTCCACATAGGCAGAGCTGTGCTGTGAATTGACCAGCTCTCTGGTAATCTATTTATAGCACCCACCCTGACACAAAATTCAGCCTGGTTTTATCACAGTTGACAGAGAACTTGTCAGATATTATCATAGTAATAACAGAAGAACGGAGGAGGAGAAGGCCACGCGAATTTGGGCTTTGAAGAGAGGTAAGAAAACACTGCAGATATATGTGCCCAGCTAAAATTTCATGAATCAAGGTTACATCCACTTTTAGCTGGACTGCTTGCCATAATACTTTCTGAATCAAGTTTGCAGATTAGTAAAGTGTGAGAAAAGCAGGCACCTTTATCGTCATGCTTGTTCGCCAGCAGTGATTCAGATTATTGGAGAAAAACGATGGGTACAAAATGTTAGCCTTCATGTTTAGGAAGTTTGCACTGAAGTTGAGCTAATATTTAAATACATACAGCATCTAAAGTAGTGCGTGTATACCTGCCTGTAAGGCGGCGTACACACGCGGGGACTGTCTGCCGAAACTAAGTTCGTCAAACAGTCCGCTCAAACTTTTGAATGAACGAACACGCCCACACACGGCACTTTTTGAGCGGACAAATACGGCAAACTTTGTTCGTCGTACTAAGTCCGCGCAACTTTTGAAATGAGCGGACTCGCCCACACACGAGGCAACAGTCCGCTCATTTCGAGCACGTGTGCAGGTAGGCGGGGCCCACGACGGAGACGTTGCGGGCTCCGCCGCCTGGAATGGACTTAAAGGGGAACACCAACGCCGAAAAAAATCGGCGTGGAGGTCCCCCCAAAGTCCACAACAGACCCTTGTCCGAGCACACTACCCGGCCGGCCAGGAAAGGGGGGCGAGCGAGCGCGCCCCCCCTCCTGAGCCGTACCAGGCCGCGTGCCCTCAACATGGGGGGTGCCTTGGGGAAGGGGGGGCCGCGCGCCCCCCCCCCCCCACCCCAAAGCACCTTGTCCCCATGTTGATGAGGCGCGGTGGCCCGGCAGAAGAACCGAAGAGGGGGACAAGACCCCCGAAGACGGAAGACCCCCGGAGCTGTGCAATAAAATATGTTATCTCGTGTGTTGTGTTTTTTTTTGGGTACTTTTATTTTACAGGTGAATGGGTAGGGGTACATTGTACCCCATACTCATTCACATAGGGTGGGGGGCCGGTATCCGGGGGCCCCCTTATTAAAGGGGGCTCCCGGATTCCGATAAGCCCCCCGCCCGCAGACCCCGACAACCAACGGCCAGGGTTGTCGGGAAGAGGCCCTTGTCCTCATCAACATGGGGACAAGGTGCTTTGGGGTGGGGGGGGGCGCGGCCCCCCCTTCCCCAAGGCACCCCCCATGTTGAGGGCACGCGGCCTGGTACGGCTCAGGAGGGGGGGAGCGCCCACACACCGTTGCCTCGTGTGTGGGCGCTCAAACCAAGTTTCAGCAGACAGTTTTTTGGAATTTCCGCAAAACTTTGTTCGTCAAACTGTCCGCTGAAACTGTCCGCTGAAGCCCCACACACGAGCGGACTGTCCACTGAAACACTGTTCAGCGGACAAAGTTGAGCCAACAGTCCGCCCGTGTGTATGCGGCCTTAGTATTTGCAATTATGTTTGTAATGCAAACATTCCTCCCCAACAGCATAGCCAGGTTGCTGACCTTTCTATTTCTCTGCTATGTTTAGGCTGTTTTAGGGCCTACCCCCAGTTTGCTGACTGCAAAGGAACACATAGTGTGGTTGATTTATTAAAATTGGAGAGTGCAAAAGCTGGTGCAGCTGTGCATGGTAGCCAATGAGCTTCTAACTTAAACTTTTTCCATTAAGCTTTGACAATAAAACGTGGAAGCTTATTGATTTCTATGCAGAGCTGCAACAGATTTTGAACTCTCCAGTTTTAATAAATTAACCCCTGGATGTCATCACTCACACAGCTCTCTTCTTTCACCAGCAAATTAGCAGTGGATTGACAGCACTGTGCAATGCAATTAAGCACGATTGGCTAATAGTAATGACACTCCTTCTTGCAGCTTAAGGCTTAGTTTGCAGCAAATTGTAAATGATAAGCTAAAGAAAAAATTTAGTTATTTTATAATAGCTTTAAAATGTGTAATTATTAGGGGAATGCACTACATATGGGGAAGCTATTGTAATCTCCTGAGCCCCATAAATTCAGCTCTGCTTACCTAGAAGCTACCATAAATATCACATTCATAAGGAAGAAATGCTAAATCATCCACAATGATTTTAATGATGAGCCATTTTATAGGCTGTAACCTTCATGTAGTTATTTGCTCCAGTATTATGTGAAAGACAAAAGAACAGTGTGGAGTAATCCTCCCTCCATGTGGTACTAATCCTCACTCCATGGGATCGTGCTTATGTTCTGCATGCTGTATCAGCTGTGTGAGGGCACATGTTGTTCTTTGAAGATGTCTTTCTTATTATGTGCTTTTGATCAGTGCAGGGCAGGTAATTCTCTTTTATTCCTAAGCATCCCCTATTCAAAGACATATCAGGTCAATATTTACAGTGCCTTGCAAAAGTATTCACCCCCCATTGGCTTTTTACTATTTTGTTACATTACAGCCTTTAGTTCAATGTTTTTTAATCTGAATTATATGTGATGGATCAGAACACAATAGTCTAAGTTGGTGAAACATTAATAAACATTCTAAAAATATATACATAAAACTATTTTTCAGAAAACTGATAATTGGCATGTGCGTATGTATTCACCGCCTTTGCTATGAAGCCCATAAAAAGCTCTGGTGCAACCAATTACATTCAGTAGTCACATAATTAGTGAAATGATGTCCACCTGTGTGCAATCTAAGTGTCACATGATCTGCCATTACATATACACACCTTTTTGGAAGGTCCTAGAGGCTGCACCTAAGCAAGAGGCACCACTAACCAAACACTGCCATGAAGACCAAGAAACTCTCCAAACAAGTAAGGGACAATGTTGTTGGGAAGTAAAAGTCAGGGTTAGGCTATAAAAAATATCCAAATCTTTGATGATCCCTAGGAGCACCATCAAATCTATCATAACCAAATGGAAAGAACATGGCACAGCAACAAACCTCCTAAGAGACAGCTGCACACCAAAACTCATGGACCAGGCAAGGAGTGCATTAATCAGAGAGGCATCACAAAGACCTAAGGTAACTCTGGAGGAGCTGCAGAGTTCCACAGCAGAGACTGGAGTATTTGTGCATAGGACAACAATAAGCCATACACTTCAAAGTGTTGGGCTTTATGGCAGAGTGGCCAGAAGAAAGACATTACTTTTAGCAAAAAACAAAATGGCATGTTTTGAGTTTGTGAAAAGGCATCCCAAAATGTTATGTAATTTAACTTTTTGGCCATCAAAGAAAATGCTATGTCTGGTGTAAACTGAACACATCACATCGCCCAAAGAACACCATCCCATGTTTTTCAACTGTCGGGACTGGGAAACTGCTCAGAGTTGAGGGAAAGATGGATGGTGCTAAATACAGGGATATTCTTGAGCAAAACCTGTACCACTCTGTGTGTGATTTGAGGCTAGGATGGAGGTTCACCTTCCAGCAGGACAAGGACCCCAAACAAACTGCTAAAGCAACACTTGAGTGGTTAAGGGGAAACATGCAAATGTGTTGGAATGGCCTTGCCAAAGCCCAGACCTCAAGCCAATACAAAATCTGTGGTCAGACTTAAAGATTCCTGTTCACAAGTGTAAACCATCCAACTTGAAAGAGCTGGAGCAGTTTTGCAAGGAGGAATGGGCAAAAATCCCAGTGGTAAGATGTGGCAAGCTCATAGAGACTTACAGTATCCAAAGTGACTTGGAGCTGTGATAGCCGCAAAAGGTGGCTCCACAAAGTATTGACTTTAGGGGGGGTGGATAGTTATGCACATTGACTTTTTCTGTTACTTTGTCCTATTTGTTGTTTGCTTCACAATAATAAAAAAAAAATCAAAGTTGTGGGCATGTTCTGTAAATTAAATGATGCAAATCCTCAAACAATCCATGTTAATTCCAAGTTGTGAGGCCAAGGGGGTGAAAACTTTCACAAAGCACTGTATAAGCTGATCAGAAAACTTAAAGTGGTTGTAAACCCTTACAACACACTTTGACCTACAGGTAAACCTAGATTAAGGCTTACCTGTAGGTCCAAGAAATATCTCCTAAACCTACACGGTTTAGGAGATATTTGCCGAAAGACAGGCACCGCTGTCTACGGCGCATGCCTGATGAGTTTACTTCCTCTTTAATGGATACAAGCTAATGAAAGGGATGCTAATATTCATATTAAGAGATATGTTAAACTATAACATCTTTTTATATGCAGTTTAGTAAACACATGTGCTATTTTGTACATTTTATTAAAGAAGAATTGCTCTAAGCAACACTTCCATCTGATATAACATAAACACACAAGATTTCAGAATCTTACTCTATTTCCAAAATAGCACTAACTTCTCTGAAAGCATTGTGTTGGTAAAGGTCCCATAGGTTGTAAGTTATCAATTAAAGGGACCCAAAATTAAAAAAAAGTAGAACTTCTATTTTATAGGGCTAATTTAGACATTTTAATTGTGGTTAAAAGTGATGAGATTGGGTTCGCTCTGGACCCAGAATTTAGTGTTCATTGCTTGACCAATGAACTGTAGGTAGTAGATTCCCTTCTCCGCAGCTGACATAAACAGAGGGGCAAGGATGCTTATTGCCGCGTACACACGATCAAACAAGCGGGTGGAAAAGTCTGGCAAACTCAAGTCCGCCGGACAATCCCCCCGTGTGTAGCCTCTGGCATACTTTTTTGACCCGAAAGTACGGCGGACTTAGAAAGTAGTTTTGCACTCCAATCTTCCCGCCGGACTCGCATTTCGGCGGACAATCCTGCCATGTGTGTGCCAGTCTGCCATACTTTTGAAATGAGCGGACTTTTCCCGCCCGGAGAAAAGTACGCTCATTTCGAGCGGGTCTCCAGGTAGGCGGGGCCCGTGAAGGAGATGTCGCTGGCCCCGCCACCTGGTATGGGCTTAAAGGGGAACCCCAACGCCGAAAAAAAATCAGCGTGGGGGTCCCCCCAAGTCCACAACAGACCCTTGTCCGAGCACGCTACCTGGCTGGCCAGGAAAGGAGGGGCGAGCGAGCGCCCCCCCCCCCTCCTGAGCCGTACCAGGCCACGTGCCCTCAACATGGGGGGTGCCTTGGGGAAGGGGGGACCACGCGGCCCCCCCACCCCAAAGCACCTTGTCCCCATGTTGATGAGGACAAGGGTTTTTTTTGTACTTTATTTTACAGGTGAATGGGTAGGGGTACATTGTACCCCATACTCATTCACATAGGGTGGGGGGCCGGTAACCGGGGCCCCCTTATTAAAGGGGGCACCCGGATTCCGATAAGCCCTAGCCTGCAGACCCCGACAACCAACGGCCAGGGTTGTCGGGATCTGCGGGCTAGGGCTTATCGGAATCCGGGTGCCCCCTTTAATAAGGGGGCCCCGGATACCGGCCCCCCACCCTATGTGAATGAGTATGGGGTACAATGTACCCCTACCCATTCACCTGTAAAATAAAGTACAAAAAAAACACAACACACAAGATAAAATAGTTTATTGCACAGCTCCGGGGGTCTTCCGTCTTCGGGGGTCTTCTCGCCGGACTCCTCCGCTATCTTCTTGTAGCTCTTTTACTAGCGGAGGAGTCCGGCTTTCTTCCTCGCCGCCGCCCTCTTCTTCCGACTTCGGGGGTCTTGTCCCCCCTCTTCGGTTCTTCTGCCGGGCCACCGCTCCTTCTTATAGCTCTTTTACAGGCGGTGGCCTGGTCTTCTGTCGCCGCTGTCACTGCCGCCGCCTTCTGTTCTGTTCTGTTCTTTTCTTCTTCTTCTTCTTCTTCAGATGTTGCCTCGTCGAGTCCCCTGCTCACAATGGCTCTGACCGGGCACGCGGCGACTTATATAGGGACATCACCGGATGATGTCCCTGCCCATTATGGTGTAACAGTCCCAGAGGATGCTGGGACTGTGACATCATAATAGGCGGGGACATCATCCAGCGATGTCCCTATATAAGTTGTCGCGTGCCCGGTCAGAGCCATTGTGAGCGGAGGACTCAATGAGGCAGCATCTGAAGAAGAAGAAGAAGAAAAGAACAGAACAGAAGGCGGCGGCGGCGGCGGCGGTGACAGCGGCGACAGAAGACCGGGCCCCCGCATGTAAAAGAGCTATAAGAAGGCGCGGTGGCCCGGCAGAAGAACCGAAGAGGGGGGACAAGACCCCCGAAGTCGGAAGAAGAGGGCGGCGGCGAGGAAGAAAGCCGGACTCCTCCGCTAGTAAAAGAGCTACAAGAAGATAGCGGAGGAGTCCGGCGAGAAGACCCCCGAAGACGGAAGACCCCCGGAGCTGTGCAATAAACTATTTTATCTTGTGTGTTGTGTTTTTTTTTACTTTATTTTACAGGTGAAAGGGTAGGGGTACATTGTACCCCATACTCATTCACATAGGGTGGGGGGCCGGTATCCGGGGGCCCCCTTATTAAAGGGGGCTCCCGGATTCCGATAAGCCCTCGCCCGCAGACCCCGACAACCAACGGCCAGGGTTGTCGGGAAGAGGCCCTTGTCCTCATCAACATGGGGACAAGGTGCTTTGGGGTGGGGGGGCCGCGTGGCCCCCCCTTCCCCAAGGCACCCCCATGTTGAGGGCACGCGGCCTGGTACGGCTCAGGAGGGGGCGCTCGCTCGCCCCTCCTTTCCTGGCCGGCCGGGTAGCGTGCTTGGACAAGGGTCTGTTGTGGACTTGGGGGGGACCCTCACGCCAATTTTTTTCTGCGTTGGGGTTCCCCTTTAAGTCCATACCAGGTAGCGGGGCCAGCGGCATCTCCCTCGCGGGCCCCGCCTACCTGGAGACACACTCGAAATGAGTGGACTTTCCTCCGCGTGCGTGGACGAGTCCGTTCAGTAGGGCGGATAGTACGGCGGACTTAGTACGCTGTATTAGTCCGCTGAAAAAGTGCCGTGTGTGGGCAAGTAGCCCGTTCGGAAAGTCCGATGGACAGTCTGGCAGGAAGTCCGCCAGACTAAGTACGTCGGATAGACGGCCCTAAGTACGTCAGACAGACGGCTACGTGTGTACGCGGCTTTAGACATCATTGACCTGATATAGACACATGACCATATTAAACAATATAATTTAAAACCATCCAGATCTCAGTCCAAGGAACTTCTCAAATTGACTATGGCACGTAATGATTTCCTCAATGCAGCCCTCCTCAGAATGGAAAATTTTGATTACACTGTAAAAAAAACACACACAAGAAGGCGCAAGCACCTAGTGCATTACCACCATAACCACTTATCATAAACACAACAAAATCATACTCACAAAAGCAGATAAAATCAGGCAGATCAAAAACACAGCTCCAACAGGTGGGATGGGTTTCTGCTTCCATTGCCACATGGTGGAGAAGTTGGCCCCCTTCTGATTGCTAACATCTGGGTTCAGATCTAACCCAAGGTCATCCCTTGGCTGCTCTTTAACCTGTTGCATTTACCCTTTCGACCCCCAATCCCAAACTGCAAGTGCGATCTAAGGCACTGACACCTCTGACTAGGACATTTGGAGTGTGAGTTAAGGACTTTATTTACTGTGCTGCTCGCTGCTCTCTTTGCTTGAGGCTCTGACATGAGAAAGCACAACCCCGCTTATTCCAAGATGCTAAACTCAACACAAAAACACAGGGCAGAACAAGGCAAGTTACCAATGGGGAACAGGAACGGGATGCAGGAAGACCATGGGCAATAAAAATAACTAGTCCTCTGCCTTCTGCTTGCTTTTTTATGGGCACAGCTTCCAGAGATCAGTTCTCCTTTAACAATACGCAAATTAACATTAGACATGTGGTTACTGTATATCTTTTTTCTCAAAATTGACGCTGTTTCATTATTTATACTTCATTATATGTCAGCGTCTATTTGCATTTGCATTGACTGTTGAAATTGCATGTATGCACAGCAAGGCCGCTTACTTCTGACTTTTAAGTAGCGAAGTAGGACTAAAATAACACCTCCTTATCCAATAATGATCTGTTCCTTAAACCAGCTCTGGCCTGGGAAAAAGTCTTCTATGTGAAGTGAATCTCTTTGAGTTTAGTATCCAAATTGGATAACAAAAACTGAAGATGGCAGACCGCAGAGATTCTTTCCTATCTCAGTTGCCTGCATGGACATAAACCTTGTTCAACAGAAGACAAAGCCCAAGATGATGCTAAGTGAGATCATCTATAATTTTGTATGCAATGCCCAGGACCAGTATAGCAGGAAAATCATCCCTAAAACTCAAATATGTATAGTTTTAATACTGATTGTTATGTTATTGCATTTCTCTGGAAAAGGTACACATTTAACATTTATCTTTAGATTATTGTTACCTTTAAAAAGTTTTACCAAAACTTTAGTCAGGTGTAAAATGCATTCACAAAAAGCTGTTTGCATAAACTCGCAGCAGCCCCTGAGTCCTGTGGATGCTGAACTGTTCTGATGGGCAAAGCTTCCATGCACCATGATATTGTTAAAACATGCCTGTCCCCACCCCCCCCCCCCCCCCCACACATCCATATTAGCTGACTAGCAGAGCAAAATTAAAACGTTATTGTCTACTAAAACTAACTATATTTATCCTTTGGCTTACAGTCCTATTTTAAATTATAAATGAAAAAAAAAAGCACGTAGGCAGATATTCTCTTTGACAAATTGATATAAAACTACAAGATGCTCCTATATGGACTTTTTATATTTAAATAGTGCATAATAGTTTTTATTTAAAGAATACACATAGCCAAACTGTTTTTGGATAATATAGGGAAGGGTTAGAAAACATGTCAGTTAATGTTTTGCTATCCATCATTGGTGAAATTTGAGGAAGGGTCAGAACCCATGTTGGGTTTTTACTGCTATTCAGTGCTGTGTTAGAGATTTCCCCTTATTCCCTCACTTGGGGACAATGGTTTCACCAAACAGAAAATAAGGATAAATCTTCAATGGTAACAAAGAAATAATTAAAAACTGTTTTAATAGAGCAGAGGAAGGCTACAACCCCTACAGTCAATGCTGAAAAATGTCCCTAATTTCAAAGTAGGTAAAACCATTGTCTAATGGAGCCCTGAATAGCAGTAAAATCTGACACTGGTTTTAACCCTTCCTCACTTTATTTAAAACTGAAAAAAAGTTGTCCTACATGTAAATGAATAACCAAATACAGATTTAAGGAAGACCAAACAATAAACCACTTTTTGATTATGAGATTATGAGCCACCTTAGACAGACATGCTGCTTCTTATGAGCAAAGAGCAAATATTTTTATTCTCTGATGAAGAGTTAGTTCTGTCAACCCCTGAGTGGTGTTGGATGTTATTTCCCATGTCATTTTGTTGAAGGATTGAAGTCTAACTCCAGGAATTTGTCCAGTTTGTAAAATCTGTTGCATTTCTATGGGTTAGGTCTATAAGGTGCATACTACCTTTTTGAGTTATCGCTTTCATTAACAGTTGACATTTTTTCGCAGCGCCAGGAGTACAGCTATTACTATACTTCGGCACTCCGCACTCCGCACACTACAGTGCTTGAACTTTTGGTCTAAGCTCAAGCAGCAACAGAGTCGCATGCAGCTGCTGTACCCCCCACCCTCTTATGCCTACCCAATAACAGAGCCCTTTGTATTATGTGAAGCCATTCACAAAATACAAAGCCTCCAGAGAATGGACAGCAGAGTGAAGGGGTCGGTAGAGATGCTGTGTGTGGAAAGACATTGTCTATTCTGTTAGAATGGCCAGAGTATAGTGATAGCTGCACCCCTAGCGCTCAGTGAAACTTTAGTTATAAATAACAGAGATTAGTATTTGAGGAGTCTTGCACCTCATTGACCTTAAACCATAGTAATCCAGCAAAATGTCTGAATTCCTGGAGTTCAGCTTTAATCATTTAATAAGATGACATGGGATTAAACATTCAATGCATCTTATTAAATGATTAATAATATGACATGGGATTAAACATTCAATGCATCTCAGGGGTTGAGATAACTCCCTCTTCATGGAATTTAAAGGTTTTAAAGAAATTTTACTTTGGACTCTAAAAACGAGTGCTAATGTACTGTCAATACTTTATTTAGCTTAGATTTGTGCTGTCTGTGTCCTTAAGGGCGTGATTCTTCTCATTTCCAGTGTGGCCATAGGAATCTCCTGAGCAGGACCCCAGAGAACAATAATAATCTTTTCTCAGTCTACTAAGAAAGTGCTTTTATTTGTCTTCTGTATCCTCATTAGAAATATACCCCTCACTTTCTTTCCTGGTGACCAAATGAGTAATAAAGGGAAATCTCAGTGTGAACATAAACAATGATATAAATCAAAAAAAAAAAATTTGGTAGAAGTTGATTTGTAAGTGATAATATGTCAAACTCCTAGTGATCACTTATGCCGCATACACATGATCAAAGAAGCGGGTGGAAAAGTCCGGCGGACTGAAGTCCGCCGGACAATCCCCCCGTGTGTAGCCTCCGGCATACTTTTTTGACCTGAAAGTACTGCCGAACTTAGAAAGTAGTTTTGCACTCCAATCTTCCCGCTGGACTCGCATTTCGGCGGACAATCCAGCCGTGTGTATACCAGTCCGCCGTACTTTTAAAATGAGCGGACTTTTCCCGCCCGGAGAAAAGTCCGCTCATTTTGAGCGGGTCTCCAGGTAGACGGGGCCCTCGAAGGAGACATCGCAGGCCCCGCCACCTGGTATGGACTTAAAGGGGAACCCCAACGCCGAAAAAAATCGGCGTGGGGGTCCCCCCAGGTCCACATCAGACCCTTGTCCGAGCACGCTACCCGGCCGGCCAGGAAAGGGGGGGACGAGCGAGCGCCCCCCCTCCTGAGCCGTACCAGGCCACGTGCCCTCAACATGGGGGGTGCCTTGGGGAAGGGGGGCCACACGCCCCCCACCCCAAAGCACCTTGTCTCCATGTTGATGAGGACAAGGGCCTCTTACCGACAACCCTGGCCGTTGGTTGTCGGGGTCTGCGGGCGGGGGGCTTATCGGAATCCGGGAGTCCCCTTTAATAAAGGGGTCCCCGGATACCGGCCCCCCTATGTGAATGAGTATGGGGTACAATGTACCCCTACCCATTCACCTGTAAAATAAAGTACAAAAAAAACACAACACACAAGATAAAATAGTTTATTGCACAGCTCCGGGGGTCTTCTCGCGGGACTCCTCCGCTATCTTCTTCTAGCTCTTTTGCTAGCGGAGGAGCCCAGCTTTCTTCCTCGCCATGGCCTCTTCTTCCGACCCTGGCGCGCCCCTGGCATTGCGGCCGGAGAGAGCGTCGAGTCAACATCTCCAGGAAAAGAAGAAGAAGAAGAACAAGAATGGAAGGCGGCGGCGGCGGCGACAGAAGACCGGGCCACCGCCTGTAAAAGAGCTAGAAGAAGGCGCGGTGGCCCGGCAGAAGAACCGTAGAGGGGGACAAGACCCCCGAAATCGGAAGAAGAGGCCGCGAGGAGGAAGAAAGCCGGGCTTCTCCGCTAGCAAAAGAGCTAGAAGAAGATAGCGGAGGAGTCCAGCGAGAAGACCCCCGAAGACGGAAGACCCCCGGAGCTGGGCAATAAACTATTTTATCTTGTGTGTTGTGGTTTTTTTGTACTTTATTTTACAGGTGAATGGGTAGGGGTACATTGTACCCCATACTCATTCACATAGGGTGGGGGGCCGGATTCCGATAAGCCCCCGGCCCGCAGACCCCGAAAACCAATGGCCAGGGTTGTCGGGAAGAGGCACTTGTCCTCATCAACATGGGGACAAGGTGCTTTGGGGTGGGGGGGCCGCGCGGCCCCCCCTTCCCCAAGGCACACCCCATGTTGAGGGCACGTGGCCTGGTACGGCTCAGGAGGGGGGGGAGCTCGCTTGTCCCCCCCTTTCCTGGCCGGCCAGGTAACGTGCTCGGACAAGGGTCTGATGTGGACCTGGGGGGACCCCCACGCCGATTTTTTTTCGGCGTTGGGGTTCCCCTTTAAGTCCATACCAGGTGGCGGGGCCTGCGCCGTCTCCTTCACGGGCCCCGCCTACCTCGAGATGCGCTCGAAATGAGCGGGCTTTCCTCCTCCGCATGTGTGGGCGAGTCCGTTCATTTCAAAAGTAGGGCGGATAGTACGGCGGACTTAGTACGCCGTATTAGTCCGCTGAAAAAGTGCCGTGTGTGGGCAAGTAGCTCGTTCAGAAAGTCCGACGGACAGTCTGGCGGGAAGTCCGCCAGACTAAGTCCGTCGGATAGTCCGCTACGCGTGTACGCGGCATAACAGTACCCTCTCATATTAAGTTAATACTCTTGTAGAGGACCCCATGTCTTTACTGCATGTCAGCACAGCAACAGAATATAAATATTGACACACATAAAACAAGAGCCTGGCATCTAAGCACTTACAGCTTATTTAATTTGCATGACCTTTCCTTATAACACTGAAACTAATTGTTTTCTATTCTCTCCATTTTAGTCTTCTGGAGCAGATGCCCTGGAATTAAACCTTTCTTGTCCCCATGGAATGGGGGAAAGAGG
Source organism: Lithobates pipiens (assembly GCF_037356315.1). Classification (NCBI taxonomy): domain Eukaryota; kingdom Metazoa; phylum Chordata; class Amphibia; order Anura; family Ranidae; genus Lithobates; species Lithobates pipiens. The sequence continues at coordinate 221,285,378 of NW_027507785.1, read as the reverse complement.
CATGGGACTTGCTTGTGGACAGGTGAGAATGTTTCTTCAGCTTGCTAAGAAATTTACTCAGAGAAAGGATTGATGATTGGTTAGAAATGAAACAACATTGTATTTGTTCAGGTAATGTGTGCAAAATATTAGGTCCATGTCAGGGGTATGGTCATATGATTTACTTGGAGAAAGGATTGATGATTGGTTAGAAATGAAACAACATTGAATTTGTTCAGGTAATGTGTGCAAAACATTAGGTCCATGTCAGGGGTATGGTCATATGATTGTACAGTGGAAAGATGTATGTTCTACCATATGTACTATATGTGATACCTTACAAATACACTTTGTATAGCAGCTTGCACTTGTGGAAAAAAAAAACTAAGAGCCTTAAGGCGTCAGGTTTAGAGGCACGTCAGCTGCAGTCATAAAGCATGCTTTTAAGTGCTTTTAAGGAAAAATTTACATTTTTATAGATGCTTTTATTATGTGCTGATGGTGGTATGGTCATGGATGTGGCAAATATTTTCCGTACACATACACTGCACCCTAATTGACTTGCATAGAGGAATAAAAATAGACCAAATGCAGCAAATACAAACATTGTATTTACTAAAAATCAAACAATCCATGGCAAAGCAACAACAGACATAAGCTGACATTGCTGTATACCTGCCAATACAAATTCAAGAACAGTACTGCTGACTCTTCAAAAACATTTTATAAAATTCCCCCCATTAACCTATGGTGATCAATGCAAATACGATAATTTATAACATCTATGTAATTAGGGAGAGCCCCTCTGGGAACCATTTGAACAACACTGCCAAGACGCCAACCCACTTTTACATGCATTGTCTGTTTCTTACTCCCTGATAATTACACTGCCTAGGGGCCATGTCCCCACCCAATGGGAGTTGGGCAGGACATTTATGAGGTAAGAAAGGGACCACATCCTCTTCTTTGCTTACCACTCTTTTATTTATATATATATATATATATATATATATATATATATATATATATATATATAAGACACCAAGAAGATGGCTACAAATTACTGACATGCTGGTACAGGACACCCACCCTCCTACACAGGTGGGATTGCCAACAGGTTGATGGCACCCTTTTGTATGTTTTTTTGGTTGTGTCCCATGTTGCATCCCTTCTGGGAGTGACTGATCCATAAATGTACAGGCTTTTTGATAAATTATCATCCAGAGCTGTTTCTGCTACTTATTATTTCACTCTACAAATGCAGATATAAGAGAACCTTCCTGATTCACTTGCTCAATGTGGCCAAGGTCTGCATTCCACAAAAATGCAGACATACTGATCCGCCTACTATAGGCCAGTGGTTCACAGTGATAAATGAAATTAATGACATGACCCCTCATACTCTTGGACCCCTCATTTATCATATCTTTTTATTATAAGTATGTCTTTTCGAGCACGGTGGACTCTGATATCTCTTTGGTTTATGGGAGGATTTTACGGGGGCAAAAGGTTATGTTTTTTTGTACACAAGTATCATTGTATTCCTGTTGATACATTACTGCTAAAGTATTCCCTTGATGTAACTTAAAATGTTCACCAGTAAAAGATGTTAAAAGCTGAACTCCAGCTTTCACTTAACATGAAATACTTTGTTTAGACTAAGCTAGTTCAAGCAAACTATTTCCTTCACTATTTCCTTTAATCTGCCATGTCTGTTGCACTGTATAAACTGTAGGTAACAGCATCTGCATACGGTATATAGCGTGGTGTTCTAGCAGGGGTGCAGGGACATCCTGTGCCATTCTCAGAACAAAATCAGGTTGGGCTGAGGGATGTCATCTTCTTCTCTCCACCTCTGTCAGATTCTCAGAATAAAATTGAGTTGGGCTGAGCGCTGATCAGCCATTCACACCACTGCTTGTATTTTTGAATACAGGATGCTTGAGAATCAGAATAAAATTAAAACCGCTGCTAAAGTTACATAAAGCTTATGTAGAGCTTATAACAGTGGCATTTACTAGTGAAGGAAATCATTTTTTGGAGCAGCTTGGTCCAAATGAACTATTTAAAGTTAAATGAAAGCTGGAGTTTGGCTATAAGCAAAAATTACCAGGGCTTTGAATGCAGAATTACATGTACGTGCCGGTGCAAATCAGGATAGAATCAAATGTCACTAGGCTATTTTCTATCCAGGCCAAATCTTATTAATTAATAACAATTAATACAATAGAGTAACTCAGGAAAACATGCATTATGGCCACTAAATTGAGCTGATGATTATAGGAAATAAATGTATGTTTACAATGATTTTCAACTCCATCCTCATGCCCATAATGCAGTTTGCTGAAAACCTAACTTTGTCATGATTGTGGCACCAAGAAAACAACACGCTGGCAAGGTTGATTTTTCAATTAGTGATCAAATCCTGTTTGTAAATTCATATCTTGTGTTCGCTATGCTGCTCACTGAGTGCAACTAAAGACGATAGCTCAGTGTAGCCTTAACAGGATTCTGCATCCTATGCAAAATGCATAGCAAAACATATTTCTATTCTAATAGCTCTTAATTATCTCAGTTTATTAGCTTTACTGTTCGAAAATATGTCAAAATCAAACTCTCTAGGCTTGCACTTTTTAAATATTTAACATTTACGAATGAAAGTAGCAAAACAGTATTTATTTCTTATTCAGTACTGCAATTTGACTGTTTTTGATGGCATATGGTATTATAGAAAATAGTTTTTAAACCAACAAAGAAGAATTAGCTAAATTTGAAGTATTTTTTATTTATTTTTTATTTGAGCTAGTCATTGATTTCAGATCTCTTAGGCAAAATATTGTACCAAATGCGTGAGGTCACTGTGATTCTGTGCTAAATTGTGCTTTGAGCAAATAGTGTTTTGAATTCTCTAAAGCAGGATTCCTTTGGCTGTGTTAAGAATTTTAAGCATATAATACTTTTTATACATATTTAATTAGCACAGAAATATTAGTAAGGGTTCTGGCATATGTACTATGCATAAATGACATGGATAAACTACACAGTGGACCCTCTGTGTTATCTACAAGTTGGAGAGGGGGCAATCCCTTAAAAGGTCAGATGCAAGCTTAGGTCAGTATTCTGAGAAAAAGGAATAGAGGAGCATAGGAAACACAGATTAGAACATACAAACCTAGAGCTAGGAAATAAACAGATTCCCCATGCTATGGGTGTTGGAATGAGTATAAATGATTAGTATGGTTGAATAAAATACTGGCCAGGGATTGGCCATGTAGGTGCTATGTCAACAAACAGGTAAAATTTGGTGACACCTATACTTAATACTCCTGTAACAAAGAAGGCTGTAGCAAACTAGAAAAGACTACATAGTAGAACCACATGTAGAAGGACAGATTTTCTGTGTGAGTATGAAAATCCAATCCAGGCCCATTTTCTGAATACTTTCCCTAGAGAAGATATCACATTTTACAAAGAAAACATATAAAAACAAACAGTTTCCAAACCAATTTTACATTCCTCAATTTCAAAACCCCACCTCCAGCCTGGACACCCCCCCCTCCCCCCAAGGGGAAAATGAAAATAGCTCCAGCTGCTATACTCCCCTCCTTAATCCACCATGCATATTCATTTTTTAAAGGGAACTTCAAGGGGGACTGGAAAGGGGAGGGTCAACATCTCCCTGTTGAAGCCTAACTATAAAAAATGCATTTATTTATTTAAGAAGTAGTCTGAAGTAAAATCTTTTACTCAGAAAAGAATAAATTGGTGGGCAAATCACATGCTCATGGCAAGCAAATTTACTCAGAGGAGTTATTTAGTAAAGCCCCACTTCAACCATTTTTTTTTACAGTTTTGGGTAGCATCATTTTTGGCTTTGGCTTTCTGCCATTTTTTTTTTCTTGTTACCACATTGGTGAGATTTTCAATCACTTGTAATTATGTGACCTTAACATTAAAACAGGCAATGCAGATGTCACTGGGACAGGAAGACAAACATAACAATGAAAATATCATAGGACAAATCATTACCTTAGTACAAATTTGTACGTGTTTTCATCTGTCTTAGTTGAAGAGATTTCCCATCACTTCTTGTTCTGAAGACAGCGAGTATTCCCAACAGAGATGCCGACATTAATAATAAAAACCGAACAAACCGACAAACCCTTTGCCCCCACTAATAAAAACAAAACTACAGTTGGGCTTTAACTATGTAAGAAAGATGACCTGCACTCTGGTTACTGCCTCATTATAGTTGTGTTTTAGGAATGATACACTAAAATGCTTATACAACTTTGATAATGCCTATGGCCATCATTGTTTATCAGAAACAACATTTAATAGTATGTGTTATATTTAAAAAACTCTACCCTAGTGCTAGTGTCAGCTCTAGCCTAGGAAAAGAAAATGAAAACGTGAAACAGTCCACCTAATTATATTAATATGAACAAAGGTAGGAAAAAATCTAAAAAGGTACATAATATTTAGTAATATATAGTAAATAAAATACATAAAAAATTAAATATATGTTGCCTAAATATATTTGCATTTACACTTTAATGCTTGTAATACTTTGAAATAAAACACAGGGGAATTCTTTTTTTAAACTTAAAATTAAAAAATGCTTATTTGGATTAGTTCTATGATCTCTTCCTCCTTTGTAATGTGTTATCTTTAAATACCTTCTAATATATATATATATACTAGTACTTTAAATTAAATTAAGCACAACAGACTTCCCCTGGCAGTCTCCATCCTCTTCATACCATATCATAAAGTCTGTAACCTTATATTGCCAGGCAACATGGAGCCGGTGGCCTACTCATCCTCTCGGAGCTGGAGAGTCACGTGACACTTGCCATGTGTAGTCTTTTCTCCATATGCCCTAATCAAGTAGATTTAAACCTGTAAAATTGCAGAAAGATAGCTTCTCCATTAGGGTGCATGGCCTGTCACCTTGAGAAGTGTACTTAAATTGCTGGCAAAATGACAGCTCTCAGCTGCTTCATACTGTTTGTAAATAAAGTGACTGGAGATTTCATTCATCTACTGTATAATAGACTCTTATCCTAGATGAGTATCTCATATAGATGTTTGAGGGCTCCTCAAATAAGAAAATGGCATGGGGTTCCCCCAATTCATGGCAAGACTTTTAGATCCAGTATGAATTTTAGGGTGGTCCCATGCAAAAAGTAGAGTTGGGGGAAGGGGAATGGTGGAATTTGGGGGGGGGGGGGAGTGGTGGGATAGGGAGACTGTACCTGTGCAAATGATTATATGATTGGGAGATATATATGTGGAAAAGAATTGTGGTGGAATTGGGAAATTTAGAGGTGTGGATGATAAGGAGTGAAGACAGTGATGTAGAGATGCTTGCATCTGGGAGAGTAGAGACCATAGCGACATAAGTTGGGAAGGATGGTATATGTGGAAAATGGTGGCTGGGGACTTAAGTGTGCTATTGGTGGGGATTTGTGGCTTCGGATGGCCCAGGAGTAAAGATGAAAATTTGCCAGAGAGAGGCTATCATTCAAAAGTGTGACTCTGGTCTGTAGAGTCTGATCAAACTTATCTGCTAATCACATTCTCCGTAATTAATCTCAGAGGGGCATATATTTTGCCGTGGCCTGGTCAGGACCCAGGCTAAGGCTGCCATTCACCTCTCCACATAGGACTACATGATGTGTGGCTTAACTACTTGCTTACTGGGCACGTAAACCCCTCTGCTACCCAGACCAACTTTCAGTGCTGATGCACTTTGAATGACCATTGCGCAGTCATACAACACTGTACCCAAATTACATTTTTTATACATTTTTTTTCCCACATATAGAGCTTTCTTTTGGTGGTATTTAATCACAGCTGGGATTTTTATTTTTTGCTAAACAAACAAAAAAAAGATGGAAAATTTTGAAAACAAAATCATGTTTCATAGTTTGTTATGAAATTTTGCAAACAGGTAATTTTCCTCCTTCATTGATATGCGCTGATGAGGTAGCACTGGTGGGCACTGATAGGGTGCACTGATGGGCACTGATAGGCACAGTTAAAGTGGCACTGATATGCACAGATAAGGCAGCACTGATGGGGTCGGATAAGGCGGTACTGATGGGCACAGATAAGGCGGCACTGATAGCCACTGATAAGATGGCACTGATGGGCCCTGATGGGTGGCACTGATAGGTGACACTGATGGGTGGCACTGATGGGCACTGACAGGTACCACTGATAGATGGCACTGATGGGTGGCACTGATAGGTGGCACTGATGTGCAGCGCTGTTGAGGCACTGATTGTGGGCATTGATTTTTCTCCTCATGCTGTCAGTGTAAGGAGAAAAAATAGCCGATTACCAGCTCTGTTGACATCACATGATAAGCTGTCATTGACTGACAGCTGGTCACGTGGCAAGGGGTCGGGATTAATACTCTTATCTGTGATCCATCAAGTCTCATAGACCCACCTGCAGTGGGCACGCAGGCAGCTCGGCAAAGCAGGTCCACGCTGTGTCCGTCATTAAGCTATAGCACAGATCTGAATTAGTTAACATATCTTCTTTCTTGATATTGCTACAGCGTTGTGCTGTGCATGTCAGAAGTACATGGCTGTACCTGCCAACAGCTGGACTTTGTATAGCTGTGATTCAGATGGACTTTATATGGGGGGGGCTAGAAGAGAGGGATGAGGCTGTGGACTAGATGGAGGTGGGTGTAGATAGGGATGCAGTGTCTGAAGGGAGGGAGAGGTTGCCATGGTTTAATGGGTAGAATGAATGAACAGGTAGCAGATGACTCAGGACACAGGTACTATAGTTGTTGGTGGGGAATGGAGCTGGGGACAGCTGCTGTGTAACATAAAAATCTTAAAGAAGGAATTAAAAGAATAAATTGTCTGGTGACAGGGCCAGGAGGTTGTGCTTGGGTTTATTTGATTTTTCAGTTTAAAAAAAAGAGAAAAACAAGCTGGAGGGCAATAATAAAAAGGACAAAATGTGTTACAAGTACAGAACAATCCTCCAGTACAATATATCAAAAAACACGCAAACAAAACAAATGCCCCTAATATTACAGTCAATGACCCTTTGTCTTACCTACTTACTTTCCTTATACTTCCTAACTTCCCTCCCCGCCGCTTTCCCAAAAGTATATCCTAGCCCCCCGCCCACCCTCCCCCCATATTTGTTGGCCCTTCCTCCTCAGTTTATTCCGTTAGTACCTGGATGTAGGTTTCTGTCCTTTTGAAAATTCTCAATTTTTTCCATACTGCCCAATATTTGTTCATTTGGTTATTCTCCATTTTAACCAAATATTCCATGTTATTAATATATTCAATTCTCAACACCCACTCTTTAATGGTGGGTATTTTAACTTGTGTCCGATTTACCGGTATCAAGGCTTTTGCTGCATTTAGCAAAAGAAGTACCAACGTATTCATTTTTTTATTTTTTCCTTTATTATTTTCCATTTGTGAATTACCACTTATATCCTCTACTCCATAGAACAAACATTTCAGCGGGCAGCATGGAATTTTTTCTCCGGTTATTATTTCTATATAGGCTAAAATCTCCTGCCAATAAAGCTTTATTTCTGGACATTCCCACCAAATATGCAGTGCGGTTCCTGGAGATTTACACTCCCTCCAACAGTACTTAGATCTCAATGGATCTATTCTGTGCAATCTAACGGGAGTTAACTGCCATCTCATCATGCACTTATAGTTAACCTCTCTAGACGTTGTGTCGGACACCTGCCTATATACTGACGCCATCATCTGCCTCTCCTCCAGTTTAATACCCAAGTCCGCTTCCCATTTTCCTATTGCTGGTATGCTATAATTGTGTCTCAATTTCCGATAGACATTCATACACTCTTGACATACAGTGTTTTACTTTTTCTTTAGAATTACATAATTTTTCTATGGGTGTTAGAGAGTTCTCATCTCTTATGGGTTTTGGAATTGAACCAACAAAATGTTGAATCTGTACATACTCCCATTCCTTTAAATTTTTCCATCTATACTTCTCCCTTATATCTTGTTTTAACATCAAACTACCACGTGAAATTATATCTTTTAATTGTATATTTTCCATTTGTTTACCTAATTGAGTGCCATTTCCAGGAGTGAAAAAATCTGTGCCCTCTAGTGGAATTAATGGGGAATTGTATACCCATTTATTTCTCCGGTGTAGTGCATCCCATATTTTTAGTGTTATTATCGTGATTTCGTATGCCTTATTCGTGCCCATTCTAAATCTAAATTTTGGCGGGATCCAGAATTTTTTTTTTTTTTTTAGTTGTGTGCCTGTTAGTGACTCTTCCATTTTTACCCACTTTTTTTCCGTGTGAACATTTGCCCATTCCACCATTCTTGCCAACGTGATTGTGCTGTAATATCTATAAATATCTGGCAAAGCCATTCCACCATTTTTTTTTTCCTAGTTAATATATTATAATTTATCCTCAATTTTTTATTTTGCCAAATAAATTTAAAAAAAGTGTTTTTATTATTTTTAAAAAACTGTTTGGAATATTAATTGGAAGCATTTGGAGTTTATAGGTGATTTTAGGTAAGACCACCATTTTTAAAAGATTAATTCTGCCTGTCCAAGAGATTGATCGCGTTCTTATTTTCCCTAACACTGTTTTAATGTCATTTACTAATGAAATAAAAGTGCTTGGGTTTAGTGTTGTTTCGATAGTCTGTTGCATGGAAAAGGAAATGGGGAGAAAAGAGGAGGTCAAGTGCAGTGAGACCTGTGACGTGGGGAAGGTAGATAGGAGGAGAAACATGGTTGAGCAGAGATGAAAAAAGTTGATGCAGAAGAGTTTGACAGAGAACTGATGTTGGCACCAGAATCTGAAAAGGCAGGGAGTATGACACAAATGTGGCCAGATGTGGGGATGGGGATGGAGAGAATGGCAGATCAGAAGATTGACACCTTGCTGTGCAGATTTAGTGTTGGGGTTACTTAGTGGCTGATGAGAGGCCTGACATGAGGCATGAACCAGTATGGGAATTCATGGTTAAAAAATATGATGGTAAAACAAAGGGGCTACTTTTGCTGGTTGTAGTATAGTAGTATAGCTGAGGCAATAGAACAAGGATCTTAAGCTGCAGGCACCTGCGTCCACTCAGCAGGATTCAGTGCTTTTGTTAAGACCATATGCTAACCGTGTGCTCAGTCTGTAGATCCAAAATAATTCTCTTTGGCACAATCTAGTGAATCTGTAACGGCTGCTGGATCTGTTCGATGATCAGTGTTCTTACAAGATCCGGATTCCAGTCATGTGAAAGAAAAAGTGATGTGAAATGCCATGGTCTGGGAAGGCATTTTTGATGTTGAATCTGTGCTTGTCAAATCTCTGGCAGAAAATCTGACTAGTCCCACCGATGTGCTGTAAGTTGAATGGACAGGTGAGCAGGTATATCACAAACTGAGAGGTGCAGTCAAGGTGGGATATGATGGGCTATGTGATTGGTGTGCTGGTTGAGTAGAATTATTTATTGGTATCATCACATTTTTGCAGGAGAGGAATGTCAAGTTGTTACATCTGAAACAACTTGCATTGATCACTGTGGAGGAGTCTTGCTGCATGGATGGAAGTCTACTGGAAGCCTGGTGGTTTCTGATGGTTTGCGCTCTTTTAAATGTCATTCTCACTTTTGACGATTAATCAGGTTTGAGAAGTGGATCCAATTGGAGGATGTGCCAGTGTATGGACTGAAGTATGGTTGGTTATGTATTGGGTGATTTTGGAGTGCTCGATGGCTGGAGGCATTGCTTTTGTGGAATGGTATTGGCATGTTAAAAAAAAAACGGCTTGATAAATTGATGAGGCAATTTCTTGTCTTTAAATATGGATTTTAAAATTTGTGATTGTGTGATGAAGGCTGGTTCTGTGGTTCAGTGCATCTGAGTCTTTTGCATTTGTTAAACAAGATGATTCTGAGCCAGGGTCTGTGGCAGCAGCTGTTGAATTTGAGGTAGCTGTTGCTGTCACTGTTTTGAAGAAGGTTGTAGTACTGCCAATGGGGGGGATTTTGGGATAATTGAAAGGTTAGAGGTTGGTAAATGGGAGGCCCCAATCATTCTGATTCAGTTGTTCAATGTAACGGGATACTTTCTGGATCTCCATGCCAGATAAGAGTGATTTAATCAATATATCTTTAATATAGGAAAATGTGCTTGCAGTATGAATTCTTGAGATTCCCATGTAAAGGTGGGTGTAACTTGGGGCAAATAACTGTTCCTCTCACCTGAAGATAGAAGGTTTCTAGGTTGATGAAATAGTTGTGCATGAGCATGAACTTGATAGCAGCCAGAAGGAGTATCGATTGTGGTCTCGGAATGAGTGGGTTTAAAAATAGGTGTCCACATATGGTTATGTCCATATATGGTCAATTACATGATTTAGGAGACCCCATCCCTTTGTTTATATCAACTGTCAACAAACAGACCTGTCATTCAGTGGGATTGAAGTTAGAGGACCAGATGTGTGTGTATGGAACTACATTGCTGGATGACGTGATTGACAGTGGATGTACATTGTAAGACTTTTTTTATTTTTGGACTGTAAAAAACAGTCTCTCTTTATTTATTGTATACCCTACCCCACAAAGGGTAAAAGTATTATGTAACACTTATTCACATAGGGGGGTGCCACATAGACATAGACTTGCAATGGAGGTGCAGTGAAATGGGGATTTTGGATGCAAAGAGAAGTTTTGACTGTGAATATCACATAGATTGGGGGTACAGAGATGTTATGCCATGGAGGTTCAGACTGTAAAATGCAGCAGAGGCTGAGGGTGCAGCAGAGGGTGAGCCTGTGGATGCAGTGGGTGACACATAGACTGGGGATGCAGAAATGGCACACAGAGGAAGTGCAAATGCAGAAGTAGAGGATATGGAAGCAATGGGGATGCAACACAGGCTGTATATAGAATGCAGCTGTGAAAAAGGAAAGGCTGTGGGTACAGTCAGAACTATTGGCACAGTAGAGGAGCAGTGGAGTCTGTGGGTGCAATGGCAGTGCAACAGGGACTGTTCATGCAGCAGAGACTTGGGTTGTAATGCTAAGATTTATACTGCCTTTGGCTAAGGCTGAAAATGTTGAGGTATATACTGGTTTTAGTAGCTCAGAGGAGCATATTTACCCAAAAGGTAGCAGATTATCCCAATCCAGTTTAAATGTATGATCTGGCATACCAATGCATAATGTGATGTGGCTGCAGCACTTCAGATAAAAGTGCCTGTGGCCATGGGACAGTGAGGCCCCACTGTAGAGGGTAAGCAACAGTGACATAAGCATCTTTAGCAGCCCACAGAGAGACTAAGAAGGTTTCAACTAAGAATTCAAAATTAGAATACTTTTTTTCATCAAAAAACACCAGAAAATGAAGGAGTTGATGCATTATGTAAGCTTTATTATTAGAATGTACCATTACAGTATAATATTTCACAAGAAGAATATACTTTATGAACTCCATTAACAATATGTAAACACTTTTAATAGGCCGCATTTTCACATTGAAAGACCATCCAGGTTTATAATCTAAAACTAGAATGTATTTAACAGATAAAAGGAGAAAAGAGTACTAACTGAACACACACTATGTACTGTATTTGCTGGCGTATAAGACTACCTTTTACACTTAAAAAAAATGCCCAAAAATCGGGGGTCGTCTTATACACCGGGTATACAGGTATACAATGCTGCCCGATGGATGTCAGCCCCCAAATGTCTGCTAATACTGTATGTGGCTGCAGCTACAAACAGTATACGCCGTTGAGCCAATCCCAGCGAGCGATGTATTCTATTAAGAGAGAGAGAGAGACAAGGGCTGACGATGCTACAGCCTCTGCCAATCCAAGCAGGAGTTGTATTCATTAAAATAATACACCGCTCACCATACTTCCCTGGGTAAATCCATTCACTGATCTCCTACTACTATACATCCTGCTGTTTGCCTTTGAGGTCCCAGGCACCCAAGAGGGACAGGTAAATCTGGGACATATGACAGGGGGGGTTATTAAATGCATTTTGGTAGACAATTCCCATAGAATGTAACCCAAAAGTGGTATAGGTTTGGTTAGTGAAAAATTCTACTTTCCAGTGTTGTGGCATTCAATAGATCTGTTTGTGCTATTATTGTTTGATTTACTTTATGACATAACACAGCAAGGCGGATGAGTAGTTGGCATTCTTGCTTTGTATTTTTTAATCGTTCTAATGTTTTTTTTAAATGGTGTTGCCTCAGAAGGGGGGTAGTCTTATACCACGAGTATTGTCCAAAACCTATGTTTTCACTTGAAAAATAGGGGGTCGTCTTATACGCCCAGTCGTCTTATACGCCGGCAAATACGGTAATCATTTTTAGTAGACTGCAGTTTCACAGGGTAACACCAGACAGATTTATAAATGGAAAATCTAAATGAGAGTGTATTGTTTAACCGAAAAAAGGCAGAATATTGTATTGATTTCATGCGCATTTTGCAAGAAGCTTTTACTGGGTAATAGTTAAACAAGGTGACACCGGGCAGGTTTACATTCAATTAATCAAAATGAAAATTACTATTTCACACAAAAATAGCAGATATATTGTACTGACTCCATACACACAGTATGTAATCATTTTTCACCAAAAAATCTAAAAATTAAGTACTAAGTTCTTGCACACTATATAAGCAGCCTACAGTATGGCAGTACAGTATGGCAGTAGGCAGGTTTATACTCAAGACATCCAAATTAGATTAGATTATATTATGTCACAGAAAAAAATTGACCGACTTCGTGCAAGTTATGTATGCAATTTTCACTAGGCCAGAGAGGCCAGAGTTTCACAGGTTGGCACTGGGAAGTTTATATTCAAGAAATCAGAAATAGAGTATATTATTTAACAGAAAAAAAAATCAAAACTATTGTACCAATTATCCCCGACACAGTATACTACCCAAGGAGGTAGGTAGTATATAGGGCCAAAATTGCAGAGAGCACAAACCCTTGGAAACTGAATTTATGTAACACCGCCTGCAGGTAGCCCCAATGAACCCTGTTAAATGTTTTTCATTCATAAAATCCCAGAAGATTAAACATGCTATGGGTACCATCTGGTGCCTGCCTGTCTTTGACAAAGTCTACCTGGTCAGAGTTAACAAGGGATGGCATAAATTTGGCAATATTATTTGCAAAGAGTTTGGCATAAATTTTTAGGTCTGTATTCAGAAAAGTGATTGGATGGAAGTTCTGGGGACCATCTTCCCTGGTTTAGGTAATGTCACAATGGTTGCTTGAAGCACCTCTGGTGGAAAAAAAGGCAGAAGATGCAGCATGGTTGAACAATTTGGATGGCTGAGGCGCTAAAATATCTTGGTAAACCTTATAATAATCAGCCAAAAGGCCTTTCGCTCCAGGCGATTTATTGTTAGCTAGTGTCTTGCTAAGCTTAAGAATTTTGTCTTCGGTGATAGATAAGTTAAGCTGCTCTATAGCATCATGCGATAACAAGGAAAGAGAGACAAAGATTAGGAACCCATTCATAATAGATTCATATATAGTTACATAGTTACATAGTTACATAGTAGATGAGGTTGAAAAAAGACAAAAAGTCCATCAAGTCCAACCTATGTGTGTGATTATATATCAGTATTACCTTGTAAATCCCTGTATGTTGTGGTTGATCAGGTGCTTATCTAATAGCTTTTTGAAACTATTGATGCCCCCCGCTGAGACCACTGCCTGTGGAAGGGAATTCCACATCCTTGCTGCTCTTACAGTAAAGAACCCTCTATGTAGTTTATGGTTAAACCTCTAAACTCCCTTCTGCAAGAAAAGTTTTATACCTATTGTACGGTCACCAGTATGGCATTTGTAAATTAAAATCATATACCCTCTCAAGCGTCTCTTCTCCAGAGAGAATAAGTTCAGTCCTCACAACCTTTCTTCCTCTTAATTAACCACTTGCCGACCGCCGCACGACGATATACGTCGGCAGAATGGCACGGGCAGGCATATGGGCGTATATATAAGTCCCTGCCTTCCCGCAGGTGGGGGGCCCGATCGGGCCCCCCCGGTGCCTGCAGCGTTCGGTATTCGTTCGGGAGCGATCCGGGATGAGGAGGCGGCCATTCATTCATGGCCACCCCCTCGCGATCGCTCCCGACGAATAGAAATGCTCCGTGACATCACTTCCTCTCCTGTAATGTAAACACAGGAGAGGAAGTGATGTAATCTCTCCTCCGTGTCGGTATTTTTCGTTCCGGCACCGAGGAGAGAGGATCGGTGAGTTGCACCAACACACCACACGTACAGTAGAACATGCCAGGCACACTCACACCCCCCCTTTACCCCCCGATCACCCCCCCAATTACCCCGCCCCCCCCCCAGTCACAGTGACACCAATTGCATTTTATTTATTTATTTATTTTTTTATATTTTTTTGCATTGGTGTGATTTGTGACTGTAATAACTGTTAGGGCAGTTAGGGTTAGTCCCCTTTAGTTCTAATGTGCCCCCCTAACCCCCCCAATAAAGGTTTAACCCCGTGATCACCCCCCGTCGCCAGTGTCACTAAGGCTGGGTTCACATTGCAGCGGTTTATGAGAACGAATGTGATTCGCACCGCACTGCAGTGCAAATCACATCCGATCTCTGTGCGATTCGAGTTCAGCCATACAGATAGTATGGCTGAATTCGCGCCACACCCGCCGCAAATTCGCACGGGACCCTTTTTTTGGTCCGCAGCAGAATCGGATCGCATGGGTGTTCACACCATGCGGTCCGAGTTTGCAGATCGCACTGCGATATGCGAACTGATCTGGGGGTGTCATTAACATTTCACTGACACTCCCAGCAGTTCACATAGGGCAGTGTGAACTGCCGCCGGGAGGCATGCGATGCGGGAACCCGCCGCGGATTCGTGGCGTTCCCGCATCGCTCCAGTGTGAACCCAGCCTAATAAGCGATCATTTTTCTGATCGCTGTATTGGTGTCACAGGTGACGCTAGTTAGGCAGGTAGGTATTTAGGTTCGCCGCAACTTTTTATAGCGCCAGGGACCCCCATATACTACCGCATAAAGCCCCCTGATTGCCCCCTAGTTAACCCTTTCACCAGTGATCACCATATAACTGTTACAGGTGACGCTGGTTGGTTAGTTATTTTTTTATAGTTTCAGGGCACCCGCCATTTATTACCTAATAAAGGTTTAACCCCCTGATCACCCGGCGGGTGTCATTTGTGACTGTAATAACTGTTAGGGCAGTTAGGGTTAGCCCCCTTTAGTTGTAAGGTACCCCCCTAACCCCCCAATAAAGGTTTAACCCCGTGATCACCCCCCGTCGCCAGTGTCACTAAGGCTGGGTTCACATTGCAGCGGTTTGAGAACGGATGTGATTCGCATCGCACTGCAGTGCAAATCACATCCGATCTCTGTGCGATTCGAGTTCAGCCATACAGATAGTATGGCTGAATTTGTGTCGCACCCGCCGCACCCGCCGCAAACTCGCACGGGAACCTTTTTTTGGTCCGCAGCAGAATCGGATCGCATGGGTGTTCACACCATGCGATCCGAGTTTGCAGATCGCACTGCGATATGCGAACTGATCTGGGGGTGTCATTAACATTTCACTGACACTCCCAGCAGTTCGCATAGGGCAGTGTGAACTGCCGCCGGGAGGCATGCGATGCGGGAACCCGCCGCGGATTTGTGGCGTTCCTGCATCGCTCCAGTGTGAACCCAGCCTAATAAGCGATCGTTTTTCTGATCGCTGTATTAGTGTCACAGGTGACGCTAGTTAGGCAGGTAGGTATTTAGGTTCGCCGCAGCTTTTTATAGCGCCAGGGACCCCCATATACTACCGCATAAAGCCCCCTGATTGCCCCCTAGTTAACCCTTTCACCAGTGATCACCATATAACGGTTACAGGTGACGCTGGTTGGTTAGTTATTTTTTTATAGTTTCAGGGCACCCGCCATTTATTACCTAGTCTCACTAGTGTACTTTCCAAAATGGGGAAATTTGGGGGGCGTTTGTGCCATCTTGGCATTTTATGGCCTTCAAAACTGTAACGCCCTTAGAAAGCCTGAAGGCGGTGCTTGGTTTTCGGGGCCCCGTACGCGGCTAGGCTCCCAAAAAGTCCCACATATGTGGTATCCCCGTACTCAGGAGAAGCAGCAGAATTTATTTTGGGGTGTCATTTCACATATGCCCATGGCATGTGTGAGCAATATATCATTTAGTGACAACTTTGTGAAAAAAAAATAAAAAAAAATTAAAGTTTGTAATTTTCCCGCAACTTGTGGCAAAATATAAAATATTCCATGGACTCAACATGCCTCTCAGCAAATAGCTTGGGGTGTTTACTTTCTAAAATGGGATCATTTGTGGGGGTTTTGTGCCATCTTGGCATTTTATGGCCTTCAAAACTGTAATAGGTAGTGAGGAGTGAAGTCAAATATTTACGCCCTTAGAAAACCTGAAGGCGGTTCTTGGCTTTCGGGGCCCCGTACGCGGCTAGGCTCCCAAAAAATCCCACACATGTGGTATCCCCGTACTCAGGAGAAGCAGCAGAATTTATTTTGGGGTGTCATTTCACATATGCCCATGGCATGTGTGAGCAATATATCATTTAGTGACAACTTTGAGGCAAAAAAATTAAATATTCAATGGGCTCAACATGCCACTTATCAATTTCCTTAGGGGGTCTACTTTCCAAAATGGGGTCATTTTTACTGCCCTGTCATTTTAGCACCTCAAGAAATGAGATAGGCAGTCGTAAACTAAAAGCTGCGTAAATACCAGAAAACGTACCTTAGTTTGTAGATGTGACAACTTTTGCGCAAACCAATAAATATACAGTTATTGACTTTTTTTTTACCAAAGACATGTGGCTGAATACATTTTGGCCTAAATGTATGACTAAAATTGAGTTTATTGGATTTTTCTAATAACAAAAAGTAGAAAATATCATTTTTTTTCAAAATTTGCGGTCTTTTTCCATTTATATCGCAAAAAATAAAAATCGCAGAGGCAATCAAATACCATCAAAAGAAAGCTCTATTTGTGGGAAGAAAAGGACGCAAATTTTGTTTGGGTACAACATTGCATGACCGCGCAATTACCAGTTAAAGCAGCACAGTGCCAAATTGTAAAAAGACCTCTGGTCATTTACCAGCAAAATGGTCCGGTCTGAAAGTGGTTAATAAGCTCCAGACACTTTACTAGCTTTGTTGCCCTTCTTTGTACTCGCTCCATTTGCAGAACATCCTTCCTAAGGACTGATGGCAAGAACTGGACAGCATACTCTAGGTGCAGCCGGACCAGAGTCTTGAAGAGTGGGAGAATTATCACTTTATCCCTGGAGTTAATCCCTTTTTTAATGCATGCCAATATTCTCTTTGATTTGTTAGCAGCAGCTTGGCATTGCATGCCATTGCTGAGCCTGTAATCTACTACCTTTTCCATCCTAGATTCCCCCAGAGGTTCTCTACCTAGTGTATAGATTGCATTCATATTTTTGCCAGCCCAAAAAATGTTTTACATTTTTCTACATTAAACCTAATTTGCCATGTAGTTGCCCACCCTATTCATTCAAATCTTCTTGCAAGGTTTACACATCCTGCAGAGAAGTTATTGCCCTGCTTAGTTTAGATTGAACTGTTTACTCCATCCCCAGGTCATTTATGAACAAATTAAATAGGATTAGTCAGTAGGTTTAAAGGTTTGAGGGTCATCATTAAGGTTATTTAAACTCTTTTAACCACTTTCAGACCGGACCAATTTGCTGGTCAAAGACCAGACCACTTTTTGCGATTCGGCACTGCGTCGCTTTAACTGACAATTGCGCGGTCGTGCGATGTGGCTCCCAAACAAAATTGACGTCCTTTTTTTCCCACAAATAGAGCTTTCTTTTGGTGGTATTTGATCACCCCTGCGGTTTTTATTTTTTGCGCTATAAACAAAAATAGAGCGATAATTTTGAAAAAAACGCATTATTTTTTTACTTTTTGTTATAATAAATATCCCCCAAAAATATATAAAAAAAAAAAACATTTTTTCCCTCAGTTTAGGCCGATACGTATTCTTCTACATATTTTTGGTAAAAAAAATCGCAATAAGTGATTATTGATTGGTTTGCGCAAAAGTTATAGCGTTTACAAAATAGGGATAGTTTTATAGCATTTTTATTAAATATTTTTTTTTTTTTTTTACTAGTAATGGCGGCGATCTGCGATTTTTATTGTGACTGCGACATTGTGGGGGACCCATCGGACATTTTTGACACATTTTTGGGACCATTGTCATTTATACAGTAATCACTGCTATATAAATGCAGTGATTCCTGTGTAAATGACACTGGCAGTGAAAGGGTTAACCAGTGGGTGGCAGTGTAGGGGTTAAGTGTTCCTAGGGGTGTGTTACTAACTGTGGGGGGGTTGGGCTTTCATTTAGTGTACACTGATCTCTGCTCCAATCACATGGAGCAGAGATCAGCGTCACTAGTTGCTAGGCAGAATGGAAAAATGTTGTTTACACAGCATTTCCTCCATTCGGCCGCTCCGTGAGACGATCGCGGGGATACCCGCGGCGATCGAGTCCGCGGGTCCCGCGACCAGACTCACGGGGGTCCCGACCAGCGCGGGAGCGCGCCACCGGCGGCGCGCTCCCGATGGCAGGGCGGCATCGAATATTGGACGTACCTGTACGCCAATATGCCTGCCCGTGCCATTCTGTCGACGTACATCGTCGTGCGCTGGTCGGGAAGTGGTTAATATCATTTAAAGGTGTTGGCTATATTGTGCGGATGGTAGACTTTAGATTTGGTTTCCGGATCAAGCATAGGGATCAACTTAGTCTTGGCTTGCCTCTGTCTCAGAAATGTCACCAGAAAATGTACCTGCCCTATAAGCAGGAGAGTAATGCATGGCTTTGATCCTTCTAAAGTATTTTTCGTAATCTGAAAGAAAAAGCTCCTTGAGGGATTTACTCTAGGTTGTTAATTTTGCTAACTGAGAGGTGGATAAAGTAGTTTTATGTTGGGACTCATGGGATTTGATAGTGCTCAAAAGGGTGGATAATGATTGCATCTTGCACATTTTTTCCCTAGATGCCATCTGTAATAATCAATTTCTACAGAAGGCTTTATCTGCACACCAGAGACAACATTAACATCAGTAGAATTAATATGAAAAAAATAATTCTAGGTGTTGTTTCAATGTGTCACGGAAAGGCAATTTTGTGAAAAGTGAGACATTATTCTCATTATAGGTCAGAACAATAGTATCAGTCTCTTTGAGGTCCATAGAAATAGGCGTATGGTCCGGCCATGTAAGTGAATGGATTCTAGCAACAAAGATCTTTATCAAGATCAGATCAGAAATAAATAGATTCATTTGGGTGTACACTTTTTGTGGTGCTGTATAGTAGGTGTAATCCCTGTCCGTTGGGTTAAGACAAGGCCAGATTTCATATAGGTCCGTAGCATGTAGAAAAGATTGAAGGGGGGTGCAATGAGTAGTAGACGGACCTTTGAAATGGATTTCATCAGGGTTTGAAGAAAAGGAAGTTGTCTTTCATTTGGGGCATAAATGTTTGCAATGGTATATGTGGTGGTGTTCAATTCACAAACAAGGATAATGAAGTGTCCCTGAGGATCCAGTATGCTATTATGGAGGATGAATGAAACAGAGCTACTAACAGCGATTAAAGTTCTGCATATTTTGGTCTCTGCATACGGGAGCACCCCCTTGCTTTGTCTTAAAAAAAAAAAAAAAGAAAAGAGTTTTCCATTAGCAGTATTGAAGACATCAACATCTGAGGATGAAATTCAATGTCCAACAAGTAAAAAAGAATGAGCCATATCTCAAAGAGCGGGTAATTCTGTTAATGAATATGGGGGGTGCTCATTGGAGCAACACTGAAGGTTTAGGCTAGGTATGTACCCAGTTACAGCAATATAATTTGGGAAAGGAATCAGGCCTTGGCAGTAGTAGACCCTTTATCCTTAATTCGGGGGGCTTTTTCCCCACAGAGGTTACACTCTGGAATGAAGGACAAGCCAAGAGAGGATGCTCATCTGCCCGTATTAGGCCCCACTGTTTAGCAAGTCTCATTTCTTCTGACACAGAAGAAACTGCATAAGAATGGTGATCCTATGTGACCAGCAAATTAGCAGGGAATTCCCACCAGTAGGAAATGTCATTATGGAACTATTTGGTCAGTGTTGCCACTTGTTTATGAGCTTGCATAGTATAGCGTGAAAGATCTGTGAATAGGGTAATCACTTTATATGGCTCTGGCAATGGGGATGTCTTTCTTGCATATTGCATTAAGGCATCCTTCACATGGTAAAAGTGGATTTGTGCAATAAATTCCCATGGTACAATATCAGGCAGGTATTATGGTTTAGAGAGCCTATGGACACGATCCAGTATATCTGACAGTAGAGCAAATATGAGCTGTTGAACATATGCATGAAACTAAAAGGGGTGAACTGTTTCCACAACCCCTTTTTAAATTGAACATTGTTTCTGCGGGAGCGGTCTTCAAGATCTGCATCTTCAGTTTTAGGGCTTTGATTTCCTCATCTTCCTCATTGTGGGCATCTAACAATTCGTTATGAGACACCGAAAATTTACCATCTTATTCTCAATATGGTTAACTCTGTCCCCCACTACATCCACATCTGCTCTAAGTTGGGTCACCATTGTCAGCATGTCATTCAGGGTTGTATCAGAGATAGGCTGCCCAGAAGTGGAGTAATCATCAATAACTTCTATAAATTCCCTAATGGAGTCAGCAGACCTGTCCCCTTTAAGCTGCTCACCTCCATAGTAATATGACAGTGACAGCACATCTTGAAACCCCAGTATGCTTTAAAATCTTTGCCTGGGAGAGACCTTGCTGATGCAGTGTAAATACCATGTGTCTTATTGATGTGCTAAGTCTTGCCATGGTGTATGGCCTGTGCCATGAAACTGTCTTCCAAAGCTCACCTTAGTAGCAGAGTTTGACTGTTCCTTACCCAGTTTTAAGTCTCCTACACAGCTGTTTCTGTTTCAGCAAATGACTGTGTTTCAACCTACATATGAAATTGATGATTATTAGCACCTGCTAAAATCATAAACCTGATTCTAATCCTATAAAATAGCCCTTACTTTGTGGAAGTGTACAAGTGTGCAAGTGTAAGAATGTATGCTGTTTTGAAGTCAAAGGATAGTCACACCAAAGACTGACTCTTCTGTTCACTTGCTTTCCATTTTGGTAATATAAATATAAAAATAAACGTTTAATACTTATATTTCTAAAGCATTCTTAATTTACAGCATTTTTTCACACCTGGTAAAAACGTTTGCACGGTAGTGTGTGTGTGTGTGTGCATGCAATCTGTTGACATATATTGAGCTCTAGTTTACATTTTACAACTGCAAGTACACATCTGAGACTGTATCCTCTTGAATTTGTTGCAATCATTTGATTACTCGTGTGAACACTGAAATTCCCACACCATAAATATCCTATCTTAATGGGGTAATACATTATTCAGGTTTTCCATGCAGATTTCAGTAAGAAAATAAATCTAAGTAGCCCACCAGTGATAAAGGAAAAGTGACAGAACTTTTATCATCTTTGTAATTAAAAATTGTAGAAGAGTAGTTAAATCTACTTTATATTTGAATGCTATTTACAAAGATGCACTTAGCACAGAGAGAAAACATACCTTATCAAAGATGCATATGGGTGACTTTAAACCTTATCAAAAGACAAATAGTCTGCCTGCCAGAAAGAGATATATACCGATTAAAAAACATGTAATGTATGTGAATGTTTTTAACTAAACATTACATTATTTGATTAAGCTAAGACTCTGTAATATGGCTTTTTATTAAAAAAAAAGACTTAATACAGTAAACCATTTAACATAGTATCAGATGCACTTGAACAACAGATTTGCAATAATGAAGCAAATAGCTGGCTACATTAGATCATCTGTATGTGTATTTTGACAAAGCTAAGCTGTACTTCCCTGTAGATTATTTAATATAATAGAAATCTTGTATCAAGAAAAGACCTACCAAATATTTTCAAGGAAAGACTGGTGCACGCATTCAGATTGCATCTATGCTACCCCTTGTTTTCTGAGTACAGTATGTAGCAATCGTTGTATCTGGATAAAAAATGCTGGTAATAGCTTTTTAGAAGTATTTAAGAGCGTTTAGGGGTTTAGTAGTTTTATTCGCATTTTTGCAGTAAAAAGAAAAAAGATACTAAAATGCTATTAGTAGTGTTTAGGAGCATTTAGCAATTAGGGATGGGCCGAATAGACCCCTCTTCAGTTTACACCAGAACTTTCAAACACCACGAAAGTTGGAACCCCATTAAAGTCAATGGGACCTGAATGTCAAAAATCAAAAGTGACCATTTTGAAGGCGTATATGCAAGTAATTGGGCATATAATGGTTATAGGGGTCTGGGTCCTGCCGTTGGGGACATGTATCAATAAAAAAAGTTTGTGAAAAACTTCATTTATGAATGAACAGTGATTTTCTTTTTTTCTTTTTAAACTGAAAGCATAAAAATAAAAAAATCCTTCCAATGTAGTACAAGGGGGTCCATTTAGTCTACATATAAAGTGGCAGATCTGTTTTTGGATACATTCTGGTGTCACTTTGACTTTAGATAGAAGTAACGGGTGTGTAAAAATTGGTCTTTGGACTCTTCTCGGGCACAGAATAGATCCCTCAGGGGGTGCTCGGGTGGATCATCCCCCACACTAGTGCTACAGCTGAACTACGCAGATATAACTGACCCAGTCCACCAGTTTTCCAGTCTACCAGTTAGATCCGTAAAACTACTTTACCCTACAGATATGGTGTCTACACCACTGTGTATGTACCACATCCTAATCATTTCCTTGGTTCACATTGTGTACGATATACATCCCGATTTATCTACGTTTATTAAATGTGGAATACGTTTCTTGTTTTTTTTCTTTTTCCATCTCTGTTGGTTGTTTCTTTTCTTAGAGAAATGCATATACATACTTCCTTAAACGTGTGAATTCACGTTATCCTGGCAAATGATGTGTTATAGATAATTATTTCTGTTAGCCTTGATAACCATCTGTATCACAAACATACTTTACCTATTGCTGTAGGACCAATATCGGTCACTTATTGTATGTTGACAAAATTGAATAAAAATTATTGAGACAAAAAAAAAATTGGTCTTTGGGTGTTGGTGGCGCCTTCCCACCGTAATCCTATAGAGGTACTCTTGATGAAGGCAATATCTGGTCAAAAAAATTGCAATGATATGCACCTGTCAAACAGGTGCTGAAAAATTGGTCTTTGGGTGTTAATTGTGCCCATGAAACCTATACCAAAAACAATCTTCCAGATGAAATGATTGAACACCCTCAAAGCAAGGCAGCCTCCAAGTCCTGCAGAGATTCCACATCCCAAAAAGACTTAATCAGTGACATCAGCATCAGTTTCTTCATAGCTGGTAATCCAGGACTGATTCATTTTTATAAAAAGTCAAATAGTCCACGGAGTCTGTGGACAGACGCATTCCATGATCAGTAACAAAACCTCCTTCAGCACTAAATGCCTGTTCTGAAAGCACACTAATTGCAGGGCAGCCCAACAACTCAATAGCATACTGGGCAAGTTCTGGCCAGTGTTCTATTCTCATGGCCTAGTAAGCCAGTGTATCATCAGCTGGAAAGCTCTTCATCCCCCTTCTTGGCCTAGAGGTAATCGTCCACCATGTGATGCAGACACTGCCGATAGGATGTGGAAGCTGACAGCCATGGGCGGCAAGGACTAAAAAAATTCAGAAATGCCTTACTTAGGCGGACGCCTCCAACACGCCTCTCTTGAAGATTTAAAACTACGTTTTCCACTACACTGTAACCTACTGGAGTCAGGAAAAACATTCAATAAAATCCTCTTTAACATGTCCTCCAGAGATTTTACCTTCTGCACTCTCTGTGGGGACAGGTGAGGTCTGAGACCTTCCCCTTATAACAGTGGTCAGGGAGAGTTGCCAACCAGTAATCATCCTTCTCCTTTATGCCACGTAGTCTTGGGTCCTTTTGCAGGCTTTGACACATGAGGTTGCCCATGCACCTCAAATTTCCCGAGGCATGAGAAGCAGACTTCTCGGGGTCACTTCCTCCTCCCAGCCACATTCTACTCCCAAGGGTCCTGGGGTTAGAAAGCCATCTCTTACAGATTGACGCATGTATTCCTCTTCTTTGAAGCCTATGAAAGTGCCAGAATCCTCCTCCTCATCCTCCTCCCCTGTGTGTCCTGTGACATAGGAATGATTGTGTCTGGATAAAGTGGACCTTGAGAGGAAAGGAAGTCCTTCTCTTCTTCCTGTTGCTCTGCCTCCAGTGCCCTGTTCATAATACCACATAGACTCTGCTCCAACAGGCACACAACAGGGACTGTGTCACTGATGCATGCACTGTCACGGCTCACCATCCTTTTGGCCTCCTCAAATGGTGACAATACAGTGCATGCATCCCTAATGATCAACCATTGGCATGGGGAAAAAAGCATGAGCGGCCTGCGCCTGTCATTGTTTCATGCCCGCAGAGGTCCTCACTGATGGCCCTCTGCTGCATATATAGCCGCTGCAGCAGTGCCAAAGTCGAGTTCCACCTGGTGGGCATGTCACAAATCAGGCGGTTTACAGGAAGGTGGAATTCCCGCTGAATATCAGCCAACCGAGCACTGGGTGTTTATGACCGCCTGAAATGGCTACAGACTCTCATGGCCAGCTTTAGCACATCTTAAAACCCCGGGTACATATTTAGGAAATGCTGCACCACCAAATTGAGGACATGTGCCAGGCATGGCACATGTGTCAACTTTCCCTGTCTAAGGGTGGACAGGAGGTTTGAGCCATTATCACACACCACCATTCCTGGCTCCAGCTGTCGTGGTATGAACCACCTCTGCAGAGCTGCAAGAATCTCTGCTCCGGTGTGGTTTCTGTTCCCTAAACAACTCCGTTATTCTAGGTCAGTGATTCTCAACCAGGGTTCCGTGGAACCCTAGAGTTCCTCCAGAGGTTGCCAGGGGTTCCTTCAGCATTGGGCAATTTCTGCCCCTCAGGTAAGTTCCCTGAGGAAGGGGATAATTCTTCCCAATGACCACAAGTGTAAGGGCTATTCTTCCCACTGACCATCACACTAATCTATCACAGGTTGTAGATTTCACATTTTTAGAAGCGGTTCCCTCAGATCACAGAACTATTTCAAGGGTTCCTCTGTGTTGAAAAGGTTGAGAAAGGCTGTTCTAGGTGATGGTCTGTGTACTTTTAATGTGCATACCCTTTTAAGGCATGCCTATCTGGCTGTGGGGGAATTCCCAACCTAGTGCCAGCATTCTCTGTGTGTGTCTTGCCACTTGTGGGATCTCCCACCTTTGTTAAGGGCATATGTCTTGAGAATAATAGAAAACATTTCATGTAACATTGGTTTGGATTTGGTTTCAGCACCCAAACTTTAATCATGTTCACCAAATCTGCATTGAATTGAATCCGGGTATATTTAGCTCATTGCTAATGGCTAGAAAAGGTTAATGTTTACAGTGTATACCAAATGAGGATTGGATTTTTTTAAGCAAAAAGCTAGTTATTCTAAACATCCAGCAGAACTAGTTATGTTATAATACTTCTTCATACACTATATAACTGTGTCATTTGAATTTGCCATGTTGTAGGAATTGTAAGCAAATGCAATTTTGAAGGTGGATGTGCCTTTAAATGGAAATGCAAACTATGTAGCAGAAGGTAGCATGTTAAACTGTACAGCGTGCAAAATCCATTGCCAAAAACCATAGTGGAAGCTGCGTAATAGAATACTGCAATTTTTTTCCTTCTTGTTGCATTAAGCAGCAGAGCCAGGCAGTCATGTCTAACCAAGTGTTTTAGTAAGATAACAAGGACGGTGTCATATTCTGTCTAAAATTCCACTACTCAGGACAGTTAGCAGTTGAAATAATTCATTTTATTATTTGTCATTGCATACAAAGCAGCTGCCAGGGATGTGACTGTCATGTAAAGGTTCAGTGAACATTCAGTGCCCCAACATCCAATTATCGCTTTGAAAATACAAAAGATTTTTATTCTGCATTGTGTATCTAGTTGGACTTTTATAATCCTGTTTGTTACTGTTAACTTAATTGTCCTTAATGGACACTTAAAGGACCTGCAGAAACACAAATAACAAGTAATTTATTGTTATATTTAATCTGTTTTTTTATGTGATTTCAGTATCTGCCATTACCATAGTAGCTAATGTGGTGTATAGGTGATTCTGGTAACTTACTCAATCGAACCTGAGATTGTTGAAAAGATTGTGAAGGGCTACGCAATTTGAGTTAAAAAAAAATTAAGAAATTGGTTCTATTTAAGGCAATTTGAAAGGGCACTGATGCCTAGCATTGTGTAGACCTGACAAGCTTTTGTTTTACCAGTCTGATACACATACATTGATAATATATGAATAAATGGAGCAACAAATGGAGCAAAATTAGAGCTTCACAAAACCACAACTAATGGGTAACAAACATTACTTGAACTTTTTTTCTTTAAATCAGCTCTATTGAACTGCTAATATTTGATTGATATATCTTACTTAATTTCTTTACTTCCACCTTTGTATCATAAAAAAAATTCTCAAAGTGGACATTTGGTTATTGTTGAATTGTGACATGCAAACAAAGGGGGCTATTTTAACTTCTTACCATGTATGATTCAGGGGCATGTAGAAGGAGGAGGTGAAAAAAGGAGGGCACTGGAATTTTTCCCATATGTTGGTTACTTTTCTATATTCGTATGGATTATGCTTTGTATACTATAAAACTTTAATTAAAAAAAAACTTCTTGAAAATGGACATCACTGGTTTTTAACTATTGCCCCCATAGAATTTAATAAGGTTTGGATTCAGGACCTGAACTTCAGTAAAGTCCACAAACCTGTCTCAAACTTAACATGATTGTAAAGGCAGAAGGTTTTTTATTAAAAATAAAAAAATCTGCATGCAGCTTCCCCTGTAGCCCCACTTAAATACATACCTGAACCCGATCGTGATCCAGCAATGTGCACGAGAGCTGAGGCTCTCTTGCTCCTCATTGGCTCTGATACTGCAGCAGGAGCCATTGGTTCCCAATGCTGTCTGGCAGAGCCAGTGACAATAGAGTGGGGGGCAGGGCCAAGCCCCACTCAGTGTGTCCTGTGGACACATGAGCAGGGCTTTGGAGCAAGCATGCATGAGTGCTCCCAGAGCTAGCTCCTTACTATGGGGGCAATCAGTGGGGAACTGGAGCCCAGACCGCTGACGGGGGAACCCAGAAGGGGAAAAAAACATTGCACAGAGCAAGTATGAATACAAATGTTTGGTATTTTAATAATAAAAAAAAAACAAGCTTTACAATCACTTGAACTTGCGTAATTACAGATCATCCCTAGTGTTTACCATTCAAATAAACACATGTAGAGATAAAGAAATGTATGCTTGTCACCATTTTACTTCAAATCTTCTCCTACACAAAGAGACCTATGAATATTTTTTTTTAGTAGTGTCTAAAATTAATCTTAATAGTAAATTCTTGCATAAATCTTAATTGCTGTCTTGTATCGGGAACTATGAAATCACTGTAAGTGTAGTTTTGCAATAATTCCCTTGGTGACTTTTTTTTCTCTGCTATAGAAACTGTATTTGTTGCCAAGGACTATTATTATTTCTTTCTCAAATCCTAATATATTCAGCTAAGGGATTGACATGTAGGTTATGTTATAGAAACTTCTGTAGAAATTAGTGTAAATTTACTGTAATTTGTTTACTTATACATTTAAATTTAATGTAAATTGTTTGAAATTTACAGTTATTTAGTTTACTGTATAATGTTTACATGTGGCCTAGCTATTCTTTTCTTTTGTCCATATTTTCTTATTATTTTATATTTTAATGTAATGTGAGAAGACAAAAAAATAATACTTACATTTCCATCACTGATTTATTTTAAGCTAAGTGTCACCAGAGTCAACAAGTATATAGGGCTATGGACTCCCTGTGTGACTGGCCCAGCACTGTTACAGGGTAGGTCTTATTCTACTCCATACACAGATGTACAAGGTGTTTTCTTCATTTTTTGGCATAATGTTACTGGATCAGGAGATAATGGACGTAAGTAAAACATGGCACCAACATCCGTTAAATTGTATATACCAATTTGAATAAATATGGGACTTTTATGGTGCTGACACAAGTACAACTTTAAAAAAAATAATTCCAACCTATGTGTGGGATTATATGTCAGTATTACATTTCTTATCTAATAGTTTTTTTTAAACTATTGATGCCCCCTCTGAGACCACTGCCTGTGGAAGGGAATTCCACATCATTGCTGCTCTTACAGTAAAGAACCCTCTATGTAGTTTAAGGTTAAACCTCTTTTCTTCTCATTTTAATGAGTGGCCACGTGTCTTGTTAAACTCCCTTTCACAAAAAAGTTTTATTCCTATTGTAGGGTCACCAATATGGCATTTGTAAATTGAAATCATATCCCTCTCAAGCGTCTCTTCTCCAGAGAGAATAAGTTCAGTGCTCGCAACCTTTCTTCATAACTTATGTCCTCCAGACCCTTTATTAGCTTTGTTGCCCTTCTTTGTACTCACTCCATTTCCAGTACATCCTACCTGAGGACTGATGCCCAGAACTGGACAGCATATTCCATGTGCGACTGGACCAGAGTCTTGTAGAGTGGGAGAATTATCATGTCATCCCTGGAGTTAATCCCTTTTTTATGCTTACCAATATTCTGTTTGCTTTGTTAGCAGCAGCTTGCAATGCCATTGCTGAGCCTATCATCTACTAGGACCCCCAGGTCCTTTTCCATCCTAGATTCCCCCAGATGTTCTCCCCCTAGTGTATAGATTGCATTAATATTTTTGCCGGCCAAATCCATTATTTTACATTTTTCTACATTAACCCCCCTGGCAGTATTCCCGTGTGTGGCTCGAGATGAGATTTCATTACCATTAGTGATAAAATTAAATTGACCTTAGTTTTCCCCCCAGTGCTTTCTCCGGTACCCTTGCCTGCAGTTTTACTGTACTCTGGAAACTGCAGAACGACCATGGCATCAAAAAAGCACACCTCTACTTCAAAAGCATTATATGGCCTGCTGGAAAGCAGAGACAGAGATAAAGAATCACTTGGAGAATTGAGTGATAGCAATTCGTGGGGAAGTTTGTCATCAGGCAAACAATTTCAGTGATGCTCCTGCGACTGTGCCCAGTAATTTGTGGACTTGGTGCTAAAAGATTCCCATTTATGGAGCACCTGGTTTCAAAGTGAAGGTTGAAGATGACAACCCTTTGGCATGCCTCCAACTCTTTTTGGCCAATGAGGTTATAGAAAAAATTGTTACGGAGACAAATCGGTACCAGGAGCAACAAGCTGCTACGCATCAGAGGTTTGCAAGGAGCAGAAAGTGGGAACCAGTGACCAAAGAGGACATCTGGAAGTTTCTGGGCCTAATAATTCTTCAGGGAGTGGTGGGGAAACCCATGCACAAGTGGTATTGGACAACCAACAAATTACTAGCCACTCCTTTTTTTGAAACAGTCATGTCGGAGTACAAATTTTCTCTCATAATGACATTTTTGCAAATAATGAAGAATTTGATGAGACTTCTCATCCAGCACCAAAACTCAAAAAGATTTGGGAGGTGTATCAAATTATTCAGAAAAACTTCCAGCAGACCTATGTACCAGATAGAAACATCAGTATCAACAAAAGTCGAATGGCCTACAAAGGAAGACTCAGCTGGATACAGTATATCGCATCTAAGAGAGCATGATTTGGCATAAAATCATTCATGCTATGTGAATCGAGCACTGGTTACATCGGGAAAGGAACCAAATTCAATGAAAGATTCAGTAATTATGGAATGGCAACCTCTTCAGTTCTTACTTTGACTGAGCCATTGCTGAATCAGGGCTACTGTGTAACCACAGACAATGTTTTCACTTCACCAGAACTCTGAGTTCCTTCTACAGAACAAGACTGATGCATATGGGACCGTTAGGGCTAACTGGCATGACATGCCACCAACCTTTGGGAATAAAAAGCTCAAGGCAGGAGAAATAGTTGCCTGGCAGAAAGGCAAAATGATGGCACTGAGATGGCGTGACAAAAAAGATGTGTGCCTAATGAGTACTATTCACAACACCTCTACTGTCATGGTACACACAAAAGGTGGAAAGGACATAATGAAACCACAAGTCGTGATGGACTACAACAAGACCATGGGAGGGGTTGACAGAGCTGACCAGGCCATGACATTTTATCCAGCGATGAGAAGAAAAAATTACAAAAAATCTTCAGACATCTTGAACAGTGCCTGTGGAATGCCTTCATTCTGATAAAAAAAGGGTGGCAAGCTTGTGGTTCATGTGGACTTTGTTTGGAAAGTTGCCAAACTTATATTTCTCAAGCACCAAACACCAACGACTGTAAATAGATCTGGATGTCGTGCTGCTGGCATTGGGAACCCGGAACGCCTGACTGAATGTCACTTTATGGACCACATCCCACCAACGTAAAAGTAGTCAGCACCCACATAGATGTGTGTGGTTTGCTGCTCTAAGCGTGATGACACTGGAAGGAAAATGAGAAAAGAAACCAAGTTCTATTGTCCTGATTGTGACGTCGGACTTTGTGCTGTACCATGTTTTAACATTTTCCATACCTGGGATGTTTACTGAAGTAATAGGACTACTAATATTGCACCCTTGTTTGGCCAAAAAAAGTCAGTGTTTTTGATTATATTATTTACTAAAATGCATTGAATAAAAAGTATTATTATATTATTATTATTATTATTATTATTATTTATAGTTATTTATTATATTATAATTTATGATTTTGTGTCTACTAGACTCTGGTTTGAACAGATTTAAGTTATTCCTAAGAATTACAGGCCTACAATATAAAACCCCATATTTCCATACAAAATAATGGTACCAGTTTCAGCACCAAAAATCTGAATTAGTCATACCGCCAAAGACGTTAAACCTCATTTGCCATGTAGTTGCCCACCCCTTTAATTTGTTCACATCTTCTTGCAAGGTTTCAACATCCTGCGGAGAAGTTATTGCCCTGCTTAGCTTAGTATTGTCCGCAAATACAGAGATTGTACTGTTTACCTTATCCTCCCGGTCGTTTATGAACAAACTAAATAGGATTGGTCCCAGTACAGTACCCTGTGGGACCCCACTACCCAACCCTCCCCATTTATCACCACCCTCTGAACTCGCCCTTGTAGCCAATTTTCAATGTATGTACTCAACTTATGGTCCATGCCAACAAACCTTATCTTGTACAGTAAACGTTTATGGGGAATTGTGTCAAATGCTTTTGCAAAATTCAGATACACCACATCTACGGGCCTTCCTTTATTTAGATGGCAACTCACCTCCTCATAGAAGGTTAATAGATAGGTTTGGCAAGAACATTTCTTCATGAATCCATGCTGATTACTGCTAATAATACCATTTTCATTACTAAAATCTTGTATGTAGACCCTTATCACCCCCTCCAAGAGCTTGCATACTATTGATGTTAGGCTAACTGGTCTGTAATTCCCAAGGATGTATTTTGGGACCTTTTTAAATGTTGGTACTACATTGGCTTTTTTCGAATCCGCCGGTACCGTTCCATTCAGTAGACTGTCAGCAGTGGCATCACTAGGGGGTGGCTTTTGAGGCTATAGCCCAAATCTGGGCCCTATAGACCAGAGTTTCTGCAGAGGTCCCCAAGGGGAGAAGAGGCTCTCTGGGGACCCTGATGTAAGTGGGGGGCTCTCTGGGGACCCCGATGCAAGGAGGAGGCTCTCTGGGGAACCTGATTTTAAGGGGGAGGCTCTCTGGGGACCCTAATGTAAGGAAGGCTCTCTGGGACCCTGATGTAAGGGGGGCTCTCTGTGGACTCTGATGTAAGGAGGAGGCTCTCTGGGGATATATACACACATGTATATTACTGTATATACATGTGTATGCCCGCCCAAGCATATGACTTTCTTTACTACGCTGCTATGGGCTCTAGCCCCAGATCTTTTGTAGACCTAGCAATGCCCCTGACTGTCAGTAAAAATTAGCAACAATTACTTGACTGAGTTCCCTAAGTACCCTCGGGTGCAAGCCATCCAGTCCCGGTGAGTTATTAATCTAATTCTGTCCTCTGTTAGCCATGAGGGTGCTTCCTGTGATGTGTCACGAGGATAAACACTGCAGTTTTTGTTACTGAATCCTCCAGATTCCCTTGTGAAGAATGAGGAGAAGAATATATTCAATACCTTCACCATCTCTCCATCATTTGTAACCAGATGTACTTTCTCATTCTTTATGGGGCCAATATGCTCTGTCCTCCTTTTTTACTGTTTACACTGAGTCACAAATCGCATGCATGCACTGCCCACGTGCATTTGCAGCCCATGTGCACTCGCAGCCCATGTGCACTCGTATCCTACATGCACTCGCAGCCCACGTACACTCACAGCTTATATACACTCGCAGCCCACGTGCACTCGCAGACAACGTGCACTCACAATACACAGGTATACACAAGTATACACAATACACAGGTAAACACAATACACAAGTATACACAGGTACTAACGATCCACATATTACTCAGACAACACAATCTATTTCCAATATCCATCAGTTAAAGAATGGCACCTGTCCACAATTCATAGGATGGTATGCAAGTGGCCACAAGAGGGGTCAACAAGACATAAAATGTAAAAAAAAAAAAAAAAAAAAAATATATATATATATATATATATATATATATATATATATATATATATGCACTAAGGTTTTATTATATCTTTTCATGTGACAACACTGAAGAAATTACACTTTTCTACAATGTAAAGTAGTGAGTGTACAGCTTGTATAACAGTGTAAATTTACTGTCCCCTCAAAATAACTCAACACACAGCCATTAATGTCTAAACTACTGGTAACAAAAATGAGTACACCCCTAAGTGAAAATTTTCAAAATTGGGCAGAATTAGCCATATTCCCTTCTGATGTCATGTGACTCATTATAGTTATAAGGTCTCAGGTGTGAATGGGGAGCAGGTGTGTTAAATTTGGTGCTATCACTCTCACTCTCTCATACTAGCAACATGGAACCTCATGGCAAATGAGGTTCTAAAAAATGAATTGTTGCGATGGATTAGGCTACGTTAGATACTACCCATTCCTGTATATACGTTTTAAGTTTAGCTAGGAGGGGTCGATTGTCTTTGTCTGTTTGTAAGGAGAGTACCTCAAGGGGGATTTGCTTATGGATGAGAAGAAGGACTCCTACTTTCCCTTTGACAGCTGGGGACCCAAGTACCTGTCCCATCCAGAGCTTGTGCATATGAGAGAAATATGCTGTGGTTAGGTGTGTCTCCTGTAGTATCGCAATGTCAGCTTTTAGAAGTTTTAGAGTGTAGCCCTTTAAAATTCCAGGATATTACTTTCATTAAATGAGTTTGTGGGGAAGGGGTTTATCTAGTGTGTAGGGAGAACTTAAGTGATAAGTGATAAATTGATGGGTGCTTTCTTCTTGAGTGAGAGGGGGTAGGAGGGAAAAAAAATCGACCCAACAGGGGTCTATAGGGAATAAAAAAAGGTACGTACCCAGGGGATCCTGGACTTCACTTTTTTCCATATGTGCATAATTTCAACCAGCGAACAGCGTTACCAGGGGTTGAAGCTGTTGCTCGTGGCTGCGAGATGGTCTGACCTTGGGGAATCCCCAGGGGGGAAAATAATATGATGAAGACCCGGAGTATCACCTTGCAGGGCCAGGTGTCCTCCCCGCAGTAAGGTCATGTAGGTGTTGTTACCTGAAAGCGAGAAAACATAAGTTAATAGTCCGCTATGGTGGCGAGTGCTATGAGTTAACTGGGGAGAACAATGTATGGTATAAAACTCTTTTGGAATTGGGGTAGCTGTTTTTCTGGAGCATTGTGTTAAAGTCAGTGAGGTTTGTTATGCTCTGAGGAATCGGAGTGTCTGATTCTTTTGGAAGGATCTATCCTTGGGCTACCTTGGTTTCTTGGGTCCATGTGTGAAGGAGTTTCAGCGGTTGAAGTATCCATGGAGTATGAAGGTAAGATTGCAAGTAGTGTGTAGCTTCACCTGGGTGTGTGAATAGTTTTGGGTTTCCTGGGGGGTCCGTGAAGAGAAGATTAGCGAGGTAAGCTAAAGTGAATTTAACCCCCTTTTGGTATAGAGTTTAGCAGATCAGCTGGAAGGCCTTCCTTCCGTGTGAAACTTCCTGAGAGTAATCTGCAAAAATTAATAATTTATGGCCATCCAGTTGGAGTGATTTTGAGCTCTGGAAAGATTTAAGAATTTTTACTCTGTCCATATAGTTCAGGTAGCGAATCTATTAGAGGGCATGGAGTATGCCTGACGTTCGATAGGGCTCCAAAGCGATATGCTCTTTAAACTGTGCACAATGAGTTGATTACCAGAGCATTCGTAATGCGCTTGGTACAGATATCATGAAGAGAGTCAGCATTAAATGATTCTGGTAGTCCTATGATCCTCAGATTATTCCTTCTAGACCTATTTTCAAGATCATCTGGCTTTTATAGGATGTATTGTTACATGTTTTTTGCTTGTTGTTCAGAGGTATGTGAGTCTAGAATTTCCTCCTCAATGTCTAAGGGACGATGTTCTAGCTCAGAGAAGTGTTTAGCCTGGTCTCCCAGCTCTTTCCTGAGCTGTGTTATCGCCCTGTCCACTGCTGCAGTGATTGTGGTTGAGAGTAATGCAGCCACTGCCTGTGGCAGTCTGGCATATTGCTCCTCTGCTGCAGCAGAGGGTATGGGTACCTGTCCTGTGAAGTCTGTCATGTTGGGAGGCTGTGTCCTGGCTGCCGTATTCCCTGTGTGTGTGACTGGCGG
The DNA here is from genome assembly GCF_037356315.1 of Lithobates pipiens. Taxonomy (NCBI): domain Eukaryota; kingdom Metazoa; phylum Chordata; class Amphibia; order Anura; family Ranidae; genus Lithobates; species Lithobates pipiens. The sequence goes on along the minus strand of NW_027507785.1, from coordinate 221,250,403 downwards.
GGAAGGGCCAGCTGTGTGTCCGTTTCTGAGGCTGCAGGGCCATGCAGAAGGTATCGGCCGATGCTCCATGACCTGTGTAGAGAGGTGGCGGTGGCCACAGGGTCCGATGGTGGTGCAAGCGGTACAGTGCCAAATTTTATAAAGAGGTCTTCCCGGAGCCGCCGTTCCAAGCCCCTTCACATATAGCGTTGGTACTGGAAGTTGGTTTTGAGTTTAAAACCATTTTACGCTTTTATTTAAATTACACTTAAAATGACTATGTATTTTCAATCTGATGTATGGTTATAAGTAGTATGCCAAATGAAATGTTTATTATGGCAGTTTCTGACTGATATGCAAAAAAAAGTTATTTTCTTTTTTGATCTGTGTAAAATGATAAATCCTTCTGCCATCTCTCCACACTGCATTTGTATGTTGCCAGCAAATGATAGCTCTGCGCTAATCTTTTATGATAAATGCTAAAATAACTTCAGTTCTAATTCTACACTATTCTGTACTGAATTTAGAAAAAATAGTTGAAGTTCTCAAGACAAGTGCTTATAATTGGTTCTACTCGGGGCACTCATTTTGAGAAATAGCTCTTTCCAGAAAAAGAATGAAGCTGCTGAAACAATAGGGGTCAGCAGCAGCTGACATTTACAATTTAATTATGTCAGCATTAAATGCATCTGTCAAGACATTTTTTTCATACAAGCAGTTGTGCCATTCAGCATATGACTATAATATCCAGCATTCAACAAAGATATAATTTCCACATCTAAATTATGTTGTTTCTAGTTATACTTTTACTTATATCTGAACTCCATTTTTATCTTCAATCTCACACAATTGTACAGGCTTCTCTCCTGTATAAAAATTGTTTACCTTGATTTCACTGCACACTGTAAGCTTCTCAAAGTATACATTTGAAAAGCCCATCTTTTTTTTCTTGCTGGAGGAAATTCCACATCATCTTGCCCTTTCCTTAAAAACCATTCTCTCTATGGCCCACACTTTTCATGGAGACCAGTGGCAGCTGATGGTTTTTTTCGGGGAGCAACCCCCCCAGCCAGCGGCTCCCCACCCCGGCACTTACCCCATTGGTTGCATGCGGATGGGCTCCTATGGGTGGCAGGCAGTGGCCAGGTTGTGGGCTCCTACAGGCGGCTGGCTGTGGGCTCCTATGGGTGGCAAGCAGTGGCTCCTGTGTCCTCTCTGCATTACGGCAGCTTCTTCCATGCAACTCCTCCCTATTACTCCTAGGCGTCCAATAGGATCACCTGTCCTTTCAACCAACCAGGTGACGGGTGTCAAAATCCGCTTCCTGATTGGCTTGGATGAGGATCAGTGTTACAACAGCGAATATATTGATTTGCTATTGTAACACACCTGGGTGGGCTCAGAGCGCACTCTCTGCGGCCCAAGCCCACCCTATATTGAAGCCTATTAGAGCCTCTGGCTCTAATTGGTGCTTCAAAAAAAAACAGCCCCTCGGCACTGGAATCTATGCAGCAGTGTCCTGAAAGGGGCCAGGCACATGGATAGGAGAGGTGGTGATGGATAGGGGGGATGGCGTCCATGCACCCTTAATGGACGGTCCGCCCCTGATGGAGACTTAGCATCACCTGTAGACATTATCTAGTTTTGTCTGCATTCAAATGTACTCTGCAAGGAAAAGACCCACTCCTCCAGACTGACATCCACCCATAAAAGCCAACTATTTGCATTAGAAGTGAGGGCTCTTGAGAAGAATACAGAGACAGGGTGCTGTGAAGTTCTTACGAAGCTATGTACAGCCCCCTGCCCGGCCTTACCACTGGCTGTGATCTGCTTGCATTATATTAAAAAAAAGCACAGAGTCCCACTGATGATGTCACTTTTTATAAATGATATGTAATAAAACACAAAGGCTTTATTGGATGGGGCGGGGGAAGCAACAAAGACCAAATTTGAGCTGATTAATTTTCAACTTTCATAAAACATTGACGACATGTTTATATTGAAATGTAGCTTAAATAAGGTCTGTAGGGGAATAATACCCCCCCACCCCCACACACACACACACACACGCACACACGCACACACACACACACACATTCTGCTTCCTCAAATTCATAGATTTTGAAAGAAGCCCTAAAGTGCCTTTTTTGCGAAAATCCATTAAAAAAAAAAACACCAAATAATATTTGCACTAGGTCAAATTAGGTAAACAAGCAGCCACTTAAAAACCATGATACAAGTTAAATAATATACAAAGAAACAGTGCTAGTTCAAATAATATTATGAAGAAATATTAAGCAAAATACCTATGACAAAATAATCATTCAAAATAGATATATATGTGTAAAGAGAATCTAGGTGATCAAAGAGTCTTTACTCATAAGCAATCCACTCTCTGAATTGTGCCTGATTTCCTTCCAATCCATTGTACACAGAGAATCTACCACCATATGAAATGGTCAAAGGTGCCTCTTACCAGACTTGTTGGACCATTAGATTATAAATAGGCATAAAATGCTCAAAGTATCAGGGTTAGGAATGATTCCACCAAAGCATACAAGCTGCTTCCAGCATCGAGGTCACCAATGAAAAAATAATAATATACAAACTCCTATTGTGAAGTATGTAAAATCCTTAATTATTTTCTTAAAAGTACAGCTCCAACATGACAGTAAAAAAGAATTGTTCAATCCATGGATGTAAATTTGTATAGCAGGCGGATGTCTCAGTAGTAAAAAAATGATTTGTCGGATTGGCAAGCAGCATGGATCCATGCTACCACATGATGTTGTCATAGAGAGGCTATGCCCTGGCTGCAGTGAACTTACCCAGCTACCTCTGGCTCATCAGGTATGGCCTCTGTGAGCTGTTGGGGGTATTACCTCTCCATGCAAACACAGACATTAACCACTTGCAGACCGGACCATTTTGCTGGTCAAAGACCAGACCACTTTTTGCGATTCGGCACTGCGTCGCTGTTAACTGACAATTGCGCGGTCGTGCGACGTGGCTCCCAAACAAAATTGATGTCCTTTTTTTCCCACAAATAGAGCTTTCTTTTGGTGGTATTTGATCACCCCTGCGGTTTTTATTTTTTGCGCTATAAACAAAAATAGAGCGACAATTTTGAAAAAAAAGCATTATTTTTTACTTTTTGTTATAATAAATATCCCCCAAAAATATATAAAAAAACATTTTTTTCCCTCAGTTTAGGCCGATACGTATTCTTCTACATATTTTTGGTAAAAAAAATTGCAATAAGCGATTATTGATTGGTTTGCGCAAAAGTTATAGCGTTTACAAAATAGGGATAGTTTTATAGCATTTTTATTAATAATTTTTAATTATTTTTTTTTACTAGTAATGGCGGCGATCAGCGATTTTTATTGTGACTGCGACATTATGGGGGACCCATCGGACATTTTTGACACATTTTTGGGACCATTGTCATTTATACAGTAATCACTGCTATATAAATGCAGTGATTCCTGTGTAAATGACACTGGCAGTGAAAGGGTTAACCAGTGGGTGGCAGTGTAGGGGTTAAGTGTTCCTAGGGGTGTGTTACTAACTGTGGGGGGGTTGGGCTTTCATTTATTGAACACTGATCTCTGCTCCAATCACATGGAGCAGAGATCAGCGTCACTAGTTGCTAGGCAGAATGGAGAAATGTTGTTTACACAGCATTTCCTCCATTCGGCCGCTCCGTGAGACGATCGCGGGGATGCCTGCGGCGATCGAGTCTGCGGGTCCCGCGACCGGACTCATGGGGGTCCCGACCAGAGCAGGGCGGCATTGAATATTGGACGTACCCGTACGCCAATATGCCTGCCCGTGCCATTCTGTCGACGTACATCGTCGTGCGCTGGTCGGGAAGTGGTTAATTAAAACACTTAGAAGAAGTTGATGGCCCTAGAAAACTGAAAGTTCTTTTAGTACTGCACAGTAAAGAAACTGTCATGGATCTGCAATATATATATAATAGACTGGCATCCTCTAGTAGCCACAAGCTTGAAAAGGGCAGGTTTCCATAGTGATGGTGTTGCCATCTTGTTTTTTTTGGGGGGGAGATTGTGTTAAATGGAGGTTGGCAGATTTAGATGCTTTAACATTCTTACAATATGAATATGCTTTTTTGATTATGTATGCTGCATACAATATATTTTGGCTGACTGATTCTCCTGAGTTGGTTTTGGTCTTTGTTAACAATTTTTAACAAAAGTGTATATTGTTTAAAGCTTAGGCAGAAAAACAAAACGCAAATCTTAAAAATAACATTAAATCTGAACTGGAGGCAAGCGGTTAGGGCCGGTTCACACTGCGACGCGAGGCGAGGCGACACGGCTCGCCTCGCCTCGCTCCCGCAAGTCGCCCCCATTCAGTACTATGGAACCGTTCTGAGAGGAGCGACTCGAGTCGCTCCGACTCAGAAAAAAGGTTCCTGTACTACTTCAGGGCGACTTCGGGGGCGACTTGCATTGACTTCTATACAGAAGTCCTCTGCAAGTCGCCGCTGAGGTCCGTGCAGGTCGCGGCGAGGCAAGTCGGAGACGCCTCGCCGCGCATCGCTGTGTGAACCGGCCCTTAATCACACAAATTAAATATATAAGCGTGAGCTGGTTTACCTGTCTGCCTACTTAAAAATAGCACATTGCATTTTAACCTTTTTTTTATTTTTTTATGTTGTTATATTTATTGTGTAATGCTGTTACAACCAGCTCTAGTGAAAAAAAAGACTGTGTTTTGTATTTGTTTTTTAGTCCACACTAATGAAATGAACTGACCTAATTGTGAACAAGGCAATGGGAGAGATTTACTAAAACTGGTGCACTCAGAATGACCCGCATGCTTTGGCCAATCACAGTGCAGAAAAAATGGAGAGCCATGATTGGCCAAAGTCAGGATGGCTTTGGCCAATTATGTCTCAGGAGGTTTAGTACAGGCCCCACACTATATAAGGCTGCCTGCGTGGCAGCCTTGTGTAGTGTGTTGCAGTGGCAGAGATAGATAAACAGAGAGACAGTGTAAATTGATTTAAGTTAGATAGAATAGGCAGGCTAGTCAGTTAGCTTCAGTTATAATGTGTAGAGGATATATATGCATCTCAGGTGTGTTGCATGTATATTTATACACTGTATTCAGTTTAGCTAGATCAATTTCTGTTATTCTCTTCATAATATACTGACAGGCAGGGAGCTGCACTATTTTCACTTAGTGTACAGGCAGGGAGCTGCAGTAGTTTGTTTTAGTGTCCTTTGCACAGTGTGCACAGTGTGCATCTAAAGTGTTACCTGAATACAATTGCCGGCGTTCTCATACAAATGCAGGCAGGGAGCTGCAGTATTTTGTTTTAGTGTCCTTTGCACAGTGTGCACCTAAAGCTTTACCTCAATACAATTGCCGGCATTCTCATACAAATACAGGCAGGGAGCTGCAGTATTTTTTTGTGTCCTTTGCACAGTGTGAACCTAAAGCTTTACCTGAATACAATTGCTGGCATTCTCATACAAATACAGGCAGGGAGCTGCAGTATTTTGTTTTAGTGTCCTTTGCACAGTGTGCACCTAAAGCTTTACCTGAATACAATTGCCGGCGTTCTCATACTGCAGCCCCAAGGTATGATTGGTCCCAACAACCATTGCCAGTGTCTGATTTACATGGTGCAGGAATACCTAGGTGCAAGATCAGACTTGGACACCTTTCCCACCGAAAATCCTCTGGGTTACTGGGTCTTGAGGATGGATCACTGGCCATAGCTTTCACAATATGCAATTGAGTTACTGGCCTGTCCTGCATCCAGCATTCTTTCGGAACGCACATTCAGTGCTGCTGGAGGGTTTGTAACCAATCACAGGGTGTGCCTGTCCAATGCCTCTGTTGATCGACTGACCTTCATAAAAATTAATCAGTCTTGGATCACCACCAGCTACCAAGCACCTGATGTTGATGTAACCGAATAAATTTTTTTTAAATGTCAGATCCCTTTCAAGATTGCCTATGCTGTTGCTGAGTGACTATCCTGTTTTGCTGAGTGACTATCCTCTTCCCCCTCAATGATCATGCTGATAGCTTTTAAGAACATTTTTAGTTCTGGGCGCAGCCACCGGTGGCTAAGGCCCAATTTTTTAGCCCCTGTTTAACAGGGGCGTGTACTTACAATTTTTGATGCAATATTTTGCAGGAGGGTTCATTGCTGCTCTCGACTACAATATCTGTGAGTGGTTGCAGTGTTGTGGCAACAGCACCAGTGCCTAAGGTCCAATTTTTCAACCCCTGTTTAACAGGGGCATGTAATTACAATTTTTGATGCAATACTTTGCAGCAGGGCTCATTCCTGCACTCCAACTAGAGTATCTGTGAGGGGTTGCACCAGTGCTTAAGTCCCACTTTTTCAGCCCCTGTTTAACAGGGGCATGTACTTACAATTTTTGGTGCAATATTTTGCAGGAAGGTTCGTTGCGGTGCTCAACTACAATATCTATGAGTGGTTGCAGTGTTGTGGCAACAGCACCAGTGTCTAAGGCCCAATTTTTCTACCGCTGTTTAACAGGGACTTGTAATTACAATTTTTGATGCATTAATTTGCAGCAGGGCTCATTCCTGTGCTCCAACTAGAGTTTCTGTGAGGTGTTGCAGTGTTGTGGCACTGGTGCCTGTCAGGAGAATTAGTAGACCAGACTGTGTGGACTGCACAGAGATAACCAAAAGTGCATGTAAAGTGAATAATAATAATAATAATATTTATTAAGATGGTGATAAATAAGAAAATACAAACAGTGCACAACCAACCCACCAAACCCACCAACAACAACAGTATATACAGCAATACCACAAACACAGATGTCAGCCAGGTCAGGGTCATACACAGCAGGTCAGCAGAAGGAAAAGGGATGTTCCAGAAACATAAACGTTAGCCAGGCCAAGGTCATACACAGGGAGATCAGTAGAAGAGGGACTGGAAACAAACAGGACAAGGAGGGCATGGATCAGGATGAAGGTTAAAGGTAAGGGTACAGGAACACAGGAGGGACAGGATCAGGATGGGATGGGGATCAGGTTCAGGGATCTAGATCAGGTTCAGGGTTCATGTTCAGGATGCAGGTTCAGAATGCAGGGCACAAGGAAGATACCAAGGCAAATATGTGAGTGTTTGCCAGGTATTTATAGGTCTGTAATTGGTCTCAAGTGACACCTGGTTGCAAGAGGTGCTGTCTACTCGACACTGCCGTGATCCATCCGCTGGTGGACGCCAGTACTGCGACCCGAAGATTACATAATACTACCAAAAGGGGAAAGCTCCCCTGGCAGTTCCAGGCTGGCAGGAGACACCTGCTGGTGGACCACAGTACTGCACGGCAAATATCAGGCAGTGTCATCTGTGGATGGAACCTTCCCTGACAGTGCCTAAGACCCAGTTTTTATGCCCCTGTTCAACAGGGACGTGTAATTACAATTCTTGATCTAATATTTCACAACTGGGCCCATTCCTGCACCCACCAAGAGTAACTGTGAGGGCTTACAGTGTTGTGGCACCAGCACCACCACCAAAGGCCCAATTTTTCTACCGCTGTTCAACAATGGCATGTAATTACAATTCTTGATATAATAGTTCACAGCAGGTCGTTCCAGCGCCCCACCAAGTGTAACTGTGAGGGCTTACAGTGTTGTGGCAACACCAACACCTTAGGCCCAAATTTCTGCAGAGCATATAGGACAGTCCCCTACTTTCAAACATCCAACTTACAAATGTCTCCTATTTGCAAACGGGAGACAACAAGAAGTGAGATGAAATCTACCCCTAGGAAGGGAAATTCTCTCCTGTAATGCCGCGTACACACGAGCGGATTGTATGGCGTACTTAGTCCGTCGAAACACATTTCAGTGGACAATCCGCTCGTGTGTGGGCTTCAGCTGACTTTTTCAGTGTGCAGTCCGGAGTACTAAGAATTTCGGTTTTTCCGAAATTCTGTCCGTCGTACTTTGGTTTCAGCGGACAATACGGTCGTCAGTATGCTAGTCGGACGGACTAAGAATGACGCATGCCCAGAAAGGATTTACAGGGCTTTGTTGTGTCTTGGACTTCCTATTTCTAGTCCCGTCGTACGTGCTGTACGTCATCGCGCAAGCTTTCGTCGGACTGTTTTGGTATCCGTGTGTGGTCAAGTCCGTTCAGTGGAAAGTACGATGGACTGTCCGTCGGATTGTATGACGGACTAAGTACGCCATACAATCCGCTCGTGTGTACGCGGCATAAGAGTTGATATGGGAAAAAAGTGTCTCCTCTCCACTGATGTTTTATCACCAATCCTTGTTTCACTAAAAACCCAAAATGTTTTCCAAAAAGCTTAAAAATAGATTTTTTGACTGGAGCTACACTTTAAAAAGTAACAGTTCAAAATTACAAACAGATTGTACTTAACAACAAACCTACAGTCCCTGTCTTGTTCGCACCGCCTGCATACTGCTGTTCAGAGTATATAGGGCCTGGGGGCCCCACAGCTTTCTTTCTTTTAACTTGAGTGCAGGGTTCCCCTTAATATCCACACAAGACCCAAAGGACCTGGTAAGGGACTGGGGGCTGGGGAGGTACCCATGCCACTCGTCTCACTGATTTTCCTCCATATTGCCGGGACCAGACATAACATTAAAGCCGCAAGCAGTTTTAAATGACTTTTCTTCCTTGAAAAATTTCATTTTGCGCAGAGACTGTTCTAAGCACGGGAAGCACACGCCACTTTACAGGCATACTATAGACAACTACCAGGTACAATATTTAAAGGAATATTTCACTTTTATTTTCACTGTTAGCATCATTAAAATCACTGCTCCTGAAAAACTTCAGTTTTTAAAACTTTTTTTTGCATTGATACATGTCCGCTTGGGCAGGACCTGGGTCCCCGAACCCTTTTTAGGACAATAACTTGCATATTAGCCTTTAAAATTGGCACTTTTGATTTTTAACGTCCGAGTCCCACTTTAACGGGGTTCTAAAGTTTATGCAAATTTCCGGTCCCTTTGCAGGTTCTGGTGCGAACCGAACCAGGGGGGAGGGGGTTCAGCTCACCCCTAGTCGGGACTTTAAATTAGGTGTGTATATTGTGGCCAATCAAAGGAGTTAAAGTAAAACATGAACAAGTATTTATTTGTTAAAAATATAAATAAAATATAATAATTGTTATATTATAGTGATTTTTTATTTATTATGGAGGACAATACTATTGTATATTTTATTTATACTTTTAACATATAAATGATTTGGATACATGATTTGTTATATTATGTGCCATTATTGCATGTATTGCCTGCCATGTACCTACTCAATCATGGCAAACAAATAAACACTTGTTTTACTTTGACTCCTTCGATTAGACACAATATATACACCTCATTTAAAGTCCCGATCCTCTTTCTTTATGTACTTGAATAGGGATGGAGATGCAGGTTACCATGTGTCTCATTTAAAGTCCCAAAAGTCCCCTCTATTGCATTTTAGCTAATTCTTCAATCTGGCAGAGCTGTTAAAATCTCAGAAATGATTGGCTAAAAATACAAATCCAGTTTTCATGTATTTATTTCATCTGTGCGTTTAGCTGTTTGCCTGGAGCTCAGCTTTAAATAAACTGTATTAGCACATGAAATGAAAAGCAGATCTTTTTTTTTTCTCAGGGATGAAAATGTTAGGATTTACAAAAAGGGGAAAGAAAAAATATTACATGCAGTATTTTTTGCTCCATTGACCCATGCTTTTTTGTCCAAGTCAACTGAAGCAAATCTTTAAAAAAGTGAAACAGTGTAAAAATGCAACCATTAACCCTTCTTACAGCTTGTATTCATCAGTGTATGTACAGTAAATTATTTTTTAGGATAGCAATAAATAGTAGGCAACTGCTAGGAAAAATATCTGGTGGCTAAACATTTTTTTTACTTTGACAGTCAGATAATCATACAGTACATTCTGCTATACTAAAATCACTAATGTCTTTTGTCTGCGCCCATTAAGAGAGGACATGGTAACTGGTGGTTTCACCCAAGTTCAGTCTGCAAAGAGTGTGTTGTGGTTTTTATGTCATAAAAAAATATATTGGACAGTGCTGAAATCCAATATATAAATAATGCTTCTGTGTACCTTAGCATTTAAAAGTTAGCACTTGCCTTTGGTCATCTGGGTGAAGACTGGAGAAAAGGGTAACAACCTAACAGAACAGGCATCTTAAGGCCCGTACACACAATACAAAAAAAGGATGGAAAAATTCATATGACGAGCTGTCTGACAGTTTTCAGGATCGTTAGTACAGTGCTTTCAACAGCCAATTTCACTATAACATTTTTGTTGGATGTGAACTCAACGTTCGATTTTCATTCCATTAGTACGGTTTTCATATGAAAAAAATCATAAGAGCAAGACTATGCATGCTCAGAAACGAAAGAATACTTACAAAACTATTCAACATGTTACATTCTTTCTGAAGTTGTATTCTGTTGTACAAAAACGTTGAAAGTGAAGAGGTTACTCACAATACGAACATGAGATTAGCTTGCTACAAAAAAAAAGGACGTTCAGTCATCTGAAAATCTAAGCATATGTACCAGGCTTTAGGCCTGGACATCTAAAGAAGCTAATGCCTCACTGCTAGTGAACTCCTGACAGGACACTATAAAGCCTGGTACTCACAATGAGTTTATCAGGCAAAACATTTTTGCAGGTTTTTTTGCATGCTAGTCTCCATATTGAAAGCCAATAGGTTACTAAAGTACAAAATAAAACTAGAAATAAACATGTTAAAGTGGTGTAATGTATTCGTATTGTGTTTTCAGGTAAAAACTGTATTGATTAAATAAACGTACAATCTAGTATTGTACGAGAAAAAAATTTGTGTTTTGTCCCTTTGGATAACTTTGGATGAAAACTGTGTGCTAATGATCAGATTATTGTATGATCAGTATTTTTTTGTATAATATTCCGATCGTGTGTACTACGCTTAAGGATTGCAGCTGCAGATAGGAGAGGACAACTATCACCCCACAATACATGAAAAAAACGAAACAAACTGGTAACTGCAAAACTAGCAGGGTAAAGAGGTAATCCCATAATGCACCATACAGTCTGCAAAATTTCTTTAAGGATCACAGGGAATATATTTAATCTCTTATTCAAAAGATCCAAAATATTAGTCCTAGGGAAATTAGATTTATTCCTTCTGATAATATGCACTATGAGCTGCATGAGGATTCAGAATGTTACAGTATAGCCTGTCCGCATGGAATAACCCAGGTACTGACTAAGTGATTAATGTATATGAACTCAATCAATAGCATTCTAGGCATGTTTGGGCTCGTTGCAATTAGGATGATGTGCTGGTGTTAAAAATCCTATTTTTGACCCAGCCTTTAGACTGCTGGTCCACATAAACTATGGCTACTTCAAATTTCCTCACATTAGGGTGTCCGTTTATGAAGCAGTGAACAGCGGTGATCCCAAGAATCACCACTGATCACAGTCCATAAACGGTTTATGAAACAGAGAAAATTGGGGGTGGACGTGTTTGAACATGTTCTCCTGCTGATGATCTCCGCACACTGAGAATCCTCATTGACTGACACAGAAGTGGAAAGTTTATGAGGCTGCGATCTCATCGCTTCACTGGCGATTCGTGCCAAAATTCACCCTCCCCAATTCGCCAGCTCGAGGTGGAGAATCAGAGAGTGAAGAGAGAATCCCGGGGGATCTAAGGGGGAAGAAGGAAGATTACTAACTTCCTTCTACCTCGTTCAGACCCCCCAAGACAGTAACCATGCCCCCCTGTCATATATATATATATATATATATATATATATATATATATATATATATATATATATATATATATATATATAATATAACATAATATATGTGTGTGTGTGTGTGTGTATATATATATATATATATTATGTAGGGGGACCCTTTATTTTATTAGCATTAACCATGCCGTCTATCCGTGTACTGAGCAGTGATAATGAAATCACTGCTTAATAAACTGACATCTCTGTGTTTTGGTGAATTTCGGGTACTGTAATCTCAAAGTCTCACGAGATTCCAGTATCAGGGGCCGTTCTCCACTGTTTGAAGCATTTGTAGACCACTTCACTTCTCCATAGGCGAAGAGATCTACAAAGCTTCATAAACTGGCACAGAGGAGATCTTTGTGTGCCAGTTTATGAAGCTTTGTAGATGCCAGAGAATGAAGCAGTGAAATTTTTCACTGCTTCAAAAATGGACACCTAGATGTGAGGTACCACCTCTATAGGTGATTGGCTAAAAGAGAAGAATCCATCTCACATACTTCATTTTTAAATGAAGTAGCATAAAAATGAACATGGTAATTTATCTTCAGCATGTTAGGAAACAGGACGGATATGACATTTCTGGAATACTCCTATCAACAGAATAAATTCATACTGCCCAAACACTAAATTTTTTCTGTTCTTCTCCCCTTATTTCATAGCAAATAGACAATACTGCTGCATGCTGTTTTCTTTTCTCTTTTTTTTTTTTAATGACTGGCTCTGTATTGCCCAGTAAGCAAGTGGTTAAAGGGATTGTAAAGGCTCGTCTTTTTTCACTTTAAAGCATCCTATGCATTAAGGTGAAAAAACACCTTGCAGTCACCTCCCCCCTAGCCCCTGTTTTACTTACCTGAGCCCCGAATTTCTATTGGCACATGCCGGCTGTCCCTCCCCCCACGGGTTCCCTGCTCTTGATTGGATAGATTGATAGCAGCGCAGCCATTGGCTCCCACTGCTGTCAACCAAATCCAATGACTCAGGCGCTGGGGGTGCTGGGGCTGAGTCCTGCATTTGGCCTTTATGGACACTGAATGCTGGACTCGGGAGTATGCTTCTCCAAGGGGGTTATCTAAGGTGGGGAGGAGTCGCAAGAGCTGCCGAGGGACCCCATAAATGGATGTTTGGGGGCCACCTGTGCAAAACGATCTGCATAGTGGAGATAAGTATGACATGTTTGTTATTTAAAAAAAAAAAAATGATCCTTTATTATCACTTTAAGTAGATTTAAATGCAAGCATTAAAACTTGATCTAAAGTGTTCATGGAATTTTTTTATTTATTTTTTTAATCTGCAATTTTCATCAAAATATTACCTGCTGACCCTGCCATGAAGGTTCTTGTTCAGGCACCTTGTGTTATTGGGTGACAACTGACTCCCATAGGTGCCTGCTCCTTGTCATACTCTTACATGGCCTCCTGGTGGAAGCTACCACCAGCTATGCCTTAAAATATTGTGCAGGTATGGTCCATTGTTTCACTCAGAAAGCCAGTCTAGATCAATTATTTACAAACAACTCTAGGGCAAGGGAACATAGGAAATAGCTGATAGAAGCCGATAAGGTTTAAGAGCACTAAGTTACAAAAAATAAATAAAAGCTTAACATAAAAGATAAAAACTGTATTTTATGAAAAAAAAAATGTTATGTCATTACAAAATTGAATGCATTCAGTTAGGGTTTAGATCTGCTTTAAGCTTCTTTTGATACAAATAATTATTTACATAATTACCAATAGTATAATTAGATAGCTGCCATATATGTTGACATACTGTGTATTTAAACATATTATAGGCAAGTATAAAATGCACAAAAACACATGCACATACAAAAACCGGTCAGAATGGAATACATTCATTTTAAAATGCTTTTGAAATCCTTGGAACATTGTATAGTATCTCTTTATTTTTCACAAAAAAACCTTCAAGAAATATGTATTTTCTATATAACACCTGCTGAAAACATGATGTGAAATAGTAGACAATAAGGAGACTTTAGTGTTTTTAAATTGCAGTTGCCTGTGGGTGAGCATGATTTCTTACCTGTTATTTTGTATCTATTTATTACAGTAATGGGTCCAAGAGTTTTCCCACGTGACTACTGAATTGAGCTATCTGTAACTGTTCCTCTCATATATTAAAGAAGTTATATGCCCCGTTTAAATTTTTTTATGTATGACACAAACCCAATCAAAGCCTTATGCCCTCTAGCAGGTAACCTCAGTGTGACCTAAAGACTTGAAATATTGTTTAATCATTATATATACCAATTTTTTACAGTTTAGGAAACCATTTCTTTTATGGACCAAACTGTGTTAAGTGAAGGACAAAATAGTTTTTTATTTATGAACAAAAACACTGAAGTTAATGTTCTTGTGTTTTACATTAGAAAAAGGTTTATTTTTCTGCTTTAAGACACTAGCACTCTAAAATCATAACTGTCTTTGTATATTCCATATCATCTTGTATTTTGTATAGTGCTGGCTGTTCTCCAATACAGCTAACATATCTTTATTAAGGTAAATGTTAAAATTAGACTGTTTTAACCTATATAAATAGATTCAATCATTAAGTGTTAATTTCTAAAGATATTCTAAAGATATTTTGCTCTTCAGATGGTGCACCTAAGCAGATTACTTAGGTAATCTGTGCACCTGACTTCACTAGTCATGTCGGCACAGTGGTGTAATGGTTAGTATTCTCACCTAGCAGTAAGAAGGTCACTGGTTCAAATCCCAACCATGACACTACCTGCCTGGAGTTTGCATGTTCTCCCTGTGCCTGCGTGGGTTTTCTCCAGGTACTCCAGTTTCCTCCCACAATCCAAAGGTAGGTTAATTGGCTTCTGGCTTCTGTCCATAATTGGCCCTAGTATATGATTTGGGACCTTGGATTGTGGGCTCCTTGAGGATAGGGACTGATGTGGGTGTAGCAATGTACAGGGAAAGGAGACACTCACTCAGGATGGACTGGTGTATTCAACCTAACTAACTATGAAGCTACTTTCATGTTCATAGACACAGTAATCGGTCATAGAAAACTACTTATTTTTAGATAAGTAGTGAAGTCAGGAATTCTGGCTGTTCTTGATTATGGTTTTAGGCTGGGTTCACACTTAATTCACATGCGGCTCACATCAGGGTTCTGGTGCATCCCTGTTCTCCATTTCAGGGACAAATCAGACCCAAATGTTTGCCTGAATTCAGACCTGACACGGAGCCAAAGGCACACAGAACCCCTGTGCAATTGGCTCCGCAGCCACTACAGAGATGTCAAAGTCTCCTGTCAAGCGAATTGGATGAACCACATCCAATTCACACTAATGTGAACCCAGCCTCAGGGTTGTTTATAAAAGACTAAAATCAAAACCAACCATCTAAGTACATTTTCAGCAATGTCTTACTAAGAAACATTCAGCTTTTCACTGGAAGAGAATGACTATATGCTATCCAAATTGCTAATGCTATATATAAATGTGAAATCTCCAGTTGCTTCAGTAATTTTCATATTTTGTATATAAGGACACCACCCCTTTATTGCTATAAGCTTGGCAGATCAAGTAGGTAGACTGATGTCCAAATGTCAAGGGTTCTGCACTAGCCCTCTCCCATGCTGATCAGAATTTGGGGCTGTGTTTAGGAGGAAAAGAAAGTCATTATGACCTTTATAACATGTCTATTAGTTGCATGATCATTTCCATTGATAACACACAATTAAGGTCAGACAACTAGCATTTTTAGAGAAGGCCCACAATGGAAGATTTCATTTTTTTCCCGTGAAAGGTGTACTTAGAACTCTGGTCAAATTAAAAAAAAAAAAATCACATATCTGATGTAGGCTTTATTACATTAAGACAGGGTCTTCTGTTTTTCTAAGTACTTTCTGGAACATTTTGTAAATACCTGTTGATTTGCCATTAGATAGGTGACAATACTTCTTTATTTGCAGTAGAATCACAACAGTGTTGACACTGTTGATAGCTCTGTCAGTGGATTGCCTTGCCTAGTTCTGCCCACAGCCCTTTTAGATTGACAGATCATTGCTCTAACTGCAGGAGCTTTGGGAAATTTGTTAAAAGAATTCATAAGTCCTTCCAATCCCTTCCAGCACTGTCTTAGCAGGGTGCAAGGGAAATACTGCTTCCTATCTGCATTTACTATAAAAAAAATAAAAAAAAATAAAAAGAGCCAAATTACATTTCTTGTAAGGCCTTTAACATGCCAACTTGCCATCTTTATGTGAAAGTAAAAAAAAAATTGTTTTTGTTATTAAACATTTTATTGCCAGAGGAGCTTGGGATGGAACTCTACTGAGTGAGAATATAGAGATCTACTTCTATGAAATTACTAATGGGTGTCATGCCACATAACTAAAATAATGCACAAAACCCAAAACATCATGGACATTGTAGGAACCACACGAATAGAATTATAAAATATACAAATCTTTTTAGATATCACATATAAAAACACTTAAAAACAAAATACAACAACATATTATTGTTATACAGGATTTATGTAAGGCCAATAGTTTCGGCAGTGTTTTACAATAAAAGGGAAACAATACAGCATCAATACAATTCAATACAAGAGGGTTAAGCGCCGTACACAGGTCAAATGTAGGGAGCCAACAGCCGCGTAAAAAAAAAAACGCCGACATTCGGCCCATGTGTATGTCAGTCTGTCCGACAGAAGCTGGACATGCATGCTGGAAAACCAGCATCCAACTGACTCCTGATCAGCACTCTCAGCCAATGGCTGTTCTGGCGGGGGGCTGTCCCCCTGTCAGAACACAATAGCTCAATGGGGGAGATCGCTGAACTAACCTTGCATGGTTAGTACAGTGGCTCCGACCGAAGCTAACCCCCACAGGGTTGAATGAAAAAAAAATGAATAGTGTGTACCCAGCTTTAGCAGGGCCCTGCTCATGGTAGCTTACAATCTAATAGGGAGGGGCTGGTGGAACAAAAGGTATGAACTGATGGGAGAAATAAAAGATTTGGTTATTAACTGAAGGCAGGATAGGCTTCCCTGAAGAGATGAGTTTTCAGAGACCGTCTAAAAGTGGACAGAGAGATATGTAGGAAAGATTGAAACAAAATAATGTAATCCTGTTGAGTATGGTCATATAAAGTATGAATGTTGCTATTGAGACTCTGTATAACTGGAATCCTTACATGTTTTCATGTTTACATTTTGATAAGAAATAACTTTTAAACTTCACATGCTCCTTAAGAAGCGGGCAACCACAAAACATGTAGAGCAATCACATAAGGATGGTGGAACCTCCTTCGGAATACAACCTTGAATGAGTACTATTAGAATTAATCTTACATTACTAACAAAGGTTTTTTTTTCCTTCCACAGTTTGAAGTCCTATTGTGTATTTTTTTTAAAATATTTTATTGCATCCAGTAAAATTTTTCTAAAAATGCAAAAAAAAAAAATATCTCTTTATAAGATTGCTGATCGTATTTTTGTTTCGCCAGTCTCTTGTTTCTTTGATAGGCTCACTGTTTTGCCTGAGAAGGTAAAATGCCATGCACCCCCTAATCCATATTTACTGCAAAGAGGATCTTTAGTGTTGATTTGACCATTCATCTGAAGGATGAAAAGTTTCTTATGTTACTACATTGGGAAACATAGAATGCATGTATATGAGGCAGAACCTCAAGTTCACAGCTGTGCATTTGAAGACGTTAAAGCAGAGTCCACCAAAAAGGTGAATTTCTGCTTTAAGGCATTCTTCCTCTTCATGAAATTGCACTTTTTTTTGGGGGGGGGGGGGGTCAGGTACCTGGTTTTGACAGGTATCCTTTCCACTTCTGCTCGGATCAACTGGGCGATCCAAACGAAAGTTCTCCCCCCATCCCAGCAGTGTTCTGGCACATGCCACAGGTCCAAGAAGACTGCAAGGCCATTCGCACAGCACAGCTCTCACAAGTGCAGTGGACTCCCCGGCTGTGGAGCCACAAGCTGTCACAGCCGGGGTGCCCACAGTTGAGATGCTGGCACTGGGGACAAAAGACCAATGGAAGGCACGGCTTGGGTGAGGACATTGCTGGATCCTGGAACAGGTTAGTGTCTGTTTATTAAAAGTCAGTAGCAACAGTTTGTGTAGCTGCTGACTTTCACTAAACATAAATATGACTGGGGATCCTCTTTAACTTCCTTGGAGGTATGATTATGTCAGATTTTTGAATCTCAAAATGGTCCATTGTTTTGCATAAAATTTGCCATTTTATATTGTAGGCCTGTAATTCTTATTAATAACAAACTTTAATCTGTCCAAACAAGAGTCTAGTAGACATCCCAGGTGTGATAAAGTTTGAAACACAAAATCATAAATTATAATATAATAACTATAAATATTTATAAAAAAAATTATATAATAATAAAATACATTTCCCCATGAATCACTATCGCTCAATTCTGCAAATGTTCTAATTTACTATCACTGTTTTCTAGCTGGTCTAAAACCACTTTTGGCTTAAAGGGACACCTTTTGGTTGCCATGGACAATCTCAAGTTTCCAGGCAGAAAGAACAGTATATAATATAAAACTGCATGCAGGGCTCTGGACAAAGCATTAGGGATAAAAAGGATGTGAAATGATTTGATACAGTAATGTAACATGTATTACAGATTACAGTGTACTGAATGTGTTATTTATTTTGTACTTTTTGAATTTGCTGCTGGACTCCGCCCCCATGCTTTGCAACGCTCACAGGGAATGGAGCCCGACACACAGAGCATAAGGCGGGGACACAGCAGGGGGACATCGCAGGATCCTGTAAGTTACCTGGACCAGGATTCTGCAATGCAATCCCGAGTGTGACTCGGGAGTTACCACTAATGGTACTGAAATGTAACCCCCAGCCACACTCGGGATTACCACCAGGGGGGTTAAAGTACATTTAAAACCCTTTTTTTCTTTGTTTAAAATAGAGTTTCACTAAAGCTGAGTTCCATTAAAAAATGGAACTTCTGCTTTAAGTACTGGTGACCCCCTGCATGTCACATTTGGCATGTCATTTTTTTTGGGGGGGAGCGGGTACCCTGTTTTTACAGGCACCCAGCTCCCACTTCCTCCCCTGGTGACATAGTGCCAGAAGTAAGATCCCCTCTCCCCCTCCCTCCCTGCAATCTTCTGAGACACGTTACAGGTCCTAGAAGATTGCCTGGCCAGTCACAGCGTTAAGCACGGCTCGCCCACAGTTAGAATGCCGGAACAGCGGAGAGGAGGGGGAGAGCAGCAAGGCTTCCTGCACCCACATCGCTGGACCCTGATTATTAAAAGTCAGCAGCTACACTTTTTGTAGCTGCTGACTTTTAAATGGGTGGAACTCTGCTTTAAGGAGCTCTCACTTCACTTCCTGTCTCATAAAAACAACATGAAGCGAAATGAAATCTTTCCAAAATAAGAGAAATCCTATCTTGGCTAAATGTCTCTAAATGTTCAACCATGTGCAGGAGAGTTTGAATAACAATAAAATCTGACTTTTCTTCTTTTGCTTTGGTGATTTAAGGGAAAATGGGTATACTTTATCTTACTTTGTAAAGGCCCAGGATCACTTTATTGCATTGCAGTTCACCTCACTTTACACTTTAATAAATCAGGCCCACAATGTGAGTCACCAAAATTTTCAAAATCAGTGCTCAGAATAATTATTAATTTAGGTCTTTGTTTAGTTTGTCAGGTTTAAAAATCTGATGCAATGAATTTAGTCTTCAAAAAAAAAAACTGTCACTCGTGGACATGTATTAAATATTTTCAAAGAACAGCATGGTTGCAGCAAACTTAATGAATTAAACCACTTTCTTCATCATGTTGCTTTCATGTAACTGCCAATCTCACTGTCCCCTGTGCTCTAATCCTTTGTCTGTACCGACACTTCTGCCAGCACCAGCTGGCCACACATGGGATATGTATGACAGCTGCAAAATTCAAATGCCAGGCTCCTGAATTGCATTTAGTTGCACTCTTTGGAAGATCATCTTTTTTGTTGATTAGTTGACAAGTTTCATGCATGCTCAACTGTACGACTTCTAAGATTATAGCTGAGCAACCTCTAGATAACTGTGCATCATTGTCCATCTGGACATCATATCTGTGTTCTGAGCTGATTACGAGGAATAGTAACAGCATTTCCCAAATCTCATTCACTATTTCTGCATTGATGAGGGTCTGTCTTAGACAAAATGTTGGTGGGTATTGCCAGGAATAGAACATTGCCTAGAGGTTTTGCTATATTGAAATATAATCTGTTTTAAATTGACAGGCTATGTATATGTTATAGATGACAACAATATTTGCAAACATGATAGAATCTACCAGAGTATACAAATTATATTCAGTATATAGGCAATCAAGTCTTTGCTTGTGAAGACCCTGCAAATCTGTGTGATATCAATTCCTCTGGACTGCATTTATCAAACTGCCCCAGAACCCTATGGCATGTCTGCACAATACCTTCTTTGAACGAATTTCCTAACAGATATACCTTGCTGTTGTTTCCACTTATGCACCAACAGAGATAGAAACAAGCATTATTAGAGTTAGGTCCCCAGAGATTATGAACCTAACTGAGACTACTACTCTTGCTCTCCTTGTTGCTATGCCACTGACCTGTAATGAGTTAGTATTTCAGATCTCTTCATTTTGAGAAAATTGCTACACTGCAGCTAATGAAGCATTGAAAACTTATCAGCAGTTCGTGAACTCATGTTTTTTGACTGGTAGAGACTGCAGCCTCTAAAATAATACCTAAAATAATCTTGAACATTCAGGTTTGCAAATATGTTCAATAAAGCAAGCAGCAGAATTCAGTAGCCACTATATGGATTGTTCATCTTTGTTTTCTTTCCAATAATATGTCTTTCCTACAAATAAATGTTGTTGTGTGTTACCTTCTTTACAATTTTATAGCTTTATTGAATGAAGCCTTCTGTTATTTTCCTACTGCCATAAGTGCTATTTACTATTTAAGTTACCATTGAACTTCTCTCCCACTAAAAAGACATCTAAAACATTTTTCATCTTTTCCTTGTAACTACTAGTGGGTCCCACCCTATAATTTTGTCTACTGCTCTTGTTTGAAGTTAAAGCTGAGCACTGAGGTTCTAGGGTTCAAATAAAGTATACAGTATTTGTATATTGCAATCATGTTTCAGTTCCAGAAGCCATCACCAGATTCTGCTAAAATCTGTCATTCTAGTTTCATGTATCAGAGTTCTGGAAGGGAAGCACAAGCAAACCCAGAGATATTTATTTTTTCCTGAAGTAAAAAGTATTACTGATTTTAAATACTAAGTTTTAGAACAGCACTTTTGCTTTCTAAAGCCCCGTACACACGACGGGAAAATGTTGGATGTCAGGCTGTTGGCGGAAAATCCGACCATGTATATGCTCCACAAGACAATTGTTGTTGGAATTTCCCCCAACAAATGTTGGTTAGCATATTTTCAAATTTTCCGCAAACAAATATGTGTGTTGCCCGTCAGACAAAAGTCCAAAGTACAAACACGCATGCTCGGAAGCAAGGATGAGCCAGAAGCGGTTGGTCTTGTAAAATACCGTTCGTAATGGAGAATTCACATTCGTGACGTGGCAAATTATGAAATCTCCAAATGCAGTGCATAATTCTCTTCTTCTTTAATGGTATAATGATGAAGTTGCTTTGCTGGTGATACTGATGTAATTATTATTGCAAACAAATTTTCAAAGGCTTTTTTTTTCTATTGATATCAAGAATAATAATATGTTTTTTTCTAAATGTCTGCAAGTTACCACAACACCATTATCCTATAGTTTTTAAGATCAAAGATAAACTATGTTGATGTCCCTTGTTAATTTTATATAGTATTTTTTTTTTTAAATGTAACTGCCTTCTCCCAAACTGTCATTTGAAGTAAAACACAAGTATTCTCCACATTTTTATTGTGCATTAAAAGAAAAAAATAGACATGCTATCTGCCAATAGAACTTAACCAAAAAGTGCATTCCATGAATCCAAAAATATAGAAAATATACCAAATAAAATCATTATTCAACCAAAATATGTCAAAGCAATAACTCCAAGGTCAATAATAAATAACACCTTATCTCCTCCGATTCCGCAACATGTCTGGTTGACGAATGGCTGTTCAGAAACAAACTGAAAAGCACAAAATGAAAAGCGCAAACTGAAAAGTGCTAAATGAAAAATGCAAAAAGGAAAGCACGAATCAACACTCACCAAACTTCTACTAACACGAAATTAGCAGAAGGAATCCAAAGGGTGGTGCTAAAGAGGTGAAAAACCACTTAGTACATCACTACGTTCATATTTGTTAGCCAACATTTGTGTGACCGTGTGTATGCAAGACAAGTTTGAGCCAACACCTTTCAGACAAAATTTCACGGTTTTGTTTGCAGAAAGTCAGATAGTGTGTATACTAATACATAATACTTTTGGAGATGTAGCCTTTTAAAAGAGACATATGGACTTTAAAAAAAAAAAAAAAAACATTTATACTCGCCTAGTTGGATGTAGCATTGAATCAATGCTGCATCTGTCCTCTGCTGGCACTGCAGTGAGAACTGAGTTATCAAAGACCACTCAGCTCAATTCTCCTCTCCACTCTGAGCAGAGAGCCATGACTGGCAGTCACCTGTGCTCTGCTCTGCTTCTCCAGCGCTCATTGGAGTGCTGGGCTGTGGAGGGGGTGGGTGGTGCTAGCTCAGGCATTCATTGAATGGTCGTGAGGATGAGCCAGCTGCTGGCCCACACAGACGTGTAGTTTGTTCTACAAGAGAAGTAAAGCCACAATAGATTTGGCTATACTTTTTCTTTAACTCTCTCCAATGTCAGTATGATTTTTATTCCTGTGCAAATCTGGGTTTATTAAATTAGATAATCCAAGGAACATTAGTTAACCATAGGCTGCAATTTTTCATAATAACCAATAAAATTTCAGTTTACTGTATCCAAGCCACTGAACAAATGATTGATTGGTACTGTTACAAAACTTGCAATGTTGCAATTTACTTTATGTTCCATGTGCCTCCGTTTCTATGTCATATGCATGAGTTACATTACTTGTAAAATAATAATTTAATAACAAATCGTATATGTTAAATGTTACATTTTACAGTGCTGTGTTGTCCTATTTACTCCTCCTGTGTTAATTACTTTATTATTCATTTCATTTTTTCTTAAGAACTATATTACATTACAGCACTACAATACATACTCACTGCTTGTTACAATGAGTTCAGTTCAATTATTGATTTCACTGCGTTACAAGAATAGCTCTGTTAATGGAATTTTTTTCCTTCATTGCTCCATGTTTTCATTAGATTAGACAAATTACCAATTTTTCTTTTTTTATATCTGACCTATTTGAACAGGATCCAGAACTGGTGCGCAACATCTGCCGCTGGGTTAGACAAGCTGTCAGAATTCCTTTCTTTGCCAAGCTGACCCCTAATGTCACAGATGTTGTACTGATTGCAATGGCTGCTCAAGAAGGTGAGATGGAAATAATGTCACCATGCAAAATATGTGTCACATATAAGATCAGAGTCTAATTAGGACAATGCTGCTGGATAATAGGAAGAAAATATTTTTGCTTTACTCCGTTCTATTATTATTAACAATCATTATTTATTATCTTTTTTTTTCTATTTACACATTACTGCCCTTTATATAGTTTTACTATTGTGTTGTCATTTCTATTCAAAATAACTTATTTCCGCTTTTGCTTTTAATGAATTGGGCTTGAAAAAAGTTGATTTATAACCATTTAAAACTTATAAATTCATTTTTATTTTGATATGTATTTGAGTGCAGCACACTGTATTTTACATTAGTCTGTTTGATAAATCAAGTTGCTGTAGATTCCTCCATCCACACTTGGGATGGATGCAGCTGCTGTTCAGATACCAATTATCCACCTAGACTTTTTTGAGTCAGATGGTGCTTCCAACCACAGCTTAAATTCTGTCCTATTTAACAGGAATCAGCTGAAATTTAAGCCAAGTATGGCTAGCTTGGCTTACTCCTATATTTCAAGCATTGTCATTAATCAGTGAGGCTACCATGTATTAGAGCAAAAGTGAAGTGGGGAATGTGAGGGCAAAAGCTATATTTGCATAATATGTCACTGTCTTTCCCCTTCCTGGAGCACTCTGCAAGGTATGTGTAACTACCTGCAGAAACCCCAGGTGTTTACTGGTGTTGAAGACTGTTTTAATTTAAAATAATAGGTTTAGAGTCATTCCCACAGGGGCAACATGACTTCCAGTACGACATTAGGAGGCAACTTGGACACGACTTGAGTATGAGTCACAGCGTGACTTGGGACGACTTCAACATTACTTGGGGCGACTTACAACACGACTTCAAGTCGCCCTAGGCCAGGCGACTTTGGCTGCGGCCAATCACAGAATAATCATCTCTCGAGGGGGAACTCCACGCCAAATTTTAAATAACAAACTGGCGTGGGTTCCCCTCCAAGAGCATACCAGGCCCTTAGGTCTGGTATGGATTTTAAGGGGAACCCCTACGCTGAAAAAATGGCGTAGGTTCCCCCCAAAATCCATACCAGACCCTTATCCGAGCGCACAGCCTGGCCGGTCAGACAATATTAAAAATATTTCCTTCTTAACCTGTAGCTCTGTTAAATGAAATGCAACATGGCAACCTGGATGCGTTCCATTCACATTTAGTGTATGGAACTCCCCCGGAGATGTAATTTCCTGCTTGTTTTATTGACTCACTGATTTTCCTAGAGATCAGATTTTAGGGATCCTCTGCAACAAGAGTTTCAGTTTTGGTGAGATGCCTCTAAAGGCTTAATCACTTTGAAATGATTGCAGATCCGACCTCTTTCCTCCATAGAGTTCTGCAAGTGCATCAAATCATCAAAAATGAAAATGTCACTCCCATTCAGAATATGTCCTACACAAGACATGGCCCAACAAAGAGCTATTCCTTCAGAACAGAAACTAATTTGAATCTGCAACAAAGTTTATTAAAATTCTTGCAATGTACATTGATTATTCAGGGAGGCTATTTTTTCTCAACAAAAGTGGAACAGAGAACAGTGTATAAACTGTATATAATCTGCATTAAGTTGGACTTCTCAACATAATTTTGCCTAGAGGTTGTAGATTTTTTTTTAACATGGCCACGGTGATGATATTTTTACATTGTAATGTAAAGCAGAACACGAAAGGGTCTATTTATAAATCAAAGAATTTTACCAGATATTCTCTCATGGAAGATTCACCTGTAGATAATGTGCACCGAATGTCTAGATTAATAAATATACCCCTAACACTCCTGGTAAAAATGAGGCATGGGCTCGATGTTCAAGTCGAACTTACGAACATCGCCCACTGCAGAGCACCCCATAATGTACTGCAAGATTGCAGTGCATTGACAGCTGTTGAAGGGCCTCTTCCGACAACCCTAGCCGGTGGTTGTTGGGGTCTGTGGATAGGGCGGGGCTTATCAGAATTTGGCTCCCCCTTTAACAAGGGAACCCCCAGATCCCACTCCATCCCCTGTGTGCATAGGTATTGGGTACATTGTACCCCTACCTATTCACCAAAAATAGTGTCAAAAAGTAAAAACCACAAACAGTTTTGGCAATTGCTTAACCACTTAAGGACCGCCGTATTGCCATTGTACGTCATCACAATGGCACAGGCAGGCACAAGCACGTAGATGTACGTGCCTGCCTTCCAGCGGGTGGGGGGTCCGATCGGACCCCCTCCCGCTGGATACGGCAGTCCTGTTCGATCCAGGAGCGATCCGTGATGAGGGGATGGCCGTTGGTTTCTGGCCACCCCCTCTGGATCGCTCCTGGCCAATGACAAGCTTCCTCCCACTGTGTATTGTTTACACAGGAAGGAGGAAGTGATGTCATTCTCCTCGGGCAGTCTTTTTGACCGGACTACGAGGAGAAGACTAAAAGTAAGTGCACCAAAACACTACACTGACACATAGGTACACATAGGTACACAACCCCCCCCCCGATCGCCCCCCGATCCCCCCCCCCCGCCCCCCCTCCCCCCCCAGTCACAGTGTCACTGATTGCATTGATAATTTCTTTACTGATCACTGCATTCAGTGTCAGTTGTAACAGTTAAAACTGTCAGGGCAGTTAGTGTTAGGTCCAGGGTAGCCCCCTATCACCCCCCAATAAAGATTTAACCCCCTGATTGCCCCTAGAGTTAACCCTTTCACCCCCTTTTGCCAGTGTCACTAAGCGATAATTTTTCTGATCGCTGCATCAGTGTCGCTACTGTCGCTAGGTAGCTAGTTATTTTTTTAGGTTCACCGCCAGGTTTTTATATCGCTAGGTACCCCGATATACTACCCAATAATGGTTTTAACCCCCTGATTGCCCCTAGTTAACCCTTTCACCCCCTTTTGCCAGTGTCACTAAGCGATCATTTTTCTGATCGCTGCATTAGTGTCACTAGTGTCGTTAGGTAGCTAGTTATTTTTTTAGGTTCTCCGCCAGGTTTTTATAGCATTAGGTACCCCCATATACTACCCAATAATGGTTTTAACCCCCTGATTGTCCCTAGTTAACTCTTTCACCAGCGATCACAGTATAAGTGTCACTGGTGACGCTGGTTAGCCAGTTAGTTATTTAGGTTCCCCGTCAGGTTTTTATATAGCGCCAGGGACCCCCATATACTACCTAATAAAAATTTGAACCCCCTGATTGCCCCTTGTTAACCCTTTCACCACTGATCACCGTATCAGTGTTACGGGTGACTCTGGTTAGTTTGCTTTTTATAGCATCGGGGCACCCACCATTTATTACCCAATAAAGGTTTAACCCCCTGATCACCCGGCGGGTGATATCAATTAGGTTTTAGGGTCAGGGTCTGCGTCGCCCCAGGCAGCGCTAGGTTAGTGCCAGTACCGCTAACACCCACACGCAAAGCATAAACCTCCTGTAGTGGTATAGAATCTGAACAGATCAATATCTGATCTGATCAGATCTATACTAACGTCCCCAGCAGTTCAGGGTTCCAAAAAAACGCATTGTTAGTGGGATCAGCCCAGATGCTAGCACCTGCGTTTTGCCCCTCTGCCCAGCTCACCCAAGTGCAGTATCGATCGATCACTGTCACTTACAAAACACTAAACACATAACTGCAGCGATCGCAGAGTCAGGCCTGATCCCTGCGATCGCTAACAGTTTTTTTGGTAGCATTTTATATTTAAATCCGGAAGGCAGTGCTTGGTTTTCGGGGTCCCGTACGTGGCTAGGCTCCCAAAAAGTCCCCCACATGTGGTATCCCCGTACTCGGGAGAAGCAGCAGAATTTATTTTGGGGTGTAATTTGACTTATGCCCATAGCATGTGTGAGCAATATATCATTTAGTGACAACTTTGTGCAAAAAAAAAAAGTTTCAAATATTCCCGCAACTTGTGGCATGCCTCTTAGTAAATAGCTTGGGGTGTCTACTTTCCAAAATGGGGTCATTTTGGGGGGTTTTGTGCTATTTTGGCATTTTATGGCCTTCGAAACTGTGATAGGTAGTGAGGAGTGAAATCAAAAATTTGCACCCTTAGAAATCCTGAAGGTGGTGATTGGTTTTCAGGGTGCCGTGCGCGACTAGACTCCCAAAAAGTCCCACACATGTGGTATCCCCATACTCGGGAGAAGTAGCGGAATATATTTTGGGGTGCAATTCCACATATAACCATGGCATGTGTGAGCAATATATCATTTAGTGACAACTTTTTGTAAAAAAAAATTTTTTTTTTTTTTGGACATTATTCAATCCCTTGGGACAAAAAAAAAATATTCAATGGTCTCAACATGGCCCTCAGCAAATAGCTTGGGGTGTCTACTTTCCAAAATGGGGTCATTTGGGGAGGTTTTGTGCCATCTTGGCATTTTATGGCCTTCAAAACTGTGATAGGTAGTGATAGGTAGTGAGGAGTAAAATAAAAAATGTATGCCCTTAGAAATCCTGAAGGCGGTGCTTGGATTTCGGGGTCCCGTACGCGGCTAGGCTCCCAAAAAGTCCCACACATGTGGTATCCCTGTACTCAGGAGAAGCAGCAGAATGTATTTTGAGGTGTCATTTCACATATGCCCATAGCATGTGTGAGCAATATATCATTTAGTGACAACTTTGTGCAAAAAAAAAAAAGTTTGTAATATTCCCGCAACTTGTGGCAAAATATAAAATATTCCATGGACTCAACATGCCTCTCAGTAAATAGCTTGGGGTGTCTACTTTCCAAAATGGGGTCATTTTGGGGGGTTTTGTGCTATTTTGGCATTTTATGGCCTTCGAAACTGTGATAGGTAGTGAGGAGTGAAATCAAAAATTTGCACCCTTAGAAATCCTGAAGGTGGTGATTGGTTTTCAGGGTGCCGTGCGCGACTAGACTCCCAAAAAGTCCCACACATGTGGTATCCCCATACTAGGGAGAAGTAGCGGAATATATTTTGGGGTGCAATTCCACATATAACCATGGCATGTGTGAGCAATATATCATTTAGTGACAACTTTTTGTAAAATTTTTATTTTTTTTTGTCATTATTCAATCCCTTAGGACAAAAAAAATAAATATTCAATGGGCTTAACATACCCATCAGCAATTTCCTTGGGGTGTCTACTTTCCAAAATGGGGTCATTTGGGGGGGTTTGTACTGCCCTGCCATTTTAGCACCTCAAGAAATGAGATAGGCAGTCATAAATTAAAAACTGTGTAAATTCCAGAAAATGTACTCTAGTTTGTAGACGCTATAACTTTTGCGCAAACCAAAAAATATACGCTTATTGACATTTTTTTTACTAAAGACATGTGGCTGAATAAATTTTGCCCTCAATGTATGACTAAAATTTAGTTTATTCGATTTTTCTTATAACAAAAATAAGAAAATATCTTTTTTTTTCAAAATTTTCGCTCTTTTTCCATTTATATCGCAAAAAATAAAAATCGCAGAGGCAATCAAATACCATCAAAAGAAAGCTCTATTTGTGGGAAGAAAAGGACGCAAATTTCGTTTGGGTGCAATATTGCATGACCGCGCAATTACCAGTTAAAGCAGCGCAGTGCGAAATTGGAAAAAGACCTCTGGTCCTTAAGGTGTTTATTGGTCCGGGGCTGTAGTGGTTAATTAAGTGTCCTGTGATGTCCATCCATCTTCAATCATGCCATCCAGTGGACCCGGTAAATATAAAAAAAAAGCTCCGCCTTCATAGGCTGGCCTCCCTGTGACTGCTGTCTTTTGGCCTAGGCAACTGTTATATAGGCAAGGGCAGAGCCCCCGGGTGACATAGCCGAGTGACCTCCGCCCCCTTCTAACATCATGTGATGTCAGAGGGGGCGGGATCATCCAGTTACGTCAGTGGGTGGCCCCGCTTTTGCCTATATAAGAGCTGTCAAAGCAAAAGGACAGCAGTCGCTGGGGGCCATGGAGGCGCAGTTTTATTCAGTTTTTCTATTTTTCAGGTCAGTGGAGCGGCGTGATTGATGGTGGATGTACATCGCGGGACACTTTTTTCTTTTTTAATAAAGGAATTTTAAAAAAAAACTGTCTCTTGTGGTTTTTACCCTTTGACACTTTTTTGATGAATGGGTAGGGGTACAATGTACCCCTACTACAATGTACCCCTACCCATTCACATAGGGGTACAATGTACCCCTACCCATTCATATGGGGGGGGATCTGTGGGCCCCTTTGTTAAAGGGGGTTTTCAGATTCCAATAAGCCCTCTGCCCCCAGACCACAACAACCAATAGCCAGGTTTGTAGGAAAGAGGCCCTTCTCCTCATAAACATCGGGACAAGGTGTTTTGGGGAGGGAGGACTCACCGCCCCATGTTGAGGGCATGTGGCCTGGCATGGTTCAGGAGGGGGGCACTCACTCTTCCCACCTTATCCTGACCTCCAGGCTGCATGCTCCGATAAGGGTCTGGTATGGATTTTGGGGGGGACCCCACGCCAATTTTTTTTTAAATCCTTATCAGACCCAAAGGACCCCATGCGTTTTTTTTCATAGATATGTTATCTATAATGCTGGGAGCTGGCAGTACATTACAGCCGTGAGCAAGTTTAAATTACATTTTTCCTTTAGAAATGTCATTATTGCATGCGGCACTGTTCTACACATCACATAGATGCGTCACTTTACAGCCAGACTAAGGGGACCCCAGGCACGATATTTAAATGAATATTTCATTATTGTTGCACTTCAAACATTATTAAAATCACTGCTTATGAAAAAACTATATTTTTTAAAAACTTTCCCCATAACTGTGTCCATATACTTTTTATGGCAATAACATGCATATGTGACTTTAAAATTAGGACTTTTTATTTTTCTTGTTCATGTCCCATAGACTTTAATAGGGTTCACTAGAACTTTTTACCTGTTCAAGGTGTTCTAGTGTGAACTGAATCACAGGATGTTTGGCCCATCCCTAGTAAAAATGTGTTTGTCTAATTATTGATTTGCTACATGTCTGTTTCATTTTATAGGCAAGTGATTAAAGCAGAACTGTAGGCAGACCCATTTTTTATCCACTTTGCTATACATAGAAAAAACCTTAAAGCTGAATTTGAGACAAAGAGCTAAAAACAGAAATAAAATATGTATATGAGGGCTGTTTCACAGTCCTGTCAGGCAGCATAGCTGGGTAAATCAGGCACAGATTTTTTGAAACTCTTTAATTCACACGTTAATGCTATTTTTTTTTATTACTTCTGTAAAATGCTGAGCTAAGAACTCCTGAGCTGTGCAGCGGGAGCTGCATTTCCAGCTCCCCACTGTATCGTAACCATGTCTATGAATTGCTGCAGCATTGTGCCTTCAACTTCTGTTTTTTCTATTCCATTCACAAAGCCCGGTAGAAATGCAATCACTCTGCCCTCCCAGTCTTAAAGGGGTTGTAAAGGATTTTTTTTTTTAAAAATAACAATACTTGTCTCCACTGTGCAGCTCATTTTGCACAGAGTGGCCCCGAACCTGGTCTTCTGGGGTCCCTCGGCGGCTGTCTCGGTTCCCTCGGCTCCCAACTTCATGTGAGCTCCCTCGCATGATGTGGAGTGCTTGCGGGTGCGCTCCCGTGATACAGCCGGTGGCTATAGCCGCTCTCTGTATTACTCGGCCCTGCCCTCTGGCTCGCCACGTCATTGGATGTGATTGGCAGCAGCGAGAGCCAATGGCTGCGCTGCTTTCAATCCATCCACTGTAACCAATCAGCGGCCAGGCTGATCTGTGAAGAGGATGTTGGGGACAAGCGCGGGACATTCGAGGGGTCAGGTAAGTATAACGGGGGGCTGGGGGGGCCAGTATTGTCAGATGTTTTTTCACCTTAATGCATAGAATGCATTAAGGTGAAAAAACTTTTACCTTTACAACCCCTTTAATACTGTTTTACAGGGAATTAAAGGGCAGCTACCAGGTCACATTCAGGTCCTTAAGCTGCATTTAAAAAATCATTTATTCATGAATAATGAGCTCTATTAATTTTGTTATTATATTTACCTGGTGTTTATCTTTTTTTTGTAAATTCTTTTTATTGAATAAAAAAAAAATGGAAGTGTGTACAAAACAAAGACTGATGGGCATATCCATGCCAAGAGAACAAGCACAACATGCAACAACAAAGCATGTACAGTAAACAAAATAAAAATTAAATATTTGGCAACCAAAGCCTAAGGCAACCTTAGTAGGTACTACTGGCAGACATTAAGCAGACATCAGGGGAAGACTATCCTACAGTATACTGAGTTGATCAATATCAAATAATGAGAAGCAGGTCAGTGTGGCTCATTGGGCCAGTTCCATTGAAACAATTGTGTCTTTGGACTCCGTCCAAATGTCCTATACCCTAGATTTTTTTTTTTTTTTTTTTAGGATATCCTCTAGATTCATACTGTATGTAAATTTGTACAATGGCATAATTTTATTAACCACAGACTTCCAAAGTCGGGGCCTGTGGAGATTTCCATTTAAGGAATATAGACTTGCGAGCATAAAATAATAACAGGCCTATCAAAATTCTCATAGCCCTGGAGGTAGCCAGTAAATGAACTAGACCTAATATACAGATGTCAATAGTGAAGTATACCGAAATGGTAGTACTGGTTTTAATCTTTAAAGGCTAACTTCATCTTTTGCAGCATGTTACATGTTACACCCATATTTAGTGCATGCAGGTGTTCTCCTATGCAGACATTGTCACTTTTGAAATCAGAATAGCTGCGTGGGACTCCACCTGCACAGCTGCGTCATTCTGCCACCACATCTTGTAGTTCTGAGTGGAATACAAATGTGGTGATAATTGCACTGGTAGGCCATTGATACATCCTCCAACTCTCTAACTGAACACCCATACCTTACTATGGGCAGGGAGGTGGAGAAAGAGTCTACAGAAGTATGGAATTGCCCATAAACCCCTGAATGTGAGTGGAATGCTTTCCAGGCCCTTGTGAAAAAATAAAAATAAATGTACACATTTTTCTTGACAAAAAAAAATTAATTTATTTATTTATTTAAGTTGGGTTTAACCATTAAATGTATTCATAAAAATGAACTTAAATCTGCCATTAATTAGCTTCTAATTCCCTGCAAAATAGGGAGAAGGAAGGGGCAGTGCCACCCAATCAGGCTGTAATATGTAGTACTGTCAGACTAATACAATTTAAAACATTGGATTTCACTTACAAAAGGCACATTGAAGTGATCACAACTTCATTTTATATATTGCGCTCATTGAACAAACACTTTTCAAAGTGAACATTCAGTTTGGTAAATGTACATTCCTTACCTCTGTAATAAATTAACCTCATAAGTTTACCCATATTGATATAAAATACAAATAGTATAGAAGAGGCAAGCCTCTCCTACCTATGTAATAACAATGAGTTAATTAATTATCTGCATTACAGGTGGTGCAGATGGTGTTACTGCAACGAATACAGTATCAGGACTGATGGGACTGAAGGCAGACGGAACACCATGGCCTGCAGTTGGAAGAGGAAGTAGGACCACATATGGTGGTGTGTCTGGTAGGTGCTGCCCTTTATGTTCTGAACGCTTCCATAAAGGCTGTTGAAACCTCAGGGGGTCTGTGTTAGAAGCTCAGATGGCATGTTCACTGTAAGAGTCAATTCTCTGAGCTCAGTCCTGGTCAGTGCACTTGTAATCATTATGACAGATGGAACATATTGAGTGTG
Source organism: Lithobates pipiens (assembly GCF_037356315.1). NCBI lineage: Eukaryota > Metazoa > Chordata > Amphibia > Anura > Ranidae > Lithobates > Lithobates pipiens. The sequence continues at coordinate 221,217,393 of NW_027507785.1, read as the reverse complement.
AAGAGTCTGATGTTGCCCTTTTCTTAATAGTGGAACCCAACAGTATAATACCAGAGCAAGGTCACCAGACGAGAGGCAATGTATGACCTTTTCCATTGAGACTTTTTTTTTTTCTGGCTGTTTCATTCTATATTTTAGACATCCTAGTTTTGAAAACTAAACAGAGAATATCAACAGACTGTTCTGCAGTGGAAATAAGGAACTGTTTTGAAATAACTTTAATAAAATCTAGCCGTGTTTCCCAAATGCTCAGCTCCCACCAATAAATCATGTTTTGTGAAGATAAACACAAGTAGCTAAATTATGATGTTGGGAACCCCTGTGCATAAATTAGATTCTGTATTGAAAGAAGGGGGGGGGGTTCTAGGATTGTGAAAGACCTGGGGTACCCCAGAGAACAGCAAGTTAAAGTATGATGCTGCGCTAATCGTTCTGCGCCAAATGGTGTTTGTGGCCACACTGACAGTGGGATTTGCTTAAAAAGGGTATAGTTAAATGGGATGCTGTATACAAAGCACACATATGACACAGTATCTGTTCTCACGAAATGTGCTTTAAAGAGACCCTGTCACCAGTTTGAGCTTTTTTACTTAGATGCTTTTATTAAAACCTGACGCATACTAGATGATACGTTTGATATTTTTTTTAATTACTAGCTATTTTATTTTATTTTTTATTTGCTAAATGAACAGAAATCTGACACTTCTAGGAATTTAGGATCCTACTATTTTCCAGCTCCCCCAGTAGCTGCCATTGCACATTCATTCTGTTTTCAATCTCTACACTATCATTATCAGTGTACAACCTGGCAGGGGGCCTCTCCAGAGCTGTATGCAAGCAGAGAAATTCAGGAGCTGAATCACACCTGAGGTACTGCTTGCAGCTCTCTAAAAAGCCACACACTGATAATAATAGTACAGAGGCTAAAAGCAGGAGTTTCTTGCTGATATTATAAATGAATGAATGAAGGTTTTTTTTTTTTTTTTACTGTGAGACTTTCCCCAGAACACCATCAGGGCCACATGATTAATTGTACCATTAAGGAGGTGCTCCAGCATGGTCAGCATGAGCTGTGACAGCTGTGAGAGGCATTAGAAGATACCAGGATTTGACACTCCAGGAAGTGTCAGATCACTATTTATTTAGCAAAACTAAAGAATAAAGGAAAAAAAGCAACTTGAAAAAATAGTTTTGTGTTTTAATAAAAAAAAAAAAGCTTGATCTGGTGACAAGGTCTTTTAACGACTGTGCTGCAGATAACAATTTCACAGACATACTGTATATGAAAGTTAGCACAATCATTTTCAAAAATGGAAACTCTTCCATTACATATACTGTACTTTTATGCACACAGAAAAAAATACATAGATAGAACACTTTGTCTGAGCATGCCTTAACAAATAAATGTCAATAACATAGTCAGGAACTACTTACTATTAGTAATAAGTGACTGTTAAGATAATTGACACTTCAGTCAGAAGTATATAATTGCCATTGACATGTAAGGATCAGAAGTATATAACGTACAGTGTGATATGTAACATGTATGTGTGTATGTAACATACAGTCCAGCATACAGAGTGCAACAGTTAAAAGGTAACATTGATAACATTCAACAGTAAAGCCCCATACACACTATCAGACTTTCTGATGATTTTTGTCTTCAGATTTACCAAAACCATGTAGTGCAAGGGCCTGCCTGGTTGCATACAAATTGAAACTGCTAAGGTTTGACTTTATATTATATGGTTTTGGTAAATCTGAAGGAAAAAATAAGCAGAAAATCTGATAGTGTGTATGGAGCTTAAGGGGGTGTCTACCATATCAAACAATGTTCTGAGTATTGCAGTCAGGAGAATGTGAATTACACAGTATGTTACATAATCCTGACTGCTGCACTCTATCTGTCCTGCTGTATGTTGCACATAGGGATCAGGGGTATTTTATACTGTACACAGCCCAGAGTACTGGAATTCAGGCAAAAACCCTCTCTCCAAAAAAATCTACCCTCCCTACCTACCTCAAGCCAGCCCAATCGGCAAAAACTCCCCCTGAAAAGAAATGCTCATCATTGGAAACCCACTGTACTGTAAGTTCCAGCTTCTGAAACATCACTGCCTCTTGTTGATCCCTCTAAAAGAAAAAAAACAAACAAAAAAGAAATTGATACTAATACACCCTAAAGAGTTAAATTACCAACATTTATTAAGCTATCAATAGCAAAGATAAACAACAAGCATATAAAAATCCCTAAATCCCCAATACTGACTCCATACATAAAAATCCCTCTACCACCATCCCTATACAAAGATGTAACCCATTCCCCAATAAGCCATATCTGTATAAAATGTTAGAAATAAACCACCCTCACAAAAGAGCAGAGGAATACATGATACAGTGGATGCTTACCACCCTCTCCTAACAGGGCCGGTGCTAGACTATTTTGCACCCTAGGCAAGACCAGCTACTTGCGCCCCCCCCCCCCAAAAAAAAAAAAAAAAAACATACCCTGCATGGCTTTGTGAAGTGTCATTTAATAATAGCACAACACACCCTTTGATCACAGATCCCAGTGTGTATTGTGTGACAATCTGTCAGTTTTAATTATTTCACTGTGAACACCAGGGCCAATTGCAAGTGCAACTGCTCAGCCTGGATTACGAGCATCATGGGCCTGGTGCTGAAGATTTTGGTGGGCTCTGGATTATGAAGCCCCTTGCCCTGAATTATACATTACATTTTTCTTTACAGGCCCGCCTTAACCATCACTTGTGCCTAGGCATGCCTTTCATCCCCACCCACTGCATCTGGGACCCCTTTCTTCATCATCTACTGTGCCTGCAGCCTCCCTTGCTTTACCACCCACTGCGCCCACAGCCCTCTTCCCTCACCACCCAACATACCTATAGCCCCCCTTGATTGCAGAAATACTACAGGAGAGGGTCAGAGACTGCCGACAGGGTACAGGAGAGGGTCAAAGACTGCAAAACGTGCTACAGGAGAGGGTCAGAGACTGCCGACAGAGTACAGGAGAGGGTCAGAGACTGCGGACAGGGTACAGGAGAGGGTCAGAGACTGCCAACAGGGTACAGAAGAGGGTCAGAGACTGCGGACAGGGTACAGAAGAGGGTCAGAGACTGCCGACAGGGTACAGAAGAGGGTCAGAGACTGCCGACAGGGTACAGAAGAGGGTCAGAGACTGCCGACAGGGTACAGGAGAGGGGCAGGGACTGCCGACAGGGTACAGGAGAGGGTCAGGGACTGCGGACAGGGTACAGGAGAGGGTCAGGGACTGCGGACAGGGTACAGGAGAGGGTCAGGGACTGCGGACAGGGTACAGGAGAGGGTCAGAGACTGCCGACAGGGTACAGGAGAGGGTCAGGGACTGCGGACAGGGTACAGGAGAGGGTCAGGGACTGCGGACAGGGTACAGGAGAGGGTCAGAGACTGCCGACAGGGTACAGGAGAGGGTCAGAGACTGCCGACAGGGTACAGGAGAGGGTCAGAGACTGCCGACAGGGTACAGAAGAGGGTCAGGGACTGCGGACAGGGTACAGGAGAGGGTCAGGGACTGCGGACAGGGTACAGGAGAGGGTCAGAGACTGACGACAGGGTACAGAAGAGGGTCAGAGACTGGGGACATAGTACAAGCGTTTCCTAGGCTAGCAGTGACCAGTGTGGAAAAACATTGATCACTGCAATATGTGTAAACAGGAGTTTACAAGATATAACAATGTGCCAAAAAAACAAAAAAAACTAACAGTAATTTCTCAAGCACAGGAGGACAGTAAATGGTTAACAGGTCTGAGACGCTCCCAGCCTGACCAACCTAATTCCTTCAAAGATAAATAAAAGGTCAAACAAATCATGGATGGACACATATAGCTATAGAAACAGCAGTCATTGCAGGTCTTGCAGAAGTCTAATCAGCATTCTCCTGTCCTGTGTTCAGTGTAAATAAATAAAACCACAGATAAGTAGCTTGAGAAGACAAGGGGAAGTCATCCCGATCAGTGTGATCTCTGCATATCCTAAACACAGCACAGGAGAAGGAGAACACTGATACGTTTCTGCAGCCAGCATTGGGACAAGTTTTATCTCATACCTTCCCCATGCTCAGGTATGTCGGGTCCTCTCCATCCCTCCCTGCTCTGACCAACATCTTCTGGTCAAATGTGGCGGGCTGGACAATACGATTGGCTAAGGAGTTAGTGGGAGGCGGAGCAACTCAGCAGTCACGCCCTCCCAATCAGAAGAGGAGCGCTATTGGCTCCCTGCCTTGCTACACAGACGTCCCTCTCCCTCCAGCATTGTGAAATCCTGGGAGGGAGAGGGGAGAAGCTGCACACCACAGCGCTCGGCTACCACCCTCCCGCCGCACTGAACTCCTTGCTCTCCGGGTCCCCTGTCAGTGGCTCTGCCGGGAGCTTGGGGGTGGGAGAAGAGGAAGAAAGGGGAGGCAAGGGTCGGCTGCGCCCCTAGGCGGCAGTGCGCCCTAGGCGGCTGCCTAATCCGCCTAGTGGGTGCACCGGCCCTGTCTCCTAATATTTGACACCCCCAGTCTAACACCTATATAATCCCCCACAATCCACTTATAATGCGAGCAGAATCTGTACAATTTCAGAGGGCAGCAGCGTAGCTCCAAACCATGGATATCAATCAACGCTATTGCTTTCCAAAATGACCCGGGAAACAGTAATTTAAAGCCAAACAGTCAGTCGTCCGTCAAGAGATATCTCCAGCTGGAAAAGAGACAGTTCCTTCTATAGGAGAACAGGCAAAAAAATGCTATATAGAATGTTCTTTTTCTCTTGATAATCCTCTGTTGTAAGATGAAAGACTTATTGTATGTATTACCAACATAAATTTCTTTTAGTACAATCAGACTGAATGAAATTGAAAAACAGGCACTGCATGGTTATACTGACTCATCACGATTTTTGCCATAGTAGGGACAATGACTGCTGCTCTCATCCTGGTAACCATATGCCAAGGTTCCCACAACTTGTAGGTATATCCTCTAAGCAATATTCAAACGGACAAAATATTCTTGGTTACTTACTGGATTTTGACCTCACAGATTTTCCCAGTCCAAAAAGAGGGATTTATATTGCCTATCTGTGTCATATGGCATTAGATCCTTGATCAACAAGTTGTCAGTCCGCAAAAATTATATAAATGCTTATCACAAATCCACTGCCAGCTGAAGTGCCTGTATTTAGTATTTCAACAAATGTTTCTCCAGGGTCATTTAATGCTGTTCAACCCAGTAAACTCATATCACATGGCCAAGATCATCCTCCTCCAGCAAGTCAGTGATTGTGTTATCAAATAATTTTAACCCAAAGACACATAAAAACCTGACTGTGACTCTTTAAATTTTACTCTACATCAAAAAATATATTTAAGAATTATAAAGGAGCATGCATAAAATAGAATAATTTATTAACGGAAAATAAATCATATAATTTAACATTAAAAAAGCTTGGCCAAGAACTTTGGTTAAAAGTAAAACGTCACCCTCCTGCTCTCTTAAAGTCTCACTAAACCCACATCATTAAAAACTATCAATAAGTGCTGTATAACATGCTGTTCATACTCACTCAGTCACTATGGGATTCATGTTCTGTCTTCTGAAAAAAAAATGGGCTGATCCTGCTGTTCTCTACCTCCCCCTTCTGTCAAAGTCCCTGATTCAGCTAAGGATTTTGCAGAGCAGTATTGGCAGCTCTGTACACGCTCAGTTTTCAGTGAGTTTCTATTCTGAGCATTTCCTCCCTATCACATCTGAGCAGCCCATGTGACTATAGAGTCACACTTGTGGGTGTATACACAGTGGTAAATGACAGCCCACCCCCTCCCTCCTCCTCCATGCCCACTAACCAGCTAAACAAAATGGGGCTGAATATTGCATCTAGATTGATGGAGGCTTCACCTCTCATCTTATTCTAAGACACAAGCTGGAGGGGCAGGACACAGCCTGTGACTGGCAGATATCTGCCCACCTCCCGTTATTTCAAAAAATTACAGTATATTTGTATGACCATTTAAAACAGTTTATTGATATTAGTTATTTATTTTTACTGTGTATCCCAAAGGCTGTGTTTTTTTAGAACATGTGACCAGCAGCAAAGGACTAGAAGCTCCTTCTGCTTATGTTTCCCTGCAGACAGGCTGGGAAAGAGCTGGGTCATGTGACAGCTGAATATCGATTAGCAAAAAGTTACTTCGTTTTTTTTTTTTTAATTATTAAAATAGTTACAGTGCCATCATCCACATACAGAAAGAGAAGGGATAATGTAAATTAAACAGTGTGTGTTTAGTATCACTTTTAGTATTCACCTATGGAAACTAGCAATCATCGTTACTGCTCACTCAAAAACCGAGTCCTAAAAAAGAATTGTTTGGTCTCTAAACTGCGAATGCAGGAGGGGGTGGTAATCAAGAATGTGTCCACCACACTGCAATCCATTGAAATTTACCACAATATAACACAGTATAATACCATATAACAACTAACTCTCCCTACACAGGCTGTCAGCTCTGCTTAAATGACTCCTAATACATACTGACAAGTGTCTCTTGGTTGATGCTGCTGGGGAGTGTGGGGATTGGTGCATAACAAAGCCCTCATTATTGGCCTTTGTAACTCTAAAAAGTCACACACAGCATTATGGGTATGAAGATTTGGGCTTGGCCAATTTCTACATTAATTTGCCAGGACCACAATTTTGAACCCACGGTATCCCCCACAAACCCACATTCGTGGCAAACGCAAACTTTAATCTTAGTAAAGACTTAAACAGAAATAAAACCTGACAGAAGTTGTACGTTTCTCCACCCTATCCAAAGCTAAATTATATTTGGCTGGAGTTGACCTCAAATAACTCGATTACACACATAAACTATTAGTTAAAGTTGAACTAGAGGTAAACTTCTTAACATGCCAGTGGCCATATATGGGAACTGTTTTACCTATTGGTGGATTTGTATTTCTGTTCAGCACTGTTATGCCGCGTACACATGACCAGTTTTTCCTTCAGAATAAACTCTGAAGGTTTTTCTGATGGAGTTCCGCTGAAACTTACTTGCGTACACCCAATCACACCAATCGTTTAGATCGCGGTGACATACAACACGTATGACGGGACTATAAAAAGGAAGTTCAATAGCCATTAGCCAATAGCTGCCCTTGAGTCGTTTTTGGTCTGTCGGAATAGCATACAGACGGGTTCCCCGATAGGAATTGTTTCTGTCTGAAAGATTTAAAACATGTTCTATTTCTAGGTCCGTCAGAATTTTCAAAAGAAAAAGTCCACTGAAGCCCACACACGACAGGAATATCCAATGGAATGATTCAGTCAGACCTTTTCTGCCGGAAAGTCCGACCGTGTGTATGCGGCATAGGGAGGATCACACCACTTTTTCTATTATAGTCAAGGGAAATACTGGTGTTAGTCCCCCAAACCCAGCATGCTGATTGGATAGTGCTGGAACAGAAGCAGACAGATGAAGTTTCAGCTTTATGCTTTTATGAGCATGCTCCATTTCATGCAGCACACTCTATGGCTACCAGTGCTGCCCGTCCCTCTCCCAGCCTGAGTGCTGCTGTACAGGTCATTGTAAGAAACTGGTACCAATTTAAAAGTAGATTTTTACACTAGTTTTTTTTTAATAGAAATAAATTAATAAATGAAATGATTTACATAGGACCTTAAACACATTCATTTTACTATTTTACCGAAGTGAAAAGTCTTCTGTCTACAATTTCCTAGACGCATCTACTTTCAGAAAGATCCAAATCCTTTAAGGCATTTGTGAGGTTACCTGCAAAAAAGGTTAACTGTTGGTAATTCAGAGTTAAAGACTGTAGATTACATCTTTTCACAGTCATTAGGTCATTATGCATTTCTTTGCAGTAGATTTTCTTGTGTGATTTGAGTCCACAAAACAGGCACTGTTGGGAAGAGGTTTGGGAAGCTCTGCTTTTGGACTTTTTATGGCTGGAATCGTTTCATGCTTTTGTGATCAGAGCAAAATTTGCTATTTACAGTGCGTAGAATCAACTGCTAACATCTTTTTAACTGCCTTGTGTATTTACATAAAATTATGCTGTAATTCTGGGGACAGATTTGGCTTTCCTTTGCAAGCATACTTAAAAACCTTTTAGTTTATGTTAATTATTCATGAAAAAAAAAAGGGAAAATGTAAAAAAAAAAAAAAAAACAATTTCTCTTTAAAACCATCAACATTTCTCCTTAAAAAAATGCAAATAATTATACAATTCTCAACACATTTTCCTTTTTGTCCTAAATAAACATGTATTATTTTCTTTCATTTTAAATAATAGGCCTAAATTCAGTCCTAACTCTAGGCTATAACCCTAGCTTTAACAAACAGTAACTAATATCAATCCTAGCTCTAATAAATAATGATTAAGGCAGGGGTGGCCAACCCGCGGCTCTCGAGCCACATGCGCTCTTTGATCGGTTTCCTGCGGCTCTTGCGTTCAGGCTGGTTCAGTGACAGGCAGCCCGAGTCTCTGCACTCCTCCGCTCCTCCCACACATCATCAGCCAATCAGCATGTAGTGTCCCCAGCCCGCCACATTTGAATACATAGGCGCTGGAGTGAGGCTGAAGGGGGGCAGAGGAAGGAGAAACACGCTGTATCTGAAGCCGATGAGATACAAAAAGGTATGACCACAAGTGTGCAGGTTACTGATCTGTCCTCCCTCTGTCTTGCTCTGTACTTTTTTTTTTTAATAACTGTTTCACCTGAACACTGATAAGATCTGCTCAGCACATTCTCTGTCTGTTGATAGTGTGACACACGGCTGGCTGTTAACCATTTCAGCTTCTTTTCACTTATTTATCCAGAGCTCTGTGTGTGCTGCATGCTTTCTGTGATGTTTTTTTGGAAGAATTTACTGCTAGTTCAGGCTAGAAGACCCATTAACTGTTTATTGTTATCCTGACCAGTTCACTGTTTGTAAGACAATTTGTATTTTGGAAATTAGATGGGCTGCTGTCTTCTGTCACATGGATGTACTTTCAAAGGAAGATAACTTTCTTTATGAAAATGACTGGCCTGTGATCTTTGTAGTGTTAAAACAGTGTGTGCAGTGTGTGTGTGAAAGTATGTGTGTATGAGGAAGGGATGGGGTGATGTTCATGTGTGCCCATGCGTATGATGTGGCTCTTTGCGGTAACTCGGTAAAAAAGGTGGCTCTTGGTCTTCATCTGGTTGGCCACCCCTGGATTAAGGCATAAAAAAAAAAAAAAAATAACATCTAATGCCCTGTTCACACGGTCGGACTTTCGAATGGAAAATGTGTGATCGGATCTTGTTGTCGGAAAATCCGACCATGTGTGGGCTCCATCTGACTTTTTCTGTCAGATTTTCCGACGCACAGTGTTTGAGAGCAAGATCTAAAATTTTCTGACAACAAAATCTGATCACATAAATTCCAATCGTGTGTAGACAATTCTGATGGACAAAGTGACGCACAACCTCAGAATAAAAGAGACAAAAGCTATTGGCTACTGGCCCGTTTATAGTCCCGACATACATGTTTGAAGTCACCTCGTTCAGAACAATTGGATTTTCCAACAACTTTGTGCGACCATGTGTATGCAACACAAGTTTCGGTCAAAATCCGTCTAAAAAAAATCAGACAGATTTTGTGGTCGAAATGTCCAACCGTGTGTACAGGGCATTACAGTGTACCACGCTCTTCTCTCTGTTAGAGAAAGTAGAAGAAGATAGACCTTGGGAGAAAGCGGTGTATTTAGCACAATACCTCTCTGGACAGTTAGAGAAATTTGAAGCAACTGTGATTGGCTGATGGAAAAATCTGTGGCCACGAGGCGTTTAATAACAGCCCAATCCCAAGTTGCAAAGCATACTTGTGAACACTGCTCTAGGCTAAGCTTGTGCTTGGCTATGGCTATTGGGTGGTATTGTAGGCTACCAAGGGTCTAGCTCCAATTGCATTACTTGACTAGGCTAAGAACACAACTACGCTCAATCTTCCACCATATAAAAGGTATTATTGCACTTAAAGCGGAGCTCCACCCTAAAGTGGAGCTTCCGCTCATTACAGTACAGGTATCTACACCCACTTCCGGCATAGATATCTGCAGAAGCTACGCTCCTTTCCGCAGAATCTACGCCCCTTTCTGAAGGTCCCCCGCTGTCTGCTGGGAAACACACGGATCCCAGAGACAGCGGGGACCATCCTTATTGCGCAGCGCGATTCGCGCATGTGCAGTAGGGAAATGGGAAATGAAGCCGCAAGGCTCCACTTCCTGATTCCCATACCCAATATGGCGGCGGCAGCACCCGAGAGATCGGCTTCGGGTGCCGAAATCGCGGGCGCGCTGGGCGGGTAAGTGTCATTATTTTAAAAGTCAGCAGCTGCAGTATTTGTAGCTGCTGGCTTTAAAAAAAAAAAAAAAAAACAGCGGACTCCCGCTTTAAAACTACATAGTCCCACCAGTATCTTATTCCCTGGCTGTGTACTTTTAAGTGCAACACATTTTTTGCATTGCCTGAGTCCCAGGGCAGGGCAGGGTGGAAGCAGAGGAGAAGCATCCTTAGGCAACCTAAAGTGTTGCTAAACCCAGGACCCCCTGCATTCACTATATTTGGTCTCCCACAGTACACAGAACAATAAACTGCTAAATACCTTTTCTCATCAACAATATATAGTAGTCTTATGACTTCTATCAGTATTTGGTTAAAGCTTGTAGGAGGAGTTTTTGTTCTGCACTGACTGTCCTATCAGGATGCAGGACCCCTGACCCTCTATCTGGACAGTGCTGATTGGCCCTCTGCTGATCACATGCACCCTCCAAAGAAAAAAAAACTCTCTAGCAACACACACCAAACTGAGCATGCGCAGCCTGTCCCCTGGCTCTGTATTATCAGGATATCAGGATATCATATTATATTGGGGACATTAAAAGGAGGAGAGGATAAGGATCCAAACAGCAGTTTTACACAATGCAGATGATTAACATCTTAAGTTCCACATTGAGTATAACAAGCATGCTTTACTGCATATACAGACTGGTTTTACAGTTGGGGGTTTAGTAACACTTTAAGGCATTTAATCTAAAGCTTTATTAGGAATGCAAAAAATTAAGTTTGTGCTCAGATACGCATTTTTAGAGGGTAATCAGCACTGGCAGCCGCTATATTTTGCATGTTACAAATTTAGAGAAGAGAATAGAGATGAATATAGAGAATAACTGTGCTTCTGGATAAATACAGATTGTAGGCTATGTTTTTACTAGCCATCATGGTAAAATATCAGTCAGGGTCAGCTCTATCGATAGGCTATATATTGCCAGCGCTTTAGTTCCCAAGATGTCTACCACTATTGTATATATTTGACAGGGTCACTTGGCACAATGATAGTAGATTACTATGACACTGCTCCCTAGAGGTTATTGATTTTCAGATCTGCGCAAGAAACACATTTCTGGTAGTCTCTAATAGTTGGGTGAAATATGCTTTTGATGACTGCACTAAAAAATCATTTTTTCTCAAAATGGGTCTTTAATATTTGTTATGTATGTTACTGTGAAACTGTCATTTTGCATGAACAGCCACCATATGTATTATAACTTTTATTGGTGGCCTTGTACTTAGTGCTGTCATGGTAACAGACTCTGGTAAGCAGTAATGTCAAGGTATTGACATTACTAAGTGGATATCATTATAAAAAAAATCAATTTCTTGTATTATCTGGTAAACTGCTTTAGCTACCAGGCTGAAAATACTGTGTATTTTCAGGTAATGAAGCTTAAATAAAGCAATTATTGTGGTGGTTATGATGAAAGTGATTGAAATTTAAATACACAAATGCCCTAAATAGCTGTTCTTGGAATGTATGTATTTTTCCCTATTAGTCTTTTTTTTTTCCACAAGACTCCAGTGCCTACCACACCGACGATAGAAAGTAGAAGGTCAGTAAATGTAATGTGCATTAAAAAAATGAATATCAAACCCACGTGAATACAATACAACGTTGTAAACTTTATCATTTATAACCATATTCTTGTATTTAAAATATATATATATATAAATATATATATAAATATATATATATATATATATATATATATATATATATATATATATCGGAAGAAGGGCACGTACAGGCAGATTAACGTACCTGTACATTGTCCTATAAGAAGTGGTTTGTGGGCACATGCCACAACCTTCGTGAGTGTGATTGTGGGTCCCATGGACTTGATGTTTGCCGGGATACCCATGATCGTCTCGCGAAGAGGAAGAACGGGGAAATGCTGATGTAAACAAGCATTTCCCCGTTCTGCCTAGTGACAGGACACTGATCACAGTTCCCTGTAATCAGGAGCGGTGATCAGTGTCGTATCACACATAGCCACTCCCCCTAAAGTTAGAATCACTCCCTAGGACACACGTAACCCCTACAGCGCCCCTAGTGGTTAACCCATTCACTGCCAGTTATATTTACACAGTAATCAATGCATTTTTAATCACACTGATCACTGTATAAATGTGAATGGTGCCAAAATAGTGCCACAAGTGTCCAATCTGTCCGCCATAAAGTCACAGTCTTGATAAAAATTGCTAATCACTGCCACTACTAGTAAAAAAAAATATATTAATAAAAATGGCATAAAACTATCCCCTATTTTGTAGACACTAAAACTTTTGAACAAACCAATCAATAAATGTTTATTGTGATTTTTTTTTACCAAAAATATGTAGATGAGTACATATTGGCCTAAACTGAGGAAAAACATTTTTTTTATATATTTTTGGGGAATATTTATTATAGCAAAAAGTTTTTCAAAATTGCCGCTATTTTTGTTGTTTATAGCGCAAAAAATAAAAACTTCAGAGGTGATAAAATACCACCAAAAGAAAGCTCTATTTGTGGGGAGAAAAGGTTGTCAATTTTGTTTGCGAGCCATGTCGCACGACCGCGCAATTGTCAGTTAAAGCGACACAGCGCCGAATCGTAATAAAACTATATGGTCTTTGCCAGTCAAATGGTCCAGGGCTTAAGTGGTTAATTTTGTTCAAAGTTATTGTGAGGATTCCTCCTTTTGAGTCTCTGCAAAATTCACGAAGTGTGGCATTTACCACATTACATCTATTTACATTCTTATTAAAGAAACCCTTGCGTGAAAATAAAGGTCTGCTTACCTTTTGGCCCCCACTCTCTGTATTAAAATACAAACTCCTCATTCAGGAGAGTGCATAAAAAGTCAGAATGTAAGGCAAGTATTTAGTTTTTTGCATTTTTCAGCCAACAGGAGCCTTAAATTACATTATCGCAGAATGTCTGCACACTGGGAACCAATTACTAACTCTCAGCGCAGGCACATCTGCAGCTTATGAGAAGAAGAAAAAAATATTCCATCTGTGCTTAACTTTTAAGGTATACTGCAGAAGTATACTGAAAGTTTTCATCCTGGCAGGAGTTCTCCTTTAAACCCACAGATGAGACTTTATAGGGTGTCCCGAGGATGTTATAACATTTTTGCTGGAATCTTATAACCTTGCCAGTTTTGCTTGTTTTAAGATTGACTTTCTTAGGTTTTAAATAGAAATAAAAAATAGATGAGGGATCGGATAGTGTAAAATTCAGAAAGGCAATGAACACTGAATTTCTAATTTTAGTTTACCAAAAGACGTTACATTCAGACTTCAAATACCTCCAAGAAAATGCTCCAAGGCCTGTGGTTTCACATTTTCTTTCAAGTAATTCTTTAATCTGTGTGGAAAAGATGTAAAATCTTTCTGATAGTTGAAGCTGTATGCTGTGCACATGGAGCAGGATAAAAATAATCATAACAGCAAGCATATGAAATTATTTAGCACTTGTTCTTGGGAGCAAATCTATGTTAGGCAATAATTAGGGATATATGAGTCAAATGTCATTCTTGTCAGGGCCGGATTATGTGCATCATGGGCCTGGTGCTGAGGATTTTGAAGGGCCATTTTTATGGTCAATAAATAAAATTAAACACCATTTTTTTTTATTATAACAAATTATGTATTTTAAACAAACTGCTCATTCTCACTGTATGTGCAAGAGAACGTGTTTGAATTAGCTCAAATTTTACATTTATACACTTTTTTCAATTATTTGTTGCAATCTTTTATTGTTTACATTGTTATTTTTGTTTTTTATGAAATTTTTTACAATTGAATGTTTTTCTTTCCACAGTGCTTTGGGGTGGGGGGGGGGGGGGCAGTGGATGGAGTCAGTAGAGTAGTGGACGGTGTCAGCATTTTTTTAAATATTTTTATTTCATTTTTTTTATTATTTTTTACAATTTCATTTTTTATTTTTTTCAAAATGCATTTGGGGCTGAGTTTGGCAGTGGGTGGCATCAGTAGGGCAATGGCAGTGCCCAAATGGTCAGTGCAACCCTGCTGGGCCTATATTAAAGTAGGGGCTTGGAGCTGCAGCTCCAATAGCCCCTACGTTCATCTGGCCCTGATTCTTGTCAATGATTAAAAAATTATTGAAAGTACTATAACTATGTTAATGTATTTTTAAAAATTTTAGAATGCCTCAACCTTTCTCCATTTTTTATGCCACGTACACACACGATTGGAATTTTGGTCGGAAAAAGCTCTGCTGGTTTGCCTCAAGCGGGATTTTGCTCAAGCTGTCTCGCATACACGCGGTCACACCAAATTCCGACCATCAAGAACGTGGTGACAGACAACACATAGGATGCGACTAGAAAAAGGAAGTTCAATACCCAATAGCTAATAGCTTCCATCTGGTAGTTGAATCTGAGCATGCGTGAGTTTTTGCGCGTCGGAATTGCATACACCTGAATGCATTTTCGGATAGGAACTTTTTCCGACTGAAAAATTAAGAACATGCTCTCAATCGTTTGCTGGCCGAAATTCAGCCAGCAAAAGTCCAATGGAGCATACACATGATCGCATTTTCCAACCAAAAGCTCTCATCTGTCTTTTGCTGGCCGAATTTCTGATAGTGTGTACGGGTCATTAAGCTTATGTAGTAAAGTGCAATGATAACACATAGACATTTTTGGGGTTTTGTAAATGATAGGACTGATTGTTTTCTGCATTTCTTGGGGAAAAAATGGATAGCTCATTTTTGAGTCTGAAAACTATACTTTATTTGACACAGAGATTTTCCAGTATTGGACATTTTTTTTTTTAAGCGTTTTTGTCCTGTTTTTTTTGTGCTCACACAACACCCAAGGCCCCTGGGTGTGAACTCTAAGCAGACACAAATTCATGCAGTTATGCATTTATTAACCACTTCAGCCTTGGAACCCCACTTTACCCCCTCTTAATGACAATTGCATGCTGTACCCAAATAAAATTGATGTCCTTTTTTCCCACAAATAGAGCTTTCTTTTGGTGGTATTTGATTACCTCTGCGTTGTTTCTTTTTTTGCGCTATAAACAAAAAAGGGCTAACATTTTGAAAAAAAAAACAATATTTTTTACTTTCTGCTATAAAATATATCCAATAAAATAAAAAAATATAATTTCTTCATCAATTTAAGCCAATATGTATTCAGCTACATAAATTTAGTAAAAAAAAAAAAAAAAAAAATAGTTGTATATTGATTGGTTTGCACAAAAGTTATAGTATCTACAAATGATGTGATATTGGTATGGATTTTTTATTTTTTTACTAGTAATGGCGGCGATTAGCATTTTTACCAGGACTGTAACATTGCAGCAGACAAATAGGACACCTAACTGACATTTTTTACACCTTTTTGGGGACCAGTGACACTAATACAGTGATCAGTGCTAAAAAAAATATGCAGTTACTGTGATAATGACACTGGCAGGGAAGGGGTCAACATCAGGGGTGATCAATGGGTTAAATGTGTGCCTAGCTGGTTCTTACTGTGTGGGGGTTGCTATGACTGGGTGAAGACACAGATTGGTGTTCACCACATCTCCATTCTTCTCCCCTGTCAGAACTGCGATCTGCCTTCTTTACATAGGCAGATCGCCATTCTGCCTCCCCTGGGAATGATCGCGGGTGACCCGTGGACATCGGGTCCGGCGGACCCACTGATTGTCATCTCCTGTGTCCAATCAGCACACGATTGTGCCTACAGCTATTGCATGAAATGATGTGCAAAAGAGCCGACCTGGCGCAGTAAATATGCGGTAGGCAGTCAGCAAGTGATTAATACATAATTTATGTTCACACTGTTCTGCACGACTTCTGACTTTATCCTGTGACTTCATATCCAACTCCCATGCAACTTCAATGACCGGGATCTGACTTTGAGTCTGGTATGGATCTTGAGGGGGAACCCCACGCCACAATTTAAAGAAAAAATATAATGTAGGGTCCCCCCAAAAAACAATACCAGACACTTACCTGAACATGCAGCCCGGCAGGTCCGGGAAACAGTGGACAAGCGAGCGCCCATGTTGATGGGGACAAGGGCCTCTCCCCAACAACCCTGGACAGTGATTGTGGGGGCCTGCAGGCAGAGGGCTTATCGGAATCGGCCGTTCACTCCCCCCCCTTTCCTGACCTGTCAGGCTGCATGCTCAGAGAAAGGTCTGATATGAGTTTTGGGGAGACCTCACACTGCTTTTTTACTTTTTTTGGCATGGGTTTTCCCCTCAAAATCCATACTAGATATGGTCTTGGGGGAACCCCATGCCACTTTCTTTTACAGTTTGGCATGGGGTTCCCCCTGATGATCCTCTGAGCACAAATTGCATGCAACAAGTCGGATCAGTTAAGATAATGATCTGACTTGGATGGGACCTACATTCAAATCAATGGACTAAAATTGTGCCCCAGTCAGACCAAAGTAGTGCAGGAACCTTTTTCAAGGTTGGGCCGACACTAGTCGGACCAGTTAAGACGGCTCTCATAAGAAACCATTGATTTTGACATGTCATGCTATCTGTGCTCTGGAAGTGAGAGCACATGTTGGACCAGTGTAAACAGGCCCTTAATGTATTTTCTGTAATGCAACTAACATAAGTACCTGAATTTAACTTGGTATCAGCCTTTTGCAATCCCCGGTATAGCAGTGTAAAAATAGTAAGGTCTGAAACACCCCAAACTTTATGGAGAGAATGAAGGCGTTGTAATGAACACAGTGCCCATACCTCCCAACTGTCCCTGATTTTGAGGGACTGTCCCTCATTTTGAGCAAAGTTTCTCTGTCCTCCTCATTTGTCCCTCATTTTGGTTTGATCTATAAAGTTGTATATAAAGTGCACTATTTATCGTTTAAGAAGTGATTCCCAGTGCTTTTATTCAATTTCTAAATTGCTGCATTTATACATTTCAAAAGCTAGTATAAAGGAATATTAGTGGTAAAAAAAGCACCTGTAGGTTTACCCAATCTTTTTTTTTGCATAATTCTCTTTTAAGGGGGCGTGGCAAGGGCTGTGTGGCATGCGTCTTCATACTTTTGCTAATAGGTGTCCCTCATTCCCATCTCGTTTCCAGTCCCATCTCAAAAAGTTGGGAGGTATGAAATCCCCCAACTTAAGTTGTACCTGTTTACCCTAATCTATTCTTCTGTACAGCTATTCAAAGTGCAGAATGTATGTATACAGCTTGTCTTGAGTTTCAGAAAGCAGAGAGCAAGGAGCTGAACTTACACTCTGCAGAGCTCAGGGAATGCTGATTGGAGGAAAGGGACATACTTGCACAGCACACAGGAACAGAGCTAAGCCCATGCACTGGAGCTCCCTCGACTGTCACCTTTTTACCTCTTGGTGTCAGAAAAACTTGTCAGAAATGGCTCGTACAGATAGCAGAACAAGGTAGCAGACAGAAATTACACTTAGTGGTCTAGATTGAGACAAATACACATTATAAAGGTTTATGCATTGTTTATATTTCATGTCACAGGTTTACAATCATTTTAAGCAGCCATGTTTAAGCCTGCTTAAGACACATCTGATGAAAAGCAAAGTCATTCGATATAATGCAGAGACGGTACCAACAATACTTAGCCCAGAGTCTTCAAAAATGTCTCATGTCATAAATAGCGAAGTTGCAAACAGTTTTGAGAAGAGTTTGTGGAATACCCATTTGTCAGATTTAGGCAGAGTTCCCAACTTTCGGCAGTATTTTTTACTGGCAAAACATGGAAAATTTACTGGTGGAGCACAGTTTTTACTGGCAACCTGAGAAATTATAGAACTCATATTGAAAACTAACACAGATTTTAAAAACTGTCAGTAAATTTACTGGCGGTTGGCAACCCTGGACTTATGCCGCGTCCACGCGATAGGAATTTCGGCCAGCAAAGGACCGATAAGAGCTTTTCGACGGAAAATGCGACTGTGTGTATGCTCCATCAGAATTTTGCTGGCCGAATTCCTGCCAGCAAAAATTTAATAGCATGTTCTCAATTTTCCCGATGGAAAAACTTTCTATCCGAAATTCCGATTGTATATATGCAATTCTGACGTGCAAAAACTCACACATTCTTAGATTCAACTACAAGATGGAAGCTATTGGCTACTAGGTATTGAATTTCCTTTTTCTAGTCCCGTCGTACGTGTTGGGAAAACCATCAGAGATTTTTCCAACGAGAATTCCGAGCATTAGGGTATAAACTTAATTTGACCTAACTTGAACTTCCTGAACCACATATTTTATAATTCCTGATGTAATGGAGTTACCATCATGAAAAGTTGTTACACATTTATAAAGTACAGTGATGTGCTTAACAAATGTGCATTGCATTCTGCTTAGTTTGGGACCCTGAAGCAAGCAAATTGCCATCCACAACAAAGAAAACAGTAAAGTTAGGGGCAGAGAACCTGGTCAAATAAAGAAGCAACTGCTTAATAGCAGTCTTTCCTCCAATCAGTGCTAACCAGAACTCTGAGCCCTTGTACACACGGTCGGAGAATCCGTCGGAATGTGTCCTATCGGACCGTGTTGTCGGATAATCCGACTGTGTGTGGTATGCATCGGACTGATTCCGTCGGAATATCCGTCGGACCCAATTTTCCAACTTGTTGGAAATATTTTCCGACCAACTGGTTCGATCGGACATACTCCGATCATGTGTAGAGAATTTTGATCGGACCAAGTGCCACGCATGCTCAGATCAAATTCCTACATCAAAGCTATTGGCTACTAGCCTGAACATAGTCCCATCGTAACGAAATTACGTCATCACGTTCTGAATGATCAGATTTTTCAACAACTTAGTCCGACCGTGTGTATGCAACAGTTTCGGACAAAATCCAACGGACAAAATCCGACGGATTTGGTTGGCAGAATGTCCGACCGTGTGTACAGGGGCTGAGAGGTAGCATAGTCCAAACCATAGCCTTTATTTTATAAATGGCTCGTAAAATGAAAGCTCAATTTTGGGTAAATGTTAATTTGTCCAGCAGATGTAAATGCTATAAATAGTGGTCTACATTTCACTGTTTATGTTTTTGTTAACTGCATATGTTCATTAGTGTATGTCTAGATTTGCATACTCTAATAACATTTACAAACTGTTTTTCTGTGGTGTTCTGAAATGTAGTGCTTGGTAACAGGATAAAAAATACTAGTTTTTCCAATTGTACTTCATCACTTTGAAGGTTTATTTATTACATCTAGAATAAAGAAATCTTTTTTTTTTTGTCTTTTAAATTTCTGCTTTGTAATAAAAACTCTGACGTTTGTGGCACACACATAATCCTTTATTTGCCCCACTGTGTAGTGGAGTAATTATTTATTATTTATTTTTCCTCTGCTATGATTTTTTTTTCCCCTTTACATTGTTCAATATATCTTGACATGGTGTCATCAGTAGTCAGTGTAGAAGAGATCAGAACCCTAATAATAGATTTTTGACAGTTCGTTCCCCTTACCTGTCCAAGATATGTCATGACTGCTCATGAGTGCTTCATAGCAACAAAGGAAACAGAAGGAAAATGCCAATTCCTAAGTTTGAGGTAGAGACCTTCTCTGGTCTGACATTTCAGCAGAAAAGTGGTTTATGAGATGCATAATTTTTCATCAGGGACCCAGCTGCCATCTTCATAGAGGCTTTCACTTCCGTAAATGACAAGGCAAGGTCAAAGGTGCATTGCTTAATTCAAGGTTATTTTATATGTAGTGCCTTTAAAAATGATGTACTCATCTAAGCAATAAGTGCTACCAAAGGTCCACAATCCGGAGAAATGAAACAAACATGTTTTTCTCTTTCAAATAATAATTTACAGTATTAGTAGTTAACCCCTTTATATGAGAAGCTCATAGAAATAGCACAAAGAACTATATTTTTTAAATCTATTTTGCTTCATTCAATTTTTTAGCTTTTTGTTTCATCATATTTTGCATTCATATTTAAAGGGACACTATAATTTTTTTTTTTTTTTTTTAGTTTAGAAATGTATAAACAAATGTATTATATAATTTTTATTATTTTTTTAATATTTATTTTAAAAATAAGCTTTTTTTTTAGGGTATACTGTATATGATGCTGATTTAGCAAAAAGTGCTATCAGACTGAAACTAAAACTGTTGTCTGATATACCTGCTGGCTGGAAAAGGAACGTATGAAATATTCACTTACTGTACACTATACATCTCCTTTGATTTTGCAGTATTGTATGTAAAGGGAATGTATAGTTTATTTATAGATATATTTGTTTTTTTGTGTAAAATATCTGTTTGATCCTGACTTCTCAGATCCTCCTCTTCTTCCACTGTCCCCCAATATAGCTCCTGGTAGTACAAAAGCTAGGGGAAAAGCTGCACATGCTCAGTTTGGTGTGTCTTGCTAAAGTGTTTTTTTTTTCTTGGGAAAGTGCATGTAATTAACAGAGGGCCAATCTGCACTGTCCAGACAGAGGGTCAGGGGCCCTGCATCCTCATAGGACAATCATAGGAGAATTAAATCTCCTCCTACAAGCTTTAACCAGACACTGATAGAAGTCACAAGACTGCTATATACTGCTGCTGAAAAAAGGTATTTAGCAGTTTATACTTATTAAAACGATTGCATTTCCATGTTCTGTGTACTGTGTGAGACCAGATATAGTGAATGCAGGGTCCTGGGTTTAGGAACACTTTAAGTCAGAAATGGACCAGAAGAGTCACAAATCAATTGGTTCTACTTAAAGGATCTTATTGAGAGTACTAATGCTTAACCAATACCAGATCTCAAGTTTATGATGGTTAGTAAGATGAGGTAATACAATTAGTTAACAAAGTATGGTAGTGCTAAAGGACTAGTTGTAAATGCATTATGTTTGATTTAGAACAGCTTCAATTTCAAGTCCAGTTATGCCCCATACACAAAAAGTTTGATTGGATTATGTTGTCAGAAAATCCGATCATGTGTGGGCTCTATCTGACTTTTTCTGTCAGAATTTCCGACAGCCACTTTATGCAATTCAGTTTTCTCCCCATTCATTTGAATAGGCTGAAATCGCCCTGGATTGCACAAAAAGTAGTGTACTACTTTTCAAAAATGCACTGCCAGATGTACCATCCAATCTAGTGCAGGAAAAAACATTGTGTTTGTGATCTGTGTTTGGGGTGTCATTAGAATTATATACACCCACAGCAGATCACATACCCAGTCCAATTTGAATGCAGGGCAGATAACGTGCATGGAGCTTGGGTCTCCCACACCACAGTCTGGTGTGAATGAGCCCTAAGGGCTAGTATATATGAAGGGAATCCCTGTCTGTTCAGATTACAAATAGAACAAGGCAGCTGGAACCTGGAATTTACTGTCAATTTAAACGGGTTTTTCTTTGTAAATGTCTGTTCTTCTGAAGTAAGTTGTATACATTGTGCACCACTTCACAAGTAGACTCAGGCTATCCCCAGGCATGTTATATAAGGGAATTGTGCATTTTTAATGTTGCCCCATTGACTTCAGTTGGGGTTCGGTCAGTGGCGGCCTGTCCATAGAGGGCCTATGGTCACCACCCCCCCCCCATTCATGCGTTAAGCCCCCTGATCTATATATCAGAGTGCTGGACTATGGATTTCAATGAGTGGAGTGTTTTTTTTTTAAGCATGTGATTAGAGCCACAGGCTCTAATAAGCTACAAAAAAGGGTGAGCTCAGGGTGCACAGCACTGCGCTCCAAGCCCACCAAGTTGTGGGACAATAGCAAATTAATGTTCACCATTTTTACAATAAAGTTCCTCCCCACCAATCAGGAGGCAGATGAGACCTGGTTCTCAATTGGTCAAAACATTAGGCGATCCTATTGGATGCCTAGCGCATTGGTGGAAGAGAGAGGAGACACACGGTTGGGGAAGCTGCTGGAAGAGTGGACATCGGAGCCGCTGCCTGCACCCCGCCACACACACAGCGAGCGGACCATGCTGGAGGCGACCACAAGATCAGGTAAGTGTCCCAGACAGCCAGCTGCCCGGGGTGGGGGGGTGTTAGTGCCGTGCTGTCGCCCCCTCAAAATAAAAACCCACCAGCCACCACTGGATTCAGTTTAGGCACCCAAACTTTTGTTACATTTGCAAACATGCCTAATCTGAACCTTGGGTGTTTAACTCATCACTACTCAGCAAGGTGAGTAGATATTTGCAATATTTTCCCAGCAGCCATTTAGAGATATAAATATCTCTAGAATCAGATGCAATGAAATCTAAAAAAATGTATTTTGCACAAAGGTTTTATACGCTGCCTTATATGTGATAAACACACCAACGTAGCTCCTGTACCCTTTTTTGGAGCTTACTTTGGGTCATTATTATTATAGGTCGAAATGCGTCGGGGCTCATACTATATAACATTATGTAATGTAACAATGTGCTAAAATGTATTTGCTAATTGGAGAGTGGAATTTATATTGTATTTTGTACCAGATTTTATATTGTATATACTATATTCAATTATACTAGTTATTGGACATTTTTCTAAATAAATTACTCTTTATACATCAATTAAGAATAACTAATCTGACCTTGTCGTATTGCTGTTTTAAAGCCCCACTGGGGAAAACTCTTCCATAACATTTTCGTTTACGGGGATTGCAGCTTTTTTCATCTCTCTCTGATGTGTCTTTCCCATATTGAACACCCATTTTTTTTTTTACCATATTTTGGGTACACAAATGCACATTCTCCATTTTGCCATGTTTTTCACATCTTCAATGTATATTTCTGTGAGCATTTGCACTATATTCAGGTGTGAATGGGGCCTCAGCCTAAAAGTGTATTACTGGCTGGATCACCAGGTGAAAATAAAGGAAAAATACCAAAACTGAGCCACGTTTTACTGCCCCCCACCCATTTCTCCCCCTTATGCTTCAAAGGCAGCGGAGGGGGTGTACATATGCCATTTTGCATCTCGACATGGCAAAAACTATCCCCACTGTTGCATTTGGTGAGCAGTACCCATTTAGGTAACTAGGGGCATTCAGAAACTGCGTGGCAACTACTTGAAATGCATGGGGTTGTGGCATGTGCCAAGCAAAGATCCTCTGACACCACATATGTAAATGAGCCCTAAGGATTTACAAATTATTTCTCATAACTAAATACAATATACACATAAATTACAGTCACCTTGCTCTGTTGTTTTAGATTAGCAGATGCAGAACAAGGAAACTGTCCAAGTATCGGTCACGATTTACCTTCCATCACTCTAGGCCAACTGACTTGTGCTGTCCCCCCTGTCTAGCCTTAGTATCATACTACACTTGATCTATTATTATATCTTATCGTCGGATATTGAAAAAACGGGAACGTGATGGGTGGTGAGCATGGACTGGAATTTGCTCCTGACCATTTGCTCCTGACCATTTGTAAAAAAAAAATAGCCCATGGAACATGTTTTCTAAATTTGACAAATAGCTGGTTTTATTATGTGATATCAATTGTTTCTTTTTCTAGTGTTTTTTTTTTCTTTGATAATTAGGCAGGTGTTTCTTTTAAATATGTCACTGTGGCTTTAAAATGTAAAAACATGAGTGTTCAGTTTCTGTTTTTCCAGGACATAATTATTGTGCTGAGCCATTTTAAAGCTTGCTGTATGTTGCAGTAACAACATGCCACTACTTCAGCACCTAGCAGGCCTGCAGTACAGTATGTTAGATTAATTAAACAGAGCTTGCAGGGAAGTGAATTCTCAGTACTGTCAAGATTTCAATTTTATGTTAAATATTTTTTAAAGGCCAGACCCTTAAATCTCTGGGGCTACACCAAGCAGTGAGCTGTGAATTTAACCATAGGCTAACTGCTAATGATAAGGAAAAGAGCCTAGGTTGAAGCAATGTAATACAGTTATTGGATTAGGCCATCAATCACTCCATTCCCACAGGAATAGGCAAAAGAGACAAAACAGAGAAAAGGGAAATTAGGAAAGGAATGCCTGACTGGAATACCATTCTATACCATCCTTATCATTTAGCTGGCCTGAATCTTGCCAGCATCATAATGAGATGCCAAGGATTTTATGTCTTTAAAGCCAAAGAATATTTGCATATTCTAGAAACAGCAGAATAAAATGCCTTCATTGAAAAAAAAAACATCCATATTCTAAGATAAATGGCAACTTTAATATAGCCGTATTACTCTTCGTAGACTTTAATAATTGTTCCCAGAGTGAGTATATCAACTGAACACTTAGAAATTTATACAGAATGCCTACATGCCCTGAACCTTGATCATTGCAAATGTATGGGCCTGAAGGGGATTCTGTGCAGAGTTCTGTTACATAGATTTAGGACTATATCAGGAGATTTTGCTGATGTAAACCCAAGTAAAGGACAACGTCTTTCACATGAGCAGTATACGTTTTATCATCATTCACAGTATTGAAAATATAACTGGGGTGAATGGGAGTACGAAGCAGTCCTGCCTAAAGAGTGTTTCAATACATATCTGTGTAAGCAATCAAAATTTTCCAAACTTGGGGGATCTGGTATTATGTGATGGCATCTCTGTAGACTCGATAATGCATTATAGTAATATTTTATTTACTGTATAATGATCAGTAAATTTTTCTATTAATTAACACAATTGGATCTGTAAATCAGCCAGAAAACAGTATATCCACTTAAAGTGGGACTACACTGTGTCTGTGCACCACAAACCAAAAACACCATTTAATTAATTGTTAATATTCAAAGCAAACACCCCCATCCATCTATGTCTCCATGCCTTTTTGCTGGAAAATACCTCCTAGCATTTCTGATTCATGTAGCATTTACTTCCTAGAATCCATCTGTCCTTAGCTCAGACATGCAGGTAGGAGGGTTTTCTTAGCTGAGAAAACCGCTGCTCCCCTCATGACTCCTGCGATGTATGGCATAATTTGCCTAGGCATGGAAACCAGGAAGTAATTGAAGAAAAAGTTGAACACAAATAAATATAATGTACTTTCCTGTATATATATATATTTTTTTAAATCAAATAAGTTTTTATTACAAAATAAAAATGGTACAAGCCAAACATAGACAGACAATGTAGTCGTACAATAGTGTTAAGTCATCGGTCATAGAGATATTGGTAATACAATGTATAAAGTAAATCCGACTTGTAAACATCAGAAACCAAAGGAGTGCAGTTTAAACTAAAAAGAAACAGAACAAAGAAAAGGGGGAAATAAAACAGGGACATAAAGAAATTATGTTCCCTCTGAGACCACATCGCACTTTACAACAGCTATATGAGTACAGATTTAAGCACAACTTTCGGTTCCCAATTACCCAGCCATACCAGTCCCTACTCTCTCCCCACATAAAGTACAGGGAGAGAGAGAAATACAGGAGCAGCACTACTAATTGCTTATTATTGTCTGAGTTCCTCCGTGCACATGACCCTGGACCCACATTCAGCCCTGCAATAGTCTGTCCTGTATGAGTTGGTGAGGGGCCAGCCCCAGAACCTCGAGCCACCCCCGCCAGAATTTGTGCGGTGCGTTTCTATGCTGGTAGGTTATTTTTTCACTGATCAGCATATGGTTCACTCTCTGTCCATTGCTGCCTGGTGGGAACCCTGTGTGTTATCCACAATCATGCAAATAATTTTATGGCTACATATAATAACCGAATAATGGCTGTATGAGCCGATGGTGTTAGCGATTCTTCGTCTAGGGCACCCAACAGGCAGATCAAGGGACTCCTCGGAATGCTAACCAAGAATACAGAGGAGATAGTCTCGAGGATCCCATCCCAATACCGTTTTAGTTTTGGGCATCTCCAGAACATATGCAGGAGATCACCATGGTCCCTCATACATTTAGGGCATTGGGGCGAATACCTGACACCCCATCTGTATAGTTTAACTGGTGTTCTATAAACCCTATGTAGTAGGTAGAGATGGGAGAGTTTATGGGAGGCCGAGACCGACACCAAGGGAGCGGAGGATAAGCAAAGGTTCCAGGTCTCCACGTCTATCGGTCCCAGGTCCGCCTCCCACTACTGCCGACATGGGAGATGTGCTGAGTCTTGTAGTGCATTAAGAAGAATGTCATACCCTCTAGATATCATACCTTTTTTTTCAGTTTGCATTAGTATCCCATGTACCACAGCATGGTCCGTCAGGCAAAGCGACACACCGTGGGATTGCACCTGTAACGCATGGCGTAGCTGCAAGTATTTAAAAAAGTCCCTACGCGGTATGCCAAACTCAGCCTGCAGTTCCATGAAGGACTTCAGCACTTGTCCATTATACAGTTGTGGGAGGTACCGGAGACCACTCATTCTCCAAGCGCCAAATCCCCTAAGTTTAAAGAGCTCACCATAGTTAGCATTCCTCCAGATAGGGGTGAGTCTAAGAAAACCACGTATTTGTAGCAGTCGTTTAACATAGGACCATAAAGTATTCAGCAAGATAATAGTCGGGGAACTCCTATCCATGTGTGGAAAACCTGCTTCTAGCTTGGTCAATGCTGTGTCCGGGTCGTAAATGTCATCAAGTAGCTTATGTATCGGGTCCAGGGGATCATCCGACCCCCATCCACCCAGGTGTTGCAGTTGTTAAGCCAAAAAATACATTCTGGCATGAGGTAGTGCTAACCCACCCTCGTCCTTTTTGTATTGCAGGGTAAGTAAACTAAGCCTGGCTGTCTTTCTACACCATATTAATTCCCGAAACTGAGAGTCAATTTTATCAAACCAACGTTTTGGAATCCAGTTAGGCGAGTTATGGCAAATGTAGAGTAATTGTGGAGCCAACACCATTTTTATAAGGTTCACCCTTCCCACTACCGATAGCGGTAGTTTGCATCAAGTTTTACATTTCTCCCTGAATTTAAGTAATAGAGGTAGAAGATTCAGATTGGCGAAGTCCGTCACCTCGGGGGACACCTGCACCCCCAGGTAGCGGAAGGACGTGACCGTCTGAATCATGGCTGCGCAAGGGGGAAGAGGTGCCGTCAGTGGGGACAGGGGCAGTAATACAGACTTGTCCCAGTTTGTCGAGAAACCGGACAACATGCCAAATAGTTTAATCAAGTGCATGGTTGCCGTCAGGGAGCCCTGAGTGTCTCCTAGATAAATAAGTGTGTCATCCGCATATAGTGATACCACATCCACCCCAGTGGGCCTTTGAAATCCAATAATATCCCGATCCGATCTCATTCTTGCCGCCAGTGGTTCAAGCACCATGGCAAAGAGCAGAGGCGACAAAGGGCACCCCTGTCTCGTGCCCCTATACAGCATGAATGGCTCGGAGAGTTCTGCATTAGCTCTGATTCTGGCCGTTGGCCTAGCATATAGCAGTTTAACCCAACGGATGAAGGTATTGCCTAACCCCATCCTCTCCATCACCTTCCACAGGTAAGGCCACTCAACGCTATCAAAGGCCTTAGCTGCGTCCAGCGAGAGGATGGCCTGATTACCGGGGTTATCCACGGGGACCTGGATGTTTAAAAATAGACGGCGAATATTTTGGGCAGTAGAACGCGTGGGAATAAACCCAGATTGATCTCTATGAATCAGTTTTTGTATTACCAGGGACAGTCTCGTTGCCAATACCCGTGCCAGCAGTTTAACGTCTGTCGTGAGCAAAGAGTTGGGCCTGTATGCGTCCGGGGATGTCGCTACCTTGCCCGGTTTTAGAAGTACTATTATGATTGCTTCGTTCATAGAGTCAGACAAAACACCTCTCTCTAAGGCATTATTAAATACTCTTAAAAGAGTGGGCACAAAAACCCCGGCGTATCGCTTGTATACCTCGGACGGAAGGCCGTCAGCCCCAGGAGCTTTGTTATTATGGGAGTGTTCCAGTGCAGAGGCCAGTTCGTCCTCAGTTATGGGGGCATTCAGCATCTCCCCATCCGATGTAGACAAGCATGGGAGGTCATAGCCGTCCAGGAAGCTTATAATCTCCCCGTCACTTGGTTGCACTTTGGATGAGTATAAATCTGCATATAAGGACCAAAAAATCTGCAGAATCCCGGGGGCGTCCGAGTGGGCCATCCCCTGCGAATCGCACAGCGAAGTGATCGTAGGGGTAGAACCCTGAGCCTTTGCTAGTAGAGCCAGCATATGACCTGTCGATTCCCCTTCCTCAAAGTGTGTTTGTTGTAGGAAAAACCTCTTATTCTCTGCTATTTGCAATGCTACCTGTCTAGACATAGACTGAGCTCCCAACCAGGCTCTCTTAGTGTCCTCTGAGGGATTGGCAATATAGGTCTGCTCCGATTCTCTAAGTGCCCTACTCACCTCCATTTCCCAAGCTTTAGTATTCTTTTTAATACCGTTAATAGCAGTGATAAATTGCCCTCTGAGGAAAGCCTTAGCTGCGTCCCAAACTGTGCCTATAGGGGCCGAGTCCATATTGTCTTGCAGGAAGAGTTTAAGGTCACTTGCTATTGGGTCAGGCTGTGGAAGGAGTGTAAGCCAAAAAGGATTAAGCTTCCAGCTCCTGGGTTTAAGATTAGTGGATAGGGACAGCTCAATCCACAGAGAGGAGTGGTCGGATACGTGTCTATCCCCATACCCAGAGTCACCTACTAGGGGGAGCAGAGTGGAGTTCCCCAGCCCCAAATCTATCCTAGATAAGCTCCCAAACACTGGAGAGCAGCAGGAGTACAGTCTGGTTCTTCTGCTGCTCTCCGCCACACATCTACTAGCCCAAGTTCAGCTAGCAGTGCAGCAAAGGGAGTATCACCATCAGGACGGGAGGGAACCAAAGGGGGCAGGGGAATCTTATCCCAAATGCCATTCACATAGTTATTAAAGTCTCCTATTGCCAGCAGGGGTATGTTAGGAAACTGTGCCATAAACCCAGCCAGGCGCCTGAGAACCTCAGCTGAATACGGAGGTGGAATATATATGTTGGCAATAATACAATTCACAGTAGCAATCTTACACAACAAAAAGATGTACCTTCCACCTGGGTCAATAACCTGTTGGGAACAAAAGAGTTGTGTATTTTGCCTGATCAGGATACTCACTCCCCTTGCATATGCTGAGTATGTATAGTGGAATTGTAAATATTCTAGGCCCAAGGCTAGGCATACCATCAGGGGCAAAGTGTGTCTCCTGCAAGCACACAATTCCAGCCTTCATATCTCTGAGGTGTTTCAACACCGCCAACCTTTTTCACCGGGCTGCCCAGCCCTCTAACATTCCAGGAAAGAAATCTAACCTTCGCCATCATTGATAAAAAGCATAAATGTAAACAGGAGTAGCATTATCAGCACCCGTAGTAAACTAGGGTGGGAAAATACAGTTAACACATACACAGTAGCAACAAGCGACTTACAAGTCACATCACCTGAGATGCCCCAGAAAAGGAGCGAAAAAATTAGTTTAAGAGCTGCAGTACCATAGAAAAGTCGCATAAGTGGTTGCAAATATTCTGGGATAGAGTCAGTGTTCGGTGTGGGTCTGAGAGAGAAAAAATCTAAAAAAAGGGGAAAAAAGAAAAGAAAAATAGACAAACAATATAGAACTGTGGTAGCTTCCGTTTCGAAGCCCGCCGGGCTCCCAACCTTGAGAAGCAACATACTAGGAGCCCCCAACTGGAACCCTGGGGTGGGGGGAAGGCCATGGAAACACCCATAGAAAAACTTTCTAGATGGTAGACAGGGTTTCACATGTGCAGGCAACATGTAGCACTGGTGGGTCTGTGACGGAAACAGAGTCCTTTGCCTTCCACCGGGCCTGAAGATATGTAAGTCCGGTCTAGCCACTGTGCCGCTGCCGCAGGGCGATCAGAAAAGTGCGTTGAGCCCAGAGCTGTAAACACGGGCTGGGTATAGCATACCATATTGAACGTTAAGGTCCCGAAGTCTCCGCTTAACGTCAAGGAATTTTGCACGCTTTTTTTGAAGTTCTGCCGAAAAGTCCGGAAATAGCGAAATCCTAGAGTTCTCAATTTCCATTTTGTCTGACAACCCCCATGCTTTGGAGAGGATGGCGTCTCTGTCTCTATAATTGAATAGTTTGAACTAAAAGGACCTGGGGCGGTTGCCCGGAGGTAGGGGGCGAGAGTGCACCCGGTGGGCGCGTTCCACGGCAAAAAAAACGGTGATAAGGAGTCCCTACCAAATGTGGTAATTAACCAGTTTTCGATAAAGTCAACCGGATTCTTGCCCTGAACACGTTCTGGAATTCCCAATGCGCGAATATTGTTTCGTCTCATGCGATTTTCCATCTCATCAAGTCGCATAGCGTGTTGTTCGGTAAGATGGCAATTATATTTCAAATCCCTTTGCATGGGTGCCAGATCATCTTCTACTGTGCTCAGCCTGCCTTCCAGGGCAAATGTCCTCTCCCTGAGTTTTTGCATATCATGGCGAACAAAAGTTATTTCAGCTTTAACCCCCTTGATATCCTCTGAGAGAGCAGCAATAGACTGATTACAAGAGATAACAGCAGTAAATATGTCCCTCAGCGTAGGCTCTCCTTCAGATGCAGGAGAAGGAATGGTCTCAGGCCTATCAGTATCTCTAGGGGTACTCACTGCACGCCATGCTGCGAACAATCCATCTTCATCCTCCAAGGGGACTGTGTAATTTTCCTCCGGAGAACTCCCAGGGGTAGCTTGGGGTGAGGGCTGGCCAGCCAGGGCATCTTTATATGTTTTACCGCCATACAGGAGCTTTTGTGCCGCCTCTTTGTAATGGTCTCTGGCTGCACGCCGGGCGCCAGCGCCATCTTGGCCTGGGGGTCCGTCTGCCCCTTCCCTCCGGTGTGGCGTCTGGACATTGAGGCGGGGGTCCCGAGGTATGCCGC
This sequence comes from Lithobates pipiens, assembly GCF_037356315.1. Classification (NCBI taxonomy): domain Eukaryota; kingdom Metazoa; phylum Chordata; class Amphibia; order Anura; family Ranidae; genus Lithobates; species Lithobates pipiens. Next base: position 221,186,213 of record NW_027507785.1, on the reverse strand, counting down.
GGTGGTCCGGGATGACTCCCCGAATGCAGCAGGGTGCAATGGCTCCAAAAAACAGCGTTTCAGACTAGCCTGGTAGGATGTAAGCACGGATGGCCGGCGGAGCTCAAGGCATGCACGTCTTCCTACATCAGCCGCTAAGCCACGCCCTACCACTTTCCTGTATATTTATTAAGGCTAGCAGCATAAGGATTATAAAATAGTAAATTTTGATTGATTAAGTGAAGTTCCACTTTAAGGACCAAGCCTTTTCTGGCACTTTCTGTTTACAAGTAAAAATTTGTATTTTTTGCAAGAAAATTACTTATAACCCCCAAATATTATATATATTTTACAATTTCTTATGTTACACCGTATTTGCGTAGTGTTTTTTTAAACGCAATATTTGGGAAAAAATACACTTAAATTTATTTTAATGCAAAAAATTACAATATATAACCCATTTTTTTGGGTAAAATATAAAAGATGATGTTATGCTGAGTAAATAGATACCTAACATGTCACACATTAAAATTGTACATGCTTGTGGAATGACGACAAACTACGATACTTAAAAATCTCCATAGGCGACGCTTTTAAAATCTTTACAGGTTACCTGTTTAGAGTTATAGAGAAGGTTTAGTGCTGGAATTATTGCTCTTGCTATAACATTTATGGTGATAGGTTGCGAATACCGTTTACATAAGCATGCACAACTTACATATGCATTCGCTTCTGCGTGCGAACACGGAGGGATTAGGGCGCTTTAACCACTTGAGATCCGCGCTGTAGCCGTCATTTGGATCTCCTTTTCCGGGACGATGTCAATAGACATAGCCCCGTGCACGAGCGCCCTGCGCGCCCCCTGAGGGGCGCGCGCGGCGCGCTCTGTGTTCGGCGAGTCTACGAGACTCGCCTGATCACCGATCCGTGCAAGGGGTCAATCCCGACCCCTTATCACGTGATCAGCTGTCAGCCAATGACAGCTGATCATGTGATATAACGGAGCCGGTAATCGGCTATTATTCCTCCTCGCGCTGACAGCGCGAGGAGAAAAAAAAAAAGCCGATTACCGGCGGCCGTGTTCGGGACATCAGTCCCGATCACGGCCAGCCCTGCCAGTGCCCACCTGCCTCCTGCCAGTGCCCACCTGCCCCCTGCTTTGCCTGCCTAAATAAACAATGTGTCCCCCCTGTCAGTGCCACCCAGCAGTGCCCATAGTGCCACCCAGCAGTGCCCATAGTGCCACCCAGCAGTGCCCACAGTGCCACCCAGCAGTGCCACCCAGCAGTGCCCACAGTGCCACCCAGCAGTGCCCACAGTCTGCCTAAACAAAGGTGCTGCACCCCAGTGCCACATATCCGTGCCCAGCAGTGCCGCCCATCAGTGCCCAGCAGTGCCGCCCATCAGTGCCCAGCAGTGCCACCTATCAGAGCCACCTATCAGTGCCACCTATCAGTGCCCAGCAGTCCCATCTATCAGTGGTACCTATAAGTGCCCCTTAGTGCCACCCATCCGTGCCACCCATCTGTGCCACCCATCCGTGCCATCTTATCTGTGCCCGTCTTTGCCCATCAGTGCCGCCTTACCTGTGCCCATCGGTGCCACCTTATCTGTGCCTATTAGTGCCGCCTTAACTATGCCTATCAGTGCCCACCAGTGCAGCCTATCAGTGCCCACCAATGCAGCCTATCAGTGACCACCAGTGCAGCCTATCAGTGACCACCAGTGCAGCCTATCAGTGCCGCCTCATCAGCGCACTTCAATGAAGGAGAAAAATTACCTGTTTGCAAAATTTTATAACAAACTATTAAACATGATTTTTTTTTTTTTTTGCATCTTTTTTTGTTTGTTTAGCAAAAAATAAAACTCCCAGCTGTGATTAAATACCACCAAAAGAAAGCTCTATTTGTGGGAAAAAAATGATAAAAATGTAATTTGGGTACAGTGTTGTATGCCCGCGCAATTGTCATTCAAAGTGCATCAGCGCTGAAAGCTGAAAATTGGTCTGGGACTGAGGGGGGTTTAAGTGCCCAGTAAGCAAGTGGTTAAAAAACATTATTTTCTTATAAATTTTTCTATTTTACATTGTCCCTTTATTTTTTTTCACTTTACATTCTTTGTATTAGGAATAAAAAACTGACCCGAGATACACTGGCGAGCAATCGGGGGGGGCAGGGTCCAGTGGCTAATCAGCTGCTCTGATCACTTTTATGAGATAGAGAGTTGCTAGCTGAAAAAAAAATACTGGGGTTATGCCTCATAGTTTCATATGCCATAACCCTGATAAACCACTTCAAAATCACAACGTATATATACATATTGCGGCCTTTAAGTATATATATATATATATCCTCCTGACGAATATGCACTACATGTTTTTGAAAGTAAATATTCCTGAAACCACAGTTGGGCTTTAGGGCTAATTTGACTAAATTATGATTTCAGTACCAGTCCAGCTGGGTTGCACTGGGTTCTCCTTGGCCGAAGGTGTCACTGTCATTGGCAAGTGTGAAAACGCAGTTTAGCTCGGTGTATTGAGTATCATGTTTTTCTCTGAACCAGCCCAGTGGGAGTGTTCTCCTGCTGTGCATTCTGGGAGGTGGTATTTAAGGTACTGACATCACATGCTATGGGGTTCCGTTCCAGAAGATTTTTCTGTCAGTTTGGTTCTGGTCCTCCTGACCAGCCCCCATGGTCCTCCTGGCCTGGGGTGCGGTTCCATGCATTTCCAAGTCTCTGGGCTGAAAAGCCTGAGGCAAAGCAACTGCAGGGACAGGCCTGAATGGATATCGGGCCTGGTGATTCAAGGGTGGTCTGGTGCCGTCTCATCTAAGGAGAGGCCCAGCAACTGGAGAAGCATCAAGGGGAGGACTCTTCAGGAGAAGGCAATGCGCAAGGCTGGCTTTCCTGAAGGAGCCTGGAGGCTCAGTTGAAGGACACTTCATGGATCTACACTCATACAGTATCGCCGGGCCAGCTGAGAGATACTGGTACCATATGATAGCTCTATAAATTTGTTTATGTCCCTCAGTTACGCTCAAGTCTGTGGCAGAGACTTTACTTAACGCCCTACCGGCTGTTACTCCTAGTGAGAGGAGGTCTATCCAGGGGTTGTGAAAATAAAGCTGTGAAACGGTTAATCTCTGGATTTCTTCTATAAAAGATTTCCCATTTTTGGCATTCCAAAGTACCTGAACTTCCTCCTAAAGCCCCGTACACACGAGCGGACTTTTCAACATCCAAAGTCCGTCAGACCGAGTCCGTCAGACTATCCGATCGTGTGTGGGCTGCAACGGACTTTAGCTTCGCAAAAGTCTGACGGACTTTAGAAATGAAGCATGCTTCAAATTTTACCGACGGACCCGGTCCCCTTCGAAAAATTCGCTCGTGTGTGTGCTACTCCGACGGACTAAAACCGACGCTAGGGCAGCTATTGGCTACTGTCTATGAACTTCCTACGTCGAATCCAGTCGTACGTCATCACGTTCGACTCCGTCGGAGTTTGGTGTGATGGTGTGTGGTCAAGTCCGTTCGGTCGAAAAGTCCGCCAGAACTCCGTCGGAACTCCGTCGGAACTCCTTTGGAGGTCTGTCAGACTTAATCCCTCTCGTGTGTACGGGGCATAACCCTCTACCCTAAATTGAGAGATTCTGTTTCTACTTCAATTAAATAACCCAAAAGAAGATTCAGTGTCAGTTTCTACATTTCTTTGGGCCATCTACCATGGGAAACCCTAGACAGAGACGAGGTCAAGAAGGTAACAGTAAGCCCAATAAAACCAGCAGCTCCTTTGGGGGTCAGTGCTACATATATAATATATATATATATATATATATATATATATATATATATATATATATATATATATATATATATAATATCTACAGCCAAAACCTTTTATAGACTTAGTAGGCGTTAAACCACCTATAATTTGCTTCCTATCCTGTAGACACAACAGTTACAGTTTTACAACTCAAGCTGTATTTTCCTAAAGTGGAACTTCACTCTCCCGATCAGCATTGTTTTTTTTTTTTTTTTAATACTCATGCTGCTAGTATGAGTAAATATATAGGAATGCATATCATACTTACTGTTTTTTTTTTTTTCTCATTTACATCAGTTGCTTCCTGGTTTCTGGCCTAGGAAGATAATGTGAGAAGGAGAGGTCAGCTAAGCACGCTCTCCTGCATACATGCTTTAGCTATGGGTAGATCATTTTCAGGCAGTAAATGCTATGTGTATCATCTGCCCTTACTCGAGATGGCCATGGCCAGAAATGCTAGGGGGTTGTTTTTGTGATTTCTCAACAAATTAAATCTTAGAGACATGGATAGATGAGAGCATTTGCTTTATATTTTAAACGTTAATTAAATGGTGTTTTTAGTTTGTGGTGCACAGATGCAGTGAAGATCAGCTTTAATTATGGTGACAATGGTTTTCAGGGTTAAAACAAAGAGTAAAACTCTCCAACAGGGACAGCAATACGAATTGTTGTGTGAGAAATAGCCCTTGAAGGGAAAGGTTTTGTGTAGCTGCTCTACTCATGAAGGTGTTCCCAAGTTTATTGCTCTCTTTAAAGAGGAAGTAAACCCTGATGAGTTTACTTCCTCTTTCATTCCCTGCAAAGGTAAAGCATAATGGACTACTATGCATCGCATAGTAGTCCATTATGTGTCACTTACCTGACACAGGAGCCAGCAAAGTCACCAATGTCCCCTGTAGTCCGGCGCATCCATCTTCTCGGTGGGTCTCATTGCTCCGCCGCTGTCATTCAGCGAAGCCGCAATGACGTCACTCCCGCGCATGTGCACGGGAGCCGCCACGCGCGGCATATCGTCATTGACGGGTGCCGCGCTCAGTGCGCCTGCGCGCCGCTGTCTACGGCGCATGTGCCGTAAGAAGCGGTGCCTGTCTTTCAGCAAATATCTTCTAAACCGTGTAGGTTTAGGAGATTTTTTTTGGACCTACAGGTAAGCCTTAATCTAGGCTTACCTGTAGGTCAAAGTGTGTTGTAAGGGTTTACAACCACTTTAAACTGTGATAACAGTAGCAGTGAGGAGAGCTGTAAGAAAGATCTAGAAGACTTCAGATCCTCCAAAATCCAATTTATTTGGAATTGTGTAAATAGTTTTACTTACACTTTTCCAGATGAAATGCTAATTCTAACAATGAAAAGTCTTACACACCTTCCCTACAACAGTGCTCACTCACTACTACAGTGGAGTCTATTGAAAAAAAGACAAATGTAAGCTGTAAAAAAGATCTAGAAGATCTAGACGCTTTCAGATCCTCCAAAATTCAATTTATTTGTAATTGTGTAAATAGTTTTACTTACACTTTTCCAGATGAAATGCTAATTCTAACAATCAAAAGTCTTACACACCTTCCCTACAACAGTCCTCACTCACTACTACAGTGGAGTCTAGCGAAAAAAAAGACCAATGTAAGCCTTAGAATTCATTTAAGTTCAGTTAAGGTATTGAAGGCAAAATTGCTATTGCCTTTATCAGCAGCATTTCCACTGGACTATGCAGTTCACTAATTAACAAGCTGCACGGAAAGATAAGACCATGTATGTTAAATTAACTACAGGGAATCTTGTAACTCTTCAAACCCACCACTCATTTCATTTTCCTTTTATTTAGGTTTTCAGTAAGATGTATTTACAAACATCCACGGGTGGACATAAAGCTGAAACAAATAGTTGGTGTATGTTGTACCACCTCTTTTGCTACTATTCTGATACATTGGGTACAGTGGCTAGGTTGGTAAATGATGAGCTTTTTAAGAGAGACAGATTGATTCAGTTAAACATGTCCAAGTGTATGTAACAGATTGCTTAAATCCATTTAGGTTATTTTCTATTTGAAGCTCTTGTAGATTTTTTTATTTTTTTTTATGGATTTTGAGTGTGCACTTGAAATAAGACTATTTGCCTAACACTAGGACGTGAAAAAAAAAATCATTCTATGTATTTTTCATAACCACTGAATAATATGACATACATTATGTACTTAAACGGAAGTTTAATCTGCTTATATTTTTCCTGATTCCTCCCTCCCCTATCATCAACAAGCTAAATAATTTTTTTTTAAATAAAACCTTGTTTTCCCCTATTCCTTAATTTATACACAGTCTGTTATATTGATCTTATCACACTAATGCTAAACTGTATAGCAGATAATACTGTAAACCAATAAAACTGCAAAGTTAAAAAAAAAAAACAGGAAAATATTCTTATAAGGAAAGCTGCTGTCAATCAGACCATATGATGCTAATCCAAAATCTGTTGCACTATCCCAAAGTGCATAGAACCAGCAAAGTGTTTAATATACAAACTCCATACTACAATCAATGATTAGCAAAATTCATATAAACATGCATAATTCATAAATAGAAGGATGACGTTCTTTTGGACGAAACACTTTGGGCAGAGTCTAGCGATGACATCATCATGCTCATGAAGGTGCTCAATGTTGGTCTATGCTATGCCTGTTGCTTCTTTTACAAAGTGAGTAGTTCTCTTGTATTTTAACAAATGTGTTTTAATGACTACACAATGACAGATCCCTTTCTTTTTACCTGGGCCGAACCTACTGGAACATTTTACCATCCTTGCGGTGTTAGCTGGCATTTTGAGGCATTGCCAAACGGGTTGCCAATAGCTGATTGAAGTAGAATCTCTGGTATGAGGCAAGTATATTATTCCTTTGGTCAACTGCACTGTGGTGAAAATTGGAGGCACTGGAAATCTCACATCCCTTTTTTATTTAGAGCACATTTGAGCACTGTGACATTTATTGGCACTTTGCTGGGACTGTTCACACACAAGTTTCATGATTTTTCACATTGGCTGTGGACTATACATGATTTTTTGAATGTATTTTATTTTTTATTTATTTAATTGTTATATTTATGAATTATGCATGTTTATTTGAATGCTGATATTCTTTGTATGTATGAATTTTTTATACAGTATATATTGAACATTTTGCTGGTTCTATGCACTTATATATAGTATAAATTGATTTATTATTTATATGTGTTTTTGTTTTTTAGCACTTTAGTGCGGGATAAGTTTGGGTATTAAAAGACCATATGATGTGCCAGTGATGTACAAAAAATGATCTTAACAGGATAAAGACAACACTAATTAACGACTTGACATCCCCTTTATGACCAGGCCCCTTTTTGCGATATGGCACTGTGACACTTTAACAGACAATTGCACAGTCATGCAATGCTGTACCCACATATATTTTTTCCCCACAAATAGAGCTTTTGTTTGGTGGTATTTGATCACCACTGCGTTTTCTATTGTTTGTGCTACAAAACAAAAATAGGCCGACAATTTAAAAAAAAAACAACAAAAAAACATTTTTTTTACTTTCAGCTATAAAACACATCCAATAAAATAAATTTGAAAAATCAAAAATGTAGGCCAATATGTATTCTGCTACATGTTTTTGGAAAAAAATCCCAATAAGAGTATATTTATTGGTTTATGTGAACGTTATAGCTTTTACAAACTATGGTATATAATTATGGAATTTTTATAATTTTTTTTTATACTAGTAATGGCTGCGATCAGTGACTTATAGTCAGACTGCAGTATTGGGGCAGCCAATATGACACTTTTCAAAGGGTTAACTGTGTGCCTAGACAATGTTTTTACTATATATGTACCATATGTGTTGCTTTTACTAAGGGAAGAGATGTATTTTAGTCCCTACTTTGCAGGAACACAAAATCCATCCCTTCCCCCTTTCAGAATGGAGATCTTCATTCTGAACCTACCCGATGATCAGCGGGTGTCAGTGGACATTGAGTGCCACAGATCGGCTTTTGCTGTGAATAATCACAGGAGAAGTGGCCCGTCAGTGGCGTGCACGCCCCCTGCAGGTGGAAGTGCAGGATCAGACATTTATATGTGATTTGGTGCAGAGCTGCCACCCGGTAGCAATAAAACTGCTTTAGGGTGGTCAGCAAGTGGTTAATCACCATACAGTAATACCTGGGATTGTGAGTAATGCAGTTTACGACCGTTTCACAATACGATCTATTTTAAAAATAAAATCCTGACTCGGGTTGCAAGCGTTATTTCACAAGACAAGCAGGATTCAAGCCTCTGGGTTGTGCAGTACCGCACGTGGCCAGAGGTGCAGGGCACCGATGATGCTCTGAATCACTCGAAGACGCTCTGAGACACTACGAGACACTCCGTTACCGATTGCCTCAGAGTATCTCCAAGTGTCTCTGGTGCTCTCACAACTCTGGCCACATACAGTACTGCATACACCAGCAGTGACTGTGGAACGCATTATCTGAGTTTTCATTTATTCTAATGGGGAAATTCGCTTTGATATACGAGTGCTTTGGATTACAGGCATTCTTCTGGAATGAATTATGCTCATAATCCAAAGTACTACTGTATATGCAAGATCAAAAAAACCTCAGTGCTTATTTCATAACATTATCAACATATTCCAAGGGAACAAATGGCTTAGTGTATAAATCAGTCCAAAAAAAAAGTGTACATGAACTTGTTCCACTTGTCAGAGATACTGTGTCAACTCTTAAACAAGGAAACTCTAGTTCTTCCCTCCATCTTCTTCTGCATAGAAGTAGTTGCTATCAAGCCCTACTTCTCATAAAAAAATCTGAAAGATGACCTATAAACACAGCCCCCATTCCACATTCTAACATCATTTTTCCTTACCGGCTTTGCAAAATTTTAAAAATAAGGTGGAGTGAGGCATTAGATTTAGATCTTCTACAAAAATAGTCATTAGTGGAGGAAAGTAGCTTGGGCTCAGTGCATCTTCAGAAAGTGGAAACCCCTCAAAAGTAGGGGTAACCCAAAACCATATACTGTAGTCTATGTACGGTTGCACCGGAAAGGGCACTGAACAAATGAATTAAGAGTCCGGTAACGATTTATTGGTTTAGAAGATATCCATGGAAAGGACAACATACACCCAATGTGTTTTGGGGGTCTATAGTTTATTATTATTTTTATTATTATAATACAAGATTTATATAGCGCCAACAGTTTGCGCAGAGGAGGAGGTCCTGCTCGTTAAAGCTTACAATCTAGAAATAGATCACTCCATCCTCAAAGCTTAAGTACAATGAAATGGTTTAGGGACTCAGAAGTTGTATAATCATCAGGGTATGATTACTTTGTGAAAAGTCAGATATGACCAGGAGCAGTGACACAATGAAATTCCCATCCCTTTATATACGGTGCTGGAGGCTTTGCTAGTGGAACATGTTATATTTTACAACACATGCCTTGGAGTCTTTGCAACAATCCATTATCTGACAAATCCAACATAGCTACAAGGTAATATAAATAGTTTTTTGAAGACCTAAAACTTGGCGATAGACCATGCTAGTGATGTTAAATTAAGCCAGCTGGTTTAATGAAGAATGAAAACTGTAGTTTATTTCCCCTATCTTTCTTTCCCAGCAGTCTGATCCAAAGTTAGGGTTAGAAATTCAGCTGGCTAAGTAAACTTGTTCAAAGCCCTTCTGCCCTGCAATGAGTTCTATTCCTTTCTAGAACGTTTGAGATATTTTACTCAATGTGGCCTAAAGGAAATCCTTGCTTTCCTTGTTATCCTTATTTTTTTTTAAATTAACATTCAGAAAATGAGTCTGTTAAAAAAAATAATCAGAAATGTTGTCGACCTGATATTAATTGAAAGGAACATGTTTATAACAGAATACCAAAATACCTAAATCTATTTACGTAAAGTCAAAGTTCTCGTGTTTCTAATTATACTACAAAATTTCAATTAAAACATCTACCGTGTAATCAGCAACCAAAGCACAATTCACGGCATGTAGTAATCTGCAGTAAGTTTATGTGGTAAGTCATATTGTGTGCCATAATATTAATGATAAAACTGAAGTAGCGTAGTGTTTTTAACACTTTTAAAAACAAAGCAAATAGAAGTGTCATGGTGGCAACAAAAAAAAACCGCAACTTTCAGACTTATCACATGTTTTATACACACCCTTGTTTTTCTTTTTGACAATCTACACCCATACAGTGGTGTGAAAAAGTGTTTGCCCCCTTCCTCATTTCCTGTTCCTTTGCATGTTTGTCACACTTAAGTGTTTCGGAACATCAAACCAATTTAAACAATAGTCAAGGACAACACAAGTAAACACAAAATGCAATTTGTAAATGAAGGTGTTTATTATTAAAGGTGAAAAAAAATCCAAACCATCATGGCCCTGTGTGAAAAAGTGATTGCCCCCCTTGTTAAAACATACTATAACTGTGGTTGTCCACACCTGAGTTCAATTTCTCTAGCCACACCCAGGCCTGATTATTGCCACACCTGTTCACAATCAAGGCATCACTTAAATAGGAGCTGCTTGACACAGTAAGGTCCACCAGAAGATCCTTAAAAGCTACACATCATGCCTAGACCCAAAGAAATTCAGGAACAATTGAGAAAGAAAGTAATTGAGATCTATCAGTCTGGAAAGGGTTATAAAGCCATTTCCAAAGCTTTGGGAATCCAGCAAACCACAGTGAGAGCCATTATCCACAAATGGCGAAGACATGGAACAGTGGTGAACCTTCCCAGGAGTGGCCGGCCGCCCAAAATTACCCCAAGAGCGCAGCGACGACTCATCCAAGAGGTCACAAAAGACCCCACAACAACGTCCAAGGAACTGCAGGCCTCACTTGCCTCAGTTAAGGTCAGCGTTCATGCCTCCACCATCAGGAAAAGACTGGGCAAAAATGGCCTGCATGGCAGAGTTCCAAGGAGAAAACCACTGCTGAGCAAAAAGAACATCAAAGCTTGTCTCAATTTCTCCACAACACATCTTGATGATCCCCAAGACTTTTGGGACAACATTCTGTGGACCGATGAGACAAAAGTGGAACTCTTTGGAAGGTGTGTGTCCAAGTATATCTGGCGTAGAAGGAACACTGCATTTCATAAAAAGAACATTATACCAACAGTAAAATATGGTGGTGGTAGTGTGATGGTCTGGGGCTGTTTTGCTGCTTCAGGACCTGGAAGACTTGCCGTGATAAAAGGAACTATGAATTCTGCTGTCTACCAAGAGATCCTGAAGGAGAATGTCCTACCATCTGTTTGTGTACTCAAGCTGAAACGAACTTGGGTTCTGCAGCAGGACAATGATCCTAAACACACCAGCAAGTCCACCACCTAATGGCTGAAGAAAAACAAAATGAAGACTCTGGAGTGGCCTAGCCAAAGTCCTGACCTGAATCCTATTGAGATGTTGTGGTATGACCTTAAAAAGGCCGTTCATGCTCAAACTCTCTAATGTAACTGAATTAGGACAATTCTGCAAAGATGAGTGGGCCAAAATTCCTCCAGGACGCTGTAAAAGCCTCATTGCACGTTATCGCAAACGCTTGGTTGCAGTTGTTGCTGCTAAGGGTGGCCCAACCAGTTATTAGGTTTAGGGGGCAATCACTTTTTCACACAGGGCCATGATGGTTTGGATTTTTTTTCACCTTTAATAATAAACACCTTCATTTACAAATTGCATTTTGTGTTTACTTGTGTTGTCCTTGACTATTGTTTAAATTGGTTTGATGTTTCGAAACACTTAAGTGTGACAAACATGCAAAGAAACAGGAAATGAGGAAGGGGGCAAACACTTTTTCACACCACTGTACTTGGATATGAAGCAATAAATAGATATAAAGGCACATTTTGTGGTGCACTGAATAAATGACACATGTCGCATACAGTACATGTCATCCATAAAAAAAGCATAAAAAAAATTAAAAGCAAGTTGTTTTATTGGTTTTCCATTTTCCACACATAAACCAGTTTGCAATGGCACAGACAGAAACAAACATCCATATCCAAGCTGAACCCTTACTCCACGTTTCAGTACAGGACATAAACATGCATTATTACACTGTTACTAATGGCATTTTAATAGTAACACTGGTTGTCTCTGATACATTTTTAAAGAGGTAAAGCTTGGATGCATGACACAGCATGACACAGTTGTCAACATTAACAAGCCTGTCAGTCACCTGTTTTTTATCTATGTTAGGTAACAATGGGCATTCGGATTACAGTGCCTTGCAAAAGTATTCACCCCCTTGGCTTTTTACCTATTTTGTTACATTACAGCCTTTAGTTCAATGTTTTTTTTTTATTTTTTTTATTATATTTGATGGAACAGAACACATTAGGTTAAAATAGTGAAGTAAAAGTAGAAAAAATATATACATAAAACTATTTTTTAGAAATCAAAAAACTGATAATTGGCATGTACGTATGTATTCACCCCCTTTGTTATGAAGCCCATAAAAAGCTCTGGTGCAACCAATTACCTTCAGAAGTCACATCATTAGTGAAATGGTGTCCACTTGTGTGCAACCTAAGTGTCACACGATCTGTCATTATATTTACACACCTTTTGGAAAGGCCCCAGAGGCTGCAACACCTAAACGAGAGGCACCGCTAAGCAAACACTGCCATAAAGACCAAGGAACTCTCCAAACAAGTAAGGAACAATGTTATAGAGAAGTTCCAGGCAGGATTAGGTTATAAAAAAATATCCAAATCTTTGATGATCCCTAGGAGCACCATCAAATCTATCATAACCAAACGGAAAGAACATGGCACAACAGACAAGAGACGGCCGCACACAAAAACTCACAGACCAGGCAAGGAGGGCATTAATTAGAGAGACAGCACAGAGACCTAAGGTAACGCTGGAGGGGCTTCAGAGTTCCACAGCAGAGACTGGAGTATCTGTACATAGGACAACAATAGGCTGTAGGCTCCATAGAGTTGGGCTTTATGGCAGAGTGGTCAGAAGAAAGACGTTAATTTCAGCAAAAAACAAAATGGCACGCTTTGAGTTTGCAAAAAGGCATATGGGAGACTCCCAAAATGTATGGAGGAAGGTGCTCTGGTCTGATGAGACTAAAATTTAACTTTTTAGCCAGCAAAGAAAATGCTATGTCTGGCGCAAACTCAACATATCACATCACCCAAAGAACACCATCCCCACAGTGAAACATGGTGGTGGCAGCATCATGATGTGGGGATGCAGTCGGGACTGGGAATCTGGTCAGAGTTGAGGGAAAGATGGATGGTGCTAAATACAGGGATATTCTTGAACAAAACCTGTACTACTCTGTGTGTGATTTGAGGCTAGGACGGAGGTTCACCTTCCAGCAGGACAATGACCCCAAACACACTGCTAATTCAACACTTGAGTGGTTTATGGTGAAACATGTAAATGTGTTGGAATGGCCTAGACAAAGCCCAGACCTCAATCCAATAAAAAATATGTGGTCAGACTTAAAGATTGCTGTTCTTAAGCGCAAACCATCCAACTTGAAGGAGGTGGAGCAGTTTTGCAAGGAGGAAAATCCACTGCTTGGGAATCTTTGTTGAAATTTTAGAGAACCTTAAAAATGTGAGCTAGTGACAGAATAAACACAGCAGTATTTTTAGCTGTGCTTTAGTCATAAATGATATCAGAAATTATTAAAAATTTAGCAAAGTTTATTTATACATCCTTTTTTTTTTTTTATGTATCGAGAAAGAAGGAGGTTAGGCAGATTGTCATTATATTGCATCATACACAACGTTATTTGAGGATAAGTAATGATGAGATGTATATTGTCCTGACATGTTTCGCCTAATAGTGCTTTCTCAGGGGATAAATTCAGACAATCATCACTATAGAAAATGAAAAAATAAATATAATACAATAACAGAGAAAAAAATAATGTACATAGTATAGTAATAGCTTTTGAAGCTTTGCTTTCCTTCTTAATAAAATGCACTTAAAGGAGAAGTACAACCAAAGCTCATGTGGCTGAACTTCTCCTGTGGATTGAACTGCAACTGCAATCCTGTGACCCATTTTCAGCAGACAGCAGGCTAAAGTTCACTGTCTGCTGACATCACAGAGCCAGTCCAGGCTCGGGCAAGATTCCAGCACTGGATCGGGATTCGCCCACTTGCCTGGACCGGCACCCGGCTTAGCCTCTCAGCTTGGGGAGTCAGTCACCAGCTCTCTGCTCAGGGAGCTCTGAGAACCAAGCAATCTGTGGTGTTAAATCACTCAGTTCTCAGTGTTAGAGCCAGAGGGGGATAGATGCAGAATCTGACCCTTGCTGCATCCAACTAGGCAAGTATACATCTTTCAAAACTCCAAACCCCATACTTCTCTTTTAAACTGCAAGTTTAGACTGACACGTCTCATTAAAACGCATCTACCACATTGAGTCTAATCACCCCAGATCATATATATACATCATATCAGTTCAAGCTTGGCATTCCAAGGCATGTCTCAACTGTAAAATATAGAAAGAACCTAATATATGAGAGGTGTGTATGTTGTGGTTCAATTACTCTGTAAATGACCTTCAAAGTTTTGCACATGTACAATAAGTTTTTTTTTTCTCTTTGTATTAACAATGACAAATACCAAATTTGTATTTCTCTTTGAAATTTTGAATAAAAATATTGGAAACATATATGAGAGGTGTACAGTGGTGTGAAAAAGTGTTTGCCCCCTTCCTCATTTCCTGTTCCTTTGCATGTTTGTCACACTTAAGTGTTTCGAAACATCAAACCAATTTAAACAATAGTCAAGGACAACACAAGTAAACACAAAATGCAATTTGTAAATGAAGGTGTTTATTATTAAAGGTGAAAAAAAATCCAAACCATCATGGCCCTGTGTGAAAAAGTGATTGCCCCCCTAAACCTAATAACTGGTTGGGCCACCCTTAACAGCAACAACTGCAACCAAGCGTTTGCGATAACGTGCAATGAGGCTTTTACAGCATCCTGGAGGAATTTTGGCCCACTCATCTTTGCAGAATCGTCCTAATTCAGTAACATTAGAGGGTTTTCGAGCATGAACGGCATTTTTAAGGTCATACCACAACATCTCAATAGGATTCAGGTCAGGACTTTGGCTAGGCCACTCCAAAGTCTTCATTTTGTTTTTCTTCAGTCATTCGGTGTTGTCCTTGACTATTGTTTAAATTGGTTTGATGTTCCGAAACACTTAAGTGTGACAAACATGCAAAGAAACAGGAAATGAGGAAGGGGGCAAACACTTTTTCACACCACTGTATATAAATAAGTACATTATTTATATACAGTTGGTAAAAAAAACTTTGCATCATGGTTGTACCAATATTCAAACCTCTCCAATTTAGCCGACTCCTCATAGCAAACATTTCCCCTCGATTGGAGTAAAGCAGTTGTAATCCTTATTTTGCATCAGCTTTTTTGTTGTGTCCAATAATTTGTAAAATATTAGAAGAATTGGATACTGGTTATATGAAAATCAGGTACCCAACTCCAATCCAACTGTATTGTATTTGAACTGTCTCCTTTAATGGCTTGCTGACCAACGAATGCCAATGTACGTCGGCAGAATGGCTCTGGTAGGCAAAAGGGCGTAGAGGTACATTCCCTTTAAGAAGTGGTGTCGCAGGCGCGTGACCTTGACCGCAGATCCCACAGACTTCAACGGGTGCCTGCGATCATTTCACGAAGAGGAAGAATGGGGAGACGCTTTTGTAAACAAAGCATTTCCCCATTCTGTCTAGTGACAGGACAGGGATCACTGCTCTCTGTCATGAAGAGCAGTGATCACTGTCCTATGCGTTGAAGTCCAGCCCCCTAACAGTTAGAATCACTCCCTAGGACACACTTAACCCCTTCACCGCCCCTAGTGGTTAACCCTTTCACTGCCAGTGTCATTTACACAGTAATCAACGCATTTTTTATAGCATCGAACTCTCTATAAATGACTGGTCCCAAAATAGTGTCAAAAATGTCTGATGTGTCTGCCATAATGTTTCAGCCCCGATAAAAAAATCACAGATCGCTGCCATTACTAATAAAATAAAAATAAAAATGCCATAAAACTATCCCCTTTTTTGTAGACGCTATACATTTTGCACAAACCAATCAATATACGCTGCTTGTGATTTATTTTTACTAAAAATATGTAGAAGAATACATATTGGCCTAAACTGAGGGAAAAAAATTATATATATTTTTGGGGGATATTTATTATAGCAAAAAGTAAAAGATATTGCGTTTTTTTTTTCAAAATTGTTGCTCTTTCTTTCTTTATAGCGCAAAAAATAAAAAACCACAGAGATGATCAAATACCACCAAAAGAAAGCTCTATTTGTGGGGAAAAAAGGACGTCAATTTTGTTTGGGCACAATGTTGCACGCCCACGCAATTGCCAGTTAAAGGGGGGTAAAATCCTCCAGGGCTGAAGTGGTTAAACTGCAAACTGTTGATGCTAAATAAATACTATAATAATAATGATAATAATAGCTATGGCAGTGGACAACCTTGTCTAGTGCCTTGTTGTAACCCAGAGGTCTCTGGTAGGATGTAATAGTTCTCAATTGTCTTTTGCACTAGTATATTAAATGTATTTTTTAAACCTCTGAAACATTGGGTTCTTCCTCCTCATGCCTCTTTTCACCAGGGTCTGGCTCTGATTTTCTTGTCAGTAATCAAATGTGGGTATCGAATCCTGCTTTCATTTATGAATGCCAGCTTCTATAGGATAAAGGAATGCCCACTTTACCTGATATTTGTGCTAAATGTAGCTTTATTGCAAAAACATTCTTGTTATGTGGTGTGCTTACTAAAATACTGTATTGTTGGTTAGAAAATCGTGGTGTACAGACCTTTATTGGTAATTACAGGAGTGCCCCACTCCCCTTATTATCTGTAGGTACTTACATACTTAGGAACACTTAATATTTCAAAACCAAAAATAGAAAAAATCTCCACACTCAGGTTAATCCTACAAGAAAGCAGCCAGCACTATAGGTTCATT
The DNA here is from genome assembly GCF_037356315.1 of Lithobates pipiens. NCBI lineage: Eukaryota > Metazoa > Chordata > Amphibia > Anura > Ranidae > Lithobates > Lithobates pipiens. The sequence continues at coordinate 221,169,371 of NW_027507785.1, read as the reverse complement.
ATACAAAACCCACCAACTGTGTATAAAGAACAAGTGCAGGGCTATGAGGTTATTGTCAGAATAAAGACATGAATTATTTAAAACTAAGTGGAAACATTTTAAAATAATCCTTATATCAAAATATTCAATGTGTTCACATATTACCTTTATAGAGATCTAATAAAGTGAATAGTGTTAAATCAAAATCTTCAAAAGACTCCAAATAAAAATGTTCAGGTGTTTGACGTGAATCTGTTCTCCCTGGCCAAGAAAGACACACATTAAAGTGGTTATTGAGCCACTTCTATAAAAAGTTCTCATCCCCCCTGTATTAGAACAATAAGTTCCCCTGTGCCTGTGTTATATCATAAATATGCTTATCTGCACTGATAACACACCATCTTGCTGAGATCGGGTGCCTCCTCTCTCGTCTGCATGGCTGACAGTTCCAGTGGGTGGGGCTGAGTCTTGCCACTGACATCAGCCTGGGAGGAGAGGAGAGACATAACCGAGGAGTCATATGATTGCAGGAAGACACTGTGTTATCAGTACAGATAAGCATATTTATGATATAATACAGACACAGGGGACTGTAATGTTCTAATACAGAGGGAATGGGAGCTTTTAATGTTAAGTATGAGAGCAGCAGGAACGAGGGGGAGGGGTGGAAGCTGACACCAGCAGACAATCAGAGAGGGGAAGGGGGAGAGGATGAAGGAAAGGAAACGGGAGACACAGAGCTGCTGTCACGTACCTAGTGGTGAGCCCGGAATGCAGGAGGAGATCTCTCTTGCATCCCCGACTCACGGCCCCTGATGGTGGTGACAGGAGGCATGGGAGTCAAAGGTAGCACGAGTGCCTGGCAGGATCAACAGCTGGAGAATGGATCAGGCTGACTTCAGGAACAGTAGCTGGACAGGTAGGCCCCAGTGGCAGCGGACAGGAACCAGTAGACAGCAGGAGACCAACAGGAACAGGTGGATCACTCAGGGGCAGGCACGCAGAAGAGTTGGGCAAGCCGGGTCAAACCAGACAGTCAGTACAGTAACAGATGCAGCAGGCAGAGGCAGGAACGTGGAACATGCCGGGTCGGTAACGGATGAGCACGGATGGACCAGAGGATGAGACAGGTGCAGAGTCGTAGACAAGCCGGAGGTCAGAGGCAGGCAGAAGGTAGGGAAGGGCACAGGTCAGGCCGGGTCAATACACAAACAGATCAGATTCAGGTAATAGTCTCAGGAACGCTGTAGATCAAGCAGCAAGATCTGAAGGGAGAACTGTGTTTAAATAGCCCTCCTGGCGCCAGTAACCGTGCGCGCACGCGAACGTGCGCACCCGCGCGACCGTGAGCGCGTGCACCAGGCACCCGCATGCACGCACAGACAGGTGACGGACCACTGTCCCCAGCCAGTCTTTCCTGACAGCTGCGGCTGACAGTGGCACGTATGCTGGCAATGGTGTCAGGAGCAGCCCTGATTTATCGTGGTCAAAGTACAGAGGAAGGGCATAACTAGGCAGGTACAGACAGGTATTATATGTCATACAGGGGGCCAAATGACACAGCACAAGTACTGTACTAACACGCTTTAAAGGGAACAGGATCTTTTTTTTTTTTTCTGGGTTAACAAACTCTTGAACTGCTTACCAAATTCTAATTATATTCAAAAATGGCCATTCAGTGCTTAAGATGTTAAAAGCTTCCATTGATTGAGCATGCGGATGATAGGTCTGTGTCCGCTCACTTATGCAGAGTGGACACAGACATAACCAGTGGTTCTCTATGGGGCAGTCGGATATAAACAGACCCCCTGTTGTTTACATCTGACTGTCATCTGATCTGATCCAACAAACATAGTTAGTTAGGTTGAAAAAAGACAGTTTTTATTGGATCGGATGCAGACGGGTATAAACAGACACATGTCTGTTAACATCTGCCTCTTCATAGAGAACAATGAAATGTATGTGGATATGAGTGTGTTTGTGTGCGTGTAAATGGGGGGGGGGGCAGACTTATTCATGTGGAGGTGTGTGTGTGTGTGCCCCCCCCCCCTCCCATCCACCCAATGATTTTTCTTTTTTAATCCCCTCTGCCCCCCTTGCATTATGGCATTTTAGAGTAGGCTGCACAGTCTAAAATTCTGAGCCTATTTTTTTGTCCTAATCCTGGCCTTGTAGGGGTATAAATGAGTACACTGATTCCCCAGCACAGGAGGACTATACAAAATGGCATTGAGTTTTACATTTGGATTCATGCAGGTTATTTGTTTTATTTGCTGTTTAATGTGCTGCCAGCAAGAAAATTGCCAATGGGTTATAACACGAAAAAGACATTACTTGTTGTTTTGTAGAATCCCTTTGTCAAGTGATATTCCAGGATACGAGTACTTTTAGGTTTAGCTTTAACTAAAATTGCAGATTATGCACAATAACTATTTCCCAGCTAGATTTTGGGCAGTGAAGAAAGCATCCCAGTATAAGAACCAATACCATCATACAGTTGTCAAAACCAGATTAAGAGTCCAGCATCAGCTCTTGCTTGTACCTAACCCAGTGTACATCAGCCCTAACATGATACCAGCACAGTTCTACTTAAGTAGTAACTGTATGATATAGGGTGTGTAATGGGCAAAAACAAATATACAACAGAACTCGGCCCATGTTGCCAAGTAAGTTTTATTGGGTTCCAATCCCACAGGTATAGAAAAAAAATGTTTTCAACAAATAAAGCTTTACTCATTGCCTATATAGCAGATGTAGACGTGACCTTAAAGAGGTGGAGATCTACCTGAATCATATGGGAGAAATCAAAGCTCACCAGGCAGTGTTGCCTCCTCACATTTGATTTAAACATCTAATTGCCATACTACCGTGTTGCAATCGTGTGCATTGCATGACAATCATGGGTTTAAATCAGCTGGTGTGGAGGCAACATATCGCCTCCTCACCACCTGTCATACACACTCAGATCACTTTTCAGAGGAGCAGCAATACCTGCTGCACTTGTGAATTAGCCCTTAGTTGCATTCAGCAATAACGCCCTTAGAGTTAGTTCACACGTAAAGATGATGGGTGGTAAAAGCCTGCAGGTGAGTCAGTTTTACCATCCCCAATCTCTACCCCCTTTAGCTGCTAAGACAGCAGCCAAAGATGTTGTCATATATCAGATAAGACCAGAACTGTGTGGACTGCAACAGAGGAAACCCAAACGTGTATAAGTGAAATATAATGATTTATTAAGGAAAGTGAATAATATAAGTACAACCACACAGTGCAATAAATCAACCAACAGAGACCCCCAAATAACAACAGACAGATATGTACAATAAATGGAAAATACCAGGATCATAAACGATAAGCGGGACAGGGTCATGCACAGAGGATCAGTAGATAAACAAGGGCAGTCCAGAATCAGAGACACAAGCCAGGCCAAGGTCATACATGGGGAGATCAGCAGATGGGGTAAAGAACACAGGACAGGGAGAGGATAGATGGATAAGACTGCAGGGCAGGGATGATGGTAACAGGTGGGACAGGATAGGGACCAGGACAGGGAAACAGGATCAGAAACACGGGTCACAGGTTCAGGGCACAGGAACAGGTACAGGTACAGATACAAAATCAGGCTCAGGATCACAAGCAGCAGGTCAGGGCACAAGGACAATACCAAGGCAAGCATGTGAATGCTTGCCAGCTATTTATAGGCCTGTGATTGGCCTCAAGTGACACCTGATTGCAGGAGGTGCTGTCTGCTCCACACTGCCAGGATCCATCTGCTGGTGGACGCCAGTACTGCAGCCCAAAGATGACATAACATCAGCAGGTAAATGTTCTCCTGACAGTTCGAAACTGCAAGGAGACACCTGCTGGTGGACCTCAGTACTGCACGCCAAAAGACAGATATTATCAGCGGATGGAACATTTCCTGACAGTAGCTCCCCTCAAAGGAGCGGCCTCCGGAAGCTCCAACTGGCTGCTGCTGGGACAAGTCCATGGCATCAAGCTGGGCAGCAGGCGGAGCCACATTAAGCTGGATATGAAGACAGTCTAAAATATTAAACCAGGCGATGGACATCTCAAGCTGGACAGCAGGTGAAGACATAACAGGCTTAGCAGCAGGCACATCGAACTGGGCGGCAGGCTTCGGGTCGTTGGGTTGGGCGGCAGGCTCCAGGTCATGGGCAGGGTCCAGGTTGTCGGACTGGGCAGTAGTCACCTTGAACTGAGCAACAGGCACATCAGGCTGGGCAGCCGGCACAGGCACATCAAGAAGGACAGCGGGTACATCAAGCTGGGCAGAGGGCACCGCAAGCTGGGCAGCAGGCACAGGCGCTTCAAGCTGGACAGCGGGCACGGGCACTTCAAGCTGGACAGTGGGCACGGGCACTTCAAGCTGGACAGCGGGCACTTCTGGCCTGGCAGCGGGCACAGGCACTTCAAGCTGGACAGCGGGCACAGGCATTTCAAGCTGGACAGCGGGCACAGGAGCTTCAAGCTGAGCAGCGGGCACTTCAGGCTGGACACTGGCACCTCAGGCTGGGCAGCATACAGGAACACCTCAGGCTGGGCAGCAGACAGAAGCACATCGTACCGGGAAGCTGGCACGTCAGACTGGAAGGCAGGCAGCGGCACGTCAGGCTGGAAGGCAGGGACGTCACACTGGACAGCAGGCACTGGGACATCATGCTGGAAGGCTGGCAGCGGCACGTCATGCTGGAAGGCTGGCAGTGGCACGTCAGGCTGGAAGGCATCGGACTGGAAGGCATCAGACTGGAAGGCATCAGACTGGAAGGCCGGAACATCAGACTGGAAGGCATCAGACTGGAAGGCCGGGACATCAGACTGGAAGGCATCAGACTGGAAGGCCGGGACATCAGACTGGAAGGCATCAGACTGGAAGGCCAGGACATCAGACTGGAAAGCATCAGACTGGAAGGCTGGGAAATCACACTGGAAGGCATCAGACTGGAAGGCCGGGACATCAGACTGCAAGGCCGGCACCAGGACATCAGACTGGAAGGCCGGATCATCAGACTGGAGCACAGGAACTTCAGGCGGAGACACTGGCTGGATAGCAGGCAGATGTTTGGCAGATGGGTGATCAGGTTCAGCTGGCATGCAGGCAGACTGGAGCAGGTTGGTTGGTGTGGAGGCAGGTTGCGTTACTGGCAGGATCAAATGGGTAGGAAAGAACTTCCGTCTCTTTTTAGATTTAGCTACTGAAGTCCTGTAGGTAGCTGCAGATCTATAGGTAGGGGATGAAGCAGACTGGAGAGAAGGGTTGGAATATGGCAGGGAAGAGGTAACAGTGGCTGGGGGAAGTTCTTGAGGGATATTAGGCCACGGGAAAGAGGCAGTTGGATTAAAGGCAGGGTATGTGTAGCAGGAAGAAACAGGGTATTGATATTTGGTGGGAAATACAGTATATTGGGCTGAAACAGAGGTTGCCATGGGTGATGAAGGAAGAGACTCTTGGGCAGACAGGGTGTTTGGTAGCAGAGATGGTTTGTTGTGGGCTGGCTGTGGCTGATTGCAAAATACCAGACCATGATAAAAGTAGTGGTTGTACAAACTGCGGGTTACATACTGCCTGTCTGACAAGGGATTGTATGGAATCAACACATTCCATTATCATCTGTTGGGAACAGGCTGTGTAATGCTCAAAAAAGTAAGGGGAATCATCTTCCAGAAGCCATACCAGTGATGTGACTTGATTAATACTGAAAGGGGGAGAAAAATCATCATGGCCCCCCGGGATGCAGGGCAGGGCCAGCTCTGTGCAGATTTGAATTAACGGCTGAACATCCCCAAACGGCATACAGCCCTGATCAACCCAGGAGTGAGCTAAACGAATGGTTTCCAACAGCTGATCACTGGTCCACTCTTTCAGTGTCTGGCGGAGATAGTCACTACTCTCAGACGCCAGCAGATCATAATAACGAATCACATCTTAATTCATTTCAGTAAGCAACCTGGACCAAGATGGTTCCTCTGTGTAGCCCTATGTATCAGATAAGACCAGAACTGTGTGCACTGCAACAGAGGAAACCCAAACATGTATAAGTGAAACATAATGATTTATTAAGGAAAGTGAATAATATAAGTACGACCACACAATGCAATAAATCAACCAACAGAGACCCCCAAATAACAACAGACAGATATGTACAATAAATGGGAAATACCAGGATCATAAACGATAGGCAGGACAGGATCATGCACAGAGGATCAGTAGATAAACAAGGGCAGTCCAGAATCAGAGACACAAGCCAGGCAAAGGTCATACATGGGGAGATCAGCAGATGGGGTAAGGAACACAGGATAGGGAGAGGATGGATGGATAAGACTGCAGGGCAGGGATGATGGTAACAGGTGGGACAGGGTAGGGACCAGGACAGGGAAACAGGATCAGAAACACGGGTCACAGATTCAGGTTACAGGTACAGGTACAGAATCAGGCTCAGGCTCAGGCTCAGGCTCAGGCTCAGGCTCAGGCTCAGGAACACAATCAGCAGGTCAGGACACAAGGACAATACCAAGGCAAGCATGTGAATGCTTGACAGCTATTTATAGGCCTGTGATTGGCCTCAAGTGACACCTGATTGCAGGAGGTGCTGTCTGCTCAAAACTGCCAGGATCCATCCGCTGGTGGACGCCAGTACTGCAGCCCAAAGATGACATAACATCAGCAGGGAAAAGCTCTCCTGACGGTTCGAAACTGCCAGGAGACACCTGCTGGTGGACCTCAGTACTGCATGCCAAAAGACAGATATTATCAGCGGATGGAACATTTCCTGACAGATGTACACATGCTGCAGCAGGAATTAAGCCCCCTTTTGCTTTTGGTGGGTGCTACTGCTTGCCAATCGCCACTTATTCAAGTAAATGGGGCCACTCTGCAAGTGCCCCGCAACTGTATGCTAGGAGAGGGTGCAATTGGGGTAATAAAAACACAAATCTTAACTATGGGGTTTTACCACCCACACAAACTGAAAATGTAAATAAACCTTTCCTGTTTTGAACCCCCTATAAGGTTGCTTTCACACTGATGTGCTGCAGTTTACTTGCAACCCGGGTGCATTTGCAAATTTCCTGGCTTAGCTGTGATTTGCCATAGACTTCTATTATATCCTGCAGGCGTGGTGCACTTTCTGAAAGTGCACCAAAACTCCTGCATTCAGAAATTTCAGAAAACTCACAGTATATAATAGAAATCTATGGCTAAGGGCAGGAAAGCTGCAGGTGCACTGTACCCGAGGTGTGTATAAACCGCAGCAGTGTGAAAGCAGCCCTATACTATTATGCCCAGCATATTGCTTCACAACGGCCTGAAGATCTCTTCTTTATTGATGCTGATACCACTGTGGGGACTGCTAGCAGGGATAAGAGGTGGAGTGCAGTTAGTATCACTCTGCATGGGACCGCATAGCAAGCCAGCACTACAGAGGAGGCAACCTACTGGATTGAGTGAAAAAATACTGGTGGTGTCTACTAGGCTTAAGGGCTTAGAATGCATTTTTTTAAATTTCGAACAGGGTGGGTGCAGATTCAAAGCTGCCATGGACTAGGTAAGTGAGTTATAACCACAATGGGATGGCATGTGGAGAAACTATATTAGAAAATACTTGTATTTATTATGAAAAGTGAAATTCTGACCTGGAAGGATAAAGTTAACCTTTAATGTTACCCACATTCCAGGCTTTACTCAAGAATATGTATTTCTTTTTCTGCCATGGGATGATTGATTTCTTAGACTGGATGGACACACCCTCTCTGGAGCTAAGCCCCACCCCAAAGTTTAAACGTATAATGCCGGAACCTGTGTGACATAAAATGCAGTGTTCAAGTAAGGCTGAAAAATATATTATTGGTGGCAGCCTGACATAAGGAGAAATTCATAATGATTTGAGAATGGGAGGTGATATGTATTTTGGTCCCCAATCTGACCGTGATATCTGGCAGAACTGTGTAATCGGCAGGAATGACTGTAAAACATACTTATTTGGCTAGTGCAACAAACACGTTTTTAACAGTTCTTTAATTGTGCTTCTTGTCTGGAGTCCAGGTTTAAACATCTATCTGTTTTGAATTGATTGCTGTTTGGTTTGTATGCACAAAATGTAACATCTCAGGCCGCGTACACACGCGGGGACTGTTCGCCCAACTTTGTCCGCTGAACAGTGTTTCTGCAAACAGTCCGCTCGTGTGTGGGCTTTCAGCGGACAGTTTCAGCGAACAGTCCGCTGAACAAGGTTTTTCGGAAATTCCGAAAAACTGTCCGCTGAAACCTTGTTTCAGCGAACAGTCCCCTCGTGTGTAGGCTTGTTCGTCAAACTAAGTTCCGCGCATGCTCAGAAAGGATTTACACGCCGAAAGTTATAATGCAGTGTATAGGACGTCGTATTTTTCGTCCCGTCGTACGTGCCGTTCACGTCATCGCGCACGGTTTCAGCAAACTGTTCGTCCGTCGTGTGTGGCCATGTCCGTCCATGCTAATTTTGAGCGGACTGTTTGCCGAAACTGTTTGACGGACAAAGTTGGGCGAACAGTCCCCGCGTGTGTACGCGGCCTCATAGTTTTCAGTGAATCAAAACGTATAAATCATATGAAAACATTTTGTGAAAGCGGAAAATCAGCCTAACAATGTTATGGTATATTTAGAGTATATTTAGAGCACAATTAAACTGGAAGTTTACCATGTTCTGCATATTAATTAAGCATAACAATGAAAACGATAAACTGGCACAACTGACCGTTAAGTGTTTTTTTACAAAAGGTAGTTCAAAAGATACTTACTGAATGTGTAGACAATGCCTTGAAGTTTCTAAAGAATACACTTTGTGAGAAATGACAGCACTCTGATACAGTCAGTATTTTCACACAAGGAACAAATGCAATAACCAGACATAAAAAAAAATCTGTTAAAAAATAGAGTTGCTAAGCCAGCTCATCCATAATTGATGAACAGAGGGTGGTATATTAAGTTATACTATGTGTTAATGGGATTCTCCAGTTAAAGAAAAATCTCAGCTGTTTTAGGTTTAACTCTTCTCTGCTGTTGCCCAGTCAACAGCAAAATATTCATATTCAACTTACATTGCTTGTGAGCTTAAGTGTGCCCCATCCCATTTAGACCCCTTTTACACTGAAAGTACTGGCTGTTAACGCTAAAGCGCCGCTTGTTTTAGTGCTGTTTAAGTAGCACTTTCGCACCACTTTTCATCCACTAGCGGGGATCTTTTAACTCCCGTTTTACGGCACTTTCAAACCACTTTTCAGGTGCTTTGAAAGCACTGCCCATTCATTCCAATGGACTGGGCATTTTGGGAGTGCTAAATACAGAGATCCCAATCTGCCCCAAAGATGCTGCTTGCAGGACTTTTCATAACATCCCGTAAGTGCACCACCCGGGTGTGAAAAGTCACACTGGAATAAAATGAATGGGAGGCGGTTTTCAGGCACTTAGCAGAGGCTATTTCCAGTGCTAAAGCAGCTGAAAACTGTCCCAGTGTGAAAGGGGATTGCTGCCCCTTAGTACCATCTTTACCTGGCAGGACACTGCAGGAGCATGCAGGGTATTGTTTAGAGGTAGGTACTTTAATAAGAGAAATAAAGTGTCCAATTGTTTCTTCAAAATAAGATCTGCATGACATGTCTCTGCACAAGAAAATGTAAAAAAAATCTGTAGCTGTGATTTTAGGTAAAATGATCAGCTATTGAGTGTCTGGTGGAGGAGTGCCAGTAAAAATTGAAGAGGTTGCAGCCATGTATAATTGCACCTGCAATCAATTAGGGTGATGTCACAGCATTAGCTTGTGTCACCAGTATTGTGTTTGCTGAGGCAGCTGGGCACTCTGGTTCTGCAAACTGGCAAAATAAGCACCATCCCCCACATTAAAGGCCTACAGAGCAATGCCTATAAATCCAGGGTCATAGTAGGCATATTGAAGCTACACACCACAAGCAAAAACTACTCTTGAAATACTACTACAGATTTGTATAGAAAATAATAAAGTAACCACTGACTACCCCATCAGAAATTAATTAAAAAATGGAACAAAATAGACATTAGTCTTGTCCCCTCAATAAACATTTAATTTACAAACTCAAATTAATACCATATTGTAAGTATACTTATATATTTATGAAAGGCAAATCCACTTTGCACTGCAAGTGCACTTGAAAGTGCACTAAAAGTGCAGTTGCTCTAAATCTAAGGGGAAGATCTGAAGTGAGGGGAAGCTCTGCTGATTTTATCATCCAATCATGTGCAAGCTAAATGCTGTTTTTTATTTTCCTTGCACATCCCCCTTGGATCTACAGCGACTGCATTCCAAATGCTCTTTCAGTGCACTTTCAAGTGTACTTGGAGTGCAAAGTGGATTTTCCTTCAGTAAATAACTCCCAATATCTTTTACTTTTTGCTATAATATATATCCCAAATTAAACAAAAAAATGTTTAGGCCGATATGTATTCTACATATTTTTGGTAAAAACAATCACGTATATTGATTGGTTTGTGCAAAAGTTATAGCATCTATAAAATAGGGGATAGATCTATGACATTTTTATTATTGTTTTTTTTTTTTTACTAGCAATGGCAGTGATCAGCGATTTTTATCGGGACTGCAATATTGCAATTGACACATCGAACACTTTTGACACATTTTTGGGACCAGTGACCAGGGGGGGATACAGCAATCAGTGCTATAAAAATGCACCGATTATTGTATAAATGTCACTGGCAGGGAAAGGGTTAACACTAGGGGGTGATCAAGGGTTTAACTGTGTTCCCTATGTGTTTTTCTTACTGTAGGGGGGATGGGACTGTCTAGGAGGAGAGAGATCGGTGTTCATACATAGTATGAACACACGATCTGTCTCATCTCCCCTGAGAGAACCACAGATCCCGGTTCTCGCTCTGTCATGAGCGATCGCGGGGGCCTGGCGGTTATTGTGCCTGCCGGGCACTCCCATAATCTCCGGCAGCGTGCCACCTAGTGGTCAAAAGGCGACACAACGTATGGTAATGTCGTTTTACCCTAGGGGAGCCAACCCGCCATAGTATAACTGTGGCGGCTGGTCGGGAAGGGGTTAAAGTACACATATAGGCAACATTTTTGGGTTTTTTTTTTTCATTTTTGATAGCACAAAGAAAGGTTATAAACCTTATGGATTTTTTTTTTCTGCCATCTGTGTCCCATTGTTGAGATTTCCTTTTACTTCCTGCTCCAGAGCCAAACAAGAAGTCAGAGTAAATCCCTGCAAATTAAAAGTATTCTGTGGGGACCCCCAGGTCACCAGAACTAGTGTGCCCTTTGGGAAATTTCCCCTCTATTACTTTTCTGGGGAGACCCCAAAATGTGTTTTTTTTTTTCCTATTAGTTTCTGTTTTAATGATAATGGTAAATAGGACAAATAGAGAGGGTGAATCTCCTTAACGGGGGCACAGACAGCAATAAAAACAAACAAGCGTTTGCCTTTAGTTTTACTTTAAATAACAATTTAATACAATCAGAATTCGCACCTAGAGTATTCAGAGGTAGAACAGGGGGTATAGATATACCTTCTCTACACCTCTTCTTCTACTATCCATAAATGAAGGTACCTGTTGGTTTTGGTGAAACACATGTAGGGGCTTGGATCCCATTGACAACACACTATTGGGAGTATGGCAGTTGTGAGTTAGCATACATGAATGTGAAATACCTTGTATTGTCTTTTGAATGTACACATTGTATTCTCTGATTGGACAAGGTGGAGATAATGAGGGTACTGCCTCTCCTCTACATCTAGACCCAGACCCCCCCCCCCCCCCCCCCCACACACACACACACACACACACACTTTCTCACCTGTGTCTGATAAAGAAGCTATACATACAATAAAAAGAGAGATCAATATACCTGTTTATTAACTAGCTTAATGTCATTAGACCAAAATCATATATTTAAATTGTAGCCCTGAATTTCATTTGTCTTGAACCCTAACCCATACAGGCATGGTTGTGTCATGACTGTGGCTTGAACTGTTACAGCTCCAACCCCTAATGACACCGTGGTTTTCAATGTCAGAGTTCACCAGCAGAGGTGCTACAAGACAGCTACTGTATATAATGGAGGAGAGAGGTGAACGGTCTTTATATCTTAATCCTATGACTTTTATTTCTGCTTTCTTTAACTGTGTATATCTAAAGTCTGGCCTACTGTATATGACATTAGTTTTCAAATAAAATATATGGAGATGTAAACTAGACCATTCAATTTATTTCTGTAGATCTAAATTGTCATTTAGTTCACAAACTGCTTATTCTAATTGCCTTTAAACTGACTGATTCAATGTCAATTATCACTTCCAGTAACAGTTGTGGTAAGGAATTCTTTGTGATATCAATCCTGTGGGATAAATTATTGAATTCTCTGAAGTTGCTAAACAGTTGTTACTTCAATATTTTTATAAATGAACACAAAGGTGAAGACACAACTTAGAGATTTCTATCACAAGTGTTACTGGAGGTGCTAACTAAAATGTCTCTGATTGCAAGATCATGCTACATTTTGCTTTACCTTGGTTTTCTTTAAAGTATTTCTAAACCCAACAACATAATGTAATATATTGCAGTTTACCAATCTTTTAGATGTGATGGCTGCATTTGTTTATTCTTTGTTTACTTGCTGATCATGCCATACCTCCGGTGGTGAATCACCCTAGGCTGCTCTGGATTTAGATTACATAAACCTCTCCTGCTGTAATCTCTCAGGTTGTAGCCTTGCTCACAATCTGGAGGGGTGTCTCATTTAACCATCAATATTCTCTTCTACATCTGAGAACCCCCTCAGATTGGATTATGAAGCCCTGGTTTGTTAAGGTGAGAAAACTCGGCCTTTTGCTAAACCACATATGGGATATGTTCTTCCTTGGCATTTCCAGTAGACATGTGCATTAATTTTCGTCCGAATGCATTTTTATCCAAATTTCTGGTATTTTCGTTATTGTTTTAACAAACGATAACAAATGTGCAGAATACAAAAACTGAAAGATCCGACATCTTTTTTGTCATGTTTTCATTGCGACAACAGTTCGATATAGATAGGAGATTTGACATGGTGTTGACAATAGCGATCTGTGTCCATCAAACCTGTGGTCGAATGTACCTAACCTTAGCTCTATTAATCCAAGATTATTCTACATAGAGAGAAAAGATTTGGCATAGAGAGAAAAGATTTGACATTATAGAGACAATAGCAAAACAGGTCGAATGTGCCTAACCTAACTCTATTAGTCCAAGATTATTCGGCATAGAGAGAAAAGATTCGACATGAAGATTCGATGAAGCAGTCGCCGCGAGCCGACATTTATGGTCCAATGCTCCGCCCATAGGCTATAGAAGAATTCTAATGTTGATTGACTAGTAATAATTGATAAATATAATTATTACTAATGTCATACAACATTAGAATTCTACTATAGCTTGTAGGTGGAACATTCGACCGGAAATGTACGATCGTACAGTTTAGTTGCTCTGTCGAATCTTCGACAGACACCATAAGCATTCAATGACAGATTCGACTTTACTTATTTTGGATTTTCAGATGAATGCATTTTTTAACTAAACAAAATTAATAAAAATGATTTTCAGAAGAAACTAAATGTATTTTTGGGACGAAAACAAAATTCCGAAACAAAATATTTCAGTGTGCACATGTCTAATTTCCAGTATGGCAGCTCTTTTATAAAATTGGACTATACTTCTGTTTATAAGTTTGATTTTTATTTATTTTTTGTTCAAGCAGTTTCATCTGGCATCTGGTTTTCACAGTACTGTCACTTAACTGTTGCTTCCTTTCTTCCGCTTCTCACTGGTAGAGTTAGCCAGGGGAAATCTCACTAATAAAATCCTGACTAGCATAAATGCAATGGTTCTAATCCTTCCCTAAGCTGAAAACTATAAGTATGTTTTTGTTTTTTTTTTTGTTTTTTTTTACTGGACTTAGAGATACTAGTCATGAGCCATACAGCCTGTCTGACAGTCTTGTCTTGACTGCACCTCCTACCACCCCTCACTTTGCATCCTTTGTAACCCTTTACACCACTCTCTGCACTCCCTGTATCCCCCACTTATCCAACACTCTGCATTGCCTGTACTCTGCACCCCCTATACTCTAGTGTTCCACATTTTGTTTACCCAATATCCACTTCCTCACCTTCTGCACCCCTTATAATCCCCCACTGCCTCACATTCTGCATCCCCTTCAGCCACCATTACACCTCACTCTGCACCCCCTGTATTCCCCAATACTTTTTCTGTACCACCTATTACGTCTCACTCTGCACTACTCTGCATCCCCGATAGTCTCTCTGTACCACAAATACACCTCACTTTGTACGACCCTGTACCCCCCAATATTTTTTCTGAACCTCTATTTCATATCATGCTGCATCCCCAAACACCAAACATAGAAGAGTGACAGCAGAAAAAAAGACCAAGTGGAGCATTGAGTGTGCCCATTTTTTTATTTGTTTGCAGTATATTGTTTTTTTTTTTGTCTTTTGTTTAATGTCTTGTTTTGTCCTCAGATTCATATACTCATATAGATATTTGTTTGTTCCAAGTATGTTTGAATCCACTTACTGCTTACTGACTTGCTATCTCTGCTGGAAATCTGTTCCATGCATCCACTACTATTTCGGTAAAATAATACTTTCTAAGATTAATTTTGAACTTCCCTCCTGCTAGGTTAAGATCATGTCCCTGTGTTATTGATCCTCATATTGAAAATACAGCCCTCTAGATCCCTAATCACCAATCTATGAAGTCCAAGGAATTGTCTGTAGACCTTCAAGACAGGATTGTATTGAGGCACAGATCTGGGGAAGGTTACAGAAAAATATCTGCATAATTTAAGGTCCCAATGAGCACAGTGGCCTCCATCATCCATGTATTGAAGATGTTTGGAACCACCATGACACTACCTAGTGGGCCTTAGTTAGGGAGGTGTACCCGATGATCACTCTGGCAGAGCTCCAGCCTTTGTCTGAGAGGAGAACCTTCCAGAAGAACAGGCCCTGGACTTATTACATTTATTAATAATCGTTAATCTCATTTGACATTATTAAAGATAGTTAATCCCATTTTTATGCTTCATTTAGGATCTTTTCAAGTGAATACCAATCCTTCATTCTATTCTGCCTTTTATATATACACTTTTTTATATACACATAACCTTGTTTATATCTTTCTGTATGTCTTATACTTTTCCTTAAAAAAAAAATAGATTTGGGTACATTTTGTAAATATTATGTTGTTCTCTGTGTATTATATTTATAGATTCTCTAGGGATGCTTTTTTTTTTTCAGGTGATTTTCTTTATATAATTTACATCTCTTTTAAACAATTATTGATTTTTTCATTTGCTCCAACCTTTTTGCAGCAATGTCTTTTTTAACATCAAATTTTTTTGAGAATATTTATTGTAAAATGTATTGTGTAAACACACAGCCTCCATAGAGGGAGACACTAAGACATTTGCAACTTTCAGATTATACTTAGTTGTGGCCTGTAATGGGGTGCCTAAGTTCCCATTTCTTCAGGGCATTTTATGTATATTCTTAATTTTGTCCACTGGATGGCCTTTATCTTATTCTTCCCATTGGTTTACTTCTTTATTTATGGCTCCAGGGTTCCTACTTGTCCTTGTTGCCTAAATCTAATAGATGTGCAGTTATGTGCAGCCTCTGCACCATTGATAATGTCCAATATGACAAAATGTGTTGGTTGGAGCTGGAGGCCATACCATTACTGTGCATGAGTTGTAGTTTTTGTTACAGCGCTGTACACAGCTTTTCTATGTGAGTGCTTTTAACTTATTCACTGTTACAATAACATTTTAGGATCAGATTTCACACTATTTGGAGTGTGGGGGTTCTTTATTTTTCTCCTTGTGTTTTTGGTTTTGGATCAGTGTAAGACCCCATACACACTGATGTCTGATTTCCTTTAGATTCACCAAAACCATGTAGTGCAGGTGCCTGCCTGATTGCATACAAATTGAAACTCTTATGCCCTGTACACATAATAGGATTTTCCGACAATAAAATCCATGTTTTTTTTCCGACGGATGTTGGCTCAAACTTGTCTTGCATACACATGGTCAAACAAATCTTGTCGGAGATTCCAAACGTCAAGAACGCGGTGAAGTACAACACCTACGATGAGGCAAGAAAAATGAAGTTCAGTAGCCAGTGCGGCTCTTCTGCTTGATTCCGAGCATGCTTGAAACTTTGTGCGTCGGAATTGTGTACACACGATCGTAATTTACAACAACAGATTTTGTTGTTTGAAAATTTGAGATCCAGATCTCAAATTTTGTTTGTCGAAAATTCCGAAGGAAAATGTCTGATGGAGCCTACACACTGTCAGAAAATCCTATCGTGTGTACAGAGCATTAAGGTTTGACCTCATATATAGTTTTGGTAAATGTGAAGGAAAAAAATTACAGAAAATTGCATAGTGTGTATCCAGCTTTAGAGTGGAATGTTGCAGAGTAATATCCCACAGGGACCGCAGTTTTATACAAACCAAGCACATCTGGCTTCTCATCCTAAAAGTCACATATTCTATGTATCGTATGGTGAAGTAGTGGGGGATTGATTTAATAACACTGGAGTGTGCAAAATCAGATGCAGCTCTGAATAGAAACCAATCAGCTTCTAGGGGTTTTTGTCGAAGCTTAACTGAACAAGCTGAAGTTAGAAGCTGATTGGCTACCATGCACAGCTGTACCAGATTTAGCACTCTCCAGATTTAACAAATCAACCACAGGGTGTAACTGCTAATATAGATTATAGATCACCTGTTCATAAGATTTAAGTACTCTATATGTTTGTTCTAAGGACTTTTGATTTTTAAATAACACTTACATACTGCATTTTTTCTCATCATTTGGGTTATTGTCACTACTTTAAGATCACAGTTCTCAAGTCTAAACCATTTTGGAAGATTCCTTGTTTATAGTGCTTGTAGCTCTTTTTGATTCTATTTGTGACCTTACTGAAATCACTGGCCTGTAAATGTCAGCTTCTACCTGGCAAAACTTCTTGTGGATAGGTACAATATTAACTGTCCGCCAGTCATGGGGAACTTCACTTAACCACTTGCTAACTGGACAATTATACCCCCTTCCTGCCGTGGTAAATTTTCAGCTTTCAGCGCTGTCGCACTTTGAATAACTATTGCGCGGTCATGCAACACTATACCCCAACAACATTTTTTAGCACTTTATTCACACACATAGAGCTTTCTTTTGGTGGCATTTAATTACCACAGTTTTTTTTTTATTTGTATTGCTAAAGAAACAAAATGTCTGAAAATTTGCAAAAAGATTTTCAGGGAAGAGGAAGTGACCAGAGTGGTTAGCTTAGTCAAGTCTAGATGCTTTCAAATTGCGTTGGATTTATTTGAGCCAGGAGTGATAACGGATGGCCTAGGAAGGATAATAGAGCATAGTGTGAGTAGTGTAGCTTAGAATGACCTTTGAGCCTATCCCATATCTGTAAGGAATGCGCTGTCACCTGATTATTTAAGGAATTACATTCTGAGTGTTCAAACCAGAGCAAATTATCAACCGTAAAAGGGTCAAGGTCTATAGCTTAGAGGCCCACCCACAGTAGGACCTCCACAGTGACATAGTATAGAGCAATCTGGGCCAGTTGAGCCACCTGGAAGTATTTAGAAAAACAAGGGACTCTCAGTCCACCATGTAATCTGTGGCATATTAGTATGGAGGAAGGTACTCTGGGTTTAATGGGCCCCCAAATGTATTTATGTATTCAGCTTTGAAGTATACAAAAAAGGTAGGAGGGCACCGCTATGGGTAAGAACTGGAAAATATAAAGTATCTTAGGTAGTAGGGACATCTTTATTGCAGTTAAATGACCAAGCTAAGAGACATATAGTAGTTGCCAAGCTGCCATAAGGGCTAATGAATGAGATAGCATTCCGAGATAATTAGTTTCATTTAAAAGGGCTGGACTGCCAGTGAGTTTGACACTGAGGTAGAGAAGGGAGGATGTTGCCATTTCCATTGTAAGGAAAAGGTTTTCCGTAGATGTGAGACTTCGGTCGATGGTAGGGAAACATTAAGAGCCATAGACTTTGGTTGATTTAAGACCCAATATAGAGGTAAGTATTAGGCTAGGTAATGTAATACGGGGTGAGGTGATGAACATCAGGTCATCATCAACAAATAAGCATAGCTTGTGATGACTGGAGGCTACCTCAATGCCTTTAATATCCGGATTCACTCTAATAGCTAGGGTCAGTGGTTCTGGGATGAAGGAGAATATTAATGAAGAGAAGGGGCAGCCTTGCCTAGTTCCCTGGGAAATTGGGAATCTATCTGACCAGAAGCTGAAATATCTTATGTAAGCTTGGGGGTTATCATAAAGGGTCATGATCCACCGGAGAAAGTGAGACCGAAAACCCCATTTCTGTAAGGTATAGTGAAGGTAAGACCAAGACACGTTATCAAAAGCCTTTTTAATATCAAGGGACAATAGATGTAAGGGGATCTGTCAATTTTGTTCTAAATGATGTAGAAGGTTCATACATCTGATGTTGTCACTTGCCTACCGGCAGGGAATGGAGCCAATTTGATCCTTCTGTATAAGATCACCAATTATGCTGTTAGACAAAGAAAGAAGGGGTTTGGGACGTTAGGTGAAGCATGTACCTGGATGCAAAAAACACACTGTGGGTCTGTAAAGTGTTTTTTATTACATATGCTAATACAGATAAAGTAAAACCACAATGCAGGTAAAATGAGTATTGCTGTAACATAAAATTCAATATATATATAAATAGCAACATAACATGGAGGTGCAAATGGTGTCATGCTCGTTGTCAACATCCATGTTACACATGATATAGTACAAAACATAGTTAGTAAAATTATAACATAGTCAGGCATAGTTGGTAAAAAATATAAATATGATTGCATGTAATGGTGTAGCTGTGGCATCAGAGAAAGCTTGACGCGTTTTGTGGATATGTCCACTCATCAGGAGTGGATACAAGTACCTCTGATAACTGGTTTGTGGGCTTCCTGCAGGAGGACAGGTGAGAGATCTGGAGTGGTATTGTGCAGTAAATACTCCTTAATCACTAGTTGTATATCAAAAACTTAGGATTTGTTAGTCAAATAAGCTTCATTCAAGCACCAAGCATGGTCTATAGAATATGGGATTAAGGAAGCTAGCAAAGTAATTACTGCACAATGGTCTGATCAGGGAGATGCTATTGGAATAAATATGTGGTCAATTCTTGTGAAATACTTGGGGATTAGAATAAAATGTGTAGTGGCAATGGAGAGGATTGCATTCTCTCCGGGTGTCCAAAAGAACTGTGTCTTATAACTGGCATCTGAACACAAGAGAGGATATGTGTGCATCGGATGAGTATGGATATCTATCAAGGTGCGGTTGAATAATTTGGTTTGAATCTTCACAAAAGGATC
The DNA here is from genome assembly GCF_037356315.1 of Lithobates pipiens. Lineage (NCBI taxonomy): Eukaryota > Metazoa > Chordata > Amphibia > Anura > Ranidae > Lithobates > Lithobates pipiens. The sequence continues at coordinate 221,149,881 of NW_027507785.1, read as the reverse complement.
AGGGTGCCCCTACGGTGGGATTGAACCACCTGTAATAAATGAGAGAAGAAAGAATTGGGATTGACATTCAGGGGATAATACGAAACAATAATAGTTTTAACGTCATGTAGTAGTCCAACCAAAAAGTGATAGTGGCTCTTGGGATCATTGATCTCAGCAAGAGGTGTGAAAGGAACATAAGCATGGACCATGCAGTGACCGCTCCCCACAGAACCCACAGTCTACAAAATAGCATTTGTAGGTAAACCGCCTGTGTTGTAATAGTGAGTATAAACTAAACAACATACATCATTAAAACATTGAAGATGCTAGGAGGTAATTGTAGGTGAGTTTATTACAATTCTATAGTAGGAAAGTGGGGGGGGGGGGGGGTGAGGAGGGGAATGGAGGGGAACGGGGAAGGGGGGAATAAAAGGAAGAGATAAGGAGAAGTAAGGCTAGGGACTGCTAATAATGCAACACTTTTTTTAATTAGGAACATAGGTCAGACAATCAAAGTGGTAAAAGTAACTGAAATTTATTTAAAAGTTCAGTGTCTTACACAAGCAAACAATTTATTATAAAACATTTAGAGTGGCATAGGCTGAAGTAAGTAGAGCATACCACATTTGACCAATAAGAAAAAGAAGGCATTAGTCAAAGGCAAAGGTGCCTAAAGTGGTCACAACTGAACGGCAATCTACCAGGAAAACATGGTGGGCGCTTCAAGTACAAAAGCAAAAACAAAAAGGCACATTGTGTACTTGAATTTACCTGTCAGTTGGCTGTATATTTACGGAGGAGATGGGAATGGAGTCTGGATAGTTTCTTCAGCCAGGGGAGACGGAGACATCATTTGAGGCCCGTGGGTGGGATGGTCTTGCTGGGGTCCCTTTGCGGCCAGATTGGATGCATTGGTCAGGGCTGGATGGTAAGGATGTGGCATTGATCTTGCTGGCATATGAGGTAATGTTGTCTCCAACACAAGATCAGACTGAATGAGTTGTAGAACTTCCAATGCTTGTTGCATATTTTCTGAATGTGGTGTAGGTGTGCTGCTTTTCTTGATAAGTAAATTGCAGAGCTACGGGGAATTTCCAAGTATATTGGAAATTATGCTGTAGTAGGACTTGTAGCTGCAGTTTTATAGCTCTTCTCTTGGCGACTGTCGATGGGGCCAAATCTGAGAAAACCTGGTAGGTATGACCCTGGAACTCAGCGTCCCTGGGTCGGGCCACCATTAAGAGTTTTTCTTTCAAGTGTTAAAAATTAAGGGAGACAATGATGTTGCATGGTAGGCCATCTGATTGATGGCATGTTAGTGCCCAATGGATATGATTGAAATCTAGACAGCCTATCAGTATGGTGGGAACAAGTTCCTGGAACAATGCAGCTTTCTGGGGCATTGTTTCAACAAAAGAAAGTCCTTTTGAGAATGACTTGCGGGAGGAATCAAAGGAGAGGAGCTGGGATCAAAGGGTACTTCAGCCTCACTGTCATCCCACGCCAGTGGGGAAAACAAGAGCCTGTGTGATGGAGTCAGGGCTTTCGCCAACATTTTGGAGGAGGCAAGAGCCAGAGCCTCCTTGATAGGCTTCTGCTTGTGTTTAGCTTTGTGACCTGTGAGAACCATCTCACCTGGTCCCCAGTAGACTCCCAGCTGTGAGGATCTGGCACTTCTAATTAAATAGAAGACATGGCTGTTCTTCTGGGAGTGTGGAGCTCTAGCAGGACACATTTGCCATGTTAGACTTTCCGCATGCGCCTCACCCCTTTTTTTGCACACAAATAGTTTTTTTGGTGTTATTTGATCACCATTTTGTTTTTTTTATTTATAATATATATATATATATATATATATATATGTAAGAAGGCCAGTATGGTGGCCTGAATTTATGGGAGGAGCCCGGGGGTATTTAACCAGCCCACTCGCCTGTGGTCTTTGTTGGTTTCCTGTGCGCAATACTACGTCACTAGGCCGACTGCTCGAGTTTCGTTGCCATTCGGATAACTTCTCTCTACTAGAAGTCTCATGGTTTTCGTTCCAGTTCGTGTTTTTTGTACAACGTCTCTGGCTCGACTGCCGCAGGTAAGGGTCTCGATTGACCTTCCTTTACTAAAAACATTTCTATTTGAGTGTCGTTAAAGCCCTAAACTCTCGAGTCATTCGTTGTGAAATCGGGTCGTTAGTCACTCAAACGCACTATTATCGCAGCCCCCTTCATTTCACTGGCCTCATTTCAGTAGAAATTGCTTGAACTAAAAATGTTGCACTATTTTCGTAGCTTGTTATATTGTCTGCCTCGTCACCGTGTTCCACAGACAAATCGTTGCCAGTCGCATCACACGGCACAACGATTCGTGACTCTGCCACGGCTGGCTCACTTGGATCATTTCATAATTTCACTCATTTCTGTCACACACTGCGCTCTGATTAGAATCCAGTCGCATCCACAAAATGCGCCGATTCGTCCCGGTGTGCCCCAAGTTGCTCGGCCTCATTTCGGTACATGCTCCAGAGCCCACTCGTTGTTAGTCGTAGCCTTCGGCTTATCGATCTGGGTCTCTGTCATGGGAATCATTTCACTATCACCTATTACGTCAAAACCAGTCGCATTCTCAATGCACGGGTTCGATCGACGTGTCCCAGTTGCGTTGGCCTCATTTCAGTACATGCTCTAGAGCCCGCTCGTTGACAGTCGCAGGTCTGCGTCCTCTCCGATTCGCATCTCTTTCATGGGAATCATTTCATTATCACGTAGTGCGCTCAGTTCGAATCGGGTCGCATCCCTGTGCGTCAATTCGTCTGGACGCCCCCCAGGTATTTTTTCAGCCTCATTTCAGTGCATGCTCCAGAGACCAGTTCGGTTTCCAGTCTCAGTTCGCGGCCGGCCGATCTAGGCCTCTGTCATGACATAAGTTGTTCGTTTCATTTCACTGTCACGCTCCGCGCTCCGGTTCAAATCCAGTCGCACCTAAACACGCACCGATTCGTTCCGGTCCGCCCCAGGTTTATTTCCCACATTTCAGTACATGCTCCAGAGTCCGGTTTGTTGTCAGTCGCACTGGCGACACAACCATTTCGTGCCTCTGTCATGGCAATCGTACTTCATTTCACTGTCACTTACCGCACTCCGTCTCGAATCCAGTAGCATCCGTGATGCATCGATTCGGTTCGGCGTGCCCCAGATGGATCGGCCACATTTCACTTTTTCCACAGGTTGCCTTATTTTACGGTCACAGTTACAGCACTTATTCGTGCTCCCGCACTTGACACGGATCATCCCACACTTCGTCCTTTACGCAAATGATAAGTCGGATTGGGACAGCAGAATACACAAAAAAAAAATTAAAATGATGATGATGATAAAGAAAGAATTATGGCGAAAACTGTCTACTCACCGGTGCACCTCGGTCATATTAGCCAGCCGTTTACGTCACTCTTCAGTTTACTTGTTAGGCTCCTCACCAGTTGTCATCTGTTGTTTCTCTCTCCAGGTCAGTCAAGTTCAGTAGGTCCACCCTGAACTAGCTTGGACGTTATCTTTCCCAGGTAAAAAAAAAAAAAGAAGAGAGCAAAATGCAACAGCAACCATGCTGGCATACATATATATATATATATATATATATATATATATATATATATATATATATATATATATATATATATATATATATATATATATATATATATATTGTACAGGACGCCGTGGCTGGGTCCTGGAAGGGCGCTATATTTCCCCTCTGTTTGGGTTGTGGTCTCTTTAAGGGAATAAAAATTGATTAACCCACCTGTTAAGGAAGTGTCTTTAAAAAACAAGACAGGAAGTGGTAGATGGGTGTGGAGGAGTGGAGAAGACATGGTGGATGGTGGATAGTGTTTATTTTGGACTGCAGCAACTGAAGTGAACAGCAGTGTCCTGTTTGGAAGGCTCCTGGCAGGGGAAGCTACCTGCCATCAAGATCAAGCTCTGTTTTGATAAGGACAGCTGTTCTGGACTTTGCAAGTCGGTGAGACTACAAACCTTTTTCCTTTCGTTTTTGGCTGCTGTAAAGCTATTTAAGTTAATAAACCCTTTGTTGTATGAAAAGCCTGTGTCCTGCGATCTACCTGGTCCCCCGAACATTACAAGTGGTGCTCGAATGCGGGCAGGACAAAGTAACAGGCGTTTTTCTTGCTATTTTTTTTTTTTGCATTGGATTTGAACTGACATTTAAAGGGACAGTACAGTGAATTTATGTCCTGGTTTAAAGCTGCACAACTGTTGAAAGCTGAAACAATGGAGGAGCTAATTAAACAACTGTCCTTGGCTAATATGCAAGCGCAGACTTGCCATGAGGAAGCTAATCAGCGCTTAGCAACCCAGCTGGAGGTACAAAAAACGCACCACAATGAGGCGCTGGCTCTGCAGCAAGAAAATACTCGCCTGTTGGTGGCCCAGTTAGCAGCCCAGCAAGCGACCCAACAAGGGGTGATGCAGGCTCAGATAACTGCCTTAAAAGAAGCAGTGCAGCAGCTTTCTCAGGGCCGTGAACAAGTGCCCGTTGCCCCTGGCAACCAGGTGACCATAAGGGCAAGCCATTTCTTGCAGAAGTTGTCCCTGAGTGATGACGTAGAGGCGTTTCTGGCAACATTTGAGAGGACGGCAGAGAGAGAAGGGTGGCCCCAGGACCAGTGGGCCGGCTTAATTGCTCCTTTCCTCACCGGAGATCCTCAAAAAGCCTATTTTGACTTACCACCAGAACATGCTAAAGATTATCAAAAACTAAAAGCAGAAATACTGGCTCGGTTGGGAGTGACTACGGCTGTTCGGGCCCAATGAGTGCACCAATGGAAGTATCGTTCAAACCGGCCACCGCGATCTCAAATGCATGACCTGGTGCAACTTGTAAAAAAATGGCTGCAGCCCGAAGTGTTGTCTGGCCCCCAAATTGTGGAGCGGTCGTGCTGGACCGATACTTAAGGTCACTGCCAGACGACCTTCAACGGTGGGTCAGCCATGGAGACCCCAAAACCGTAAACCACCTTGTCGAGATGGTGGAACGATATACAGTGGTGGAGGATCTGCTTGGCCCCGCCAAGCGTCAAGGGCCCAGTCTGCCAAGGCCTTTCTGACCAACTGCCGCCCTTCGAAAGGATGTCCCCAGGAGCCCTGGAACCAACATCCCGGAAGACCAAGAGTCACACCCGTTACCCCCTCTGCGACCTGTTCCTGATCGGAGGAGGGGATGTACAATGTTGGCGATGTCATGTCTGGGGCCATACCCGGGCCCACTGCCCATTGCAGGAAGAACCCATGGAATGCGGGGTTCTTCGGAGGGGGTCTTTTTATGCCCATAAAGCGTGTACAACACATCTTGACCTTGGAGAGGGGAAGTTTGAGTGTGAAGTCCAAGTGAACCACCACCCTGCACAGGCTTTGCTGGACTCTGGAAGCATGGTAACCCTGGTTCACCCTGGAGTAATTGGGAAGATCGGTCCGGTAAGCAAAATTTTGTGGGTTATGTGCATTCATGGTGACACTAGAGAGTACCCTCTCATCTCGGTGTCCATCTCCACAGCATGTGGCACTGGTACTCAAGAGGTGGGGGTGGTAAAGAACTTGGTACATGACGTTATCATAGGACGTGACTGTCCGTTATTTGCAAAACTTTGGAGACAAGGAGAACTATCTGAAAGGTCCAGAGACTGGGAAGAAACTAGTACCTCTGTTCCTGTTGTTGAGGGTAGTAACCCTGAGATGCCACATATTCGTAATATGGACCCAGTTGATAAAAACACCAAGACTTTGGTTAATAATGATGAAAATAGTGCTGATACTGTTAAGGATGTCAAATTGTGGGGTTCTCGGACCTACCTGAACACTGAGGGGGGGAACCTTCCCCGCTTCAGGTAATGCTGGGGGAAGAGGATGAGGAAATGGCCTCTACCCCTGACTTTCCAGATTTGGGTGTTCCCCAGGGGGCATTTGGTACTGCCCAGATGCAGGACCCCACTTTGGCCAGGGCACGGGAACAGGTTGTAGTAATAAATGGGGAGCCCCAAGAGCCAGGTGCTAATCAGCGGTGGCCACATTTTTCAATATGTAATGAATTGCTTTATCGGGTTACTAAAGTGAGAGAAAATGTGGTAGAACAATTATTGGTACCCCAACAGTATAGATGCAAGGTCCTGGACCTGGCTCATGATGATGTTTTAGGGGGACACCTGGGAGTTGAAAAGAAGGAGGCACGGATCACCGACCGGTTTTACTGGCCAGGCTTGAAAGCAGAGGTAAGGAGATACTGTACCTCTTGTCCCACCTGTCAGTTGACCACTCCAGCGACCCATTTCCGGAGCCCGTTGGTCCCTCTGCCCATAATTGAGGTCCCATTCGAGAGGATAGCCATGGATATAGTGGGTCCCTTGGTAAAGTCGGCTCGAGGTCATTCTTACATACTGGTGATCCTCGACTATGCCACTCGATATCCTGAGGCGCTACCCCTGCGGAATACCTCCTCTAAGGCTATTGCACGGGAGTTATTCCAGTTGTTTACACAGACAGGTTTTCCCAAGGAAATTCTCACAGACCAGGGCACCCCATTTATGTCGAAGGTTATGGCTGATGTATGCAAACTGTTCCGGATAAAACAGCTGCGCACATCGGTCTACCATCCCCAAACAGATGGATTGGTAGAACGTTTTAATAAGACCCTTAAGTCTATGCTCAAGAGAGTGGTACAAAGGGATGGGAAAGACTGGGACTGCCTGTTACCTACTCTCCTATTTGCTATCCGAGAAGTGCCCCAGGCCTCCACTGGGTTTTCACCCTTTGAATTGGTATATGGGCGGAGACCTCGTGGATTACTGGACTTTGTTAAAGAAGAATGGGAAAGTGAACCAATTCAGCATAAAAGTGTTCTTGAATATGTCTCTCAAATGCAGGAGAGGATCCGAACTGTGATGCCGCTAGTTAAGGAACATTTACAAAAAGCCCAGGAGGCTCAACGACGGGTCTATAATAGGGCAGCCAAAATTAGGAACTTCCAAGTGGGGGATCGAGTAGCAGTGTTGATTCCCACTGTGGAAAGTAAGTTCTTGGCCAGATGGCAAGGCCCTTTCGAGGTTGTAGAAAAAGTGGGAGAGGTAAATTATAGAGTCCACCAGCCAGGCAAGAGGAAACCCTTCCAGATATATCATGTAAACTTGTTAAAGCCCTGGACAGACAGGGAACCAGTGACCTCCCTGGCTAGTACAAAACTTGAGCCTCGGGTTGGGGTGGAGAGTGTCCAAGTAGCAAATACCCTGTCTAAAACCCAAAGTCAGCAGGCAAAGGAGTTCTTGCAGAGAAATAAAGAAAAATTTTCAGACTTGCCAGGGCTCACTAGTGTCATAGAGCATGATATTGTCACAGAACCAGGAGTCAAAGTTTTTGTCCGGCCCTACCGCATCCCAGAGGCTCAAAGGAAGGCCGTTTCAGAGGAAGTTAAAAATATGTTAGACCTAGGGATTATTGAGGAATCGCAGAGTGAGTGGTCGAGCCCGATTGTGTTGGTACCGAAGCCCAACGGGACTCTGCGATTTTGCAATGATTTCCGGAAACTTAATGAAGTTTCCCGGTTTGATGCCTACCCCATGCCCCGGGTAGATGAGCTTATCGAGAGACTAGGTCCAGCCAGGTATATCACTACGTTAGACCTTACCAAGGGGTATTGGCAAATACCGTTGACTAAGGCCGCTAGAGAGAACTGCTTTTTCTACCCCAGAGGGGAGTTTTCAGTACAAAAGGATGCCTTTTGGATTGCAAACTGCTCCAGCCACGTTCCAGAGAGCAATGGATAGGATTTTACGACCTCACCGGAAGTATGCCTCAGTGTACTTGGACGATATAGTCATTTTTAGCAAAGACTGGGAATCACATTTGCCCAAAGTGCAGGCAGTGCTGGACTCTCTTTGGAAGGAGGGGTTTACAATAAACCCTGAAAAATGTGCTTTGGGAATGGAGGAGGTGAAATACCTGGGTTATATCGTGGGTAGAGGGGCAGTGAAACCTCAGGTCAACAAGATGGAGGCTATACAGAATTGGCCCCGCCCCCTCACAAAAAAGCAGGTACGTGCATTCCTGGGCATGGTGGGATACTATAGGAGTTTTGTACCCAACTTTGCCACGTTGGCGGCTCCGTTGACCGATCTGACTAAGGGTCGGAAATCGGTCATGGTGGAGTGGAATGCAGACGCTGAGAAGGCTTTTTTGGAGCTCAAGTCGGCGCTGTGCCAACACCCTGTCCTGGTAGCACCCAATTTTTCAAAAGAGTTTGTTGTCCAGACTGATGCTTCCGATGTAGGATTGGGAGCGGTGTTGTCACAGGTTATTCATGGCGAGGAACACCCGATAGTCTTCCTCAGCAGGAAGTTAACACCAGCGGAGAAAAACTATGCCATAATTGAACGAGAGTGTCTGGCCATTAAGTGGGCTCTGGAATTCCTCAGATATTACCTTTTGGGGAGGAAGTTTAGGTTGATTTCTGACCATGCCCCTTTAACATGGCTGAGACAGGGAAAAGGGACTAATGCCAGGGTTACCCGGTGGTTCCTGGCACTCCAGGAATTTAAATTTGTAGTGGAGCATAGACCTGGGAGACTGCATCAAAATGCAGATGCCCTCTCCCGAGTCCATTGTTTGAGCTCCACTGTTGCCTCCACCTCCTTGGCGTTGGGGCACAGGGGGGGATATGTACAGGACGCCGTGGCTGGGTCCTGGAAGGACGCTGTATTTCCCCTCTGTTTGGGTTGTGGTCTCTTTAAGGGAATAAAAATTGATTAACCCACCTGTTAAGGAAGTGTCTTTAAAAAACAAGACAGGAAGTGGTAGATGGGTGTGGAGGAGTGGAGAAGACATGGTGGATGGTGTTTATTTTGGACTGCAGCAACTGAAGTGGACAGCAGTGTCCTGTTTGGAAGGCTCCTGGCAGGGGAAGCTACCTGCCATCAAGATAAAGCTCTCTTTTGATAAGGACAGCTGTTCTGGACTTTGCAAGTTGGTGAGACTACAAACCTTTTTCCTTTCGTTTTTGGCTGCTGTAAAGCTATTTAAGTTAATAAACCCTTTGTTGTATGAAAAGCCTGTGTCCTGCGATCTACCTGGTCCCCCGAACATTACAATATATATGAAGGCACGTGATGATATATATATATATATATATATATATATATATATATATATATATATATATATATATACACGTTCACTCCCGCCTTAGTACTCAGCAACAGACGGGTTCGCTTGGTAAAATAGAGAAACAGTCTTGACTTATGTCACCCTCTATAGGTTCCGGTCGTCCATCTTTCGACCCCAAAGAGATAGGACATCACTCCTAGGGCACGATTCACCTGGAGCCATGTCCCAAGTCGGCAGCGAAGATCTTACCTCCCCCTTGTCTCCTCGCCCGCCTTCAGTGAGCGACAGCGTACAGTCCTTCAGGGGTTGGACTATCCCCAGGCTGACAGCAGAGCTTAGACGCAGGGGCATTCCCTTCCCCGCTACGGCCGGGCCCAGTACCCCGCCTCAGGCTTCTCTCCAGTCCATCTCAGTGGCTATAGCTCAACTACATTCAATGGTGTCGTCCTTAACCAACACGGTCACGGACGTCCAGGCCAGAGTGACGCTCCTAGAGGCTCACCCAGCCACAACCACCCCTGTTCCAGTTTCAGTCCCGTCACCACTGCCAACAGGTAACACAGGGACATATCCTGTTGTCTGCCCAGCACATCTGGTGCCGGCCGGCATAAGGAAGGACATCTTGGATGGCAAGGATGTCAACCTTGCCTCCCTGCTTATTTCGGTCCATGACCTCGCAGAAAACAAGGCCTAAAACTGGGGAGATGTCTCCGTAGTCCTCAAGGCCAAGGATCCCTGGCTGAACCGCAAACTTTCCATCCCAGAGTTTGCCCTAGCCTTTGGGATGCTAAGAGTCATTTGCTCAGCATCCCCCGCCAGAAGGGAAGAGCTGGACTTGTACCTCCACACAGTGGTGGACCTAGTGTACAAATACGGAGGCTTCTCCTTTTACGATTACCATCGTTCCTTCTCCGCCAAAGCAACCGCTAAGCTGGCACAGTTCCAGTCACCCACAGACTGGACCTTTATGGACACCGAATTGTTCTGCCGGCATTTTGCCGGCCTTCGTTCACCCCTGTGTGCCATCTGCCAGTCCTCCACCCAAACCGCCTCCTGGTGCGCCAACATGACGGTTAGCCGCCCAGTAGAGTTCCCCTCCACCTCCGGTACAGCCCAAGGCCTGTCAGGCCCTGCGCCAAAGACTCAAGTTGACAAGTTTGGACGTTCGGTTCGAACCATAGGGGGAGCGGCCATTTGCAATAATTACAACTATGGCTCATGTAATTTTAGCCAGTGCCGCCTACTGCACGTCTGTGTCATATGTCACAGAGCGCACCCCAGGAATCTGTGTGAGGTTAAAGCTCACAAGGGCTCATGACTGAGCCGCATAGACATCCTATGGTTGGGCTTCTACCTCACCATGCACCCCACTCCTTCACTAGCCACCTTCCTCATCTGTGGCTTCACCACAGGCTTTCATACCGGCCTCATCTCCCTGCCCCACACAACCTACGAGTGCAGAAACCACCGCTCAGCAGCCTCCGACGAGCAGGCCATTGACCAATTGCTGCAAACCGAGGTGGAACGAGGCTTCGTCATAGGTCCCTTCACACAACCCCCCTTCAATACGTGGAGAGTTAGCCCTATTGGGCTTGTCAAGGGCAAATTTTCCAATAAAAATCGTTTGGTGTACGACCTGTCTGCGCCTCATTCTTCCCACATTCCCAGCCTAAATTCCTTGATTCCTTCCGAAGAGTTCTAATTAAAATACGCCTCTGTGGACATGGCGATTTAGGCCATCCTTAAAGTAGGCACAGGTGCGTGGCTGTCCAAAGCCAACATATCCGATGCCTTTAAGCTGTTGCCTATCCACCCGTCCCTCTGGTGCTGGCACAGCATTAAATGGAGAGACCAATATTATTTCGCCACTAAATTAACATTTGGCTCCAAAAGCAGCCCCTGGCTGTTCGACACATTCGCACAGTCTATTGCTTGGATCCTCCTGCACAAGGCTTGTTGTCAGCAAGTTATCCATTACCTGGATGACTTCCTATTGATTGAACAGCTGGGCATACCTCCAAGGGACCTCGACAAATTAAGGAGCGTCTTTGGGAACCTCAACGTCCCCATCGCCGAACATAAGGTTGACGGGCCCACACAATTTATCACCTTCCTCGGAGTCAATCTCGACACCAGCTCCATGCAGGCCAGCCTGCCCCTCGACAAACTGACCCACATCAGGGCAGTTCTCTGCGAATTCACCCGCACCAGGGGATGTACAAGGAGGCAGCTACAGTCGCTATTGGGCATGCTTAACTTTGCCATGCGAATAATTCCACAAGGTCGCTCCTTTATCTCGCGCCTGTTGTTCTACCTTTCTCAGGCACAAGACCCGGATCAAATTCTCAGCCTGGATACTGCAGCCATAGCAGACCTGTCAATGTGGGATGAGTTCCTGTCTACCTGGAACGGTATCTCCCTGTTCATCCCATCCATCTCACCTCTCTCGCCACAGGTAGTGACAGATGCCCCAGCCTCCACAGGGTTTGCGGCTATTTTTGGCCACCATTGGTTCGCCAGGCCCTGGCCTTCTCAAATACTCTTGATCCCTGGGTTTAGTCAGTCTTCATCCCTTTTCGAGCTCTACCCCATTGTAGCAGCCGCCCAGCTCTGGGGTCATACCTGGACAGGACAAACCGTAGGTTTTACCACCGATAACCAGGCCACACCCGAAATTGTCAACAAAGGCAGGTCTAAGTCTCTCTCCGTGATGTCCTTCCTACGCAGGCTGGTGCAGCTGTCTCTGCAGCATCAGTTTAATGTATACTGCACGTTTGTCCCAGGAAAGTACAACCTTGCAGTTGACGCACTGTCTCGCTTTAATTGCCTGTCCTTCTTTCGGCAGGTTCCCGGAGCAGATACGGTGTCAGCTCCTATCCCGCATTGGTCTCAGTTGACCCTGGACTAGAGCCGCATCTACATGGAGCCACTCAGCTCATCAACCGATCACTCTCAGACAACACTCTGAAAGCCTACCGGGTAGCCTGGAAAGCGTTTAATACATTCCTGGTTGCCTCCACAGTAGGCACCCCCACAGATGCCAGGCATATACCAGCCTTCACCTCATACTGCCATAGTCAACTGGCCTTGTCCTTCAACACCATCCGGTTATACTTAGCTGGCATACAGCACTTCCTCTCACTTCAGGATCCTACCAAACCATCCATCTTCTCGTCCCACGCGATCCGAGCCGTCCTGCGTGGCATCCAGAAGCAGCAACCACCAGTTAAAGTCAAACGGCTCCCCATCACCAGTTCCATCTTCAGGGACATGTCCACCATGCTTACCAGCTACCCCTTCGGTGTTCTCCCCAGTCTGGTCATACAGGCAGCCATTTATCTGGCCTACTATGGCTTTCTACGGCCCAGCGAGTTCACCTATAACAGCTCACACAGTCCAGTCCTTCGCAGACGTCATCTGCTCCGTCACCAGGACCACTTCATCCTCCACCTCTCGGTAACCAAGACCCAGCAGGCAGGCACCGGCATAGATATCCACCTCTACAAAACCAACAACGCCTGGTGCCCGGTCGCTGTGCTTACGCAGTTACTCTCTCTACTACCCGAGCTCCCGGACTCTAGTCCTCTTTTGCCCTTCCCGGTCAAACCATTAACGAACTGCCAGTTCATTAAACATGTAAGGATTCTCCTCCGCAACTTGCTCCTCAATCCCGGTGAGTACTCCGGCCACTCCTTCCGCATTGGAGCAGCTTCATCCGCATCCCGCACGGGGTCCTGGACCACGTCATTAAAAGATTGGGCAGGTGGAAATCGGCCTGCTTCGCTCGATACATCCCTAACCCACAGGCAGAGATGTCTCGGGGATTCACCCAACTGGCTCAATAAAGATAAAACTGGAAACAATAAAACTCTCTTACCCCTACCTAAGTGTTTTTGCCCCCTTATTTTGGTATACCGTCCATTAGACCAGGGCACACTTTCAGGTCCATTTCTTATAGGGTATCTTATGATAAGTTTGTATTGTTCAGATACGTATCGGTCATAGGGCTTCGGCCATAAATATATCTATATGAAAAAATACCGATTTTATTATTTTTTATTATTTTTTAAAGATGATATTTTTAACACTCTGTCATAAAACATAGCCAAAAAAAATGAAATTTCTTTATAAATTTAGGCCAAAGTGTATTCTGCTACATGGCTTTGGTAAAAAAAAAAATCTCAATAAGTGTATATTGATTGGTTTGAGTGAAAGTTATAGTGTCTACAAATGATGGTATTAATCCTGGAATTTTTTATTTTTTTTTATACTAGTAATGTCGGTGATCAGCGACTTCTAGTGGGACTGTGATCGAGCAAGCAATCTGACACTAACTGATACTGGGTGGGAACGTACAAACACTGATATCACCATTTCCCTAAGCTGATTAGCAGGTCCCTAATCACAACACAGATGGGGTGGCGGGCACGTGCGTAAGTCCCCTCCCCAGAAATGCAGGATCACATGCATGTACTTGATTCAGTGCAGAGCGGCCGCCCCGTCGCAGTATATTTACATCGGGTGGTCCGTAAGCAGTTAATTAAAAAGATCAATTAATGGTCCAACAACTATACATCAAAGCTCTCTGAAAACTCTGGGGTAAATACCATCAGGACCCATTGCTTTACTAAGCTTTAAAACAGCCAGTTTCTCTGCTACCCAGTCTCTAGAAATCTTGATAAGAACTATCATTTGTAGAACCAAATTTAATTCCTCAGGTTTTTAGTGTTAATATAATCTATTTTTGAGCAGTCTGAAAATAAGTAATTGCTTAAATGATTTGCTTCAACCATGTCTCTCTGACCCTAAATGTTGTGTCCCGTTTTTATTTTAGTACTTCCATATTTTTGCCTTTTGTCACTGATGTACCTAAAAATATTTTTTCTAATTTCTTAATAAAGTTAGCCATTTTCTCCACTTTCTGTGATGTGGCACTGATAATGTGTCTATCCTCCTTTTTGTCTATTGCTATACACTTCAATTTACTGACTTCTGTCGTTTTACTCCAATCGTTTCTTTAATTCTTTTAGAAGTTTACAAATTTCAGCAAAATGTATCTTTTGCCACATTCCACAGCACTCCTACTATTCTGCATACCCCGCATTCCCATTACATTTCACTCATTAAATGCACCCCAATCCTCCCCCCCCACAACACACACACATACACTACTCTTTCTGTACACCCATTACATCATACTTTGTTAGCTTTGCAACAACTGTGCTCTACATTTTCCAAACTCTGTACCCTCTGAAACCTCCATTACTTGCACTCTGTATTCCTCATGACTCCACAACCCCACTGGTCATATCTGCACTGTTCTAGTATCCAGAATTTGTGAAGAAAACCTCAACTTGAGGGGATGGTGGTTGTAATGGTCTGCATAGGCTCATATCTCTGAACTTCAGCAATTGTAAGATCTGTCTGGATACATTCACCCCCCTTCATTGGCTACTAGGGTTTCTGTAGTTGGAGAGGGATGGAAAGCAGAGAGAGTTGGGGCTGCAATTTGCCCCTTCATTGGCCACTAGGGTTTCTGTAATTAGAGAGGGATGGAAAGCAGAGAGAGTGGGGGCTGAAGTTTGCCCCTTCATTGGCCACTAGGGTTTCTGTAGTTAGAGAGGTATGGAAAGCAGAGAGAGTTTAGGCCAGGGAAAGGGAGGATGGATGACTATGAGCCCCCCCTAGGCAGCAGGCGCTATCAGGTCAGCAAAGGGACCCAGGCCTAGTACAGGAAGGCTGCCTGTATCCTTCTATCTGTGGACCTGACCAGACATCCTGTCAGAAACCATGAACCAGACTGAGACAGAAGTACAATTTAATCACACTTGTTTATTAATAAAAAGGTAAATAGAGTAATTGTAGTCAAAGCATAGCCAGAGTCCAGTAAATGGATCGAGTAGTCAGCCAGTCCAGAGTTCAATAACCAGATCGGGTAATCAACCAGGCCAGAAGTCAGGGATCCAAGTGGAGCAACAGCAAGCAGGATAAGGAGCCAGAAGGGATGTCAGCAAGCCAGTCTTTAAACAGAACCGCAGGAGATGGTTTCTTGTGATGTGACCAAGGCAAAGGCAGAGATGAAGTGAGCTGGACAGCTTTAAGTAGCAGGATCAGGAACAGCTGGTAACTGTGGAGAGAGATGAGAGCTGACAATTAGCCGACAGCTGAGCATCCAGCCCAGAGAAGGAAGGGCTAAGCCAGCCCTGACACATACACTTTATATGTTAAAGGCTCACTTAGGGGTTAGATTGAGTTTAGGTTACTTAAAGTGGTGAGGGATTAAATGTGATGGGATGTTTTATTGTAGAGAGTACTTATTTTTTTAAGATAGACATGCTGCATATTTCACATGTTTTGCCCCGCTCAAGCCAAATAAGTGTTGAATTACAGGGTGTAAGCGATTCAGATTGGTTTACAACTCAGTCTGGATGTGCTTAGTGCATGACCTCATACTCATCTTTCTCTCAGAGATCTCTGAATGTGTTTCCTGTATATAAAATGTCTTGTATTGTCTCCCACTATTCTAAAAGAAAAAAATGTCTGTAAAAGACTTTTCCATACACAAGGATGCATTACTGTGATGTATGAAATTCAAGCTCTTGTTGTATAGATTAATATGCTCTTCTGGAGTGAAAACCGCAAATAGCTACCTTGTGTATTCAATGAATTAGGTGCACAAGGGTAGTCCTATTGTCCACAGAGTTGGAAATAACAGAGAGGATTCTTTCATGGACCAATAGTAAAGGAACAAAAAGTTTCAATCTTCCCACCTGAACTGAATACTTAGAATAAACACTGTTACATTTCTGACATGTTTAACGATCTTTTCCTTATTAGAAACTGAATTATTTTGATAAATCTACAGGGATTAGTCTCAGGTGGAAAGAAAAACTGACGTATAAAGACTACTCAGAAAAAATCTATAATATAGAAATATACAGTTTTCAGACTTTTGTCAGCTTTTATCAGTTTATTTCCAACAATGCTTTAGCCTTGACTTAGCTTGTTGCCATGACTGCAATAAAAAAGGAACTATTATGAAGCTTTTATTGAGGCAATGTTATATATTTGCATTTACAGAGTAATTGCAAATATAAAATCCTAAAATTACACGCTTGCTCTTTTTTGATTGTTTTTGAAGGAGCATATAGCATAGTTTTCATTAAATATCTGCCTTTCTCTGGCTATCTGTCTCCAGCTTTACAAAAACAAAACAAAAAAAAAAAAAAAACAGGCCAATCATTTTAAAAAGGATACTTAATGCAGCACTTACCAGTGCAAAAATACACACTTGTTATGGCGCTGGGCGTTATGGTGGAAACAGGAAAATAAACTACTGATTTTGTTGGTTATAGAAGTTCAGGTTATATAAATTGCCTCCATTATTTTAAATGCATGTTTCATCAGCTGGTTATGAAGGTATGCATGAAAGTTCACTTATAGGCCAACAATATAGTTAGAATTTAGTTTAGGGATCCCATTTTAGCACATACAGGGACAAAGGACTAATGCCCCGTACACATGATCGGATTTTCCGTCGGAAAAAACTTGGATGGTTTTTCCAATGGAATTCCACTCAAACTTGGCTTGCATACACACGGTCACACAAAAGTTCTCTGAACTTTCGACCGTCAAGAACACGGTGATGTATAACACTACGATGAGCCGTGAAAATTAAGTTCAATGCTTCAGAGAATGCGTCAAATTGTTTCCAAGCATGCGCAGGAATTTTGCGTGTCGGAATTGCTACAGACAATCGGAATTTCCAACCAAAACTTTTTTCGACCGAAAAATTGAGAACCTGCTCTCATTCTTTTACTGGAAGGAATTCTGCCAGCAAAAGTCAGATGGAGCATACACACAGTTGGAATTTCCAACCAAAAGCTCACATCGTACTTTTGCTGGTGGAATTTCCAATCGTGTGTAAAGGACATAACAGAAAAAAAATCTATGACTGAACTGATCTCTACAATGATGACCAATTTTTATCTGTATTGATCATTCTAGTCTTGTTTACTAAGACCAGGTTCACATCTGTGGGTTGCAGTTATGTGCAGAAAACACGTTTTAACACAATGGGCTAGATCAGCCATTCTCAACCAGGGTTCCATGGAACCCTGGGGTTCCTCCAGAGGTTGCTAGGGGTTCCTTGAGCTGTGGCTGATGAATCACCTATTTGATGATGCCTACAGAGTTCAAGATTCAGCACCACTTAGCAAAGCCAGCAGAATGACACCAAATATATTTTTAGCTGTCTTTAAGGGTGCCATTCTAAACACCACTTTAAGGGCATTGTTCCTATTGAGCCCTGATGATTTGGTTTTAGTAAATGTTCCTCGAGACATGAAAATTATTTTTGGGGTTCCTATAGGATTAAAAGGTTGAGAAAGCCTGTGCTACATTATTTAAGATTAGTGACCGTTGTGGATTATGAATTGCACACCTCTATTGCCCCAAATATTGACAAACTAATTTTCTGTACAATTATTTATTTGGGGCAGATTATGAGACATTTTATGTTAAAAGTTTCACTTGGGATTGTTTTTTACAATTGCCATAGTATTCACGTATTTCATTTTGAGTGTCAAACGTGTGAAGCAATGATAATAGTTCATCTGACTCAATGTGTGGAAATGCTGCCTTACAGTGCGATTCATTTTGAATGGAGCCTTAGCACACCTTTCCATGGCATCAGGACACATCTGCATTTTAACACACCCCAGTGCACAGATAGGGAACATCTGTGGTATTGTGGTGCACTGGTTTTTGGAAAAATGCATATCAAATAAAACATCTGTTTTGATGCATTGGCTGCATAATTTGATGAATAAGCTTTCCTATTGCAATGCATGGTAATGTATACAGTATATGAAAATGCACAACAAATGGTTAAATTAGCACTTCATGTTTTGAAATCACAGGTATTAAACCTCCGTGTTTATGTCTCTTAAATATCATCACTCTAAAGCAAAGATAAGAAGACTCCTTTTCGAATATACTGATATTGATTACATAGACAAATCTTGATTTATTGGTCAGATGGTATATATGGATGCTAACTTTAAATCAGATTTTTTTGTGATTAAAAACAACAAAGTTGCCAGGTTTATGGCGGCATTAGAATTACTGTATGAACTGTAATATTCAAGGCCATTGACTGATATGGTTAACGTGTATGAAACCCTAACAATGGACTTATTTCTCCTCTTATGAGTCAAATGAATATGTTTTGTTATATCTGTTCAAGTATTACAAAACAATACTTATTGCTTCTGCAGTATATCTTGTGAGATGATAATTTCCTGTGCACAATATAGGGTTATGAGGATCAAGAAAGGGCTGGTACATTGTAATCCATCAGAAATGAAAGCAGAACTAGAGATCAACATCCTTACCTTGGTTCTAATGGTCTGACATCCATGAAGTCCTTGCATGTCTCTTTTGCAATAAAGGCCCCACCTGTTTGCATTTTTTTTTTTTTTTTACTTTAGTTCTGCTTTAAGTAAGAAGGGCTGACACATATGTTTAGGATTTCAGATTACAGAATACACTGCAGTTGATTTACTAAAGGAAAATAGGCCATGCACTTTGCAAGGGAATGTTCCCCAGAACTTAGTAAATATGGTGAGGTTTCACTTTACAAAGAATACCCAAGCAGGAGTAAATTAAATAAAAAAAAAAGGATTTTTGCTTGCACATGATTGGATGATTGAAGTAAGAAGAGCTTTATCCAATACACTAAGTTCTGGAGAACATTCTGATGCAAAGTCAACAGACTGCAGGCATACCCCACATTTAAGTACACAATGGGGCTTATTTACTAAAGCTGTAAAGTGCAAAATCAGACTCACTTCTGCAAAGAAACCAATGAGCTTCTAACCCCAGCTTGTTCAATTAAGCTTTGGTAATAAAACCTGGAAGCTCATTGGTTTCTATGCAGCAGTGAGCCTGATTTTGCACTTTTCAGCTTTAGTAAATAAAACCCATTGTGTACTTAAAAGTGGGGTATGCCTGTATTTGCCTTTGTCTTTTCAGGTTAATCATAGGTAGGAGCACACAGGGGTTGATTTACTAAAACTGGAGAGTGCAAAATCTGGTGCAGCTGTGCATGATAGCCATCATGATCTAAGTTCAGCTTGTTCAATTAAGCTTTGACTGTAAACCTGAAAGCTAATTGGTTTCTGTGCAGAGCTGTACCACATTTTGCACTTGCCAGTTTTAGTAAATAAACCCTACTATATTTCTGGCACACTAATGCCGCATACACACGACTGTTTTTTCTGTCACAATAAACTCTAATGCCACGTACACACAACCAGACTTTTTGACAGCAAAGGTCCGACGGAACGAGTCCATCTGACAATTCAATCGTCTCTGGGCTCTATCAGACCTTTGCTTGCCAAAAATCCGGCGGACTTTAGAAATAGAACATGTTTTAAATTTTTCCACCGGAACTCCGCCGGACTGAGAAATCCGTTCGTGTGTATGCTAGTCCAGCTAGGGCAGCTATTGGCTACTGGCTATGAACTTCCTTATTCTAGTCCGGTCGTACGTCATCATGTTCGAATCCATTGGACTTTGGTGTGATTGTGTGTGGCCAAGTCCTTTCATTCGGAAAGTCCGTCAGAACTCATCGGAAAGTCCATCGGAAAGACCGTCAGACCTAGTCCCTCAAAAAGTCCGGTCGTGTGTACGCGACATAAAAGTTTTTCTGACGGAGTTCCGAAGGAGGTCCGCTGAAACAGACTTGCCCCGCACACAATCACACCAAAATCCGATCGTTTAGAACCCGGTGACATACAACAACTACAACAGGACTAGAAAAAGGAAGTTAAATAGCCAGTAGCCAATAGCTGCCCTTGTGTTGTTTTTGGTCCGTCGGAACAGCATACAGACAAACGGTTTTCACGATATAAGCCGATTCCATCGGAAAGATTTAAAACTTGTTCTGTTTCTAGGTCAGTCAGATTTTTGAAAAAAAAAAGTCTGCTGAAGCCCACACACGATTGGAATATCCCATGAAATGATTCCGTCTGACTTTTTCTTCCGGAAAGTCAGACCGCGTGTACACGGCATAACAGTTATTTCTCTGTCCTTGCAGCATATTTATGATAACTCATAGAGAATTGTGCATGTATTTCAGAGATGTGCTAAGTATGTTTTTTTTTTTTTGTTTTTTGCCTTGGCATGCACTTTATCTGCTCATTGAAAGTTCACATGCAGATGGACCCTATAGTCGTATTTAGTAAACTGTTGTAAAGATCAGTAAATTATAGCAGACAAAATTCAGTTCAATAAAACAAAATAATTCTGGTTTTCATAGGTTACTGCATTTGCAGAATGCTAAATAAGCCTTAAAAGCCACAAGTGTTGATGTTGTTTCTGTATTTCTATTGCTTGTAACCTTCGCCACTCACTACATTGTAAGTAGCTGATGATTCAAATATTATAGGAAATCCAAGGACAGTTCCCTTTTATAATGGTCTCAAAACATCTTTTTATGACAGAAAGCAATATTTGATTTACTGTAAATTCATGTTTCCTGAATCACTGCCAGTGAAAAATTATAGAAAATAGCACAGATGGCACACATGCATTCTCGTGTACGGATGAGAAAAATTACATAGAAAGGTTATGGAATTTTTGTAGAACATATTGTCAGTTCTAGTACAATAATGCATAGGTCTTCAGTGCAGTTATGGTCTTCAAGAAACCATCAGATCCCAAGATATTATGGTAGAGAAGAGAAAAGGAAAATAAAAAATCTTGGCTGAATTTAAAAGCTTGACATGAAAATGTATTCCATCAGTTTTAACAAACACATTTAATATCTCTCTATCTTCTGTACCAGCTAAAATAATGACACCTGCTATTTCTAAAAGCTGTTTCTTTTAAACTAAGCTTACGGTAAGTGGATAGTTTACTTGATCGTACTTTGCAAAGTACATACATTGCGTCAGTGTAATCTCTTTTTTTAAATAAAAGAATCGTAGTCTTTTCTGTACAATTCTTTATTTATTTTTTAAACATAATCTTGCTGTTTTTCTGGCAACTATTGGCAGTCATGCTCAGACAAGAAAGATTAGGCTTGCCAAATTAAAGGATAAGTTCACCTTTCATAGCATGCACAGGTGTGTGCAACATATTGTATTAGTGTGCGCACCCCTAAGCCCAAGCACACATGTGTGCATATATATATATATATATATATATATATATATATATATATATATTTATACACACAAACACGTAAACATTTTAAAATGTATTAAAACATGCTTTTACTAAATAGACACTTATTGATGCAAAAAATTTTAATTTTTTTTTAACCGCCAGCCAACCAGCCACCGAAGTTGTACTGCGGCAGCATGGCTCGGCTGCACGAATCGCCATTATGCTACGTCGGTAGCATAAACAGGCAGTAGGGGGCACTTTCTTGCGCACGCCCCCGTTTGCTTCCCGAGCGCCCGGCGGTCTCGATCGTCACCGGGCTCCCGCGATCGCTCGGGGCACACGGAGAACTGGCAGCTTTGTGTGTGTAAACATACAGTTTCTAGTTCTCTGAGCAGTGAACTAACAGATCATCTGTTCATACAGAGTATGAACAGCGATCTGTTAGTTTTGCTGCACAGTCCCACCCCCCTTCAGTTAGAACACAAACTACATATACATATTAACCCCTCCCCTGCCCCCTAGTGTTAACCCCTTCACTGCCCGTGACATTTTTACAGTAATCAATGCAATTTTAATCGCACTGATCGCTGTATTAATGCCAATGGTCCCAAAAATGTGTCAAAATTGTCCGATGTGTCCGCCATAATGTTGCAGTCACAATAAAAATCATTGATCGCCGCCATTACTAGTAAAACAATAATTATTAATAAAAATGCCATAAATCTATCACCTATTTTGTAAACGCTGTAACTTTTGTGCCAACCAATCAATATACGCTTATTGCATTTTATTTTTACCAAAAATATGTAGAAGAATATGTATCGGCCTAAACTGAGGAATTTAATTTTTTATATATATATTTTGGGGGATATTTATTATAGCAAAAAGTTAAAAATAATGCGTTTTTTTCAAAATTGGCGCTTTTTTTTTATAGCTCAAAAAAATAAAAACTGCAGAGGTGATAAAATACCACCAAAAGTAAGCTCTATTTGTGGGAAAAAAAGGACGTCAATTTTGTTTGGGAGCCACGTTGCATGACCGCACAATTGTCAGTTAAAGTGATGCTGTGCCGAATCGCAAAAAGTGGTCTGGTCTTTGGCCTGCAAAATGGTCCGGGGCTTACGTGGTTAATGTATTAAAAATGCAGTAAACACAGCCTGTCAAAGAGCAGTGTGTGGTGAGGACAGTCAGTCAGAGAGCAGTGTGTGGTGAGGACAGTCAGTCAGAGAGCAGTGTGTGGTGAGAACAGTCAGTCAGAGAGCAGTGTGTGGTGAGAACAGTCAGTCAGATAGCAGTGTGTGGTGAGGACAACCAGTGATCAGTGTTTGATGAGGACAGTCAGAGAGCAGTGTGTGGTGAGGACAGTCAGTCAGAGAGCAGTGTTTGATGAGGACAGTCAGAGAGCAGTGTGTGGTGAGGACAGTCAGTCAGAGAGCAGTGTGTGATGAGGACAGTCAGAGAGCAGTGTGTGGTGAGGACAGTCAGTCAGAGAGCAGTGTGTGATGAGGACAGTCAGAGAGCAGTGTGTGGTGAGGACAGTCAGTCAGAGAGCCGTGTGTGATGAGGATAACCAGTGAGCAGTATTTGATGAGGACAGTCAGAGAGCAGTGTGTGGTGAGGACAGTCAGTCAGAGAGCAGTGTGTGGTGAGGACAGCCAGTGAACAAATCTACTGTGCACTACAAGTGCACTTGGAAGTGCAGTCGCTGTAAATCTGAGGGATAGCTCTGAAATGAGTGGAAGCTCTGCTAATTTTATCATCCAATCATGTACATACAAAAATGCTGTTTTCCCTTGCATGCCTCCCTCAGATCTACAGTGACTGCACTTCCAAGTGCAGTTGAAAGTGCACAGTGATTTGCCTTTAGTAAATTACCATCAGTGTGTTCTCAGCTGCATACGGAGCTCAGAGGGATGGTGTGGGAGAAACAGAAGTACACTGGCCTTCCCAATGAATGGCTGTGTGTGTGGGGGAGGGGATATGAAGGGCATGTCAGCACAAGTCTAATCATTGAAGGGCAGCAGGCTGAGTTCCCGACAGCCTGAAACTGACCATGATGTGCTCTCATGCCTAGCGTGGTTAGTTTTTTTTTTTTTTTTAGGAAAGCAGTGGGACTTACACTAGATATTTCACACAAAGGAACCAATAGAAACAAAAGAGTACCGTATATACTCGAGTATAGGCCGACCCGAATATAAGCCGAGGCCCCCAATTTACCCCCAAAAAAACTGGCAAACTTATTGACTCGTGTATAAGCCGAGGGTGAGACATGCCTGTCCATCCCTGTGTGTGTGTCCGTCCATCCCTGTGTGTCCGTCCATCCCTGTGTGTCCGTCCATCCCTGTGTGTCCGTCCATCCCTGTGTGTCCGTCCATCCCTGTGTGTCCGTCCATCCATCCCTGTGTGGATGTGTGTCCATCCATCCATCCATCCCTGTGTGGATGTGTGTGTCCATCCATCCATCCATCCCTGTGTGTGTGTGTGTCCATCCATCCATCCATCCCTGTGTGTGTGTGTCTCCATCCATCCATCCATCCCTGTGTGTGTGTGTCTCCATCCATCCATCCATCCCTGTGTGTGTGTGTCTCCATCCATCCATCCATCCCTGTGTGTGTGTGTCCATGTGTGTGTGTGTGTGTGTGTGTGTGTGTGTGTGTGTGTGTGTCCAGCCTACCTGTGTCCCGAGCCTGTGTCCCGAGCCTCCGTCCCGTGCCTTGCCTCCTTGCCTCCGTCCCGTGCCGTGCCTTGCCTCCTTGCCTCCGTCCCGTGCCGTGCCTTGCCTCCTTGCCTCCGTCCCGTGTCGTGCCTTGTCTCCGTCCCGTCCCGTGCCGTGCCTTGCCTTGCCTCCGTCCCGTGCCTTGCCAGGATCGCCGCTCTTCGTCGGCGCCTCGGCGGCCATTCTAAAATTCAAAAGCCGCGCCTCCGCCTTCGCCTGTGATAGGCGGAACACTGAATTTCCCAGCAGCCTGTGTTCCGCCTATCACGGACATCGTCTCATCCTCGTCCGTAGTACGAGGATGAACGGATGTCCGTGATAGGCGGAACACTGACTGCTGGGAAATTGAGTGTTCCGCCTATCACAGGCGGAGGCGGAGGCGCGGCTTTCGAATTGTAGTATGTCCGCCGTCTGTCTGCTCGATACGCTGATCGAGCAGTCAGACGGCGATGACTCGAGTATAAGCCGAGGGGGGCACTTTCAGCCTCAAAAAAGAGGCTGAAAATCTCGGCTTATACTCGAGTATATACGGTATATATTTTCATATAAATACGTGGTACAGCAGGCACATTAAGGATTATGAGATGTCAGGGTAACACATTCTTTAAGATGACATAGGATGACCCTTTTTTTTTATATTTTACTAGGAAAAGATTCCACTTTGTGAATTGTTATATATTTATTATTAGGATTCACCCATTTGGTTTAACTAGGTATTCTACATTGTGTTATATAAGCAAATGAGACATTGTTTGTTGAAACAACCTAGACAATAGCCAATCATTTAGAAGGATTTAACTGCATTATTGACATTAGATTAGATAAAATGGTTGTTTATATATATCTCACAACGTCATAAATACAAATTTCACAAACTGGACATTTTCTGTACAAATGACGTACCTCGCAGAATACACAAATATTATTAAAACCTCTATATAAGTCCTGTGTTGGTGCCAGTTAGATCACTGTAATGTAAGGATAAATGTCTCTCTCCCCTAGCCATATATATATATATATATATATATATATATATATATATATATATATAT
Organism: Lithobates pipiens; assembly: GCF_037356315.1. Taxonomy (NCBI): domain Eukaryota; kingdom Metazoa; phylum Chordata; class Amphibia; order Anura; family Ranidae; genus Lithobates; species Lithobates pipiens. The sequence goes on along the minus strand of NW_027507785.1, from coordinate 221,124,802 downwards.
ATATATATATATATATATATATATATATATATTGCAGCACCATAAAAAGTATACCTAAAGTACTGTATAAATATAGGCTACTGAGGTTGATTTACTAAAGATGGAGAGTGCAGCTCTGCATAGAAATCAGCTTCCAGGTATTAGCTTAAAGTGAAAAAAAGAGACTTTACAAACATGTTATAGTTAATTCCTCTGTGCAGTGGTTTTTCACAGGGCAGCCCAGATCCTCCTTTTCGGGGCTCCTGCCCCTTCCCTCCTGTTCAGTGCCCCCACAGCAAGCAGCTTTCTATGGAGGCACCCAAGCAGAACCACAGCTCCCTGTGTCCATTCATACATGACGCTATGGCCCGGCCCAACCAGCCCCCCCCCCTTTCTCTCCTGATTGGCCTACTGTCTTTGCATTAAGGCCCCTTTCACACTGGGGTGCTTTGCAGGTGCTACAGCACTAAAAATAGTGCCTGTAAAGCGCCCTGAAAGAGCCGTTGCTGTGTCTTCAATGTGAAAGCCCCAAGAGCTTTCACACTGGAGTGGTGCGCTGGCAGGATGCTCAAAAAAGTCTTGCTAGCAGCATCTTTGGAGCGGTGTATACACCGCTCCTTCACTTCTCCTGCCAATTGAAATCAATGGGGAAGTGCGGCTATACCACCAGCATAGCCTTTGCAGTGGTTTTAACCCTTTCCCAGCTGCTAGCGGTGGGTAAAAGCACCACGCTAGCGGCTGAATAGTGCAGCGAAATGGACGGTAAAGCACAGCTAAAAATATCGGCATTTTACCACCGGCGCACCCGCTGCCCCATGTGTGAAAGGGACCTAAGATAAAAAACCTTCTGCCTTTACAACTACTTTAATTGAACAAGCTGGAGTTAGAATCCAATTGGCTACCACAGCTGCACCAGATTTTGTACTCTTTCTTTTAGTAAATAAACCCTACTGCATTATGTGGTAAGTCCAGAGAGAACAGGGTGCTGGCTAATGTGAGCTGCTCAACATTTGTATAATCTCCCTATAGATATTGATTCAGAAACAATGTACACAAAAAAGACCTGTACAGGAGCCGAGTGTTGTGTTTCCTAGGTCCTTCAGAAATGCTGTAACAGTGAGACATGACTAGTGGTGATGATTTAGCACATTGCCTAACCATTGCTACTTCATTGGGACTGGACATGAACAATCTGTATGTTGTTTGGTCTATTTTTTAATCTCTTAGGATAACCCCCAACCTTCTGGAAGTGAGCTGTACAGTGGGTACTTTGGATCAATTTCCAGTTCTCTCTTGTTCTTTATGGTCCATACATGGACTCCTGGGCTCTCAATCTTTTGCTTCCAACCAGAACATTGGGAAACCAGTAAGCATTCCTTATATAAGTGAATGACAGATGACAAGATTTTCTTCTTCATATCAATCACTAAAGCCGCATACACACTATTAGGTTTTCTGCAGATTTCTGTCTTCAGATTTACCAAAACCATATCATATGAAGTCAAAAATTACTACCGCGTACACACGATCAGAATTTTGGTCGGAAAAAGCTCTGATGGTTTTCCCGACGGAATTCCGACGGGATTTCACTCAAGCTGTCTTGCATACACACAGTCAAACAAAATTCCGACCGCCAAGAATGCGGTGATGTACAACACGTACAATGGGACTAGAAAAAGGAAGTTCAATACCCAGTAGCCAATAGCTTCCATCTCGTAGTTGAATCTGAGCATGCGTGAGTTTTTGCGCGTCGGAATCGCATACACACGATCTAAATTTCCGATAGAAAGTTTTTCCATCTGAAAAATTGAGAACCTGCTCCCAAATTTTTGCTGGCGGGAATTCGGCTGGCTAAATTCGGATAGAGCCTACACATGGCCGCATTTTTCGATGAAAATCTCTCATCGGTCTTTTGCTGGCCGAAATTCTGATCATGTGTACGTGGCATTAGAGTTTCAATTTGTATGCAATCTGGCAGGCCCTTACACTATATGGTTTTGGTAAAACCGAAGACAAAAATCTACAGAGAATCGAATAGTGTATATGGGGTCTAAGACCCCATACACACTACAGGCATACCCCACTTTTAAGTACACATTGGGGTTTATTTACTAAAGCTGGAAAGTGTGAAATCAGGCTAATTTCTGCATAGAAACCAATGAGCTTCCAGGTTTTATTACCAAAGCTTAATTGAACAAGCTGGGGATAGAAGCGGTTTGGTTTCTATGCAGAAGTGAGCCTGATTTTGTACTTTCCAGCTTTAGTAAATAAACCCCATTGTGTACTTAAAAGCAGGGTATGCCTGTATACAATATACAAGTAAATGCGCAGTGAACCAGATCACTAAGAATTTTTTACACACACAGATTAGGTAGCCTGAGATTATATACACATGCTGTTTAAGCAAACAGAGTCCATATAATATAAAGTGTCCATAAAGGATTTTAGTTAGAGATGAGAATCCGATGGCAGGGAGTTCATACACACAGGGCAGCCCCAAAGGAAACAGAAACCATGTTCCAAACTGTAAAAGATACACAAAAGGAGAGGCGCCTCTGGGTGTAGATTTAAAAACAGTTTTAATCACATAAAGTTAAAAAACTCACATTTCAAAGGTTAAAAAAGTGCGATGGATAAAACAATCCAGGGAGTGGGAGTCATCAGATCAGTCTGCACATCCTGCCGGCTGAAACACTGGAAGCTGTCAAATCCAAGAAACTGCTGTGGATAGAGCAGGTGGAGGAACACAGGCGGAGGATGATGACATCACTGGCATGCTGCGACCGGTTTCGTGAGTGTACGGGCTGAAATAGTGAGTCTGCCGCACTCCTTCATCAAGCGGACTGTATACAACTATTGTCAGATTTCCTTCAGATTTACCAAAACCCTGTAGTTCAAGGGCCTTACTTCGTTGTCTGTGGGCTGGTCGGTAAGTTAAGCTTGGTTTTTTCCTTGGATTTATCCTTGGCCTTGTTTATAATAGTTCAACGGCCTGCCTGATTGCATACGAATTGAAACTCCTAAGGTTTGACCTCATATTATATGGTTTTGGTAAATCTGAAGGAAAAAATCTACAGAAAATTGTATAGTGTGAATCCAGCTTTAGACACAATTAACCCAATAATATACATATTCATTTTATTTACTTTGGGGGGGGGGGGGGGATCTTTGTAACTATTTGGATACTCAAGTTCTGCCCAGGCTGGGACTGATTTGCTTCTATTTAACTGAAGACTTATAACAAGGTAGACAAGCCCTTTATATTTAGTTTCCTGCCGCTGAAAATACAGTCTTTAATTTTTTTCTGTTCATACTAATTACTGTCACTAGAGGAGTATTATAATTAAAATTTTGCTTGGATAATTATATTAGGGATATCTTTAAAAGTTGTGTGGGTGTCAGGGGAGACATTTTGACAACATATTCAAGTACAGTATGTGCAAAAATACACTTCCAGTTGAATGCACCCCTTAAGATATACATAGAGAGTTGTAGTGGAATCTGAGTATTGCATATTTATTAAAACTGTTTTTTGAAAGCCAAAATAGAGCTGAAATCTAAATTTCACCAAAGAATACCTTTTATTCTGCCCAAAACTTATAGTAAATTCCCACTATGTGCCTTCCAGAGTTGATAAGTGCCACCTAAACAGCTTCATTGTGTATACACACTGGATAATGAGTCAAACTACTGCATAGCAAGGCAAGCTATCTGCAACAAATCTGCAGCCCTAGCTGTTTGCACAGTATTAGAAGACTTAAAATTCACCTAACGTAAAGATTTTTTTTTATTTTGCATAGAATAGGAATGATTAAACCTCCTTCTTTCCTGTGTTCCATCAAGGGAAATCTCTCTTCTCTTATTGTCAGAGAAAGAACAATAAGTAAGAGGAAATCTAGAGTATGCTACAAGTACATATAAAAAAAAAAACAACTCATGTGCCAGAATAAAAGTGTGCTCCTACGTTTTTTTTTTTTTTTTTTTTGACATGACAACTCATTTAGGGGAACATATCAAAACTGTAGCTGACAGAATCTGGAGCAAGATGATTGGTTGCCATGACCAGATTCTGTCTGATACAGTTTTGATATGTTCCCCTCATTGTTTTTTAAAGTGTTATTAAACACACAACTGTAAATTCAGTCTGCCTATGCAGTAAAGCATGCTTGTTATGCTCATTGTGGAACGTAAGGGGTTAATCCTCTGCATTGTGTAAAAAGGATGTTTGATCCTGTCTTTTCTGATCCTCCCCTTCTTCCACTGCCCCTAACTATCTTCTAATAGAACAGAGACTAGGGGACAAGCTGCACAAGCTCAGTTTGGTGTGTATTGCTAAAGATTTTTTTTTTGTTTCTTGGGAGAGTGCATGTGATCAGCACAGGGCAAATCAGTACTGTCCATACAGAGGGACAGGGGTCCTGCAGCCTCATAGGACAATCAGGGGAGAATGAAAACTCCTCCTACAGGCAGGCATGTACTGGCCATTGGGACTACAGGGAGTTTCCCGGTGGGCCGATGGCTCAGTGGGCCGGTTTCAGTGACAAAGTAATGGCTGCGCGGCTCGCCCTCAACTACACGCAGTGATGTGAGAAAGATGAGGAAAATACAGAGGAGAATACGTGAAATAATAAAAGAGGTTAGTGAGGATTCCTTATGTTATACTACTTATGTTTTTTTGCACAATTGCGTATAGTTTTATAAACTGTTTTTGTGCTTGTTTGCAAAATGAAAGTGGGCTGGTCTGGATGAAGTCCAGGGCCAAATTTTTGTCCCAGTCCACCCCTGCCTACAGGCTTTAACTAGACACTGATAGAAGTCACAGGACTGCACTAACTGCTGATGAGAAAAGGTGTTTAACAGTTTATATTTACTAAAACTGATTGAATTGCCATTTTCTGTGTACTATGGGAGACCAGACATAGTAAATGCAGGGTCCTGGGTTTAGTAACACTTTAAGTTCTGAATTTCAAAGCACATGCTGTCAGCCCTGCCTACAAGTAAACAAACAACAAAAGTTCATGGTTTGAACTTAGATACACCTAAAGATTTTCTGCAAAGGAGACAAGTAAGTAAATTTCTTCTAGATATTATATCTTATTATTATATACTATTCTGAACAATAAATTGATGTTAAGCTTTGTCCCCACTCTAAGTAAGTTCCATTCCCATTAATGTGTCTAAGTTTCATATTGTTGCTGCAAAAAAAGGTTGTAAGTGTTCTGCCCACTGGGCTTCTATTCAGTTTACTTATGTTTATGTGCTTGAAATAACATGTTGAGTTTTCTTGATTTACACCAAGCTAGATATATGTAGAGGGCAGGCGCCTCCTACTGTTCCCATTCTGGTATAGCTTTGCTGTTTGTAGACGTTACATATTGTATTCTCTTACAATGTGTTAATAAAGTTGTTAGGAGCCAGTGCATTCTGGGAGAATTCTCCAGCGGAGGGGATTTTGCTTCCATTTTAAGACTCTACAGCAAGACAGTAAGGCATGTTCTTCTTTAATCTCTCACTATCATACCTCAGCGAGCTTAAAAAGTGAGTTCTTATTATCCTATTCTGTGTTATAAAGCATTTTTTATTTATTACATGCAAAATTGTACTGATTTGATGTTTATTTTATCAGTTTGTAGTTTCACCTGTCTTGTTCCAATAAATTTAAGATCAAAGAAATATGGTATCTGGAGTTTATGGATTAGAAAGGTTTAGCTCTCTGTTCTATAGACAGAACAGTAAGAGATTTGTGGCATATATTTTTTTTTAATATGCTGAATGACATTTGAGCCTGTCGTACTGTATGTAATTTACCACCTATACTAGTATCAATGCCCTAGTAAACAGCAGGCAATATGGAGGCACATGGGACTAGAGCAGAGCTTAAACCGAGACTATAATAAGTTCAAATTTCTACATTTTAATATTCATGTAATTTTTACTCTATTTTGAATATTTATGATATGTTGTAAATAGCAGTTTTTTTTTCAACAGGAGGTGAGAAGACATTTTAAAACTTAAAAAGGAGCCCATGTGCCAGCTACTAGATTAACATAAGAATTCATATTGTTATTGTGAAATATGACAGCCCTCAAAATTTTCACTCACCTACACGCATTTTGCGAGTGGAAAATGATTGCTGGGGCTTCCTCAGAGGGGGGCCCTTCTCCCAGCGATCGCCTAGGGGAAGAGAGGGTCGGCCAGATCATCACAGAGTGGGGAATATTGCAACAGTTTTATTGTGAATGAATGAACGAATGAAATACTTGTATAGCGCACAATGCGAACTGAATCGCCTCTAGGCGCTGTGGCGAGCTTTGAGCATCTGCTAAAAGAGGCCGAGTGTTCCCATCACATACAGCCCTGCCTCCTGGCCCAGGTACTTTGATAGACAGATCACTGGTCCAATGCTAGGACGTGTGACGTATATCTAAGTACCCGGGCCAGGAGGTGGGACTGTATGTGACGGCGAGCTCGGGGAAACCTCAGCAATTTAAATGAAAGCTGCTACAGTGCTGTTCCCTGCACTGTGATGATCCAGCTGGAAATCCTCATTGTCATACACACCCCCTTTGTCCCTAGTGGTCTGTGCAGTGCCCTGCATGCACTTTTATATTATAAATACTGTTTTTTACTGCCTGGAATTTGGAGATTGTCCATAGCAACCAAAAAGTGTCAATTTTTCAGTGTTTTAGGATTTGATTACATTATTGAATAATTGTATTATTCTTTATTATATTATAAACTTTATCATACCCGGGATGTCTGCTAGACTCTGGTTTGAACAGATTTAAGAGCGTTATTCCTAAGAATTACAGGACTACAAAATAAAAGCCAGATTTCCATGCAAAATAATTGTACCGCTTTCAGCACCTAATTCCAGACTGAATCATACCGCCAGGGAGGTTAATGCTTTTATGACAATAATAAAGAAAGTCTTTGAAGATGCAGTCCTCCTGCTTACTAAGTCAATGAAAGAACCAGATGCAGCATCTAGTTCCTTGAGAACAAATTGCTTATCGCTCACTTCTCACACTGCTTATCAGTTAAATTGCTGACTAAGGGGCAGTATGGGGTGAGATTGTTGATTTTCAGAAGCTTTATTTGAAATGTGTAAAAAGTACACTTCATTCACTGCTATAAAATGCAGCATGTCTGCATTTTATCTCAGCACACTGCAGCGCAGCCCTAGGCTGTGTTGCAGTGTGAATGGGACACATAGGAAACAATCCGAGTGTCTGCAGTGGCAGATGCTTTACCATACGGTAAAACGTCTGTCACTGCATATAAAAGTGTTGCATTTGTAATTTTGCTCAGTGTAATTAGCCCTTTCAACCTATTTATTAATACTGGTGCACTCAGAATCAAGTGCAGTTGTGCATGGTAGCCATCAGCTTGTCCAATTAAGCTTTAACATGAAAACCTGGAAACAAATTCATTTCTGTGCAAACACAAAAGTGTTTATAATTTTGCTCAATGTATATAAACCTGCACTCTGATCTTTAACTAAATGTATTTGTTTCTTTAAGATTATGTTAGCCCCTCTTTCTCCACAAAAAAAGGAATATATTTCAGTTTAGCAATCATTGGATGTGGACTGCAGAACACCTATCCCTCTCTTTTCCTACATAACATAAGAGGAGGTATTCTGTATCTTATAATGAGAGTGGATGACCACATAACTGATAAGAGTGCATAAGAGTGCAGCTACTAAGGCCCCTTTCACACTGGGGTGGTGCGGGCATTGGCGGTAAAGCGCCGCTATTTTTAGCGGCGCTTTGCCGTCATTTTAGCGGCGGTATGCAGGCGCTAGCGGGGCGGTTTTAACCCCCGCTAGTGGCCAAAAAAGGGTTAAAACCGCCCGCAAAGCACCACTTTGGCGGCGGTATATCCATGCTGCCCCATTGATTTCAATGGTTAGGAGAGGTTTAGGAGAGGTGAATACACCGCTCCTTCACCGCTCCAAAGATGCGGCTAGCAGGACTTTTTTCACCGTCCTGCTAATGAACCGCTCCAGTGTGAAAGCCCTCCAGCTTTCACACTGGAGTGAAAGGGGCCGGATTTTTTCAGGCGCTATACAGGTGCTATTTTTAGCGCTGTAGTGCCTGAAAAATGCCCTAGTGTGAAAGGGACCTAACTCAAGGGATTATGGAAGAATCAATTGGCATTTTTTATACTTATCAAAGAGATAAACCAAAATGCTTCCAAAGATAAAATAAACCTTTTTTTTTTACTTTGAATATAGTAGGGATTGGTTTATACTCTTGACAGATTTTTTTTTTACCATCTGTGTAACCTTACACAGATAACAGTTAAGACCTGTAAAAGGTTCTGTCCCCAGAAATCTTCCAAAAAAATTATATACATTTTTAGTACAGGTGTGCTTTAAATCCTTAATTTCCAACTGCATAGCTTCGATAAAATATGTAAAATGGAACTACTTTAATGTTAAACAGTTTTCTTAACTGAAACATTTCTTAATTACACATACATTTAGTTTATAATGTGTGTCTAAAGGAGATCCCATGGTAGTTATGCCAAATAGCATACATTATGCTGCCTTGATCTGAAAATATTTCCATTATCCTCAGGGCATGATTCACTAACCTCACTCTTGATCTGTACTTGTAGTCGGAGGGATTTTTTTTTTTTTATGTTCTTATAACATTAATACAGGAAGCATTGTTAAGACACTAAAGGATAGAATGTTCATTCATAAGTGTTAATATAAATTCTGTAACAATTATAAGGTATATTTATATATGTTTTACATATGGTCCACACATCTTTTGTCCACAATTCACACATTTTAGAATTTAATTAAAAAAAAATGTGAATCATGAGCGAAAGCTGCGTGAATCTTGTGTGGTTTCTAAAAGACCGCATATGTTTTCATTCTTAAAAGAAAAAGTATATTGTTTTAAAACCTAAAATGATTTACTATTATTGTGTGCACAACAGTGGGTTACTGTTTAGTTCCTATCTCCACTCCAGCATAGCACCTCACTCAACTGATGAAAAATGTGTCACACTTTCATCTACAGTAATCAACTTGTTTTGCATAACAGCAAATCCACAAGAGGAATATCAACACTGTTTTATTAAAGCGGCTGTAAGCTTTCAATTTTTTTTTTTTAAATAACAAACGTGCCTATACTTACCTGATCTGTGCAATAGTTTTGCACAGAGCAGCCCCGGTCCTCTTCTTCGGGGTCCTCAACTGGCGCACCAGGCCCCTCCTGCTTTCCATGGGGGCACCCGTGCAGACTCGCTTCCAAGTCCCGCTGCTGTATCCATTGTTCCCGTGTCACAGCTTTTAACTGACAGCTGTGGGAACCAATGCCTCCCTCTACTATCAATCTGTCTAATGAGGAGAGCAACAGCGGCTTGAGCCACTGCACTCGTGCACATCGCTGGATCGTATTGGGCTCAGGTAAGAAAAAAAGGGGGTGGGGAGCTGGAGCACAGAAGGTTTTTCACCTTAATTCATAGAATCCATTAAGGTGAAAAACCTTAAGGCTTTATAACCACTTTAATTTTTAATAGCCTTTGCTAAAGGGGTGCTGTCATTTGAAAATCTTCAGGGGTTTGCTATTGCAGACAACCTTCTGAAAATGTTACATTCCTGGCTATGTCTGTTATGGGTATTTATTTTTTTAGGCACAAGCATGTTGTAAATGGGTGTCAGAAAAGTGTCAGAATCCCTCTTCTTTATAATTTCCAGGTCAATGATGTGCAGACAGCATTAAAGTCAAAGCAGCCAGGGACATTTCCAATGGAGAGATTAGTGGTGGTAGCTTAATTTAATTTCTTAGGACAGATTGTCTTTATACAAACTCTGTTGACATTAACTTGTCATCAAAAAAGAAAGAAGTCAACAAAATATACCCTAAATCTAGTCTATCTATCTATTTTCTCAGGATCTTAAGAAGGAACAAAGAGACTTTGTAGAGCTTCGGGTGGGTAAAGCTTCCCTTCTAGGGTCCACATCTTACCTGGTAGCAAGACCTCATTTATTTGTTTCAACAGTACACAAGCCTTTTTTATGTGAACTAACTGATGCTCTGGATTCTCTCTCTTTTTCTCTCTCACCCCCTTTGCTGTGGGAGCCTGTTGCTGGGTAAAAAGGCTGAGTGCCATCAGAACACCAAAAAGATACACGTTTTGCCTGTTTGTTTTGGGAAACCTATTAGGGGGCACCTTTTTAATCAGGAATTGGCCTTGCTGAACAAAGCCCTCCTGTATTTAGGCTGATGAAAAATGTTTTTAGTTTTCCCGAAACGCCTTCCTAAGCATATACATTCTCTCATGATGGTGCATCCAGGCTGTCCATCCCTCCATGCACGGCAGACTTCAGCAGTGAAGATCTGAATCTCTTGGACTGGCTAATGGCAACACCTGCTGTGGCTCCGGGTTCTCCAGTCTCTCCCTGCTCTCAAAGGTGGCTCCTTTCCCTGCACCTCCAGCAGCTCTTCATCCTATGCCTCCAGTGGTCCCATCCATCCATCCGCAGCCATGCATTGATCTGACTGTGACATGCCATCTGTTGCTTCACTTATGTCAGTGCATAATATTATTTTTAGATATTTTTCTCCAATAAAAAAACTTACCACATTATATTGGGCTCCCTGGTGCCTCTCACCTTTTCATCCAAATCCGTTTGTTTTCTGCATTGTGGAATAGAAGTGAAGAATAAACCTGCTTGGACTTTTCTTGGGTGTCCATGTCTCATGCATGGTTTACTGCTGCCAATACCAGTTGCTTAGTTGGTTGCCTGTAATTCATGTTTCGTTGCATAGTGCATTTGTGTGTCTACATTGTCCAGTATCAGTAGACAGCTTCTTTTTTTTTTTTTACTGGAAGTATGTTGCTGTCTCAGCCTTTTTTATCTTATGCAGTGCATAGCCTGGAAAACCATACACTCTTCAAGGAGCTTATCCTATAGCAGATTTCCTTATAGGAGTCAATCAGCATAAATCCCTTTTGCATTGTCTGATGTCCAGTTAAAGAGAAAGTAAACCCTGATGGGTGTTACTTCCTCTTTGTTTCCGTGCAAAGGTAACGCATAATGGGCTACCATCGCATAGTAGCCCATTATGTGACACTTACCTGCAGGAGAAGCCTGCGATGTCCCTGTCTTCCTCGCTAGTAGTGAGCATCCATTCTTCACCCCTCTTCCTTCCAGGGCCATGAACTCTGACTCCGTGACTGGCCGGAGTCATGTGATGTCACTCCCGTGCATGCGTGTGGGAGAAGCTTTTAATGGCATGACACGAGCTAGAAACGGCACAGTGTACCCTTTCTAACTGTGGCGCATGTGCAGAAGAAATCACCTTATGGCGATTTTCAAATATCTCCTAGACCGTGCAGGTGTTGGAGATATTTCAAGCACCTACAGGTAAGCCTTAATCTAGGCTTTACCTGTAGGTTAAAGTGGTTGTAAAGGGTTTACAACCACTTGAAGGAAGTAAAGGATGCACCAACGAAGATACATTATAACTGAAAACTATGACACATCAGACATATAAAATTATAAAAAAAAAAATTTTTTTTAATTATTTCCATGTAAAATGTACTCTACAAATGCATACTTACTAGTAAAACACAAAAGATTCCCTCTAATAGTTTAAAAGCAGTGAACTCTATTTGCAAAACTAGAATTGCAAAGTAAAGTTTGACTTATGTAAGAACACCCCCTCTTTTCATCTTTATCTTTCAGTCTTTATTTTAACATCTACATCAGTTATCAGATGAAATTTCTTATAATTCCATTCATTTTCAAGCTGTCATTTTTTTTTTTTTACTGATGGAGGTTTGGGAATAAAATGAGTAGCTAACTTCTACAGAACAGACTTATAATCTGCATTTCCATCAAAAGAGTTATGATATCTCATCTTCTTAGAACAATTCTCTTCTGAGAAAAAGTAGTCTGTAGGAGACTTATTTTCCTTTAGAGAAAGAGAAAAAAAAATCTCTTTTTCTGTATTGTAAGTAATTTTACTGATGATTTCAGTAGAGTGGAGGATATGATGAATAGGGTAGTGACTGTGACAGTATTACTACTTGGAATTTTATTCAGTGTTCAATTTTCCTTAACATTACTTTAACTGGACACCTACCATCTTGTGTAACCTTTCTTTATCATTACATAGTTTTACCTGGTGTTTCAGGATCTGTCTTTCCTTTGAATTTTAAGCAACTGTAGACAGTAGTAAAACTATAGAATATGCTGAAATATACAATTGTTAAAGTAAGTTTTAAGAGAAACATTTTGTATTGTTTTCTAAAATTCATATACTTTTTTGCTTCTCGCCTCACGGCGTTATATGAAGGAATATATATGACTTTTATACTGCCAATGTCTGGCTGAAGCCCTTATCATTCTCATCCTCAAACCAAATAAATAACTTCTTATTCCAAACAGATGTTACAATTTAGTGGAAATCCTTTCCCTCAGGTTTATCCAAGTTATCCAAATCCTTACATACCTGGGTCAGATTGGCTTTATATGTCTGGTAAAAACACCTCTCAACATAAAATGTTTGTTCATGATTTTACAAGCCTCCCTTTACCGAGAGGGCTCTAATATTGTGGTGAATCTGGATGCAGCATAGAATTCTGTGGAATGGGGCTACTTGTGACAAGGTTTACTAGTTTGGGTTTGGCTCTGGATTTACCAAATGGCTAGAACTTCTCTATTTGAACCCAAACCACAACACAACCTGCCTGGAGTTTGCATGTTTTATCCCCGTGCCTGTGTGGGTTTCCTTCTGGTTCTCCAGTTCTCCAGTTTCCTCCCACACTTGAAAGACAATCTGATATGTTTGCGTCTGTCTAAGTTGGCCTTAGTATGTGTATGTATGAGTGTATGAAGGAAAATGATAAATGGTTTTCAACATGTTTTACAAATAAGCATCTGAAAAGCATGGCATGCATTTATATTCAACCCCCCTGAGTCAATATTTTGCAGAACCACCTTTCACTGCAATTGCAGCTGCAAGTCTTTTTGGGTATGTCTCTACCAGCTTTGCAGATATAGAGAGTGACATAATGGCCATTCTTCTTTGCAAAATAGCTAAAGCTCTGTCAGATTGGATAGAGAACGTCGGTGAACAGCAATTTTCAAGTCTTGCCACAGATTCTCTGACATTTAGGTCTGGACTTTGACTGGGCCATTCTAACACATGAATACACTTTGATCAAAACCATTCCATTGTGGCTCTGGCTGTATGTTTAGGATCGTGGTCCTGCTGCAAGGTGAGCGTCCGCCCCAGTCTCAAATCCTTTGCAAACTCAAACAGGTTTTCTTCTGAGATTGCCCTATATTTGGCTCCATTCATCTTCCCATCAACTCTGACCAGCTTCCCTGACCCTGCTAAAGAAAAGCATCCCACAACAAGATGCTGCCACCTACATGTTTCACAGTTGGGATGGTGTGTTCAGAGTGATGTGCAGTGTTAGTTTTTTGCCACACATAGCTTTTAGGCCACAATGTTTCATTTTGGTCTCATCTGACCAGAGCACCTTCTTCCAAATGTTTGCAAGCTGCAAACAAGACTTTTATGGCTTTCTTCTTGCCACTCTTCCATAAAGGCCAGATTTGTAGAGTACACAACTAACAATTGTCCCGAGGACGTATTCTCCCACCTGAGCTTTGTATCTCTGCAGCTCCTCCACAGTTCCCATGGGACTCTTGGCTGCTTTTTCTGATGAATGCTCTCCTTACCTGGACTGTCAGTTTAGGTAGACGGCCATGTCTTGGTAGGTTTGCAGTTGTGCCATACTCTTTCCATTTTTGGATAATGGATTGAACAGTGCTCTGCGAGAGTCAAAGCTTGGGGTATTTTTTATAACATAACCCTGCTTTAAACTTCTTCATAACTTTATCCCTGACCTGTCTGGTGTGTTTCTTGGCCTTCATGATGTTTGTTCACTAAGGTTCTCTAACAAACCCCTGAGGGCTTCACAGAACAGCTGTATTTATATTGAGATTAAATTACACACAGGTGGACTCTATTTACTAATTAAGTGACTTCTGAAGGCATTTGGTTCCACTAGATTTTAGTTAGGGGTATCAGAGTAAAGGGGGCTGAATACAAATGCACGCCACACTTTTCATATATTGTTTTGTAAAAAATTTTGAAAACCATTTATCATTTTTCCTTTCACTTCACATTTATGTGCCACTTTGTGTTGGTCTATCACATAAAATCACAATAAAGTACATTTACGTTTTTGTTTAGAACATGACAAAATGTGGAAAATGTCAAGGGGTATGAATACTTTTTCAAGGCACTGTATGTGTAAAGCGCTGGCTAAATATTGATAGCGCTATAGTAAATAAAAAAAAGACAGGGATGTCCCTTTTCTCCTCTGCTTTAGGCCATTGCCATGGAGACTCTGGCTGCTTCATTCATGCAACACTCCAATACCAAGGGTGTCTTATGCCGCGTACACACGATCAAACAAGCGGGTGGAAAAGTCCGGCAAACTCAAGTCCGCCGGACAATCCCCCCGTGTGAAGCCTCCGGCATACTTTTTTGACTCGAAAGTACGGAGTACTTAGAATGCCGTGTTACACTCCAATCTTCCCGCCGGACTCGCATTTCGGCGGACAATCCGGCCGTGTGTATGCCAGTCCGCCGTACTTTTGAAATGAGCGGACTTTTCCCGCCCGGAGAAAAGTCCGCTCATTTCGAGCGGGTCTCCAGGTAGGTGGGGCCCGCGAAGGAGACGTCGCTGGACCCGCCTCCTGGTATGGACTTAAAGGGGAACCCCAACGCCGAAAAAAATCGGCGTGGGGGTCCCCCCAAGTCCACAGCAGACCCTTGTCCAAGCACGCTACCCGGCCGGCCAGGAAAGGAGGGGCGAGCGAGCGCCCCCCCTCCTGAGCCATTCCAGGCTGCGTGCCCTCAACATGGGGGGTGCTTTGGGGAAGGGGGGGGCCGCACGGCCCCCCCACCCCAAAGCACCTTGTCCCCATGTTGATGAGGACAAGGGCCTCTTCCCGACAACCCTGGCCGTTGGTTGTCGGGGTCTGCAGGTGGGGGGCTTATCGGAATCCGGGAGCCCCCTTTAATAAGGAGGCCCCTGAATACCGGCCCCCCACCCTATGTGAATGAGTATGGGGTACAATGTACCCCTACCCATTCACCTGTAAAATAAAGTACAAAAAAAACACAACACACAAGATAAAATAATTTATTGCACAGCTCCGGGGGTCTTCCGTCTTCGAGGGTCTTCTCGCCGGACTCCTCCGCTATCTTCTTGTAGCTCTTTTACTAGCGGAGGAGCCCGGCATTCTTCTTCCGACTTCGGGGGTCTTGTCCCCCTCTTCGGTTCTTCTGCCGGGCCACCGCGCCTTCTTATAGCTTTTTTACAGGCGGTTGCCTGGTCTTCTGTCGCCGCCGCCTTCCGTTCTTCTTCTTCTCCAGGAGATGTTGACTCGACGATCTCTCCGGCCGCAATTCCAGGGACGCGCTGCGCTGCCACTTATATAGGGACAAGGGGCGGTGTCACATGGGCTTATGTCACATGGGTTGGTGTCACATGGTGACCCCACCCCCTTATGATGTCACAGTCCCGGAGGATGCTGGGACTGTCGCCATGTGACATCAACCCATGTGACCAACCCATGTGACATAAACCCATGTGACACCGCGCTCGAAATGAGCGGACTTTCCTCCGCGTGTGTGGGCGAGTCCGTTCATTTCAAAAGTAGGGCGGATAGTACGGCGGACTTAGTACGTCGTATTAGTCCGCTGAAAAAGTGCCATGTGGGCAAGTAGCCCGTTCGGAAAGTCCGACGGACAGTCTGGCGGGAAGTCCGCCAGACTAAGTACGTCGGACAGACGGCTACGTGTGTACGCGGCTTAAAGGTGGCATCACATGTTGATAACGTTGGATTGTACACTAACTGTGAATTTATATTTAGAGGACTCAGATCATTCACTTAATCCTGCTATTGGTTATCAATGATTTTGCAGTTGTTTGAGTCTGTCCATTAACCCCTTAACTAGTAAAAAAAATGTTGTAAATAGTTTTCTTCTCTGTTGCTAATAATTAGGCCTCACATTTTAGACTAGAATAATGATATATCTTGATATATACAGTCTATATCCTGGCAACTTCTTCATAGTTATATCAAATTAAAGTGGTTGTAATGCTAGAAGGTTTTATTATCTCAATACATTCTCTGCATTAACCACTTCAGCCCCGGAAGAATTGGCTGTTCAATGACCAGGCCATTTTTCGCGATATGGCTTTAACTGACAATTGCGTGGTCATGCTATGCTGAACCCAAACATAATTGACATCCTTTTTTTCCCACAAATAGAGCTTTCTTTTGGTGATATTTGATCATCTTTTCGGTTTTTATTTTTTGCTCAATAAACAAAAAAAGAGTGCCAGTTTTGAAAAAAACACAATATTTTGTACTTTTTGCTGTAATAAATAGCCTCAATTTTTTTTTTTTTTTAAAAAGCTAATTTTTTCCTCAGTTTAGACCGATATGTATTCTTCTACATATTTTTGATAATAAAAATCGCAAAAAGCTTATATTGATTGGTTTGCGCAAAAGTTATAGCTTCTATAAAATAGGGGATAGATTTATGGCATTTTTTACTAGTAATGACGGTGATCTGCGATTTTTATTGAGACTGCAACATTATAATGGACACATCGGACACTTTTGACACATTTTTGGGTCGATTGACATTTATACGGTGATCAGTGCTATAAAAATGCACTGATTACTGTATAAATGTCACTGGCAGGGAAGGGGTTAACACTAGGAGACAATCAAGGGGTTAACTGTGTTTCCTATGTGTGTGTTCTAACTGTGGAGAATGGGACTGAATATAGGAGATGAGATCGTGGTTCCTAGCTCGTAGGAACGCACAATCTCTCTCTCTTCTCCTCACAGAACAGGGATTTGTGTGTTTACACACATCTTTGTTTTGCCTCTCGTGCCTGCGATCGCTTGTGGCCAGCGGTCATCGCGACCACCAGTCACAAGCATCAGCACCCCCACTGTGCAGCAGTCGCGCACGCACACTTGCCTGTTATCCCTCTTAAAGGTAACGACGTATAGCATGTAAAATAATGCATTTGGGTGGGAAAAATATGAATGCAATCTATACACTGGGGGGGTAGAACCTCTGGGGGATCTAGGATGGAAAAGGACCTGAGGGACCTAGTAGATGATGGGCAGTCAACTTCAGAGATAAAATGATAATTCTCCCTCTCTACAGACTCTGGTCCGGCTGCACCTGGAGTATGTTGTCCTGTTCTGGGCACCAGTCCTCAGGAAGGATGTACTGGAAATGGAGCGAGTACAAAGAAGGGCAACTAAGTTAATAAAGGGTCTGGAGGATATTAGTTGCAGGGAAAGGTTGCGAACACTGAACTTATTCTCTTTTTTTTATTTTTACAAATACCGTATTGGTGACTCCACAATAGGGATAAAACTTCCACTCATTAAAATTTGAAGAAAAGAGGTTTAACCTTAAACTACATAGAGGGTTCTTTACTGTAAGAGTGGCAAGGATGTGGTATTCCCTTCCACAAGCGGTGGTTTCAGCGGGGAGCATCGATAGTTTCAAAAAAAGATTAGATAAGCACCTGAACGACCGCAACATACAGGTATATACAATGTAATACTGACATATAATCACACACATAGGTTGGACTTGATGGACTTTTGTTGTTCTGTTCTTTTCATCCTCACCTACTATGTAACTATAGCTACGATGGTTCACGGGAGCGGGATTGCGCCGACCTGCCGCAGTACAATGACGGTGTCTGTTCGGCAAGGGGTTAAGGATAAAACTTGTGTATTGCTCCCCACTGGCCCCCCTTATATTTACCTGAGCCTGCCCTCAATCCAGCACTGTGCCCAAGAGCAGCGGCTCTCTCCACTCTCTCTCCTTACTGGACAGGCAGCAGTGGGAGCATGACTTGGCCTCACCTCCTGATCTCGCCTTGGCTGGAGTCCAGGCTGAGGCTGCCATTAATCCATTAGACAAGCAGGCCTATTGGTAATCGGTTGCCCCCAGGACTTATACACAGTGCTATAGTGCCTGGCTACCTTGCAGGCGTGAACTGAGCAAAAGTAAACAGGCAGAGTAGTTCACTGACAGTCCAGGTACAAGGCAGGTGAGGTACAAAATATTTAGGGTCAATCCATAGTCAAAAAGGCAGGCAGAGTTCAGAGAATAGTTTGAGTTCCAGT
The DNA here is from genome assembly GCF_037356315.1 of Lithobates pipiens. Taxonomy (NCBI): domain Eukaryota; kingdom Metazoa; phylum Chordata; class Amphibia; order Anura; family Ranidae; genus Lithobates; species Lithobates pipiens. The sequence goes on along the minus strand of NW_027507785.1, from coordinate 221,106,597 downwards.
CTGAGGTCATGAAACAGGGGAATCCAAACAGCAGACAGGGAAGACATACAGGGAGCTTGGAGCACATGTTAAACACAATATCACAAGCATGAGACTGCAGGCTTGCCTGGCTTAAATTAGGTTTGGTCTCCACCCAAAGACTGGCTACATCAATCACCTTGAAGGTGGACAAGTAGACAGGGAGAAGGCATCACAACTAAAACCAGGATGCTGGAATGAGACCAGCAGCTGTGATGGAGCAGGAGTGCTACAAGCTCCTTTGTCCTGAAGAAATTGGTTCCACCTTTGAAACGCATTGACAAAGGGAATGCTGGTTTATGATTATGTTTTGTTTGACATTATGCTTTGTTTTATTACATAGTGTACCTCTGGTATAAATGTTTTTGACACACCCTTATAAGCTAGTACTCATACCCTGTGATTCATGGAGTAGCTATATGTGCTTCACATATACTCTTTTAACCATTGGGATGGATTTTAACTTTAAGTCAAAAAGGTTGATTTGTGTCAGATATTTGTGAACACAATCAGACATTTCAAGGGTACCAGGATTTGCATGACTGTGTCATCTCGGTAGCCAGATCCATTAGTTTGCCTGTAAAGTGGCACATCTGTAGCATGTATAGAACACACCGCAGAAAAACTGAAGTTCCTAAAGAAAATAAAGTGAGTCAAATTAGATTAAAACTCACATTAAAATTCACTCATGTGCGCCTCCCCCTCAATTGCCGGCAAAATAAAAATATATAAAAAAATTATGTAGGGTCCCCCTCTCAGTCCATGCTAAAATGTAGAAAACAGCATGGAAAGTGGGGGTACAAGCAAGCGCCTCCCCTGAACCATACTAAGCTGCATGCCCTCAACATGTGGGGGTGGATGCTTTGGGGGAGGGGGGAACAGGTACCTGTTTTTGACAGGTCCCTACCCCCACTTCCAGGAGAAAGTTCCATATTGCAGAGCTCTTTTTATTTGCTTCCTATTCAAGTTCTCACTTACTTTCCTGACACTCCCCAAACAAAACAGAACAGCTTCACATCAGCATAAAGCAAAATAAAAGTACTGCTTACTTTAAAAATTGCCTAAGCCCATGCCATAGGCTTTCTCTCAGCCTCAACCAATCTTAGCAAAACAGCACGTACTGTCAGTTTTACATCTTCTGGGTTTTTAAACCTGTAGCACCCAAACTATTCCTCAGCTCAAATTCCAGGCCCAACAAAGACATCTTAGTATCTGTCTATTAAAGGAAGACTGATTTATATTTTTTACCAGGCTTTCCCAAAGCCCACAACAGCCCCAATCTGCATTCTAGAATACAAATTACTCCCACCCGCCACCTCCTGTGCCACGTTTACCCAGACTCTGCCACACAACACAGAGGGAAACTGAGAAAAAAAGAAGGTCATGCTGACGTTGTCTGTGAGAATCAGGCTGGGTTCACACTGCTGCGGGTGGGAGATCCGGATGTAATTCGCACCGCACTGCAGTGCAAATCACATCCGATCTCTGTAGCGATGCGAGTTCAGCCATACAGATAGTATGGCTGAATTCGCATCGCTCCCGCCGCAAACTCGCACGGGACCCTTTTTTTGGTCCGCAGCAGAATCGGATCGCATGGGTGTTCACACCATGCGATCCGATTCCTATGCGAGTGTGCAGATCGCACTGCGATATGCGGACGGATCTGGGGGTGTCATTAACATTTCATTGACACTCCCAGCAGTCCGCATAGGGCAGTGTGAACTGCCGGCGGGAGGCATGTGATGCGGGAAAACGCAGCGGATTTGCGGCGTTCCCGCATCGCTATGGTGTGAACCTAGCCTCATACTGTTTCATAAAAATCACATATAGCTTGAGGGCCTCTCCCAAGCATGTAGTTGAAAGGTGTTTTTCCCATGTTGCCTTCAAGGTTGCATAAAAAGGAGACCCCTCTACTAACTTTACTTAGTTTTTATAACTTTTTTTTTTTTGTTGCATTAGTACAAGTGCCCCTTGTCAGTACCCAGCTACATATTCCCTTTGTTTTTCAATAATTTGCCTATTCATCCATTTGTCTGATATGATTTTCCTTCATTTACTTCAATAGGTTTGGGAATAAGTTGGGGATAAGACTTTACCTCCTAGAAATCAAATACAGGCACAGTCACCCATCCGTATATATGAGGGGTGTTCTGGGTTTATTCAAAAACATCCTACTAATCTGGATCCCTTTTTCATTAAACCACTATAGCAATCTGTCATAAAATGGAACAGTCCACATTCAAAATTTACACATTATGTATAAACCTTTCATTTATCTTTATGCATCTAGTGACATAAAATCACTCAGGATTTATCATTCAAGATATTCAACTGATAGAAGAGATGATAAATGAAATATGTTAAAAAGCAATAAAGTTTTGATTAGGATGTAATCCCATTAATATTTTAGTGTGATGGCAGCAACAAGGATGGGAAGAGTAAAAATTTCCTTTTTAAATTAACTTAAAAGGTGCTTTCTGTAAAGTTGAGATTTTATTTGCACCTTATCAAATATTGTCCTTGGTTATTGTTAAAAGGAACGTTTTTCATATATTTATATGTTTTGTATACATTGTGTTTAGGAGTAGAAAATACACTTTATTTATCTTTTCTTGTTGGCTAAGTAAATATATATATATATATTTGTAGCCAGCAGGTGGCAAGTTTGAAGTATGGTAGTCTAGGTTTTCAGATAGATGGTATACTACTGTGCTGTGAATAGTGTTCAAGTCAACTGAATGATTCTGTTTGTTTATTTCTTCAGAAGCAGTCAATAAGTGCAGAGCTATTGCTGAACCTTTATATTATCTAGTACCCTATATTATTTATATGTAAAATTAAGATTTTATACAGGTGCTATAAATTTGGGGTTATTAACCTGGGTCTTTACAATCACTTTAAGTATGCACTCTCTTCTACACATAGAAGAGTACAGAGGGCTTTCCTTTCTTTTTTTTTTTTTTTTTTACACTGTCCCTTTAATTCATTTATTTTTATTCAATCACTTCTTTATGGAGATATCATAAGAAAGCCAGCCGCCACCTGAAAAAAAAATACCGGGGTTATGATTGATAGCTTCAACCATAACCCCGTTGAACCACTTGCAAACCGCAACGTATACAGTATATATAGATTGCGGTCAGCATGTTATACTTACCTGCTCTGTGCAATGATTTTGCACAGAGCAGCCCCAATCCTTCACTTCCCAGGTTACCTGTCAGCACTTGTGGCTCCTCTTCCCTGTTGAGTGCCCCCACAGTAAGCCGTTTGCTATGGGGCCACTTCTGCTGGCTTGATCCCATGCAGTGCTCTGTGTGTTCATTGACACATAGGGTGGGGCCGGATCTCACCTCTGTTCCCTCCTCACTGGATGTGATTGACAGCAGCAGGAGCCAACGGGCAACTGCCTTGAGCCAGTGAGGAAAAAGAGAGCAGCAGAGGGAGGGCTAGGTGTGGGGGGGGGGGGGAGCTGCACACAGATCTTTTTTTTACCTTATTGCATTGAATGTATTAAGGTAAAAAAAAAAATATGCCTTTAGAACCACTTTAAGAACCACTGCTGTAAATTATGAAATGTTTTATGGCTCCCTTAAAGGGGTTGTAAAGGTAAATGTTTTTTTCTCCTTAATGCATTCTATGCATTAAGGTGAAAAAACATCTGACAGTGCCTGCGCCCCCAGCCCCCCTCCCCCGTTTTACTTACCTGACCCCTCAAAAGTCCCGCGCTCGTCCCCCGACGTCCTTTCCACCGTTCAGCCTGGCCGCTGATTGGCTGAAGTGGATGGATGGAAAGCAGCACAGCCATCGGCTCACGCTGCTGTCAATCACATCCACTGACACGGAGCACCGGGGGGGGGCGGGGCCGTGTGATACAGCGAGCAGCTATAACCGCCGGCTGTATCACGGGAGCGCACCCGCAGGTGATTCTCACCATGCGAGGGAGCTTGCATGAACGTGAGAAGCACCTGTGGGAGGAAGCAGAGGCAGCCGCCGAGGGACCCCAGAAGAGCAGGTTCAGGGCCACTCTGTGCAAAACAAACTGCACAGTGGAGGTAAGTATGACATGTTTGTTATTTAACAAAAAAAAAATTCACTTTACAATCCCTTTAAAGCTTTATTCAAATATTTTATGCTTGTTTGCCTTTGTCATCTGAGTTGGAACTAGCATATTGCTGGAAAAAAATTATGTAATTACAAACCACCTGTAAAATCATGTTAGGGATTCTTACCCTCTCTTGTAAAGCGTTGGTCACCTCTGGTATTTGACACTTCTGCTTGTTTCATATTCAGCATTCCCCACAGCATGGTAGGGTTCCACCTGCCAGCCCCTACATCACTACAGAATAAAATAGATTGCAGTTAGTGGGGTTTAGTCCTGAAACCAGGAAAGACAATCCCTAGCTGTAGTTATTTTTTGAGAGGACACAAAAATGGGGTTTCTCTTCAACAAATTTGATATGTACCTTAGCCAGGACTTTTAAAGGAACCTGTTTTTGAAGGTTAGCTTTTGTTTTGGCTGATTGTATGGAACTCTTCCATCTTGATTGAATAGTAAGTACTCCTATCGTTATACTGACATCTTGGGACATCCAAATCTAGCACTATCTTTTATGCCCCAAACACACTCTGAAATTCCTACAGCAAAATTCCGATGAGAGCTTTTGGCGGAAAATGCGATCGTGTGTGTACTCTATCGGACTTTTGCTGGCGAAAAAGTTCTGATCGAAAATTCTGATCGTCTGTACAAATTGCGATGCACAAAATTCCTACGCATGCTCGGAAGCTTTGAACTTCATTTTCTCGGCTCATCGTCGTTTTGTACGTCGCCGCGTTCTTGACGGTCAAAAGAGAACTTTTGTGTGACCGTGTGTATGCAAGACGAGCTTGAGCGGAATTCCGTCGGAAAAACCATCCAATTTTTTTCTGACGGAAAATCCGCTCGTGTGTATTAGACTATTGTTGGAGCGTATTTGCACAAATGTTCTTAGATTATTTTATCAACACAGGAAACCCTAAAATGTATTTTTGGATTTTTTATTTATTTTTACTACTAGCGATTAGGAAATTAGGATTGTAACATCTTTTATTATTGTTATATGCAGAAAGTCCTGAAAATCTGTAAAAAAACATTTTTTTTTTTTTTTACATTCAGTCATTTGTCATCTCCAATTGGAACAGAATCACTGCAATTTTGAATCATTTAGTCTAACTGAGACCCATTTTCCATTTTCAGAGTGTGTAACTGATCACAAATTTTGACCTCTTTTTATTGGCATAAGGGTTACTTTACTGTATATTTATTTTAAGATGTATTGTGCTTGGTAGATCTTGTGATTTTCAGAAGTAGAGTGACCTTTCAGTGTACTGATTACCAGTATGCTGACTTTTAATATTGACATTTTTTCTTAAACTGTGTCTAATTTTGCTTTATTATAGTTCTTATATTCCAGCTTCTAGTTGTGTATTATTCTTTGCAAAACTCAACTTTTTCCAGATACATAGGCTGCTATGTATGTACTTAACATTAAACTAATTCCAAAGCATACATCAATGCTCAAGCTAGCCTAGCTTTCTTTCAAGGAGTTGGGCATATTATTATTAATACTATACAGGATTTATATAGCGCCAACAGTTTGCACAGCGCTTAACAAAATAAAGGCAGACATTACAGTTACATTACAATTTGGTACAAGAGGAATCAGAGGGCCCTACGCATTAGAGCTCACAATCTAAAAAGGAAGAGTCAATTGATACAAAAGGTAATAGCTGTGGTGGATGAGCTGATGGAGGAAGTAAAACAGTGTTAGTTAGAAGCCTGATAGGGTTTTCAGAGATCATCTAAGGATGGATAAATTAGGGGACAGTCGGACAGATTGGAGTAGGGATTTCCAAAGGATGGAAGAAGCTCTGGAGAAATCCTGGAGGCTGGATATCTTCAGTTGCTCTTGGCAAAAGTAAAAAAGTAAAAAAGCAAAGGTGAGGGTAAATCATCGGATGAAGACATATGTTCTATTAGCAACTATCTAAGACAGGAATTTCCCTCACTTTGCAGAGATTTCCTCTGGCTTCCTATATCATCTAAAAAAAAAATCAGCAGTGCTGCGCTACTTGAAATTATAGAGAGCCTCATCTGCAGCCCCTGACACTTCCAGAGGGCTGTACAATAGCAGCTTGTTTTCAAGCATTTAAATGTACTGCATTGAGTTAGACAATCAACGCTGCTGTATTTTTTACTGCAACACACGCTGAAGTGAAAATGGGAGTACGATAAGCCCCACCATTCGTGTCTGTGACAGTAATAGTAACTCCCAGCATTGGTGTCAGTGGGCAAAATAATAATCCTTCTGCAATGGTGTCAGTGGGCTCCAGTCACAAAGCGGTATCTTACTGCATCCGAGTATGTGGTAAGATTCCACACAGCGTTTTTCAAAACTTTTTTTAGCATTCACTAAAAAACTCTACTAAATAACCACATGAGCTATTTTATGAAGTCATAGATTATTTTAGTAGTGAAAGCTTGTAGTAATTTGCCACCAGCGGTAGCCGGCGTCCTTAACACAGACTGTAAATAGCTGTTTGTTAACCACTTCCCACCCGGCCAATGCACATATACGGCCGGGTGGGAGCCATCTACTTCTGATAGGACGTTCAGGAACGTCCTTCAGAAGGAGCAGGATGGCGCGTGCGCGTGCCCGCGCAACGGCGCGATCCCGATGTGCTCATGTCACCCGGACACGGCGCATCTCAGATCGGCAAGAGGGCTCTGTGATTGGCCCTCCTGATCACATGATGGCCGTGTCCAATCACGGCCATCATGTGATGTAAACAAACAGCCGGTTGCTAGGCAATCAGCTCCTCCTCTCCTCACACAGAAGTCATCGCTGAGGAGAGGAGAGCAGATCGCTGCAGCCGGCTGATGATGAGTATGAGCTGTTTTTTACAGATTTTTACTCACTGATCATCAATCTAGTGTAAACACACAACACACCACACAGTATAAACACAATGTCCCCACATATGTCCCAAAAACACACATGTCCCCAAAACATACATGTCCCCAAATAATAAAAACACATGTCCCTAATAATAAAAACATGTCCCCCACATATGTCCCACTAAAATCACATGTCCCAATGATTATCTGCACACATATGTACATGATCATTTGCGTACATATGTCCGTGATCACACAAACCAATTATTATACACTTAAGGGAATTTTTTATACCAAAAACATGTAGCAGAATACATTTTGGCTTAAATTTATGACAAAATTTGATTTTATTGGATTTCTTTTAAAATAGAAAAAAGAAAATATTGTTTTTTTTCCAAATTTCCGCTTTTTTGTGCTTATATCGCAAAAAATAAAAAACGGAGTCGTGAATAAATAACACCAAAATAAAGCTCTATTTGTGCGAACAAAATGCAAAAAATTTCATTTGGGTACAGTGTAGCATGACCGCGCAATTGTCACTGAAAGCGCTAGAGCGATGAAAGCTGAAAATTGGGCTGGGAAGGAAGGGGGCGAAAGTGCCCTGTATTGAAGTGGTTAAGGAGTGAGTGGCCGCCACGTCCTTAACAACCGATGAGTCATCAGTTGTCAGCAGGGTTCCTCACTGACAGCTGAATGTAAAAAAAAAATGCCTGCAATGAAAAATGAAGAAAAAAACAAAACGCCATGTGGTCCCTCCACAATCCCTACCAGGCTATTTGGGTCTGGTGTGGATTTTGAGGGAAACCCCTACCACAATTTTTTTTTTTTAAATGGTGTAGGGTCCTCCCCAAAATCCATACCAGACCCTTATCCAAGCATGTAGCCTAGCAGGTCAGGAAAGGAGGGGACGAGTAAACACCCACCCCCCTCCTGAACCATACCAGGCCACATGTCCCTAAAGCGGAGGTCCAGCCGTTTAAAAAAAAAAGCCAGCACTACAAACACTGTAGCTGCTGACTTTTAATAATGCTTCACTGCTCGTTTCCTACTGTGCATGCATGAGTTGAATGGCGCTTTGTGAATGGCCCTGTTGTTTTCTGGGACACACTCATGTCCCAGAATACAATGGGCCAGCTCACTGAAGAGGAGGAAGTGACAGAGCAGCACAGTGGAATAGGAAGAGGCAGATTAGGAAGACTGCCTAGCAACAGGGGTTTCTGATAAGTACAAAAAAATCTTTTTTTTCAAATGTTTTTTTATATATTTTTTGTAGACATTTAATGCAATTTTTTTAGGGTTGAACTCCGCTTTAACATGAGGAGTGTTTTGGAGCAGGGAGGATGCTGTCCCCCTCCCCCAAAGCACCTTGCCCCTAAATTGATGAGGACAAGGGCCTGGTCAGTGATTGTGGGAGTCTGCGGGTGGGGGGGCTTATGGAAATCTGGAACCCAGATCCTCTCTATGTGAATGAGTATGGGAAACATAGTACCCCTACTCATTCACCCCAAAAAAAAGTGTAGTGTTAAAGAAAATTAGGCAGTTTTTGACAATTCCTTTATTAAAAAAACAAAAATAAATAAATAACTAGTGGTGGTATCACCCAGTGATGCCACCAGGTGACACCACTCCCTTGTAACATCAGCAACCAGAGGCATGCTGGGTCATTGATGTAACACGGGGGAAATGCCCCCCCCCTTTAATTTGATCTTTAAAGTTAACCCCACGCAGACATAAACTACATAATGTGAGGTACTGTGTTTTTGCCTCTGAGTAAAGATCTTCCAAAACATGTGGCAACTTTGCAGTTAATCATTTCCACATTAGCTGCTACCATGTGTTTTAAGGAAAACACACATCATCCAATTGCACCTACTATTGCTATCCTGACCCTTAAGAAATCCCTGTGATCATTTTGTTACCATACATTTCAGGGAGAATTAGGAAGGCACTGTGTACAACATTGTTTTGTTTCCGTCACCCTCCTTACAAACTCGTTCACAGTTCTTGTAGGGTGCTGTAGTGCATTAGTGGATGGCACCACCATACAATCATTGTGGACAGCCCACAGTACATTTACTGTGGCAGGGCAGCTGCTCTGTGCCAGATTACATACATTTTTCAAAAATGTTATTTGTCAAAAGCAAACACACCTTATTGAACAGAAAGGAATAACAAAAGTGACAATGTAGTAGCTGGTACAAGTTAGAAAAAAACTAAACATTGAACATTGATTACATTGTCCTCATTGTCAAACATAGTCATACAAGGGCTTTGTCTCTAAAGATGTGAGACCTACACCCAATATGAAACAAAATCATACCAACTTAGGCATTAAGAACCAGGCACATAATACGATTGTGCTAGTGGTTGGAAATACAGATTACTGTAAATCCAAGGTGTCTACAAATGCTCCCAGATTATTGCCATGCCATATAGGTATTGGTTTTGGGTGTCATTAAATGTTTTCTGGGTGGTCAGACTGAAAGTAGATGTGATCGCACATTGGCTGGGGTATATGCATTGGTTAGGAATGTGTAGGTTTCAAATTGTGTAGGGGTGCAGAGAGTGAAGATCTGTATGGGGATGTAGAAAGGGAGATGGAGTTATTAAGGTAGACGATGAGAGGGGAAATGTGACTGGGGGGGATGGTTAGCAAGGAATTGGAAGGGGAGGCACCAAACGTTGTCAACTTTGAGATAGAGAGTAAAGAGAGGGCAGATAGGGGTAGGGGTTTCTGCCTTCTTCCTCGCCCTCTGTTTTGGGGTGCCAGCAGGTAAATTTAAGTCAGGTGTTTGATGTAGTTGTCTATCGTTTTAAAATGCTATCTGGAGGGCCAGGTTGTCCTGAACTTGTCAGGATTGTCTCTTGTTTGGTGGATGAGGTCCTCCATATCAGCAATTTTTTGTATATGTTTAGACCATTCTGCTATGGTCGGGGGGGGTTCAGGGAGCTCCAATGAAATGAGGTGCACAGTTTGGCCGCATTGACCAGGTGCATGTCTAGGGGGAGGAATAGTCAGATTTTGGGATGGTGGAATGGTGTAACAGAAATTGGGTTGATAGAGATCTGGCATGTAAGTCTTTGGACGACTTCCCAAAATGGTTGGATTAGAAGGCAAGACCATCATGTGTGTAATAGTGAGCCCAACTCCTCGTTGCATTGCCAGCATTGGGGGGAAACTGTGGGGGTGAATTTGTGGATTCTAAAATGAGTACTATACCATCTGGAGTAGATTTTGTAGCCGTTTTCTTGTGTCAGAACATTGACTGAGCCCTTATAAATGTGTATATCTTTTCCCATTCATTGTCTGAGAGATCTATAGATACAATAGCTCCTGTTCCCATTTGCGGCTAGCTACATTGGATTTGGGTTCATGGAGAGTGAATAACATGGAGTAGATATCTGAAATTAAATACCTTTTGCGATTCAGAATGGAAAAGAGTGGTTTATAGTTTGGGATGTCAGAGAGGATATGGATAGGAAATTGCCTTTGTTGAAGAAGTGTTCTGATGGTAGGGGTGAGGCCAACTATCCATGTTAAAAGCATCCGCCATTCCAGGGAGAAATTTCGGGTTATGCCGGATTTGGGTTAGTGGGCTGGGGGAGGATGACAGGTTATGTTTTTGGCAAGCTTCATGGAATTCTAATAGTGTAATTCCTATGAGGGGTAGTAATTTGCAGAATGGAGGGATGTGGCTGGTGACTATCCAGGGGATTTGGGGAAGATGTGGTAGGGACATGGTCTGTTCTAGATGGACACATGCTTTTACTTGGGAATGGATGTTCCAATCGACCAACCTCATTAGTTGGCAGGCTATTTTTTGATATCTGAGAGGCCTATGTCTCCTTTCGTTTTAGGGAAAGTCAATGTAATATGGCTCAGTCTCGGCCATGATGTACCCCATAGGAAAGACATACACTCTCTACAGTATGATGAAAAGAAAGCTGGTGGTAGTTTCATCGGTATGATTTGTAATACATATGAAATCCTGGGGAGGATATTCATTTTCAAGATTGTGGCTCTTCCGAATCATGAAAAGAGACCTGTGGACCAGGACTTCAGAGCGAGTTCTATATTCTGTAGAATTGGAAGATTATTCTTGGCATATAGGTCTGAAAGTTTAGAGGGTACAGGTAATTGAAAACCCAGATATGTTATTGCGTCATGGTTCCAGCTGAATGAGAAATTTGACTGGCATTGTCTGAGTATATCCTGAAACAAAGAAATGTTTCATGCATGAGATTTTGAAAAAAAAATCTGCAGGTTTGGTAAGAATTTGAAAGTGGTAAAGTCTTTAAGAAGATTAGGAATTGTAATGAGCGGTTATGATAAGAATAAAAGGACATCATCTGCTAAAGCCTATTTGTGGGTTTGCTTAGTGATCTTGATTCCTTTAATGTCCGGATTGAATCTAAGATGGCGGATTAAGGGTTCAAGGGTTAGGACAAAAGCTAGGGACAAAGGAGACATCCCTTGCATGTTCCATTTGAGATTGAGAAGGCATTTGACAGGTGGCCATTGACTCATACTTTTAATGTGGTGGTATAGTGCTTGAATGAAATGTAGCATCTGTCCTTGAAGGTCAATTTCCTTAAGAACTTTGGACATGTAGTCCCAGGACACTGTGTCGAATACCTTCTCAGCATCAAGGAAAAGAAAGAAGCCGGGTTTATGGGTGGATGTAAGCCAATGATGTATGTTAATCACCTTTAGGGTGTTATCCCTGGCTTCTCTACCAGGTATGAAGCCTACTTGATCAAGGGAGATCCATTATAGTAGTAGGGGTAGAAGGCAGTTGGCAAGGAATTTGTTATATAGTTTTAGATCAACATTTAGCAGCAAAATCGATCTATACTTGGTGACTAATGAGGGGTCTTTCCCGGGCATGTTGATTACTGTTATATGGGCTTCTAAAAGATCTTAAGATGGTTGATTAGGAGATAAGGAATTGAAAGCTGAAAGAAATCGGGATATGAGCGAGTATGTAAAAGATTTGTAGTATCTGACAGTTAACCAGTCGGGTCCTGAGTTTTTCCCTGGCTTCATTTGTTTAAGTGCTATCCCGGCTTCCTCTTCCGAGAGAGGACAAGCCAAGTCTTCTGCCTCAGTAGTGGATATCGGTTTGGGGCTGTATTCCCACAGAGAGAATATAACGTTGGGAATAGTAACGGACAAATTGGTTGGCTATGTCAGAGTTGGAGGTGATTTTGTGTCCAGGGGAATCTGTTTGGGAGTGAATTGTCATGGCCGCTTTTTTGGCTCTGAACACCTTTGCGAGGAGTCAGCCTGATTTGTTTCCAAATTCATAGAAACATTTTTGAGAGAAGATAAAGCTGTTTTTTTTTTTTGTCAAGTTCTTCTAAAAGGTCCACTCTAGCCTGGAGAAGGTCTTGTAGGGTATTCGCTGCCTGTGCTCACTTGTGTTCTTGTTGTGTGCTTCCCATATTGTCAATGGAGGGATTTTGGGGGAGTCACTGTCTATGAAGTATTGTTTGAGGTGCTTTGTAATGTCATTGACAATGGTGGCATCTGTGAGGAGGGCGGGGTCTAGTCTCCATTATGTGGGCAAGTAGGAGCATTAGGAATATTTGTAGAGACTGAGATAGGATTGTGGTCCGATAAAAACATTGGGTCTATTGATGCAGAGTGAAGCATCGGTAGGTCCCTCTAAGAGATGAACAAATAATCGTGCCCAAAGTATCGTTGATGTGGGGTTGAACAAAAATGTGAAGTCTCTACCGTTCGGGTTTAGAGTTCGGTGTCCAGTGGTCACGGGTGATGGAGGAGTCATTATTAGATAGTTTGCAGTAAATTGTTCTGGAGCGAAGGGAAGTAGGTCTCTGTTAATTTCAGTAATTCAACTAAGAGCGAGGGGGAAGGCAGGAAGAACGGGGGGAGGGGGAAAGGGAGGGGGAGGAGGGGAGGAGAAGGGAGGAAGCTGGGAGGAAAGAAGAGACAGTATACCACTGAGTGGGGAGGAGGTTTGGGAGAAGAGTAGGTTTGTTGAATGAAATTGCCAGACAGAGGGCCAGTTGGAGTTTGTTAAACAGTGTTGAAGGAGGCTGTACAAACGAGGATGTGTATGTGTGTTTGTTCCATGTGTTGTAAATTAAGAGCATTCATGGTAAGGGATTGTCTGCCAGTTTGAAAAGTGTTGTAGTATACCATTCAGTTGAGTGGGGCCTTGTAGGTTTGGAAGATATTCGTTAAAAAGCTTTAAGCCCTTGTACACACATTTTCGATAAGATACTGTGTATCTAATAGACTCACATGGTCCCAGATCTTGCATTATGCTTACCCTCCTCTATGATGAGCTTAAAGCTTAAGCCCTTGTACACACGGTCGGATATGCCGATGGAAAATGTCCGATCGGACCGTGTTGTCGGATAATCGGAGAGTGTGTGGGCTCCATCAGACTGTTTCCGTCGGTATATCTGACCGACAAAGTTTTAGAGCTGGGCTATAAAATTTTCCGACAACATGATCCGATCGGACTTGTTTGATCGTTTGTAGAGAATTCCGATCGGACAAAGTGCCACGCATGCTCAGATCAAATTCCTAGACCAAAGCTATTGGCTACTAGCCTGAACGTAGTCCCATCGTAACTAAATTACATCATCACGTTACGAACAATCGGATTTTCCGACAACTTTGTCCGACCATGTGTATGCAACACCAGTTTCAGACAAAATCCATCAGAGAAAATCCTACGGATTTTGTTGTCGGAATGTCCGACCGTGTGTACAAGGGCTTAAGCTTTAAGTTCCTCATAGAGGAGGGTAAGCATAATGCAAGATCTGGGACCATGTGAGTCTATTAGATACACAGTATCTTATCGAGAATGTAACTAAGTGAAACCATAACTATGGTAACTATGATAACAAATTGTGTAACCTAATGAGACCTGTAGTGGGTGAGGAGCACATTGCCAGGTTGCTTAAGAGACAAAATATAGATAGGGCTTAGACCTGTCTCTTTATCACAATGACAGGTTTGTGTGTGTGTTGGGGGGGTGAACTGAACACGAAAGAGTAGGATGACTAACAATATGTGCTGTGGTGGGTGTATCAACATAGGGTGATGGATGGATGAATTGAGGATTAGAGCACATGTAGGAGGTTAGTCTGACAAGGAGGTTATGTCTATGTATTGATATGGAGGTGTCTGCCTCTAGACTTGGGTAATCTGTGGTAGTACTATAGGAGGTTCAGCATTCTGAGAATGTGGTATCATATGAGTCGCTTTCTGTGGAACCTTTTGTCACAGGGTGTGCAGTGACACCTAGCAAAGTAAAACATGCATAATGAGATTATCTCACTCTGGTAGCAGTACAGAGACGGATTCTTCCCCTGTTAAGACGTGATCATTGGTTAGTAATAGGTTTACAAATGCAATTCACAATGCTCCTAAAGTGTCAGAACCTCTATCTGTAACAGTTTTTGGGTGGAGAGTAGGGTGAAAAGATCAATGTCACATACAATGCCATATGATTGCCTGACAGTCTGATGGGGAGCAAAGGGAGACTATTTCTTTTTGTGGATGTTTGCAGTGTTTACCTTAGTTTGGTGATCAAAAGTCTAATTGTAAGAAGCTTTTTTTTGGCTCTTGATTACCCTATTTTTTCAGTATCAGTATAATACTCTAGTATGGGTTGGAAAGATAGGCTTACATAGATTTTGCCCCTGTGCACTCTGAGACCACCAAAACCTTAAGGTAAAGCATATAATAATAAATGCCCGGGATATATCTGATGCTGATGAAAGTACAAAAAATAAATATAGTACTTCCAATATATCTGGAATTGGTAGGACAAGATTAGCTTTATGTGTATATTGTGATAAGTTATGCAAAGGGTTCTACCTGAGATAGTAGTTCAACATATGTCAAGTTTTTAGATGGTCCAGGATCGCGTCCTGTGGCTCAACCCTTCTGCTGGATGTTCTGCGGAGAGAAGCATTTTATAAGCAATTCAAGAACATAGACATGAACAGTACATATTGATATCATTGTAGTTTGGGGGTAGGTAGAGGGTAGAGGCAGAATGGGACAGGAAGGGCTAAGTACTTGCCCAGTGGTGCAGGAATTGTGGAATCTCCATAGAATATTGACTGTCTTATGGTATATTTGAAATGTTATTGTGCCATGATATATGACTGATCAGTAGTTCAGCTTGAGTATTTCATCAGGGAACAAAAACAATGTATGCTTATTTGGATTTTTTTACCATAAATTGCTAGTCTGTTTTTGAATTTTGACCTGTTAACCAGCCAAGGTTTATTACCTCATGAGTGATAATTCAAATCCACCTACACCCCACCCCTATCAGTATAAAGATAAGCTTCTTTTTGGGGGAAGCTATTGCAGGGGGAACATTTGCAGCTGGGGGCTTTTTCTCAAAGTGGGCAATTTTCTATAAGTGGAAGCACTTCTGACTCAGCGAATACACAAAGCAAAGGGACACAAGAAAATGCTTTGAAAAACACTGCACAGACATCAGGTGACCTTGTGTACCCCTTTAGCTCTTTCTCCTTGTAACATGCACTCTCTACCGCTCCTTTTGACAGCTCTATCCTAAAACTATCTCTCCTTCACCCCTCTTCTCCCCCCCACAGCATATATATATATATATATATATATCACCCTCACTTCTGTCCTCTCCTTATTACCACGTGCACCAACTCCTGCTAATTCTAAATCCACACACACTAAAAATCTCCAAGACCCTGGGGCATGTCCCCTCATATAAACCCCACTCCCATATTACCTCTCTCACCCTCCTAATCTCTGGAGATATATCCCCAAACCCTGGGCCTCCATCATCAAACTGTACCCCATGCACCCATCGCCCTGCACCCTCTGGCAGCAGCCGCAATCAACACAATTTAATTCCCATTTCTATTCTTTCCAAGACCAGATTCCCTTTCTCTTGTGCCCTTTGGAACTCCCGCTCTGTCTGGAAAAAACTCACCTCCCTCCATGACATCTTTATCGCCAACTCATTTAATCTACTCGCCCTTACCGAAACATGGCTCCACGAATCCGACACTGCGTCTTCTGCTGCCCTATCCCATGGTGGTCTTCTCTGGACTCACTCCCCCAGATCCAATGGACTAAGGGAGGAGGTGTCGGAATCCTTCTAGCACCTTTCAGGTACTTCAGCCACCTCCCTCTCTGTCACTCTCCTCTTTTCGAAGCACACTGCATTCTTCTTTTCACTCCAATTCCTCTAAGGATTGCCGTGATCTACAGGCCCCCTGGACCAGTATCAGCATTTTTTGATGACTTCTCTGCCTGGCTACCCTACTTTCTTTCTTCTGAAATCTCCACAATCATTCTTGGGGGCTTCAACATCCCTTTTAATACTAACACTCCTGCCCCTTCCAAACTTCTCAGCCTAACCTCCTCCTTTGACCTGAAGCAGTGGATACATGCTCCTACTCACTCCGAAGGCAATATCCTTGACCTCGTTTTCTCTCACCTTTGCACGCCATGCAACCTCTCTAACCATCCATTCCCACTCTCTGATCACCACCTTATTAGTTTCACTCTCTCCCTCTCCTTCACCTCCTCTCCCTCCAATCACGTAAAAGTTACCCACACAAACCTACGTTATCTCAACCCTTCTCTTTTCTACTCTGCTGTCGACAACCTCTACGACAAAATCTCACCCCTATCCTGCACTAACCTAGCCACTTCTGTCTACAACGCTTCACTTCTAGCCTCACTGGACTCAGTGGCCCCCCTCACTACACACAGAGTCAAGCCCCGACCCCTTCAACCTTGCCAAACAGATGATACTAGAAGTCTGAAAAAACATAGTCATGCTCATGAACGCCTGTGGCATAAGACCAAGTCTCAGAAAGATTTCAACCAATATAAATCTGCCCTTAAAAAATACAATTCCAGCCTCCTCTCTGCCAAGCAGACCTATTTTATCACTGTCATTAGCAACTTATCATCCCGTCCCCATCAACTCTTCTCTACCTTCAACTCTCTACTTTGTCCTCCACCTGCCAACTCACTCACTGCCCAGGAGATTGCCAATCACTTCAAACAGAAGATTGATACAATTTGTGCAGAGATCTCTACTGTTCTGATACCCTCCGCACTTTACACTTCATGCCCACAGGCACAATCATTACTTCCCTCTTTCAACCCCGCCACCACTATAGACGAAGTTGCTAAACTACTTGGTAATGTCCACCTTATCACCTGCCCTCTGGATCCTGTTCCCTCACAAATGCTACGTTCACTCTCTGGCTCTTTGCTACACTCTCTAACCCACATCTTCAATCTCTCTCGCTCTTCTGGCATCTTGCTCAACTCTCTAAAACATGCACTTGTCAGACCCATACTTAAAAAGCCCTCAACGCTTTACACTTCATGCCCACAGGCACAATCATTACTTCCCTCTTTCAACCCCACCACTATAGACGAAGTTGCTAAACTACTTGGTAATGTCCACCTTATCACCTGCCCTCTGGATCCTGTTCACTCACAAATGCTACGTTCACCCTCTGGATCTTTGCTACACTCTCTAACCCACATCTTCAATCTCTCTTGCTCTTCTGGCATCTTGCCCAACTCTCTAAAACATGCACTTGTCAGACCCATACTTAAAAAGCCCTCACCAGACCCATCCAATACTAACAACCTATGGCCCATCTCCTTGCTTCCCTTCTTATCCAAACTCCTTGAACGTCTTGTCTGCAACCAACCGAGTGTCCACCTCGCTGATAATAGCCTTCTTGATCCCCTTCAGTCTGGATTTGGTCCTCAACACTCCACAGAAACTGCTCTCCTAAAACTGACAAACGATCTAACGGCCAAAACCAATCGACATTATTCAGTACTCCTACTGCTGGACCTCTCTGCTTCCTTTGACACGGTTGACCACTCCCTCCTCCTCAAAAAACTCCACACCTTTGGTCTCCGTGACTGTACTCTTCGCTGGTTCTCTTCCTACTTATCCAACCACACCTTTACTGTTTCTTACAACTCTACTTCCTCCTCTCCTCTTCCTTTCTCTGTGGGGTTCCCCAAGGTTCTGTTCTTGGACCGCTCTTATTTTCACTCTACACCTCCTCCCTGGGTCAACTGATAGCCTCCCATGGCTTCCAATACCACCTTTACGCTGACGACACCCAAATCTATTTCTCTACCGCTCAGCTCATTCCCTCTGTCTCCTCACTTATCACAAATTTACGATCAGATATATCAGTCTGGATGTCACACCACTTCCTCAAACTCAATCTATCCAAAACCGAACTTGTAATTGTTCCTCCCCCATATGCCCCTTCCCCTGATCTCACTGTCAAAATTGATAGCACAACCATAAGTCCATCCCCACATGCCAAGGTTCTAGGTGTAGTCCTGGACTCTGACCTTTCCTTCAAGCAACACATCCAATCACTGTCCAAATCCTGCCGCCTCAACCTCCGCAACATCTCCAGAATACGACCCTTTCTAACTAATGACACAACAAAGCTCTTAATTCACTCGCTGGTCTTCTCTCGCCCCGACTACTGCAACTCCCTTCTCATTGGCTTACCTCTACATAGTCTACTACCTCTTCAATCCATCATGAATGCTGCTGCCAGACTCATCAACCTTACCAATCGCTCTGTGTCTGCTACTCCTCTCTGTCAATCCCTCCACTGGCTTCCGCTCGGCCAAATAATTAAATTCAAAATACTCACAACTACGTACAAAGCCATCCACAATTTCGCCCCCAGCTACATCACTAGCTTAGTCTCTAAATACCAACCTACTCATTCTCTTCGTTCCTCTCAAGACCTCCTGCTCTCTAGCTCCCTCATCACCTCCTCCCATGCGCGCCTCCAGGACTTTTCCAAAGCCTCTCCAATCCTATGGAATGCCCTACACCAATCTGTCCGTCTATCTCCTACTTTATTAGCTTTTAGGCGATCCCTGAAAACCCTTCTCTTCAGAGAAGCCTACCCTACCCCCACCTAACAACTGTACTTTCATTTTCTCCATCAGCTCATCCCCCACAGTTATTACCTTTTTGTTTCAACTTGACCCTCCCTTCTAAATTGTAAGCTCTTGATTGTAAGGGCCCTCTGATCCCTCCTGTATTGATTTGTATTGTAAGTGTACTGTCTGCCCTCATGTTGTTAAGCGCTGCACAAACTGTTGGCGCTATATAAATCCTGTATAATAATAATAGTACAATACTTTGGCCTAAATTGATCAAGAAATTAGATTTTTATTTTTTTTTATTGGATATGTTTTATAGCAGAAAGTAAAAAAAAAAAGTAAAAAAAAAAAAGTTTTTTTCAAAATTGTCAGTCTTTTTTTTTGTTTATAGTGCAAAAAATAAAAACTGCAAAGGTGATAAAATACCACCATAACAATGTTTTAATTTATGGGGAAAATAAGACATACATTTTATGTTTGGACAGAGTCGCACACTTGTGCAAATGCCGGTTAAAATAACACAGTGCTGTATCACAAAAATGGCCTTGACATGAAGCCGGTAAATCTTCCAGAGGTCAAGTGGTTAATTAGTATTTATGTGTTTTTAAATGCAAACAGTGCAACCCGATTATGACCTGGTATCAGACACTTTTGGTCCCTTTACGGGAGAGCTCAAAGTGGGTGATGAATAAGCAGTTAGTTGGCCTGTGTGCTGACAAGAAACCTAATGATAGGAGAAGAAAGCAGCATGGCAGACAGATAAGCTTTTTATTGTGCTGATTTTTCAGTCCAATCACAGGCTGGGGGTAGGTACATGGACAGACAGAGGAAGTGTGTTGAATCATGTTGGCCATAATTCAACCAAGAAGACTGAGGTAATCTTGTGGTGGAAAACAGGTACACTGGGGGAGAGCTCCAAATGTAAGGTGAGTATTGTAGTGAAATCTGGTTAGAATAGACCAACACACACTTCCCAGCTCTTACTGTAAAGAATTCTTTCCATATTCAACAGTTCATATTTTTGTCTAGAGAAGGGTAGAAAAAGAAGCGCTACCTAAGTGCAGTATTAGAGGATACTTTAATGACACAAAGTAAGATTACACTTATAGGGTAGATAGATTAAAAAGACTCATCTGTATACAAGTCCATGGTGAGATCCTCAGGTCCTGATCTGAATGATGCTGCAGAGGTGCAGGGCCGCAGATTGTTGGTTATGAGCCAGGGGCTCATCCTGTGGGTGCCAGGAAGAGGCTGGGGCCGGCGTGGAAAGCACATGGAGCGCGCGTGACGTCACAGATCATCCGATCACTTCCGGGAGCACTTCCATAGGAGGGCTTCCACCAGGGAGTGAGGCTGTGGATAGGCTATGAGCTTGGAGCTGCTGCTCCTTCAATAGGCCTGGCTATCCAGTCGGTGTATCTAATGGCTAATCTATAGTTTCTACTTTTATAAAAAAATAACAAACAGTGGGAGAGCACACGTCTAAAAATGCAAGGCACATGTCAAATTTACATTGGTTGACCTGCAGCTGACAAAGCACAAATAACCTAAAATAAATGCCCACTGAAAATGCACTTTTTGTTTTAAAACAATTCTTACATTTGTATGTAGTTGCAGTTACGAAGGTAGATATACAAATTTTATAGTATCCATAAGGTCTAAAAGTGTCCATTTAATACACAAAACATTATCAGTTCATCCAGCTTTACAGTGCATGGCCGTGATTCAACAATTGTCTTGGTTTGGCCATAATCATTTCCTTGTATTAACCTCTTCTATTCCAGGAAATGGAATTAGCGTTTCTTTTCTCAGATGATGTGTTTAACATCAACTCATTTTTTTAAAATTCATGTTTTTCACAGGTGGTGTTATAAATAATAGATTTTTTGATTTACCGTGATAGCTAGGTCCACATTAAAGTGCTCTGTGTGTGTGATCAAGTTCACATTTTTATAAACTGCATTCAAATAATAACACTTAATTCCATGGATTATTTTCTTAGCAATTAATTATGCCAGCTACTGCAAACTCACCTACCAGACACTAAAGCATGATATTATGTTCTGTCCCCAAATCATTATCCCAAATATTTAATATATTCACAGAGCTCTGCATTGTATCATTAAACTGCTGTGTTATCTAGTAATTGTTTAAACATAATGCCACTGTATTATCAAAAGGAGAGGTGAATTAATGGCATTTGCAAATGTCAGAGATTATCTTAACACTTTTATTACACTTTCTAAAAGTTGGTCCAGGGCATTCTATTACAATTATTTTCACCAAAATTGGTTATCTGAAAAAAATTGCTAATTATCTGCATATGACAGCAGGAGAATACTGTTAACAAGTTGTTTGGAATGTATAGTTTGTGGAAGCCACCTACAGGACAGAGCTGGAAATAGCACACAATAAATGCTAAAACTTGATTACACCAGCTCTGTCAGTTTACATAGTTCCATCTTTATAGACCAGATGGTGTGCTGTAACATTGCTGGGTTGATTGTTAATTTTTACTATGGCTATTTGTACAAGTGCTTGACTTGATGATGGTTTATGTTGTTAGCTTTACGTGCATGTTGTTTTCTTTCTCACATACATGGGGTAACCTTGTTTATTGTAGGATGGCCATGCACAGCCCAATAAATTCAAACAATGTGCCAGGGCACAGATTGCGCCAATTGGGCTGTGTAAAAGGTACAGTGATTGTGAGCGTTTCCCAATGTTTATTGGAGACTGAACTTGAAGGACTTTTTTCACCTTTTTTTAGACATGTTAAATATGTAACAATTCTGTGATAAAAACAACAGTTAATCCCGAGATTTTCAAATGCAGAGATTTTCTATTTAGAAAATGAATGTATATTTCAGCGTATCCTATAGTTTTGCAAACTGAGAAAAAAAATCATGTTGCAGTCTTGATGATCTGAACAAGATAAGTACGTTTATTGTAATTCATGGCTCTTGGTGAGAATTTTGCTTGTCCACCCTGTTACTGACCATATTGATTATTAACGTCAACCAGTTTTTCAATTATAAAAAAGTCAAAGAGATCAAAGCAACTTAAGCTAACAACATAATTGAATTATACAGTAAGTTGTAATATATACTACTGTTGAAAGATCACCTTGATCTGAGTTAATATCTCTGCTACTGTAAAGTGTCTGACATTGCTAGAAATATTTTTCAGTGAACAGAATTAAGTTGTCAAAGATAAATGTAAAATTATAAGTGGGGATGTACAATTCCTCTATTGCTTCAATCTGAAATCAACATAAACCTTCATAACATATATTCAATAGTTGAAAAGTGATAAATAGTATAAATCAACATAAACCAAAAAATCAATAATGAACCAAAGCAAATATATTCAATAAACTATTAGGTGTCCAAGTGATCTATTCAAATATGGTGTAAATTCCTTCTTTGTTGAAATCCAAAAACCGCTGTGCTTTCACCAATCACAGAACTCTTGCCACATATAAAAAACCTTAGGATCAGGTTTTAATATGGGACTGGTAATCCTTCCTTTGGGATATCCCTCTCCTTACCTCCTTTATGTTGGTTTCAAGATCCAGGCTCTTGAAGTAACGATAATGGCTCCAATCTGCATAGGTGAATGAAATTGACAATATGCCTCTCATAGTGTGAAATCATTTAAAACATGACCGTTTGTTAAAAAACAATTGGATGCTTACATCAAAACAGAGTTAAAATCACATTAGAGATTAAAACATCGGCATTTCCACCTCTCACATCACTTCCAGTCAACACCGTCCACTCCGGCCATGCCCTACACGTTATGTCATGGCACATGACTTCCTCAGTATATACGAATACACATTTGTTAGGGTACAAATTGAAAGATCTAAACAAATCATTCTCCCAGTGAGCACAATGCCTTTAGTCCCATGCCCTGTCTTTTTCTTTTGAAATAAGCAACTTTACTTTTCATTTATTTTATAATAAATGTTACATACTTGGTCCTTGCAAGTGGTGCACCTGATTTGAACATCACCTGTAAGGATTTTGCCTTATAAGGCTTCTCTGGAAGACCATTTTGGATTCTCCTGACTGTCAGAGGTGCTTGTGATGCGTGGGTGTGAATTTCACCTTATAGGGGATTCTTGAGGAGTCTGTAATGTGATCTTCTGACTGTCGGGGGTTGTCATGTACCTGGTGGTTGAGCCCACTGATGCAGGGAGTGGCTTCTCGTATTCCTCTGGCTCAAAAACCTCTGATAGAGCAGACAGGGGTTCAGGAGTGTAAAGGGGCACAAGTGCCTGACAGGTCACAGATGAAAGGGCTGGTCCGGACTCCAGGAAGCTGAAGGGGACCCAGATGCAGACTGGAACTGGGACCAGCGGAGAGCAGGAACAGCAGGAACACTCAAACCGGATCAGAGAGGGAGGTGCACTGTAGTCCAGGAGTGGAAGCCGGAAGCCGAGGACTGTAGAGAGCAGGATGGTGTGGCTGTGTAGCAGGAACAACCAGACTGGAAGCTGGATGCAGAGGCAGTCGGGAGGTGTCTTGTAGATCAGGATACAAGCGGAACTCAGGCAGGCCGGGTCGAACACTGGCGGGCAGGAACAGTACCAAGGCGGCAGGTAAGACGCAGTCATGGAGAAAGCTGGGTCATACACAGGCGGGCAGGATTAGTGCCTTTGCTCACACGCGTGCGCCCATTAGCGTAAGCATGCACCCGCGTGTGCCTGTTAGCATTAGCGTTCACCCGTGTGCGCCCATTAGCGTTAGTGCGCACTGGCATCCCCCCATTTGTGCCCTCGCGCACCGGTGTGCGCCCATTTGCGTTAACACACAACTGTGTGCGCCGGTTGGCTCCTCTGCTAGAGATTCTGCAGGTAGGTCTTCTGGAAACAGAAGGGCGGTCAGAACGTCCTTCTTGACAGGGGTGCTTTTAATTAGTAAGTATGGATATGACCTTATAGGTCTTCTCTGAAAGTCCATAGATTATCCTGACTGTCAAAGGTGCTTATAAAGAACAGTAATGCCGCGTACACACGACCGGACTTTCCGGCAGACTAGGTCTGATGGACTTTCGGTGGAGTTCTGACTGACTTTCCAAATGAATGGACTTGGCCCCACACGAATGGACTTTGTAAGTCAGTTTGTTTTGAACGTGATGACATAAATGTGACTAAACAAGGAAGTTCAATAGCCATAGCCAATAGCTTCCCTTGCGGTTTTCCAGATTTTAGTCCGTCGCAATTGAGTCTGTAGATTTGAAACAGATTTGAAGATATAGATTTGAAACATGTTCTATTTCTAGGTCCGTTGGATTTATTGTTCAAAAAACGATCGGACTAGCCCACACACGATCAGATTGTCCGACAGACTAATCCCTTCGGACCTAGTCTCCCAGAAAGTCCGGTCGTGTGTGCGCGCATGAGTATTTGGCCCTATAGTTCTTTTCTTGGAGGCTATAATGAGCTGTTACCAATTTTGTACAGTGATTTGCTGGAAATAATCTGTGGTGCGTAGTCAAGGTAGTACCAATTATTTCTTTTTATATGGAGGTAGTCTATTTTTCAGAAATTATGTCAAAATGCCTGTTGCCAAAAAGATGATGGAAGCAGAGCCAGGTAGGATGGAGATGGATAAGAATGTTGAAATCTTTCAGCCTTAAAATGATAAAAGGAAGCAAACCTTCACGCACATTTTTCACATGCTCCCTATATTTATTTTATTTTATTTAACTTTATTTGTTAATTCAGCCTTTATATTATTTTCTAGCTATGCTAATATTACAAGTCATGGCAGTAAAACAATCAGCTTTGAAAATATTATATAGTACCTATTTTGCATCATTATATTTTTTATGGGCTTTTGACTTTTCCAATTTAACATCCAGGATGTGTACATTTCTTGGTATGTCATAGAATTGTAGAAACTGTATTGCTGTGTCTGGGTTAACGTTCTATAGGTAATTGTAGACTGTAAACTGACTCAAGAAATGCATCAAGAAAAATTCAGCATTTCCAGTAGAGTATAAAGAATATTTCAAAAGCTGGTGCAAATTTAAAGTGTAAATATAGGCAAAATCAAATCTTTCATAATCAGTTAATCTTGCAGTAGATCTGTTAACTTTCCACTTCCTGTAACAGGGTGACAGTGCTGTTCATTCTGCAGTGAAATCACACAGAACCATTGCAGACAGGGTATTTTTTTTAAATGAGACTAACAAATGAAAGCCAAAGCTAATAAAGCTAGTAAAACCAACCAGTTTTTCTCCATTGGAAAACAATTTTGAGGACCTGGGTCACCTGCTGGTGGCGCTGTGGTTCTCTGGGCAGAGGGTTGTAATTCCAGCGTCTTCCAGCCAGCAGATCCCAGTAATCAGTTTCCATTTGATGCTGGCTGCTGGAATGGTATTTAGGTCTTCCCTTACTAGACATGTGCATTCGTTTTCGTCCGAATGCATTTTCGTCCGAATTTCAGGTATTTTCGTTTTCGTTTTGACAAACGATAACGAAAGTGCAGATTCCGAAAAACGAAAGATCCGACATAAATAAATGCTTTTTTTCGTTTTCGTTGTTACAACAGTTCGATATAGAATAGGAGATTCGAAGTGACCGTTCGATATAGAATAGGAGATTCGACGTGACTCCATATGTCTATTGAACCTGTGGTCGAATGTGCCTAAGTTTCGTTTACCTCTATTAGTCCTATTATATAGAAAAGCTTCGACAGAGAGTAAATATTCGACATAGAGAGAACAGAATCGACAGAGAGAAACAATACTGGAATTGGGTGGGGGAAGTAAATTAAAAAAAAAAATGATAATATTCGACGGGATCGTTGCACGTTTATAATAATATTCGACGGGATCGTTGCACGATTATAATAATATTCGACGGGATCGTTGCACGTTTATAATAATATTCGACGGGATCGTCGCAACTATACGACACTGCAATCGTACATTTCGGCAATCGAATGCTCCGCCTATAGGCTATATAGTTTAGCAGCTCCATCGAATCTTCTTTATCCATTCGACAGATACCATAAGCCTTCCAAGACAGATTCGACCGTAATTCATGTGGATTTTCGGACGAATGCAATTTTTGCACGAAAAACGAAATAAATAAAAACGAATTTCGGGAGTAACTAAATAAATAAAATTTACGGACGAAAACGAAAAAACTAAACGAAATATTCTAGTCTGCACATGTCTATCCCTTACTACTGTAGTTCCTTCTCAGAGTTTTGATTTGCTATGAGATACTGTGCACCATTTATTCTGATCCTGATTAGTGATGGCGGCCGATAGTTTGCGAACCGGAACGTTCGCGACGGGCCCCATTGACTTCAATAGGAGGCGAACTTTGCAAACCTACAGGTCAAATTTGCAGCCACAAAATAATTAATAGCTGTGCAAACATAGTCCCACCACATGGCCAATGACATAACACATGTATGAGGTGAATCTGGGATCGACAACTACAAGCATTCTTTTTTTATATGGGAAATTGTTGTGACAATTCAGGACTGTGGAGCGCATGAAGGCAATGGAGGAGAGGGAAGGTCAGGGACCATGGTAGGCAAAGAAGAGGGTGCAGGAGATGATCACCAGCAGCGTGACATACAGCAATGACACCTGCACCGTGATAGAGTCATCTGACAACAGCACCGTGATAGAGAGCACTGACATCAGCAGCGTGACATAAAGCACTAACACCAGCACCGTGATATACAGCACTGGCAGCAGCACCGTGATAGAGAGCACTGACATCAGCAGCGTGACATAAAGCACTAACACCAGCACCGTGATATACAGCACTGACAGCAGCACCGTGATAGAGAGCATTGACATCAGCAGCGTGACATACAGCAATGACACCTGCACCGTGATAGAGAGCACTGACATCAGCAGCGTGACATAAAGCACTGACACCTGCACCGTAAGCAGCCCCAGGAGGAAGTCAGCATAGCACAGGGATGGTGGGAGCCCCTCATAATGAGCATAGCACAGGGATGGTGGGAGCCCCTCATAATGAGCATAGCACAGGGAGGGTGGGAGCCCCTCATAATGAGCATAGCATAGGGATGGTGGGAGCCCCTCATAATAAGCAGCCCCAGTAGAAATATGACACCGCTCAATCTCTTCAAAGAGGAGGGTACGGGCATATAGTACGGTGTGCTTTTTTTGGACAAGGAAGTGAGCCAAATGAAGAAAGAAGGTCTCTGTGCTCGATTAAAAAAATTGTTTATAGACATATACATGGTCTACTGGTCACATGTGTTGAATTCCTCCGAGATCCATGCCTCATTCATTTTTAGAAATGAGCTAGGCGAGTACACTCATCGGTCACGATCACCCCTGCTGCGCTGAACGTCCTTTCGGACAGGACACTGGATGAGGGGCAAGCCAACAGTTCGATTGCAAATTGGGCAAGCTCTGGCCAGAGGTCAAGCCTGCCCACCCAGTAGTCCAGGGGTTCATCACTCCTCAGAGCGTCCACATCGGCCGTTAACCCGATGTAGTCGGACACCTGACGGTCTAGGCGTTCCCTGATGCTGAATCCGGATGACACCTGTCGATGGGTCGGCTGAAAGAATGACCTCATATCCGAAGTCACCAACACATCTTCAAACCGGCCTCTTCTTGCAGGTGCTGTTGGATTGGTACCCACAACTCCTTCTCTGGGAGTGGGAATTGCTCCTCTGCCAGCGCACGCAAAAGCAGAATGCAGCATTTCTCGAAGCAAGGCTCCATTCTGCCAGCCCTCTGTGACGGCGGTAACATTTCCGCCATTTTGTGTTTGTACCGGGGGTCTAAGTACGTTGCCACCCAGTACTGGTCCTTGACCCTTATGCTTTTTACACAGGGGTCCCTATTAAAACACTGGAGCATAAAGGCCCCCATTTGCACTAAAGTGGAAGCGGTGTGGGGGCCTGGCTCCTGCTCATCATCCAGGATAATGTCGTCCTCTTCATTCTCCTCTCCCCATCCACGCACAACAGGGATCCCAGAAAGGTTTAAAGCATGCTCTTCTTGCTCCTCCTCATCCGCCCCGGCACCATCCTCCTCTGACTCCTCTTCAGACTCCTGTTGTTGACTTGTCTCAGATAGAGTAGCCCCCCTGGGAATTCATCCAGCATTGCGACTTCCTCATCTTCCCTCTCCTGCTCCTCCACAGCTTGATCAATGACACAACGCAATGCACGCTCCATAAAGAAGGCATAAGGTACCATGTCACTGATGGCGCCATGGCTGCGACTGACCAGTTTGGTGATCTCCTCAAATGGGCGCAGAAGTCTGCATGCGTCGCGCATGAGCAGCCACTGGCGCAGTGAAAAAAAACCCAGCTCCCCAGAACCGGTTCTGTCGCAGAGTTCATACAGGTAGACGTTAACTGCACGTTTCTGCTGGAGCAGCCTATCAAGCATATAGAAGGTTGAGTTTCATCGCGTCAGGCAATCGCAAATAAGACGTCTGACCGGCAGATTGTGTCTCCGCTGAATGTCAGCAAGGCGAGCCATGGCTGTGTAAGATCTTCTGAAATGGGCCGAGATTTTCCTTGCCTGCAGCAAGATGTCCTGGACCCCAGGGTATTTGACAAGGAATCGCTGCACGACCAAGTTTAAGACATGTGCCATGCATGGCACGTGCGTGATTTTGCCCTGTTTCAATGCGCTAAGCAGATTGGCACCGTTGTCACACACCACTTTACCAACTGTCAAATTGAGCGGTGTTAGCCACTGATCTGCCTGTGAACGCAAAGCTGAAAGGAGTGCCGGGCCAGTGTGGCTCTTGGCTTCCAGGCACAACAGACGCAGCACGGCATGGCAACGTCTCACCTGGCATGTCGAATAGGTTCTGGGGAGCTTGGGCTGCGCAGCGGAAGAGACGCTAGCAGCGGAAAAGGAGGAGTCAGCCGAGGAGGAGAGGGAGGAGGATGGAGTAGGAAGAGGAGGAGAAGAAGAGTCAGCCCTGCATGCAATCCGTGGCGGTAAAACCAAGTCTACACGGGTGCCACGGGTTACATGCTTGACGGCCGTCAGAAGGTTCACCCAGTGGACAGTAAAAGTGATATACCTTCCCTGCCAGTGTTTGCTAGACCACGTGTCTGTGGTCAGATGTATCTTGGCACCGACACTGTGTGCCAGAGATACATTCACTTTGCCGCTGAACATGGCCATATAGCTCTGGGATGCCCTTCTCTGAGAAATACTTCCTTCCTGGGACCTTCCGTTGTGGTGTTCCAATGGCCACAAATTTGCGAAAGGCCTCCGAGTCCACCAGTTTATATGGCAGTAGTTGGCGGGCTATCAGTTCTGACAAGCCAGCCGTCAACCGTTGGGCAAGAGGGTTATCCGGCGTCATCATTTTTTTACGCTCAAACATTAGGCCTACGGAAGCCTGCCTTTTTGCAGAAAAACGTGAGTTTGGCGTGATGGAAGGTGGAGTGGAGGACAATTGTGAGGAGAGAGGAGAAGGAGAAGTAGAAGACGAGGCTGGACGGTGAGAGCCTGCAGTGTGGCTTTGTGTGTTCCGTTGCTCCCACTCAGCTCGGTGATGGCTGCTCATGTGCCTTCTTAAGGCGGTCGTCTCTAGGTGAGTGTTGGGCTTACCGCGACTAATGCGTTGACTGCAAAGATTGCAGATGGCAACGCTATTGTCAGCAGCGGACACGTTAAAAAAAGCCCACACTGCGGAGCCATGTGCCGGTGTCCTGGGAGCGCCAGATGTGACCGTACATGGTCGATGACTCGCTCCTGATACATTTGCAGTCTGCTTTGTCCCTCCTGTGCACTGTAAGTTATTCCTGCTTCTCCTCCCTTTCTGCTGGTCCATATCTCCCTCTGAACTCCCCTCCTCTTCCTCTCTTGTGGGCACCCACGTGACATCACTAGACACGTCATCATCAACGTCACCTTCCCCACCGCTATAAGTAGAGATCATGGAGTAGGCAGCAACACCGGGGACCAACCTCCTCCTTGGGCTGATCTGGGTACTGCTGTCAGACTGCTGAGTAGCAGTTGTTGCTACCTCCTCTTCCTGATCCAATGCCAAGAGTGGCTGCGCATCAGAAATGTCCTCTTGATTAGGGATGAGCTTCGTGTTCGAGTCGAACGTACGTTCGACTCGAACATTGGCTGTTCGTCCGTTCAGCGAAATCCGAACATTTTGGTCCGTTCGTGTCAAATTCACGTGGCGCTCACGGCCCACAATGCACTGCGATGGCGCAGTGCATTGCTGGCTCATGATTGGCCAAGCATGCACTGTGACCCCGCATGCTTGGCCAATCGCAGCGCCAGCAGGGAGGAGAGCCATGATTGGCCACAGGCAGGATGCCTGTGGCCAATCATAGCTCAGGCTGTGTAGTGCACACCCCACACTATATAAGGCCGCCATCGCGGCGGCCTCGTGTAGTGTGTTGGCGTCTGAAGCAGTGGGTGTTCTGTGTACCTTCAACACAGTACACAGCGATCGTTTTCGGCCGATTTTCTATCTTGCTGTTGTGTAGTGGTTATTGTCTGCGTGCCCTGACCGCAGTATACACCGCTATATTCACCTCACCTATATAGCTAGTGATCTATCTTTAATAATAGAGCTTGCAGTCAGTAGTGTTAGGAGATAGTGTGTGCTGTTTGCGTGCTCTGTACCCAGTACATACCGCTATATTCACCTACATAGCTGTTCTCTATTTGAGACCACTTGCCATCTGCAGGAGTTATTGGAAGTTGTGTGTGCCTCCAGCACAGCACAGTATACATCTGTATATACCCCTTTATCTCTGGTGTTCTCTGGTTATTGTCTGCGTGCCCTGACCGCAGTATACACCGCTATATTCACCTCACCTATATAGCTAGTGATCTATCTTTAATAATAGAGCTTGCAGTCAGTAGTGTTAGGAGATAGTGTGTGCTGTTTGCGTGCTCTGTACCCAGTACATACCGCTATATTCACCTACATAGCTGTTCTCTATTTGAGCCCACTTGCCATCTGCAGGAGTTATTGGAAGTTGTGTGTGCCTCCAGCACAGCACAGTATACATCTGTATATACCCCTTTATCTCTGGTGTTCTATAATAAAGGCATCTGCAGGAGTTAGTGGGTGTTGTGTGCCTCCAGCACAATATACACTACCCAACTGCTGTTTTACCCAACTCCCTTCAGGCCATTACCATGTCTGGAAGGCCAGCAAGGAGAGGCAGACAGGCGCAAGACGATAAAAGAGGGCAAGCAGGCTCTGTGTCTAGAGACAACAGTGCTGGTCGTGGACGCGGTGCATTGTCATCAGCACGTGGCCATGGGACATGCTTGTCCTTCTTTTCGGCAGCTGGACATGTTGAACCGCAACATGCCAACGACTTGGTAGAGTGGATGACCAAGCCCTCTTCATCCTCCTCATCCTCTCTCACCCAGTCTCAGGGTAGTAGCAAAGCAGCTGCCAACGCATCGTCTTCCCTCCTCTCAATGTCATCATCAGTGACTCCTTCCCTAGACCCACCACGTCCTCCTGAGGAGTCTCCTGAACTCTTTGAGCACAGTGTTGGGTACATGCTCCAGGAGGATGCCCAGTGTTTTGTGGGCTCTGATGATGACACTCAGCTAGAGGAAGGCAGTAGCATGAGCGCAGACAGAGGGGATGCTCAAGAAGGACAGCAATCTGGCAGTCATGTTCCACAAGCTGCAGCATACTGCCAGGTTTGCTACAGCGATGAAGAGGGAGGGGATGATGAGGGCACTGACTCCACGTGGGTGCCTGGAAGGAGGGAGGAGGAGGAGGCACATGTCCAACGAGGCAGGATGCCCTCCGGGGCCAGCTTAGGGGCAGCACATCGAC
Organism: Lithobates pipiens; assembly: GCF_037356315.1. Lineage (NCBI taxonomy): Eukaryota > Metazoa > Chordata > Amphibia > Anura > Ranidae > Lithobates > Lithobates pipiens. Next base: position 221,074,891 of record NW_027507785.1, on the reverse strand, counting down.
TGAATCACACCGCAGAGCTCCGCCTGTGCAGAGCGCTGACTCTGCGCGTTATTCTAAAAGTTCTTTGGTGTGGGCCTTTTTGAGACGAGTGCATCAGATCGCACCGCTGCTATTTGCAACATATGTCTCAAGTGTATCTCACGTGGCCAAAACATCAGCCGCTTGGGCACCACATGCTTGACCAGACATATGTTGACCTGCCATGCAGCTCGTTGGCAAGCGTACCTCAAAGACCCACACCAAAGAACAAAGCGGACCTCTCCTTGCTCCTCATCAGCTGGCATCTCCAACCCCACTAGACCTTCAGTCCTCTCTGAAACCTGCTCTGAGAGGAATGAAGGTGTAGAATTAGGTGTGTCACAGCCAAGTGCTGCCGGGAACTCTGCTAGCGGTACACCCACGTCCGATTATAGCAGGCAAATGTCCCTGCCCCAGCTGCTGGACCGGCGGAAGAAGTTCACTCCCAGCCATCCACATGCCCAGCGGTTGAATGCTAGCTTGGCTAAATTGCTAGCATTTCAACTGCTGCCTTTTCAGTTGGTAGACTCGGCCCCCTTCCGTGAGTTTGTACAATGTGCGGTTCCTCAGTGGCAGGTCCCCAAACGCCACTTTTTCTCACGGAAGGCGATTCCGGCTCTCTACCGGCATGTGGAAGGCAATGTCCTTGCCTCGCTGGACAGGGCGGTCAGCGGTAAGGTGCATATTACCGCTGACTCATGGTCCAGCAGGCATGGACAGGGACGTTACCTGTCTTTCACGGCCCATTGGGTCACTCTTCTGGCAGCTGGGAAGGATGCAGGACAAGGTGCAGTAGTGTTGTAGGTTGTTCCGCCACCACGCCTCCAAAATGCTACTATTGGTTGTGACACACCTCTCTCCTCCACCCCCTCCTCTTCTTCTTCCTCCATGGCCTCTTCCAGTGCTCTGTCCTCCGAACCAGCGGTGCTCCGTAGGCGTTCCAGGGGCTACGCAAGTACGCAGGCAAAACGATGCCATGCCGTGCTTGCGCTGGTTTGTTTGGGGGACAGGAGCCACACTGGGGCGGATGTTTTGTCAGCTCTGCAGGGGCAGGCCGAGAGGTGGTTGACGCCACGCCAGCTTAAGCCAGGAATGGTGGTTTGCGACAATGGCACCAACCTCCTCTCCGCCCTCCGACAGGGACAACTGACCCATGTGCCCTGTGTAGCTCACGTCCTTAACCTGGTGGTGCAGCGGTTCTTGGGCAGGTACCCCGGCTTACAGGATGTCCTGAAGCAGGCCAGGAAAGTCTGTGTGCATTTCCGCCGATCATTTAATGCCTGTGCTCGGCTGGCTGAGCTCCAAAAGGAGTTGAACCTGCCCAAGAACCGCCTTATATGTGACATGCCCACCAGATGGAACTCAACATTGGCCATGCTGCAGCGGCTGCACACGCAGCAGAGGGCCATCAATGAGTACCTGTGCGACTACGGCACCAGGACAGGGTCAGGGGAGCTTGGTTTTTTCTCACCACGCCAGTGGGGCATGATCAGGGATGCATGCACTGTCCTGTCACCGTTTGAGGAGGCCACAAGGATGGTGAGCAGTGACAGTGCATGCATCAGTGACACTGTACCTCTTGTCCACCTCTTGGAGCATACGCTGCGTGGAATAATGGACAGGGCACTTGAGGCAGAACAGAGGCAGGAAGAGGAGGACTTCCTTGCCTCTCAAGGCCCCCTTTATCCAGACAGTGTTCCTGCTGTGCCACCCATCACACAGGAAGAGGATGAGGAGGAGGAAGAGGAGGAGGAGGATGATTGTGTCAGCATGGAGGTGGAGGCTGGCACTCAGCATCAGCATCAGCAGCAGCAGCAGCAGCAGTCCTGTAGGGATGATTTACAGTCCCAAGAAACACGTGGACTTGTACGTGGCTGGGAGGAGGTAGCTGCGGATCATGTTGTCCTTAGTGACCCAGAGGACTCCGGACCGAATGCCTCAGCTAACCTACGCTGCATGGCCTCCCTGATCCTGCAAAGCCTGCGGAAGGATCCTCGTATTCTTCGGATCAAGGAGAGGGACCATTACTGGCTGGCCACTCTCCTTGATCCACGGTACAAGGGTAAGGTTGCTGACCTTATCTTGCCATCGCAGAGGGAGCAGAGGATGAGACATCTCCGGGAGGCCTTGCAGAAAGGTCTGTGCAACGCATTCCCAGAGACTGGGAGGTTACAAACTCCTGGTCCTGGACAACGTGTTGCTGAGGCATCGGTCAGAAGGAGCGGTGGAGAAGGTGGCCGTCTGACTGATGCTTTCAGACAATTTTTTAGTCCGCAGCCCCAAGGTATGATCGGTTCCAGCACCCATCGCCAGCGTCTGATTTACATGGTGCAGGAATACCTAGGGGCAAGGTCAGACTTGGACACCTTTCCCACCGAAAATCCTCTGGCTTACTGGGTCTTGAGGATGGATCACTGGCCAGAGCTTGCACAGTATGCAATTGAGCTACTGGCCTGTCCTGCATCCAGCGTTCTTTTGGAACGCACCTTCAGTGCTGCTGGTGGCTTTGTTACCGATCACAGGGTGCGCCTGTCCACCGAATCAGTTGATCGACTGACCTTAATCAAGATGAATCAGTCTTGGATCACCCACAGCTACCAAGCACCTGAAGCTGATGTAACCGAATAATTTTTTTTGAAATACCACATCCCTTCAAGACTGCCTATGCTGATGCTGAGTGACTTTCCTGTTATGTTGATTGTCTATCCTCTTCCTCCTCCGCTGATATGTTGGAAGAACATTTCTGGTTCTGGTTGATGCCATCAGCCCAATTTTTCTGCCCCTGTTTAACAGGGGCGTTTAAGTACAATTTTTGATGCAATGCTTTGCAGCAGGGCTAATTCCTGCAATCAAACAAGAGTATATGGGAGAGGTTGCAGTGTGGTGGCACCAGCACCAGTGCCTAAGGCCCAATTTTTCTGCCCCTGTTTAACAGGGGCGTTTAATTACAATTTTTGATGCAATGCTTTGCAGCAGGGCTAATTCCTGCAATCAAACAAGAGTATATGGGAGAGGTTGCAGTGTGGTGGCACCAGCACCAGTGCCTAAGGCCCAATTTTTCTGTCCCTGTTTAACAGGGGCGTTTAATTACAATTTTTGATGCAATGCTTTGCAGCAGGGCTAATTCCTGCAATAAAACTAGAGTATATGGCAGAGGTTGCAGTGTGGTGGCACCAGCACCAGTGCCTAAGGCCCAATTTTTCTGCCCCTGTTTAACAGGGGCGTTTAAGTACAATTTTTGATGCAATGCTTTGCAGCAGGGCTAATTCCTGCAATCAAACAAGAGTATATGGGAGAGGTTGCAGTGTGGTGGCACCAGCACCAGTGCCTAAGGCCCAATTTTTCTGCCCCTGTTTAACAGGGGCGTTTAATTACAATTTTTGATGCAATGCTTTGCAGCAGGGCTAAATCCTGCAATCAAACAAGAGTATATGGGAGAGGTTGCAGTGTGGTGGCACCAGCACCAGTGCCTAAGGCCCAATTTTTCTGCCCCTTTTTAACAGGGGCGTTTAACCACTTGCCGACCGCCGCACGACGATGTACGTCGACAGAATGGCACGGGCAGGCATATGGGCGTACATGTACGTCCCTGCCTTCCCGCGGGTGGGGGGCCCGATCGGGCCCCCCCCGGTGCCTGCGGCGGTCGGTATTCGTTCGGGAACGATCCGGGATGAGGGGGCGGCCATTCATTCATGGCCACCCCCTCGCGATCGCTCCCGACGAATGGAAATCCTTCGTGACATCACTTCCTCTCCTGTAATGTAAACACAGGAGTGGAAGTGATGTAATCTCTCCTCCGTGTCGGTATTTTTCGTTCCGGCACCGAGGAGAGAGGATCGGTGAGTTGCACCAACACGACACTTCACAGTAGAACATGCCAGGCACACTCACACCCCCCCCTTTACCCCCCGATCACCCCCCCCCCCAATTGCCCCTGCCCCCCCAGTCACAGTGACACCAATGCATTTTTTTTTTTTTTTGCATTGGTGTCATTTGTGACTGTAATAACTGTTAGGGCAGTTAGGGTTAGCCCCCTTTAGTTCTAATGTACCCCCCTAACCCCCCCAATAAAGGTTTAACCCCGTGATCACCCCCCGTCGCCAGTGTCACTAAGGCTGGGTTCACATTGCAGCGGTTTATGAGAACGGATGTGATTCGCACCGCACTGCAGTGCAAATCACATCCGATCTCTGCGATTCGAGTTCAGCCATTCGCCGCACCCGCCGCAAATTCGCACGGGACCCTTTTTTTGGTCCGCAGCAGAATCGGATCGCATGGGTGTTCACACCATGCGATCCGAGTTTGCAGATCGCACTGCGATATGCGAACTGATCTGGGGGTGTCATTAACATTTCACTGACACTCCCAGCAGATCGCATAGGGCAGTGTGAACTGCCGCCGGGAGGCATGCGATGCGGGAACCCGCCGCGGATTTGTGGCGTTCCCGCATCGCTCCAGTGTGAACCCAGCCTAATAAGCGATCGTTTTTCTGATCGCTGTATTAGTGTCACAGGTGACGCTAGTTAGGCAGGTAGGTATTTAGGTTCGCCGCAGCTTTTTATAGCGCCAGGGACCCCCATATACTACCGCATAAAGCCCCCTGATTGCCCCCTAGTTAACCCTTTCACCAGTGATCACCATATAACTGTTACAGGTGACGCTGGTTGGTTAGTTATTTTTTATAGTTTCAGGGCACCCGCCATTTATTACCTAATAAAGGTTTAACCCCCTGATCACCCGGCGGGTGTCATTTGTGACTGTAATAACTGTTAGGGCAGTTAGGGTTAGCCCCCTTTAGTTCTAAGGTACCCCCCTAACCCCCCCAATAAAGGTTTAACCCCGTGATCACCCCCCGTCGCCAGTGTCACTAAGGCTGGGTTCACATTGCAGCGGTTTATGAGAACGGATGTGATTCGCACCGCACTGCAGTGCAAATCACATCCGATCTCTGTGCGATTCGAGTTCAGCCATACAGATAGTATGGCTGAATTCGCGTTGCACCCGCCGCACCCGCCGCAAACTCGCACGGACCCTTTTTTTGGTCCGCAGCAGAATCGGATCGCATGGGTGTTCACACCATGCGATCCGAATTTGCAGATCGCACTGCGATATGCGAACTGATCTGGGGGTGTCATTAACATTTCACTGACACTCCCAGCAGTTCGCATAGGGCAGTGTGAACTGCCGCCGGGAGGCATGCGATGCGGGAACTCGCCGCGGATTCGTGGCGTTCCCGCTTCCCGCTCCAGTGTGAACCCAGCCTAATAAGCGATCGTTTTTCTGATCGCTGTATTAGTGTCACAGGTGACGCTAGTTAGGCAGGTAGGTATTTAGGTTCGCCGCAGCTTTTTATAGTGCCAGGGACCCCCATATACTACCGCATGAAGCCCCCTGATTGCCCCCTAGTTAACCCTTTCACCAGTGATCACCATATAACTGTTACAGGTGACACTGGTTGGTTAGTTATTTTTTATAGTTTCAGGGCACCCGCCATTTATTACCTAGTCTCACTAGTGTACCCCTAAATTTAGGGGTGTCTACTTTCCAAAATGGGGTCATTTGGGGGGGGTTTGTGCCATCTTGGCATTTTATGGCCTTCAAAACTGTAACGCCCTTAGAAAGCCTGAAGGCGGTGCTTGGTTTTCGGGGCCCCATACGCGGCTAGGCTCCCAAAAAGTCCCACATATGTGGTATCCCCGTACTCAGAAGAAGCAGCAGAATTTATTTTGGGGTGTCATTTCACATATGCCCATGGCATGCGTGAGCAATATATCATTTAGTGACAACTTTGTGAAAAAAAAAAAAAAAGTTTGTAATTTTCCCGCAACTTGTGGCAAAATATAAAATATTCCATGGACTCAAAATGCCTCTCAGCAAATAGCTTGGGGTGTCTACTTTCTAAAATGGGGTCATTTGTGGGGGTTTTGTGCCATCTTGGCATTTTATGGCCTTCAAAACTGTAATAGGTAGTGAGGAGTGAAGTCAAATATTTACGCCCTTAGAAAACCTGAAGGCGGTTCTTGGCTTTCGGGGCCCCGTACGCGGCTAGGCTCCCAAAAAATCCCACACATGTGGTATCCCCGTACTCAAGAGAAGCAGCAGAATTTATTTTGGGGTGTCATTTCACATATGCCCATGGCATGCGTGAGCAATATATCATTTAGTGACAACTTTGTGAAAAAATAAAAATAAAAAATTAAAGTTTGTAATTTTCCCGCAACTTGTGGCAAAATATAAAATATTCCATGGACTCAACATGCCTCTCAGCAAATAGCTTGGGGTGTCTACTTTCTAAAATGGGGTCATTTGTGGGGATTTTGTGCCATCTTGGCATTTTATGGCCTTCAAAACTGTAATAGGTAGTGAGAAGTGAAATCAAAAATTTACGCCCTTAGAAAGCCTGAAGGCGGTGCTTGGTTTTCGGGGCCCCGTAGGCGGCTAGGCTCCCAAAAAGTCCCACATATGTGGTATCCCCGTACTCAGAAGAAGCAGCAAAATTTATTTTGGGGTGTCATTTCACATATGCCCATGGCATGCGTGAGCAATATATCATTTAGTGACAACTTTGTGAAAAAAAAAAGTTTGTAATTTTCCCGCAACTTGTGGCAAAATATAAAATATTCCATGGACTCAACATGCCTCTCAGCAAATAGCTTGGGGTGTCTACTTTCTAAAATGGGGTCATTTGTGGGGGTTTTGTGCCATCTTGGCATTTTATGGCCTTCAAAACTGTAATAGGTAGTGAGGAGTGAAGTCAAATATTTACGCCCTTAGAAAACCCGAAGGCGGTTCTTGGCTTTCGGGGCCCCGTACGCGGCTAGGCTCCTAAAAAATCCCACACATGTGGTATCCCCGTACTCAAGAGAAGCAGCAGAATTTATTTTGGGGTGTCATTTCACATATGCCCATGGCATGCGTGAGCAATATATAATTTAGTGACAACTTTGTGAAAAAAATAAAAATAAAAAATTAAAGTTTGTAATTTTCCCGCAACTTGTGGCAAAATATAAAATATTCCATGGACTCAACATGCCTCTCAGCAAATAGCTTGGGGTGTCTACTTTCTAAAATGGGGTCATTTGTGGGGATTTTGTGCCATCTTGGCATTTTATGGCCTTCAAAACTGTAATAGGTAGTGAGAAGTGAAATCAAAAATTTACGCCCTTAGAAAGCCTGAAGACGGTGCTTGGTTTTCGGGGCCCCGTACGCGGCTAGGCTCCCAAAAAGTCCCACATATGTGGTATCCCCGTACTCAGGAGAAGCAGCAGAATTTATTTTGGGGTGTCATTTCACATATGCCCATAGCATGTGTGAGCAATATATCATTTAGTGACAACTTTGTGTAAAAAAAAAAAAAAAGTTTTTTTGTCATTATTCAATCGCTTGAGGCAAAAAAATTAAATATTCAATGGGCTCAACATGCCACTTATCAATTTCCTTAGGGGGTCTACTTTCCAAAATGGGGTCATTTGGGGGGGGGTTGTACTGCCCTGCCATTTTAGCACCTCAAGAAATTAGATAGGCAGTCGTAAACTAAAATCTGCGTAAATTCCAGAAAACGTACCTTAGTTTGTAGATGTGACAACTTTTGCGCAAACCAATAAATATACAGTTATTGACTTTTTTTTACCAAAGACATGTGGCTGAATACATTTTGGCCTAAATGTATGACTAAAATTGAGTTTATTGGATTTTTCTAATAACAAAAAGTAGAAAATATCATTTTTTTTCAAAATTTGCGGTCTTTTTACGTTTATATCGCAAAAAATAAAAATCGCAGAGTCAGTCAAATACCTTTAAAAGAAAGCTCTATTTGTGAGAAGAAAAGGACGCAAATTTCATTTGGGTACAACATTGCATGACCGCGCAATTACCAGTTAAAGCAGCGCAGTGCCAAAGTGTAAAAAGACCTCTGGTCATTTACCAGCAAAATGGTCCGGTCTGAAAGTGGTTAATTACAATTTTTGATGCAATGCTTTGCAGCAGGGCTAATTCTTGCAATCAAACAAGAGTATATGGGAGAGGTTGCAGTGTGGTGGCACCAGCACCAGTGCCTAAGGCCCAATTTTTCTGCCCCTGTTTAACAGGGGCGTTTAATTACAATTTTTGATGCAATGCTTTGCAGCAGGGCTAATTCCTGCAATAAAACTAGAGTACATGGCAGAGGTTGCAGTGTGGTGGCACCAGCACCAGTGCCTAAGGCCCAATTTTTCTGCCCCTGTTTAACAGGGGCGTTTAAGTACAATTTTTGATGCAATGCTTTGCAGCAGGGCTAATTCCTGCAATAAAACTAGAGTATATGGCAGAGGTTGCAGTGTGGTGGCACCAGCACCAGTGCCTAAGGCCCAATTTTTCTGCCCCTGTTTAACAGGGGCGTTTAATTACAATTTTTGATGCAATGCTTTGCAGCAGGGCTAATTCCTGCAATCAAACAAGAGTATATGGGAGAGGTTGCAGTGTGGTGGCACCAGCACCAGTGCCTAAGGCCCAATTTTTCTGCGCCTGTTTAACAGGGGCGTTCAAGTACAATTTTTGATGCAATGCTTTGCAGCAGGGCTAATTCCTGCAATAAAACTAGAGTATATGGCAGAGGTTGCAGTGTGGTGGCACCAGCACCAGTGCCTAAGGCCCAATTTTTCTGCCCCTGTTTAACAGGGGCGTTTAAGTACAATTTTTGATGCAATGCTTTGCAGCAGGGCTAATTCCTGCAATAAAACTAGAGTACATGGCAGAGGTTGCAGTGTGGTGGCACCAGCACCAGTGCCTAAGGCCCAATTTTTCTGCCCCTGTTTAACAGGGGCGTTTAAGTACAATTTTTGATGCAATGCTTTGCAGCAGGGCTAATTCCTGCAATAAAACTAGAGTATATGGCAGAGGTTGCAGTGTGGTGGCACCAGCACCAGTGCCTAAGGCCCAATTTTTCTGCCCCTGTTTAACAGGGGCGTTTAATTACAATTTTTGATGCAATGCTTTGCAGCAGGGCTAATTCCTGCAATCAAACAAGAGTATATGGGAGAGGTTGCAGTGTGGTGGCACCAGCACCAGTGCCTAAGGCCCAATTTTTCTGCGCCTGTTTAACAGGGGCGTTCAAGTACAATTTTTGATGCAATGCTTTGCAGCAGGGCTAATTCCTGCAATAAAACTAGAGTATATGGCAGAGGTTGCAGTGTGGTGGCACCAGCACCAGTGCCTAAGGCCCAATTTTTCTGCCCCTGTTTAACAGGGGCGTTTAAGTACAATTTTTGATGCAATGCTTTGCAGCAGGGCTAATTCCTGCAATAAAACTAGAGTATATGGGAGAGGTTGCAGTGTGGTGGCACCAGCACCAGTGCCTAAGGCCCAATTTTTCTGCCCCTGTTTAACAGGGGCATTTAAGTACAATTTTTGATGCAATGCTTTGCAGCAGGGCTAATTCCTGCAATAAAACTTGAGTATATGGCAGAGGTTGCAGTGTGGTGGCACCAGCACCAGTGCCTAAGGCCCAATTTTTCTGCCCCTGTTTAACAGGGGCGTTTAAGTACAATTTTTGATGCAATGATTTGCAGCAGGGCTAATTCCTGCAATAAAACTAGAGTATATGGCAGAGGTTGCAGTGTGGTGGCACCAGCACCAGTGCCTAAGGCCCAATTTTTCTGCCCCTGTTTAACAGGGGCGTTTAAGTACAATTTTTGATGCAATGCTTTGCAGCAGGGCTAATTCCTGCAATAAAACTAAAGTATATGGAAGAGGTTGCAGTGTGGTGGCACCAGCAGCAGTGCCTAAGGCCAAATTTTTCTGCCCCTGTTTAACAGGGACATGTAATTACAATTCTTGATATAATATTTCACAGGAGGGCCCCTTCCTGTGCCCACCCAGAGTAACGGTGAGGACTTATAGTGTTGTGGCACCAGCACCACAACCACCAAAGGTCAATTTTTCTACCACTGTTCAACAATGGCATGTAATTACAATTCTTGATATAATCGTTCACAGCAGGGCGCTCCAGCGCCCACCAAGAGTCACTTTGAGGGCTTACAATGTTGTGGCAAAACCAACACCTTGTTCCGCCATTTCTGCAGAGCATATAGGGCAGGCCCCTACTTTCAAACATCCAATTTACAAACATCTCCTACTTGCAAACGGAAGGAGACAACAGCAAGTGAGATGAAAAAAGATGGACGACAAAACAAATTATACAGGGGTGATAACCTTCCCTATGTTTTCCAAAAAGCTTTAAAATAGTTTTTTTGACTGGAGCTACACTTTAAAAATGTACCAGTTGAAAATTACAAACAGATTCAACTTAACACAACAAACCTACACAGTCCCTGTCTTGTTTGCACCGCCTGTATACTGCTGTTCTGAGTATATAGGGCATGGGGGCCACACGCATTTCCTTTTTTTAATATGGGTACAGGGTTCCCCTTAATATGCGTACAAGACCCAAATAGGCTGATAATGGGCAGGGAGGGCTACCCATGCCATTTTTCTCAATGATTTTCAACCATATTGCAGGAACCAGATATAACATTAAAACTGCAAGCAGTTTTAAATGGTGTTATTTCCGTTAAATGTCATTTTGTGCAGGGACTGTTCTAAACACGGGAAACACGTGGCACTTCACAGGCATACTACAGACACCCCACAGGCACCATATTTAAAGGAATATTTCACTTTTTTTTCCCACTTTAATCGTCATTAAAATCAGTGCTCCCGCCAAAACGGCCGTTTTTAAAACTTTTTTTTTGCATTGACCCATGTCCCCTGGGGCAGGAGCCAGGTCCCCAAACCCTTTTTAGGACAGTATCTTGCATATTAGCCGTTAAAATTAGCACTTTTCATTTCGAACGTTCGAGTCCCATAGACTTCAATGGGGTTCTAACGTTCGTTCGAATTTGGGGTCCGTTCGAAAGTTCTGGTGCGAACCGAACCGGGGGGTGTTCGACTCATCCCTACTCTTGATATGGATCCGAAAATAATTCCTGTGACTCAAGCGGAAGGTATGTGGTGGTGGTGGTGGTGTTGTTGGTGCTAGTGTCTTTGGGGGTGCACATAGCAGAGAGTGAAGAAGAGGGTGCAGATCGAGAGGATGAGGAGGCTGCAGAAGAGTAAGGCTGAGCGAGCCACTCAACCAAGTCTGGTGCGTCCTTTAAAGTAATTGAACGCACCTTCTGCAACTTCCCACTTTGGCTCAAGACTGTTGCTCCTGCCCTACCCCTACCACCCCTGTGGAAGGGCCTGCCTCTTCCTCTGCCTGTCATTTTTTAAATGACCCTGTGACAAAACTCTCAGTCCCTATACCGATGAAGGACTGCTGCAGTATAGGGCAGCGGTCAGTCAGCAGTAGTGCACCTCAACCCTATGTATTGTGGACCTATACCAGTCCTTATAGAATGGCAGACTGTACCTCACTCAACCCTATGTACTGTAGTACCCTATACCTTTCCAGTCCTTATAAGGACCTTTGTGGAACAAGTAGGTTGTGTGTGAGTGATTAGCAGACTGTACGTCAGTCCCTATACCGATGAAGGACTGCTGCAGTATAGGGCAGCGGTCAGCAGTAGTGCACCTCAACCCTATGTATTGTGTACCTATACCAGTCCTTATAGAATGGCAGACTGTACCTCACTAAACCCTATGTACTGTAGTACCCTATACCTTACCAGTCCTTATAAGGTCCTTTGTGGAACAAGTAGGTTGTGAATGATTAGCAGACTGTACGTCAGTCCCTATACTGATAAAGGACTGCTGCAGTATAGGGCAGCAGTCAGCAGTAGTGCACCTCAACCCTATGTATTGTGGACCTATACCAGTCCTTATAGAATAGCAGACTGTACCTCACTCAGCCCTATGTACTGTAGCATGCTACACCAGGTTACCAGTCCTTATAAGGACCTTTGTGGAACAAGTAGGTTGTGTGTGACTGATTAGCAGACTGTATGTCAGTCCCTATACTGATGAAGGACTGCTGCAGTATAGGGCAGCGGTCAGCAGTAGTGCACCTCAACCCTATGTATTGTGGACCTATACTAGTCCTTGTAGAATAGCAGACTGTACCTCACTCAACCCTATGTACTGTAGCACCCTAGACAGACCAAGTTACCAGTCCTTATAAGGACCTTAGTGGAACAAGTAGGTTGTGTGTGACTGATTAGCAGACTGTACGTCAGTCCCTATACCGATGAAGGACTGCTGCATTATAGGGCAGCGGTCAGCAGTAGTGCACCTCAACCCTATGTATTGTGGACCTATACCAGTCCTTATAGAATGGCAGACTGTACTTCACTCAACCCTATGTACTGTAGTACCCTATACCTTACCAGTCCTTATAAGGTCCTTTGTGGACCAAGTAGGTTGTGAATGATTAGCAGACTGTACGTCAGTCCCTATACTGATAAAGGACTGCTGCAGTATAGGGCAGCAGTCAGCAGTAGTGCACCTCAACCCTATGTATTGTGGACCTATACCAGTCCTTATAGAATAGCAGACTGTACCTCACTCAGCCCTATGTACTGTAGCATGCTACACCAGGTTACCAGTCCTTATAAGGACCTTTGTGGAACAAGTAGGTTGTGTGTGACTGATTAGCAGACTGTACTTCAGTCCCTATACTGATGAAGGACTGCTGCAGTATAGGGCAGCGGTCAGCAGTAGTGCACCTCAACCCTATGTATTGTGGACCTATACTAGTCCTTATAGAATAGCAGACTGTACCTCACTCAACCCTATGTACTGTAGCACCCTAGACAGACCAAGTTACCAGTCCTTATAAGGACCTTAGTGGAACAAGTAGGTTGTGTGTGACTGATTAGCAGACTGTACGTCAGTCCCTATACCGATGAAGGACTGCTGCATTATAGGGCAGCGGTCAGCAGTAGTGCACCTCAACCCTATGTATTGTGGACCTATACCAGTCCTTATAGAATGGCAGACTGTACTTCACTCAACCCTATGTACTGTAGTACCCTATACCTTACCAGTCCTTATAAGGTCCTTTGTGGAACAAGTAGGTTGTGAATGATTAGCAGACTGTACGTCAGTCCCTATACTGATAAAGGACTGCTGCAGTATAGGGCAGCAGTCAGCAGTAGTGCACCTCAACCCTATGTATTGTGGACCTATACCAGTCCTTATAGAATAGCAGACTGTACCTCACTCAGCCCTATGTACTGTAGCACGCTACACCAGGTTACCAGTCCTTATAAGGACCTTTGTGGAACAAGTAGGTTATGTGTGACTGATTAGCAGACTGTACGTCAGTCCCTATACTGATGAAGGACTGCTGCAGTATAGGGCAGCGGTCAGCAGTAGTGCACCTCAACCCTATGTATTGTGGACCTATACTAGTCCTTATAGAATAGCAGACTGTACCTCACTCAACCCTATGTACTGTAGCACCCTAGACAGACCAAGTTACCAGTCCTTATATGGACCTTAGTGGAACAAGTAGGTTGTGTGTGACTGATTAGCAGACTGTACGTCAGTCCCTATACTGATGAAGGACTGCTGCAATATAGGGCAGCGGTCAGCAGTAGTGCACCTCAACCCTATGTATTGTGGACCTATACCAGTCCTTATAGAATAGCAGACTGTACCTCACTCAACCCTATGTACTGTAGCACCCTAGACAGACCAAGTTACCAGTCCTTATAAGGACCTTTGTGGAACAAGTAGGTTGTGAATGATTAGCAGACTGCAGCAGAAGGGCAGCAGTCAAGTATAATATTCTTTCTATATTTGGAAGAAAGAATATTATACGTGTACAAGCCTATTGCCATACCACTGATACCAGTCCTGAAAAGAACCTTTGTGGACCTAATATAGTAACAGCTACTGATTAAACTGACCCTCACTGCCTCACACACTGCTTCCTGCCTGTCCCTATATAAACTGACAAAACAGAGGCTGCTGGAACAATAACTGGTTACTGGAATAGCACATTTGTGGACCTGATAGTAACAGCTAATGATTAAACTGACTCTCCCTGCAGCACACACCGTCCTGTCCCTTTCTCTAAACTGACAAAAGACACTCAGGCTGCTGCAACAATCAGTAGCACAGCAAACCTATATACACCTAACACCTATACCAGTCCTGAAAAGAACTTTTGTGTACCAAATAGCTAGCGATTTGGGTCACTGCAATCTCTCCCTGCTCCACACAGCAACCTCTCCCTATAATGACAGAAGAAAGAATGTAAAATGGCCACTGGATCGGGTGTATTTATAAGTTAGGGGGAATGTCCAAGTGTCCATGTGCTATAATGTCTCAATTGGCTGTCCTGTACCCCATGATGGATGTGTCATCATAGGTCAAAGTTCTTTTACACAGTAAACACGGAAGTCCGCCGGGCGACCGGTGCCAATAGTGTGCCGAACGGGCGGACCGCGAACAGCCGAAATTCGCCGCGAAACGACCGCCAGGGGAACCATTCGGCCATCACTAATCCTGATCCTGAGTCGACCCTGATCTTGCTTCTACCCTGCATCCTGTACCTTACTGCATCGTATCTGCTCCCCTTGTGGCTGATTAAAGTCCTGGTTCCCCCTTCCCATCTGCTACCTGCATCTCTGGTTTACCTTGTTGATTAATGTTCCCTATTTTGTATATATTGTATTTAGTTAGTTTATTAGGTAGGCTTTTGTCACTAAATCAGGTTGTTAGATATTTTTCACTGGGTTTTTGGTTCACTTGTATCTTTGTTTTCTGTGTATTCTGTTTGCTGGTGTTTGGATAAGCTTTGTTTCACTGTAAATAAATCTGACTTAGGCCCCTTTCACACATGCGGACAGTATGTCCGTATTTCATCCATCCGTTTGCGGATGAAATACGGACATACATGCATCCCTATGGGATAGCGGGTGTCTGCGGATGAACATCCGCAGACACCCGCTATTGTCCGCCTCCGCTATTGTCCGATTTTGCATACGGAGAAAAATCTTATTTTTCTATCCATCTGCAGAGCGGATAGGATGAACATGGACAGACGGTCCGTGTACATCCGATCCCCCATAGAGGAGAGCGGAGAGCTGACAGGGCGGTCCCTGCACAGTGTGTGGAGACCGCCCTGTCCGCCGCCGGCTCAGCGGGGACAAAGGAGCGATCCCCGCTGAGTGAGCGGATCATCACGGGACGGATCATTACTGATCTGCCCCGTGTGAAAGGGGCCTTAAAGCATACATGGTCTGGTCCCAGTTTCCTGAGTATAGCTATGCAGATTAGGCCATCTCTTCTGCTGATTCCTTACAACAAAATTTTATGGACATTGTTAAGAGCTCAACTCTGTAACTGGAAAGTTTGGCCCATTAAAGGAAGTTTAAAAATAAAGGTTCTGCTGGCAGGATCAACAGCTATTAACTATGTTTATTAAGTTTACTTTTCACCAAAAATAAAGAAAAGATGAACTAACACCCTGCACTCCTCCCCCCTCACCCTCCAAACCCCCTCTGCCTTTACCTTTGTTTGTGATTAGCTGTCACTGCCTACAAAGCCAGTGGAGTGGTCCAGGGATTTAAAAGCCCCTCTCTTCCTCTTCATATGTCATGGGGCTTCTGGGTTGGATGAAAGTGATTTACTGGCATGTGATCACTTTGACCAATCTAAATTGTTCTGATCTGTGCTGTAAGCTCTAAGGATTTTTGGGGAAAAGGTGAACTTATACTTTAAAGAGGAAGTAAACCCTGATGGGTTTACTTCCTCTTTGTCTCCCTGCAAAGGCAAAGCATAATGGGCTACTATGCATCGCATAGTAGCCCATTATGTGTCACTTACCTGACACAGGAGCCAGCGATGTCACTGCTGTCCCCTGTAGCACGGAGCGTCCATCGTCTTCCGGGTATTGCTGCTCTGGCCACTCACAGCCCTGGAGCAGCAATGGCGTCACTCCTATGCATGCACATGGGAGCCGTCACTAACGCCGTTGGTAGCTGCATGCCCAGTTTGCCTGCACGCCGCTGTCTACGCCGCATGCGCCGCAGACAGTGGAGCCTGTCTTTTTGTAAATATCTCCTAGACCGTGTAGGTTTAGGAGATATTTCTTGGACCTACAGGTAAACCTTAATCTAGGTTTTTTTCAAAAACAACAAGTTTATTGGTGGACAAAATCAGCAAGTCATACAGCATACAAAACATTTTGAGAATAACATGGTTTTCAGAATACACAGACAGATGTCATACAGAGCAACGATAAACATTACAGCTACGGCGGTCAAACTCACTTCAGAATCACCCCAACTACCCACCCACCACCCACCGGCCAGTTCCGCCAATAGACTGGGAACTTAGAGCACATATAATTGCTAGATTGCAATTGTAAACAAGGTGCCTACCGTACACCCTTAATCAGGCTCCACACATGTGTCTGGATTGGCAAGCCACCTATCCCATATCTTATTATATTTATTGGGACAGCCCCTATGCACATATATGACCTTCTTCAAAGGCAGTGACAGATTCACCTCAAGTATCCACGCTCTAACTGTAAGTGGTACTGTGCGCAACCACGGCTTAGCGATCAGCTTTCTAGCACTGAACAGAGTCTCGTGTAGAAAGGCAGCATGACAGCGGTTGGTCTGAGCGTCAGGAAGAAGGCCTAGTAGGCAAAGTTTGGGATCAGCCTGTATCGGATAACCCATGTGGTCGTGTAGAAAGCGGATGACATGCAACCAAAAGGCTTGAACGTCCGGGCAGGCCCATAGTAAATGATAAAATGTGCACGGGTGAACCCCACAACGCGGACACCCTGGGTCATATGCCGTGCGAAACTTGCTCAGTCTTAGCGGAGTGAGGTAGGCCCTGTGCACAATGTAAAGTTGGGTTAGCCGGTCAGACAGCCTAGGGGAAACCAGTCCAACATTGGTGAGGATGTCCTCCCAGTCTTCAGTGTCTAATGGGCCCACATCCTCCTCCCACCTATGTTTAGCTACCTCCGCAATCCCAGTCACCGTGCGCGATCTAAGTAAGGTGTATATATGTGAAATAAGCTTGGCGGGGTCCTCCCCAACTACAACCCCCACCAGAGGCATTTCTTGAGTACTAGGGAACCCGTCCACAAACTGGGAAACCTTAATCTAGGTTTACCTGTAGATCATACAGGTAAGCCTTAATCTAGGCTTACCTGTAGGTCAAAGTGGTTTGTAAGGGTTTACAACCACTTTAAAGTGGTTGTAAAGTCACTGAGTACCATTACTGCCAGCCCCTCTGTTATAACAAGATATAATGCACAGTGTCAATGTTTGTTTTAAATGATGCTGCTAACTACCTTATTTCAGAGCACCACTGTGCGTTCATGTGACCTCTCGCCGCTCTCCTCCACTGTTCTAAGGACTACAGAGGGAGGGGCTAAGATTCCCCTCTGACGTCAGCCGTGAGGTCTTGTGATCACTGTGCTGTCCACTCAGCCCCTCCTATTGTAGTCTAAGCTGCTTCCAGGATCTTTGATCCCATTTTGTTTAAATTGTACCCACTCCAAAATAAAGGACCTGAGAAGGTGGATGTTGTTAGTAGGGTTTGATGCTGGTTAATCAGTTGGATTAATAAAAAAAATTTGGGACATCATTTTTTTTTTCATGAAATGTAGTGCCAATATCATGTTTTAATTGTAATTGTTCGTTTTATTAATTACTTGACCAGGATCAAGGGTGCAACATTTATTTTTAATGAAGATTAAGGCAGAAAAAGAAAACATTCAATAATTCAAAATGCATAGGCCATTATTTTATACACAGTGTACACATTCAATTTTTTGAAACATGTAAAAATGAATAACATTTATATGAGAAGAGACTTAGAAAAGAATAAAATAATTTTTCATACAGGTCAAAAAAAATAAGGCATTTTGGGGTTACAAATAACCCTTCATCGGGGCTTAAAACACATATTTACATGCATGTGTACTGGACTCTGTAGGGTTACAAAATATCATTAGACAGTGGTTTGTTTGACACATCTACTGCACTAAATATAATATGTAGCTAAAAAATCTGCACTTATGCTTAAAAACTCCAGCAACAGCTGCCTATACTATATACAGATACAAGATATACAAATAATGGACTACAAGGTGAGGCACTATAAAATGTGCAAATGGATAAGCAGTCTTAAAAAAGCAAAACAAATACGCAGTGCAAAGAAATCGGTAAGGGCCGGTTCACACAGGGGGCGACACGAGGCGACACGACTTGCCGTGCCGTGACCTGACAAGTCGCCCCCGTTCTGTACAATGGAACCGTTCTAAGAGGAGCGACTAGAGACGCTCCGTCTTAGAAAAAAGGTTCCTGTACTACTTTTGGGCGACCTCGGGGCAACTTGCATTGACTTCTATACAGAAGTCATTTGCAAGTCGCCGCTGAGGTCGTGGCAGGTCGCGGCACGGCAAGTCGTGTCGCCTCGTGTCGCCCCCTGTGTGAACCGGCCCTAAAGATGATGTCTATTTGAAACATAGAACATAAAAATTCCAAATATACATGATCACATGTAAATAAATTGTAAACAAACAGTCCATACACAGACTTTATAATGAGTGTCCATAAACAAACTCAATAATGAGTGGTAAAGTGATGCAACTATGCAATTAGTTCCCTTGCTGGTGCCAGTGAAAAGATATCTTATTCACAGACAGTGTGCTGCACACCCCAAAATGCTTATCAGAGGATTGTTACTCTGATGCAAGCAGTGGTCATAAAAGCTTTAATGAACAAACCTCTCCAGGAATAGAAAGCAACTCAGAACTCCCCCAGACTCACAAACCAGAAGGCATAAAGAAGGTTGAAACCTAGGTGCCAGGATATAAGCAGGGCTGGACTGGAAATGAAAACCAGCCCTGGAAAAAATGTCATACCAACCCCATAGCATTATTATACCAGCCCAACATCAAAACCATCAGACCGTCATTATTTACTTGTGCATGAAAGGGAAAACCATTTTAAAGCACATTTGAAGAGGGTATATATATATATATATATATATATATATATATATTGACGGTATGCAAGGTGAGATACACGACAATAGGTACATTTCACCTCGCATTTGTTCCATTATAAGGGACTGAACCGGAATCTGGCCCGGTTTTTCCAGCCTCTGTGGCAGGCTGGGTTCCGGTCTGGATGTTTGGGTCCACTGGAGTCCATAGTCAGATGGACTTTAAATATCCAGCAAGAGAGCACAGCAGGGCTCTGGTTTTGAGACTCAGGAAGGAACCTGAGTGAGAGGAGCTCTGGATGTGGGATTAAAAGGTTTGCTTTTCCACATGTTTTGTGGGTGACAGGGACCAGCCCCACACTGTATAGAGAGGAGACTATTTGTGTAGTTAGCGCCGGATGGCAAGGATTTAATTTACTGTTTGTTTGTTTTTATTTTTGCAAACCTCCTGCAAATAAACCTGCCATCTGCCAGATTTTTAACAGTGCCCGTTTGCTGACTGTCCTTCAGAAAAAGGTGATCCCTATGAGCTAATTCTCCCACAATATATATATATATATATATAACCCCGGAAGGAGCTGCTGGTTTGATTGGGCTTACCGTTACCATCTTCACCTCGATTTGCGTCTAGGGGTTTCCCGTGGTAGATGGCCCAGAAACTTTAGAGACTGACGACAGATCCACTTAAAGGGATTTTTATTTGCCAAAACGTAGTTAACGAACAGTCTCTCAATATAGTATCAGAGGGTTAGGAGAAAATTCCAGGTACTCTTAGTGTCAAAGTAAATAATAAAGAACTTTCTTACTTTGACTAAATCCAGAGAATAGCCATTCACAGCTGGATTCAAGTTGGATAATCCCTCTCTCACAAGGCCTAGCAGCCAACAGGATGCTTAAATCAGGAACAAGTCTCTGCCACAGACTTTGTTGTAGAACACGTAGGAATAAGTCTCTGCCACAGACTCTGTTGTAGAACACGTAGGAAACTAGGACTTGTAGAGCACTCATGGGGTACCCGTATCTTTCAGCCGGTTTGGCGATACCTCACGAGATTGGATTTTCTTAGGTCCTTCAGCCTCACCAGGCTCTTGCTAAGAAGCCAACCCGTACGTGGCCTTCTTCTGAAGAGTCCTCCCCTGGATAGCTACGAAGTTGCTGAGCCTCTCCACAACCGGAGACGGCACCGGACCACCTCCGAATCGTTTCCTTAGGTTTCTTGCCTTGAGCTAGCCAGCCCCGAGACATAAAGTCGGGTGGATCCGCACCCCAGGCCATAGCCTTCCTGGGGGCTGATCAGGAGGACCACGACTATGGAGTCAGAACATACTTCTGGACGGGAGCCCCAAACCATGTGACATCCGCATCTCAAGTACCCTCTCCCAGAATGCACAGCAAGAATGACACTCCCACTGGGCGGGCTCCAAGAGAAAGTAACCTTAAAGCACCCAACCAGACTGTGTTTCCATGCCTGCCAGAAGAGACAGCACCCCCTATGGCCAGACCGAACACCCTATAGTCCAGTCAGACTGATGCTGAGGTCAAAATTTGAAATAATTATATCCAAACCAAACTGCAGTTTAGGTGTAACATTAAATGTCAAAACATATAGTGCGTGCTCTTCAGGAGCCAGGGGGTTACTGATATAAGGGGGAAACCTTTATATCAGTACCCCCTTATATTATTGTATTCACTCCCCCCTCAGACTTACCTGGCGGCGCTGTCACTGACCTCCTCTTAGGTACACCGTGCAGGGCTCAGTTAGATGGACAAGGTTGGTGACTCTGGTTTTATCCTATAGTCTCCTCTCCACAGTCCACACATTTTACTTCTCCCATGACTCCCATCCTGGCAGCACTCCCACTCTTGACTGCTCTCCAGGCTCCCCCTCAGAGACTGCAGACATGATACAAGAGATGGCTAGAGACTGTGGACATGATACAAGAGAGGGCTAAAGACTGTGGACATGATACAAGAGATGGCTAGAGACTGAGGACATGATACAAGAGATGGCTAGAGACAGAGGACATGATACAAGAGATGGTCAGAGGTTGTGGACATGATACAAAAGATGGTCAGATGTTGCGGACATGATACAAGAGATGGTCAGAGGCTGCAAGCATGATTCAGAGGCTGCAGACATGATACAGTAGGTGTCAGAGTCTGGGGGCATGGTACAGGAGATGGTTAGAGACTGAGGACATCATACTAAAGATGGCCAGAGACTGTAGACCTAGCACAAAAGATGGCCAGAGATTGCATACATGGTACAAGTGATGGCCAGAGACTGCAGACATGGTACAAGAGAACAATGCAGCCTCATCGGTGCCCATCAAATGCAGCCTCATTGTGCCCAGAATTTCAGCCTCACTGTGCCAATAATTGCAGCCTCGCTTGCCTATCAATGCAGCCTCGCTTGCCCATCAATTCAGCCTTGCTGTGCCCATCACTGCAGCCTCACTGTGACCATAATTGCAGCCTCACTGTGCCCATCAATGCAGCCTTGCTTTATGGTGCCCATCAAATGAAGCTTTATGGTGTCCACCAATGCAGCCTCACTATGCCCATCATTGCAGCCTCACTGTGCCCATAATTACAGCCTCACTGTTCCCATAATTGCACCCTCACTGCCTCATTGTGCCCAGAATTTCAGCCTCACTGCGCCAATAATTGCAGCCTCGCTTGCCTATCAATGCAGCCTCACTTGGCCATCAATGCAGCCTTGCTGTGCCCATCACTGCAGCCTCACTGTGACCATAATTGCAGCCTCACTGTGCCCATAATTGCAGCCTTGCTGTGCCCATCAATGCAGCCTTGCTTTATGGTGCCCATCAAATGCAGCTTTATGGTGTCCATCGATGCAGCCTCACTATGCCCATCATTGCTCCCTCACTGTGCCCATAATTGCAACCTCACTGTGCCCATAATTTCAGACTCGCTTGCCCATCAATGCATCCTTGCCCATCAATGTAGCCTTGCTGTGCCCATCACTGCAGCCTCACTGTGCCCATAATTGCAGCCTTTCTGTGCCCATCAAATGCAGCTTTATGGTGTCCATCAATGCAGCCTCACTGGAAATTTCTGGAAATTTCCCGGTAGGCCCTGGATATAAATCACCACACGTGTGCCGTATGGCCAGTGGCCATCTTGGATTCTGGCAAATCTGAACTTGCTATTATACACAGCACTGTGAATGCTCTTATTTTGTAGGTGAAATCATTTTTAAATAAAGGTTTATTTTAATGGTTTTACACAATGAGAATTGCCTCTTTTTTGTGTGTTTCTACATGTAAAACCGATCCTATCAATAGGCTGAACTCAGGGAGAGTTTTGATTTACCAAGATTTCAATCATTTTTATGCCTTCTGGTGTGTGAGGAGTCTTGAAGAGTTCTGCCTATTGCTGCCTATTCCTGGAGAAGTGTATTCCTTAAAGCTTTAATGACCTCTCTTTGCTTTGTGGGTCATAATCCTCTGGTATGCCTTTTGAGCACCTTGTAAAGTGTGCAGCACACTGTTTCTGAACAAGATATTTTTTCACTCGCACCAGCGAGGGGACTGTTCACATAATTGCATCTCTTTTTTTTCACTTGTTATTGAGCTATAACATTATAACGTGTATATGGACTCTTTGTTTACAACTTTATTTACTGATTTCTTTGCAGTACATATTTGCTTTTGTTATTATTAAGATTATGTATCTGTTTGCACATTTTATAGCACCATACATTGTAGTCCATGTCTACTGCACTGCCCTCACAGCAGGTTAGGACAACCTATGCTATGAGGAACTAAATGTGCATCTGCTTGGCACATACGGCACAGATTTCAATTAGGAGAGACTTTTGGCTATAGCAGTAATTCATTATAAAGTACCTCAACCTGCAGGAGCTAATCATGGCAAGTTGTATTTGGAGGCTTACTGCTATTTCATTAAACTTTAGATGCCAGATACTGGCCAGAAACAAATACATTTAGAAACGATTGATTACTGGAAAATCTATAAGCTATTCTTTACAAAGATCTAAACATTTAAATAAAACACCTGCTCACATCATTCCTAAAAGTGTAATAAGAAAAAAATTCTGCTAATGTCACTTTTTAAAATGCACTTTATAAATATGTTTGGGACTTGCTGGTTACACAAAACACATTTATACCAGAATCCCTTTCCTTTCATTTATTTCCATTTCTTTACTCCTTTTTCTTTCTTTAACTCCTTTTTAAAAAAAAAATCATTCCTTCCCCCCTCTTTCCTTGTTTCCTTTCTTTCTCCCACTGAAATCCTTTTCTTTTTTTTTCCTTCCTTTCTTTCATTCCATCCCAGTTTCCTATTACCTTTTCTACCCTCTCCAATTTCTCCAAAATAACAAACATGTCATACTTCCCTGCTCTGCACAGTTGTTTTTTCACAGAGTAGCCCAGATCCTCCTCTTCTCGGGTCCCTGGCTGGAGCTCCTGGCCCCTCCCTCCCATTAAGTGTCCCCACACCAAGCAGCTTGCTATGGGGGCACCCAAGCAGAGCTGCAGCTCTGTGTAACTCTCCCCCTCTCTCTCCTGATTGGCTAACTAGGTTTGAGGGCTGGGCTGGGCTGGGCTGGGCTGGGCTGGGGGGGCTACTACACACAGAAGGCTATTTGCATTCCCTAATCCATTTTTTTACATTTCTTTATATTCTACTCATGTAACTGATTGCTTAATGCCTTGTATTACAAGAGTATTTTCTCATGTATATGTTTTGTTTTTTCTAGGGAATGCCATAAGACCTATTGCTCTTAGAGCAGTTTCTGCCATTGCCCGTGCTCTTCCTGGATTTCCTATACTTGCTACTGGAGGAATTGATTCAGCAGAGAGTGGTTTGCAGTTTCTTCACAGTGGTGCATCTGTTTTGCAGGTAAAGCAAATGTACTATATGTCTCCAGCATTAAAATGAATCATGTACTTTAGAAGAAAGACAAACAAAACAATTTCTAGCAAACCCCAACCCCTTTACTATTGGTAACTGGAGTCTCTAGGATTTTTTTTGGAGGGCTTCCGACCCTCTCTTTATCTATAACCATGCACCGAATCATTTTGACCCTTCTAGTTTAAGAAGGTTAGTGCAAAGTCTGAGAAGGCAGTGCTCATTTTCTGTACTATTCAAGGATGACAACTTTTTCTTTTGTCATATCTAAAGCATGTAGAAATAATATAATTTTTGTACTCCCCATATAATTATGTTCTCTGATTTCACTGAGAGACACATTTACCTGCAGAAGTAATGCAGAAGAAGTGAACTTAGAGAAAATTATTTTACAACGAGTAAAAAAGAAAACTAATATTTTCTCTATCGATAACTGTGAAACAGTCCTTGATAGAGGATCAAACAGAACCAATGGTTCATTCACAAGCAGTACCCAACAACAGAGGTGGGCAAAATACACCAAGAAATATAAACAGGGAGAACCCATGCACACTAAGTGTTTCTCACTGCCTCCTGCAAAACTGGACTGATGCAGAATTTTGTACAGATATGGGCCCAAGACTATGTTGCAGCCTGAAGCATAATGATTAAGAGCTCAAGAATTTCTGACTGTTCTGGTTCAATGAGCAGTAACAGTGACTCTTTATACATTTGTGTATCAACTTTTGACATGGTCTGTTGAATCCACTGAGAGATGGTAGAAAAAGAAGCTGTGAGGCCCTTACAAGGAACATCAATAATGAGAAATAGGGTCTGTGTTTACAAAAGATGAAGTGTCCTGCAGGTAAACTCTAATGGTCCTAATTACATCAACGATGTGCATGCCAACTCCTTCGGATGCACTGGCGTTGGACAAAGAGAAAGAAGGATAAACTCTTTATTAAGGTGAAAAGCTGAAACTTCCTCGGGCAAAAATAGTTTTGGTTTCAAAACCACCTTATTCTTGTGAAGGATTAAAAACTGGGGTTTAGAAGACAGGGCTGCCAACTTGAAACCTTTGTTGCTGATGTTATGGCTACTAGAAAATAACTTGAAAGAGAATAACTTGCCATGAAAATAAATGTCTGCTGTTCCCAATCTGCAGATGTCAGACAAGCTTCTTTGTCAAATGAAGCTTTACCTAATTTACTAAGCTCAGGAGCAAGTGCACAGCACTTGTTGCATTTACCATATGCATTGTGAGGGACTTGTGGTAACTTTTTCTGGGTAATGACATGTGATGTAGGAGGTATTGGGCAGGTGTGACGTCCAATAAAAAAACGAGGCAACTTGAGCAAGGTTATTGTGGACTGCCTTCTAATAGGATACTAAGATCACACAGCTCCCCAAAATGTAAAGCATAGTTCCTTCTTCCCAGCCACATCTCCAACAACTATTTGGCCGCGTACACACGGGCGGACTGTTCGCCCAACTTTGTTTGTCAAACAGTTTCGGCAAACAGTCCGCTCAAAATTAGCATGGACGGACATGGCCACACACGGCACTTTTTGAGCAGACTGTTTCAGCGAACTGTTTGACAAACAGTTCGCTCAACTTTTGAAATGAACGGACTCGCCCACGTAAGGCGGAGGCAAATCCGCCCATTTCGAGCGCGTGTACAGGTAGGCGGGGCCCGCGAAGGAGACGTCGCGGGCTCCGCCGCCTGGAATGGACTTAAAGGGGAACCCCAACGCCGAAAAAAATCGGCGTGGGGTCCCCCCAAAAGTCCACAACAGACCCTTGTCCGAGCACGCTACCCGGCCGGCCAGGAAAGGGGGGCGAGCGAGCGCGCCCCCCCTCCTGAGCCGTACCAGGCCACGTGCCCTCAACATGGGGGGGTGCCTTGGGGAAGGGGGGGCCGCACGGCACCCCCACCCCAAAGCACCTTGTCCCCATGTTGATGAGGACAAGGGCCTCTTCCCGACAACCCTGGCCGTTGGTTGTCGGGGTCTGCGGGCGGGGGGGCTTATCGGAATCCGGGAGCCCCCTTTAAGAAGGGGGCCCCCGGATACCGGCCCCCCACCCTATGTGAATGAGTATGGGGTACAATGTACCCCTACCCATTCACCTGTGAAATAAAGTACAAAAAAAAACACAACACAGAGAAAAAATATTTTATTGCACAGCTCCGGGGGTCTTCCGTCTTCGGGGGTCTTCTCGCCGGACTCCTCCGCTATCTTCGTGTAGCTCTTTTACTAGCGGAGGAGCCCGGCTTTCTTCCTCCCCGCCGCCGGCCTCTTCTCCCGACTTCGGGGGTCTTGTCCCCCTCTTCGGTTCTTCTGCCGGGCCACCGCGCCTTCTTGTAGCTCTTTTGCAGGCGGTGGCCCGGTCTTCTGTCGCCACTGTCGCTGTCGCCGCCTTCCGTTCTTCTTCTTCTTCTTGTTCTTCTTCTTCTTCCCTAGGAGATGTTGACACGTCGCTCTCTCCGGCCGGAATGCCAGAGCCGCGCTGTGCGGTCACTTATATAATGACAATGGGGCGGTGTCACATGGTATATGTCACATGGGTTGGTCACATGGTGACCCCGCCCCCTTACGATGCCATAGTCCCCATGTGACATCAACCCATGTGACCAACCCATGTGACATATACCATGTGACACCGCCCCATTGTCACTATATAAGTGACCGCACAGCGCGGCTCTGGCATTCCAGCCGGAGAGAGCGACGTGTCAACATCTCCTGGGGAAGAAGAAGAACAAGAAGAAGAAGAAGAACGGAAGGCGGCGACGGCGACAGCGACAGCGGCGACAGAAGACCGGGCCACCGCCTGTAAAAGAGCTACAAGAAGGCGCGGTGGCCCGGCAGAAGAACCGAAGAGGGGGACAAGACCCCCGAAGTCGGGAGAAGAGGCCGGCGGCGGGGAGGAAGAAAGCCGGGCTCCTCCGCTAGTAAAAGAGCTACACGAAGATAGCGGAGGAGTCCGGCGAGAAGACCCCCGAAGACGGAAGACCCCCGGAGCTGTGCAATAAAATATTTTTTCTCTGTGTTGTGTTTTTTTTTTGTACTTTATTTTACAGGTGAATGGGTAGGGGTACATTGTACCCCATACTCATTCACATAGGGTGGGGGGCCGGTATCCAGGGGCCCCCTTCTTAAAGGGGGCTCCCGGATTACGATAAGCCCCCCGCCCGCAGACCCCGACAACCAACGGCCAGGGTTGTCGGGAAGAGGCCCTTGTCCTCATCAACATGGGGACAAGGCACCCCCCCATGTTGAGGGCACGCGGCCTGGTACGGCTCAGGAGGGGGGGCGCGCTCGCTCGCCCCCCTTTCCTGGCCGGCCGGGTAGCGTGCTCGGACAAGGGTCTGTTGTGGACTTTGGGGGAACCCCCACGCCGATTTTTTTCGGCGTTGGGGTTCCCCTTTAAGCCCATTCCAGGCGGCGGAGCCCGCGACGTCTCCGTCGCGGGCCCCGCCTACCTTCACACGCGCTCGAAATGAGCAGACTTTCCTCCGAGCGGGAACAGTTTGCTCATTTCGAAAGTGGCCTACACACGGGCGGACTGTTCGCTCAAACACAGTTTCAGCGGACAGTTTTTCGGAATTTCCGAAAGACTTTGTCCGTCAAACTGTCCGCTGAAACTGTCCGCTGAAAGCCCACACACGAGCGGACTGTCCGCCCAAACACTGTTCAGCGGACAAGGTTGGGCGAACAGTCCGCCCGTGTGTACGCGGCCTTTGAAGAGGAAATATAACATTTATGTAGTAGGGATGTAGTTCTACACCATCTGTTAGTAATAGTTTTGCTGGATTGCTACATTCAATGATCCTTTGTGAATGTATTCATCGATTGTGTCCCAAATACCGTCTGAAAGGGTAATTTGTCCTTTCCATTTCTATGCCCTATGTGACTTTCTGAGGGTGGGGGAGGGTCCTCCATCAGCAATAAATATATGGACGATATCAAGTGGCGATGAGATGTCATCGTTGTGCATAAGGATTCAAAGGGTGTGAGAGGTCTAGCCCAAGTTTGGCTTGAAACTATGGAAGTAAAAAAGTGTTTGAGTTGCCTATATGTCCAAAGAGGAAAAGACCCCATGGATGATATTAATTTCCAGTTGTTCAATAGTTAGGAGTTTGCCTCTGGCGGGGAAATGATGGGCCAAAAATGTTTCCATGGGTCCACTCTTGTGATAGGAATGTATTAAAGGCCAAAAAGTCTGGATTTCCATGGACTGAGGTGGCTTGTAAAATGATATTTATACAAACCTGGCAACCCTACTCCTTTCAGCTTTGGAAAGGTAAGGAGAAAATATTTGATTTGTGGCAGGGAGTTTTTCCAGATGCTGCACGAGTGCTTAAAAACAGAGAAAAAGAAGTTGAGAATCTGTATCGGAATGTGCTGTTCTTTTAGGAAAGACAAGACTAGAGGTCAGTTCCCTACACTCCTGAAGGAGTCAATAATTGCAAGGGAGACTAGAGGTATGCATCTGCACCATGCTGTCCAGGATGGGACAGACGAAGGAGCCAAGAGACACGGTCTCACCCAGGAGGTCAGAAGTGCCCCAAGCCAAAGGCCCCTAGTTTGAGAGAGAGAAGCCGAGAGACAGGGTCTTACCTGGGGGTCAGAGGTGCCCAAGCTAGAGGCCTGTGTCGGAGAGAGAGAGTCTATGAGAGACAGAACAGCTGGGAGCTGTAAAGGAAAGACACAGAGCTGGAAGAGGTACAGCATTTGTGTACAAGCACTGGGAACTGGTGCTAGATGGTAAACCAAGGCATGAGGCCTGAGCCACAGGGCTAATAAAGAGAGCCAGATGGCTTGAAAATGGAAGTTTATGAATTTTAAGATGACTGACAGAACAACATGGATGCTTAGCATAACCTTTCAGTGACCGTTGACTCTCACTCATGCAGATGGTGTGGAGTAAAGAGCTGTGCTGTGAGCACAAGCCCAGTGCTCACAGCACTTCTCTCATAGGCAACGCTGTAGAACACCTTATCCGCGTCAAGAGAGAAAGAACCCTTGCTTGTGCCAGATGATACCCAATTATGTAAATCGAGAGCTTTTATAGTATTATCATGGGCATCCCTAACCGATATAAAGCCCACTTGGTCTAATGCAATTAGGGAGGGAAGTAGAGATAACAGTCTATTTGCCGACATTTTCGTGTAAACTTTGATATCAACATTTAAGAGGGAAATCGATCTGTAATTGGCGGCATTTGTGGACTCCTTTCCCAGTTATCCTAGTAAGCTATACAAGTATACAAGTAGCCACATGACTAGAAGTCAGCACATCTTCTTTTTTTTTTTTTAAAGATTCTTTTTATTTATTTCAGAAAAAGAAAAGTTACAAAACAGAGCCTCTGGGCATAACCCGGCTCAAGGGAAAGAAAACATTAGGCAAGGCATAACATACCTAAACTATTAGCCTAACCTTATGAACATGCAACAAAATAAACCCTGCAGCTTGCTGCTAAAATTAGCAGGATAAGTGTAATGCTCAGTAATTTACATAGATACGTGATATACGACAGGCATTCTTCAAAAAAAAAAAGTCTATAAGTGGGTGGCTATAGGTACGTGGTTAGTCGGAATGCGCCCCTGGTGGGGACAATCAGAGGAACCACCCTCTCATATGCAAATCAGATCAAACCGGTAGTCCTACAGGGTCTTCTTTTTCTATAGTTGTCGTTTCAGACTCTAGCCATATGTTCCAAACTTTTTGAAACTTTAGGGGGCATCCTCTCCTGGAGTATGTTTCCTTATATAAGGGTACTGCAAAGTTAACTAATGATTTCCATGCATTCGGTGTGAGGGCAGACGTGGGAGCTCCCCGCTGAGTACAATGAGTTTCCTGGCATAGAAGAGAAGCAATCCTAGTAATGTATGGACTGCCCTCGAGAGAGCAAGAACATCCACCAAGCCAAGCAGGCAAATCCCCATAGTCTGGGGTATAAGGATTGTTGTCAGCCTAGTGATGAAGGTTGTAATTAATGACCAGTAATGCTGAACCTCGGGGCACGACCAGATCATGTGTATGTATCCCACAGAGTCAGCTTGACAGCGTCAACACCACGACGTACAGTCTGGGTATATTTTATGAAGCCTATATGGAGTATAGTAAAACTTGTGTAATATTTTAAACTGGATCAACCGATCTCTAGAGGAGACCAAGTGTCTAAAGGGGGAGTCCCAGACATCCTCCCAGTCCTCGCTATCCAGCTCCGGCAGCTCCGACACCCGGAAGTCACAAAGTCTCTCCAAACCATGATGAACAGTAGGCTGCAGGGCCTTGTAGATCATGGATAATAGTTTAGTCAGTGTTTCCTGAAAGCATTTATAATATTGCAAAGTTAAGCCATCAGGCCCAGGGCTTTTGCCTGTTTTCGTCTGCTTTATTGCTGTTTCTCCGTAAAGAAACAATGCTCCAAGTCTCAGACAGCCTGGGCTGAAATGGCCCTTGGGCTATCGTTAGCCAAAAAGTCACGGATCTGATGGACATGAGCGTCCCTCGATTGGGAATTTTAATTTTGCTGGCGTAAGTTATAAAGCTCAGTGTAATACTGTTCAAAATGTTGAAAAATCTTCTAATTTCTGGAAAGAAGCCAACCTTTCTGATCGCATAGGTGGAGAGTATGAAGTGGCATCCTCGACCCCTGAATAGCATGCACCAGCAGCCTACTTCTTTCCATAGAAAACTTTCTGACTCAATACTTAATATCTTTTGGTGCGTTTACATGAGGCCGCGTACACACGCGCGGACTGTTCGCCCAACTTTGTCCGTCCAACAGTTTCGGCAAACAGTCCGCTCAAACTTAGCATGGACGGACATGGCCACACACGACGGACGGACAGTTTGCTGAAACCGTGCGCGATGACGTTTCGGCACGCACGACGGATCGAAAATTTCGACGTCCAATACACTGCAATGCAACCTTCCGACGTGGAAATCCTTTCTGAGCATGCGCGAGACTTAGTTGGCCGAACAAGCCTACACACGAGCGAACAGTCCGCTGAAACCTTGTTTCAGCGGACAGTTTTTCTGAATTTCCGTAAGACCTTGTTCGGCCAACTGTCCGCTGAAACTGTCCGCTGAAGCCCCACACACGAGCGGACTGTCCGCCCAAACACTGTTCAGCGGACAAGGTTGGGCGAACAGTCCGCCCGTGTGTACGCGGCCTGACTCTTCCAAGGAAAGGGAATGAGTCTGGAGGAGTTCCTGTAGGGTGGCTTGTGCACGGGACATTTTATGGGACACTTCCAGAGTTTTGATGTATTCAATAAAGGTTTTGATTGTCTCTTGGCCTGGGCAGACAGTGGCAGAAATTCACCTCGGATGGGGGGCCGCTTGTGTGGTGCGAAACTGGCAGGAAGCTAGAATTCCGAGCTCCAAGGGAAGCGGAGACCTTAACTAACTCCCCAGGGCTTTAAAGCACTTGTTACTTTCTTGGACAGCCCCATCACCCCTGCGGAACCTGAGGTGCATGTCAACATGTAAAAAAAATTAAAAATCTGCACTGCTCTCCCTAACAAACTACCTTCTCCAGGTACAGGAACAGACCTCAATTGCTCAAGATGGCGTCCACACGAAACGTGTTCCTCCAGACATCCCCGATCCAGCGGCATCTCCTACAGCCTCTTCAGAGAAAAGTGAGTACAACCCTCATCTCACTAAAGCTGAACTAGAAGACAGTCTTTCCACGATGTATGACAGACTTGGACGCAAAGGCAGAACTAGACAAATCCACCAACACTCTGATCCAGGAGATTGCAGCACTAGGAGGGTGGATGGACATTTTGGAAATCAAGCATGATGAATTACACCTGGCATATATAGACCTCCGCAATGATCATGAGGTGCTCTCAGACACAGTTCAACTACAAAATCGCCTTGAAGATTTAGACAGCCGTAATAGAAGAAACAACATCAGGGTCCGTGGAGTGCCGGAAACAGCCACCTGAAAAACCTCCTAGGGACTAGCGATGTGCCTGAAGGACTTTCTAGTGAAGGAGGAGATCATACGAACATCCCGCAACACCTCACATTCAGCTAGATGGAATCACAGTCCAAATATACACAGACATTTCCCCAGTGACCCTGGAGAAAAGGAGAGGGGTGAAGGCGGTCACTTTGGTCCTGCAATCGTCAAGAATCTGCTAGAGATGGGAGTTTCTGTTTAAACTTTCATTCCCCCATAATAGCACTACCTATACCACCACCCCGATCACAGAAGGCAAGGAGATCCTGGTGAAATTGGGCCTCCTAGATCCTCAGAACGTGCCAAGGCTTCCTTCAACCCCTCGCCAAACCCCAATCTGGGCCATCTCATCACCGCAGTGGGACAGGAGGACCTGCCAATGCTCCAGTTTTCTGGTCACCTGAACCTGGATGAACAGAAGGGATCATCACACTCCCTGCTTGTGGAGGATGGTTTGAATTCTAGTACTGTTTGTTTAAAATCTTTTTCTACTATCCCCTAATTTAGACATTGATACGAGCACTTTGGTCACACACCCTAGCAGGTGTCTTTGCTCATCTGCTGAAGCAGCCTTCCACTCACAACCGCTCTTATTCAGATATATATATATATATAAAGTATATACAAAGCCGCGCCAACCCTCCACTACATATAATGTAAAATTAAAATTAAAATTAAAAAAATAAAATAAAATATGAAAATGAAAATAAAGACTAATACAATTATGCAAAAAGACCTCAAATAATGTGTAGATAACCAAAAAAGCCAAAAAATGGCATAAAGTGAAAAAAGTCCAATCTAAGAAGAGTTCATAGGTGAATCCAAATAACGGACGTAAGTGTTCTTAAATGACAGCACCACAGTGGTTCAACACTTTCCAAGGCGCGTGAAATACCCGTCACCATATGTTGAATGCGCTTACCAGAAAATATATGGAATGAAGCATATATAAATGATAAGTGGATGACATCCAGGTTAACCTTCCTCAGCTGGGTCAGCACTCCATCTCTTAGCGGTATTTCCAAGATAGTAGTCTGTTCAGTGGTCTCGATATGAAGCACTCAGAGGCCCACAGAAAAGAAAGGGACTGACATAGCGTAATAACGTAGGAACAGTTTAATAAATAAAAGTAATGCACTTACAAGTACGTAGATAAAACACAGCATATAGGAGCAATGTAAAAAGCCGGCCGGCAAACAGGAGCCCGTCCTCCTCTCCTACAACGTGGTGGCGTCACTGCGTGCCTTCCCATATATATAGATATATATATCTCCCACCCTTTGTCTGAAGGGAAAGACCCTTGAATTACCCACTTATGTTACCCCTCACTCCCCCCCACCTGTGGGATTTCGAGAGCACGTAGAGTATTGGACTGGAAAGTCCACTGAACTTGGTTATACAGGTCAGGTTGGTTTCCCCATACTAGCCCCTTAGAGTTTGATCACTTACTAATGGATTAATTTTTTTTTTTTTTTTTTTTACATTGCTGAGATTGAGATGGTGTCACTAGCACTATAAAGAACCATGTACATATGTGTTATAGGCTACGTGGGAGAGCAGGGCCAGGTTCCCTGGGCTCTCTGGCAGCCCCCATAGTGTTGGAATCATATATGGCTAAGGCCATACCTGAAACCTCTGGAGTTATTACAATTAAGATGGGTCTACGAATAATATCGCACAATGTGAGAGGCTTTAACTCCCCACAAAAACGGACAAAGGCCTTTAAATTCTATAAAAATATAGGGGCAGATATCATTTTGCTGCAGGAGACCCATTTCTCCTCTACTACCCACCCCAATTTCTTTGACAAATTGTATAAACTACACTACTTTACAACCTTTGAGTCCAAGACTAGGGGAGTTGCAATCTTTATTAAAAATACCATACCATTTGATATTAAGCATACATGATCCTGCAGGACGGGATAGAGGGTCGAGCTCTAACTATTGAAAATGTCTATGCCCCCAACAATACGCAGAGCTCCTTCTTCAGATCCTTCTTTCAGGTGCTGGATAGATATAACTCCACACATATGCTAGTCTGGGGATACTTTAACCTATTAGCTCACTCAAGCTTGGACAGGAGTAAGGTGGTAAACACGGCTAACACATTTCCCAGTTCCTTACTGCGATCTTTGGGAACTCGCAAACAAATTGACACATGGAGGTCCTTGAATACAGGAGTGAGGGAATTCACCCACTTAGATTAGATTATAGCATTCACCAGAAATATTGAGACAGATTAACCAAAAAAAGGGTGGAATTGGATACGATCCTATCAGAACAAACAGAAAAATCCATACAAGTGAGAGTGGGGGCGCTACTACAATAGAAATAGCAGCTACCACTCCAACAAACAAAGTCAAACGAAATGTAAAACAAATAGTATAGAGCTAAGGTTGTGTAAACAATTGTTGTGTATGAAAACAGATAAATAAAAATATAAGCAATAAATACTAAAGGGATTTTGGATACACCTGGTCTTTAAACACCATTTCCCCTGGAATTTGGAGACCACCAGACAGTGATTGTTGGGAGTGCCTTTCTTCATCTGAGGTTCAGGATGGTGAAATGAGGATCGTACATCAGGATCCATCCTATTGAAGGCCCGAGTGTAACCTTCTGTGATCACAAGCCTTTCAGACCCACTGTCGTATGACAGGTGGGTCCAACATCATTGGTAAGAGTACCCATCTTACACCTATAGAAGATTTTATGTAAACATCGCTTCAGTTAAATAGATTGTTGCTGTTGGTTCCATCCTCTCCTCTCGTTACATTTTGGATGAGAAGATTTTTTTCCCTTACCTCTATATTCAGCATGATAAGAGGACAGTTTATAGTTGGATGAACTGATAGAAGTTATTTTCCAGCATTTATGATATGCAGCCTAATTTGCACTATATTGCACAATAATTGTGGGACTATATATCCCTTTAGTATTTATTGTTTATATTTTTATTTATCTGTTTTCATGCACAACAATTGTTTACACAACCTTAGCGCTACACTATTTGTTTTACAGAAAAATCCATACGTTGGTCTAAGGCATGGTTCCTTCATAGTAACTCTGCCTCAGCCATGTTTACATGCAAACAATGCCGACACATGTTTACAAGTTAAGGGGGACAAGTTGGGCCAAATGATATCACACCCTAAGGAGATCCTACACATTTTTACATCCTTCTATCAATCCATATTGTAACTCCCAGAATCTACCTCCCCAAATTACTTGAATTCATGGCTGGGCTCTCTATCCCTTCCATCATTATCGGAGGAGCAGATTCGCAGCCTTTATGCCCCCTGCACAGAACAAAAGATCATCTCTATCATTAAATCTTTAAAACCTTTGAATGCCCCTGGCCCTGATGGATACGCCTCATGATGTTACAAAAAATTTGCCGGCACACTTGCCACAGCAATTATCACAAACCCAAACATTAAATGTTACCAGAAAGGGGAGGAAGAATTCAAAAATGAGTCTGTACACAGACGACATACTTATTTAATTATCAGACCCAGTAGTATCTCTTCTTAACCTACTATCTACCTTACAGAAATTCTACACCTTTTCTAGGTTGGAAGTACACCTAGCAAAATGCTCCACACTCTCAATCAACATCCCACAACAGATATTAACCAACCTCAGGCACTGAGGTATTGCCCTAACATCCTTCAATATCTAGGTGTGCGCTTGGCCCCCTCTCTTCAGGCAATGTACAATGCCAACTACCCACAAGCCTTCTCCAAAGTCAAACAGTGGCTGCACCTATGGTTAACCTTTCCCATTTCATTGATAGGAAGAGTTACAGCCATTAAAATGTCCATCCTCCTGAAACTGTAATGCTGCGTACACACGACCAGACTTTTTGGCGGACTAGGTCCGACGGTCTTCCCGACTGACTTTTGGCGGAGGTCTGACGGACTTTCTGAACGAACGGACTTGGCCACACACGACTGGACTAAGTACGTTCAAAAGTCCATTCATTTTGAACGTGATGATGTAAACGGGACTAAACATTTGGTCAGTTGGACTAGCACAGATGAACGTTTTTCATGATTTTTAGTCCGTTGGACTTGAGTCCGTCGGATAGATTTGAAACATGTTCTATTTCTAGGTCTGTTGGATCTTTTTTATAAAGAGCAGTCGGACTAGCCCACACATGATCGGATTGTCCGATGGACTGATCCCATCGGACCTAGTCTGCCAGTCTTGTCGTGTGTACGTGGCATTATACTTCTTTAGAGCCCTTCCCATCTATGTGTCCCGCCAAACTATAGAACTAATCCAACGAGCTATTAATACATTTATTTGGAAAAACAAGACCCCCAAATATGGCAAATTACTCAATCACAGACCCTTATCAAAGTGAGGATTGGGATTACCTAATGCATGGCTCTATTATTTAGCAACTAGATTGGCTCAAAGAGCCCAATGGCAGGCCCCCTCCCCACACAGATCCCTGGCTTCTGTTTGAAATGATCTGAATCCGCCCAGGACTACTGTGCAAAGATGGAATGAGACCCAGGGAGATAAGCTCTCTAAACAGTATAGTGAGCCAAACTATACACTTATGGACCCTATAACATCAAAAGTTTAAACTGAGATCATGCAGACCCCCCCCCCCCCCCAGTTTCATTTCTGGGAGACACAAGACCCCCCCCCCCCCCCCCAGTGTATGAATCGCCTAATGAGTTTCTCTGGTGGGAAAAAAGGTTCTCACTAGTACTACACGAATAGCCCTAACTCATGGATCACAAATCAGCCCCTTCTCACTCCTTCAGGACCAGTTTGATATTCTGAGTTCCTAGTTCTATAAATATCTCCAAAATAAGGCACTTCTTTGAATCCCTATACTCACTGAATGCTAATCTCAGACTCTCTCAATATGAAACAGTCTGCCACAATTTGTCTAGGGAAGAAGGGACCATCTCAGTGGTGTATAGATACCTGAATAAAATGCACTTACCAGAGAAATCAACTGCTATGACGCATCAGGGAATCAGACATAGGCCAAGAATATTCCTCAGAGGAATGGTCAGACATGATACTAAACATGCATAAATGCCTCTTAAGGAAATGATAGTGAAACTACACACAAGGTGGTATCTCACCCCAGATAGAGTGCGTAGATTCTACCCAGGAGTCACAGACACTTTCCTTAGGGGCTGCCAGGCCATAGGAACATTGCTCCACACATTCTGGAGCTGTCCCCAACTGAAACATATATGGAGTCAGGCAGCCTCCATGGTAGCGCAGATGACTGGGTCACTGATCACACTGACAGCACCAATGTGCCTACTTTTCCCCTCCATACCAAATACCCCTCCTCCAAACCAAAAATGAGCAACTGTTTGTATTAAAAAAGAAAAAAGAAATTCACCTCAGATCACACATTTGTGTGTTTCCCACAAAAGGATAGGTTTGATCTCCAAAGAATCATGCTCTGTGAAAAATGACCTAAGCCTAAAGGTTAAGGGATTCACTGCATTCTTTCAAAAAAGATGCATCAAGTCTCCATATTTTGCTCTTATGGACAAAGTCAGGGAAGGAAAAAGTAACCATATTAGAATGATAATCTTATAAAACTAAAGGTTAAATTGAGGCCTGGGTCAAGAAAGGGAGATATCAGAGAAAGGAAATGAATAATCCATCCTCAAATATTTTTGGTGCGGTGTGGAAAACAACATATAATCTTCATCACTGGGATGAAGGGTAAGCCACAAGTCGTGTAAAGTTATATTGTGTAGTTGTGACTTAATCTGACGCAAGGCTCTATATAGCATCATTGAAGTACCTGAGGTAGAGTCTAGCAAGGGAATAAGAGGGACATTAAACACATCCCCTAAGAGTAGGACTCCTGTTTGAAACATATGCAGTAGGTCGCCTATCTTTCATAAGAAGGATACCTGGTTTTTGTTTGGACTATATATATTTGCTAAAGTGATGGGCTTTGAGTCAAGATGCCTTTAAAGAATAAATAGCAGCCCTCTGGATCTATGAGTGTATCCTCCAACTGAAACAAGGAGTTTCTATAAATCAAAATTAAGAATTGTTTTGGGGTAAAAATTTGTGGCATGACATACTACAGGAAAGGTTTTGTTGGTAACCTTTGGGACAGTCTGACCCGAAGTGTGTTTTTTGAAGGAAAATGACTTGAGCTTTATAATTGGCAAGTGCTAGCAAGACTTGGGATCTTTTTTTGGGCATATTTAGACTTTTTACATTGAGTGAAGCATATTTAAATGTTAAATAATTTTTGAGTACCTTAGAATTGGTCATGGCGACTAGTCTTATAACTCCACCAGTGGGGAGGGATACATGAGACCCAAAAAGAAAATAATTTACAGGGCACAACTCAAGGCCCACCTGGGCCAGAAAGGACAGGTGGCCAAGTGGGGCTAAGGAAGTGGAGGAGTGGAAAAAGAGAGAGAGAGGAAAAAACTAAAAAACAATGAGGGAAAGGGGGGAGTAGGGGGGGCAGTGGTGAGAAAAACAGGGAAAAGTTAGCATTGGGAACAACAGACATTACCAGTGGTGGAGATAGGCCTGCTGTCCCACATCGCACAGAAAAGGAAATGGGGAATAAAATGGAATGTCAGCATGGCCTCAATGGACCCACTGTGTGGGTACATGGGAACTAGGTCAATCAAGAGACTGCACCTGTGAGGATCCAAAAGTAGCTTAAGTACCGAAGTCTATACATTATTACTTCTGTTATAAACCTGAGTGAAAAGGAAAGTACAAACATTATCATCAATAAGGTATACTTCAACAATAATATATAACACCAGTAACAGGTACTTCCATTAAATCTAACAATACATTGCCCACATAACAAAATTTTACTGTAGCCCAGGGCGCAAAAACATCAATCTGAATTTCTTAATTCAGAAAGTATCATTTTCTCAGGGCTTCATAGTCAGTGTAACGCCTATGAGGGGCAGTGCATCTTTGCCCCACTAAGAGTATCGACTTATGTAGTTGTCCAGTAGCTTCAAGCAGCTGACATTTAGATTTAGTAGGCCCAAAGAAAGACTAATTCCCATAGCGGAGAGCAAATGCACAGATTTTCCCAATGCCCCAAGCTGTTCCTATGGAGTGGCAAGGGGCTCCTGGACTACAGATAAGCATGCAAAACAAGCAATCTAAGAAAAGATAGAGCTGGAAAATAGTCAGTAAAACCATTCAATGTACAGGAACACAATGCCATCTAAAAATGAATCATGAGCAGAGCAAATAACCCATATGCAGTCACAGAGGCTGGAGTGTAAGTTAAGCAAGGGGACCAACCCCAGACCTCATCCCCTATAGAAGGCAGAAAAGGCCCTGATGGTAATAAGAGGTAATATCCAGTGAGGGGAATGGTGTCACTCAGACCATAGAATATACATGACTTTTGCTAAACCTCCATAGCTAATGACATTTTATTACATACTATATTATATATTTTTTTTATAAAATTAAGTGGGGGGGGGGGGGGGATTCAGCAACATGAATTTTCCACCCTATATGAAATGAAAGTGGGCATAACATAATATGGATCTTGAAGAGAAGAGGAAGAGAGTACCCATTCATCATCTTCAATAGAAGACCATAGGTAATTGCAAGAAAATGCCATAATCCACTTCCTGCTTCAGTGAAGTGACTTGGAGACAAAACAGTCTACTGTTATAACAAGCATCAGATAATATTTTTCCATTCATGGTTATGTGAAAGGCATGCATCAGTAAATTATAAATACACATTGCTTGGTTACTATAGCGGGCCATACGAGGGGTGTAATTCAGGTTCCGCTACAGGGCTAACAGCATTAGCTAAAAAGATGATATGTGGCAGGTAGACCACCCTCTATGCTCAAAAATCCTTGAGTGGAAAAGCCTCAGCCTACTGTTTGTAAAGCCTAGAAGGTGGGAGGTTATAACATAGGAGAGGTGAAGTGTCAACTATAGGGTCTCCCTTGTAGGGAGCCCAGACAGCACTGTACTTCTTAGACCTTTAAGGATACCCATCACAGTGGAGTAAACAACATATCATGAGCTTTGTCTGTCATATACATAAACAACTGAAAGCTCAATAAAAAAACAGCCTAGTTAATAAATGCATCCAGCGTGTCCAAACAAGATTGCCCGACTCCATGCTGGGTGGGAGTGACTTTAACCACTTTCAGACCGGACCAATTTGCTGGTCAAAGACCAGACCACTTTTTGCGATTCGGCACTGCGTCGCTTTAACTGACAATTGCGCGGTCGTGCGACGTGGCTCCCAAACAAAATTGACGTCCTTTTTTTCCCACAAATATAGCTTTCTTTTGGTGGTATTTGATCACCCCTACGGTTTTTATTTTTGGCGCTATAAACAAAAATA
Organism: Lithobates pipiens; assembly: GCF_037356315.1. Taxonomy (NCBI): domain Eukaryota; kingdom Metazoa; phylum Chordata; class Amphibia; order Anura; family Ranidae; genus Lithobates; species Lithobates pipiens. The sequence continues at coordinate 221,034,746 of NW_027507785.1, read as the reverse complement.
GAGCGACAATTTTGAAAAAAACACATTATTTTTTACTTTTTGTTATAATAAATATCCCCCAAAAATATATAAAAAAAAACATTTTTTCCCTCAGTTTAGGCCGATACGTATTCTTCTACATATTTTTGGTAAAAAAAATCGCAATAAGCGATTATTGATTGGTTTGCGCAAAAGTTATAGCGTTTACAAAATAGGGATAGTTTTATAGCATTTTTATTAATAATTTTTTATTATTTTTTTTTTACTAGTAATGGCGGCGATCAGCGATTTTTATTGTGACTGCGACATTATGGGGGACCCATCGGACATTTTTGACAAATTTTTGGGACCATTGTCATTTATACAGTAATCACTGCTATATAAATGCAGTGATTCCTGTGTAAATGACACTGGCAGTGAAGGGGTTAACCAGTGGGTGGCAGTGTAGGGGTTAAGTGTTCCTAGGGGTGTGTTACTAACTGTGGGGGGGTTGGGCTTTCATTTAGTGAACACTGATCTCTGCTCCAATCACATGGAGCAGAGATCAGCGTCACTAGTTGTTAGGCAGAATGGAGAAATGCTGTTTACAACGCCTGTTTACAACATTTGCCTGCCCGTGCCATTCTGTCGACATACATCGGCGTGCGCTGGTCGGCAAGTGGTTAAGATAGTAGGCAAATTATAGTGTGCCACTTAAAGGCAATGTTCCTGGTGAGGTACAGATGAAGTAGACTGGTACAGGGCTCGCAGCAAAAGTAGTAAAATAAAAATATGGTAACGTGACAACTGGGCAAATACCACAAACATTAAAGTGATCTGTATGGAATGCCACGTGTTCTGAGGACCTCCAGTAATGGGTGCGGGATGTGTGGTTTTGAAGGATTATTTGAGAGAGATCCTGAAAAGGCTTAAAGTGGAAGTAAACCCTTCTATCGTTTTCAGTGAAGGAAGCTGTCATCTTGGATTCTTCAACTGCCATAATGCTGCACATGTGATCAGTTATGAAACCAGCCATTGGATGGTTTGAAAGTTTGGTTGAGAACACAACCAATGTGAAAGTTTGCATTTCCGGCATGCCAGGAATGTAAGTGTTTTTTGAAACTGGGTTTACTACCACTTTAAAGAGGATCTGCAGTCTGCTCACATAATTTGTAATAAACACATCTTTGCCATTCTGAAGCTTCCCTCCAACCACTTTGCTTATTATCTTATCTTATATATACTAGACATGTGCAGACTAGACTATTTCGTTTCGTTTTTTCGTTTTCGTCCGTAAATTTTATTTATTTAGTTACTCCCGAAATTCGTTTTTATTTATTTCGTTTTTCGTGCAAAAATTGCATTCGTCCGAAAATCCACATGAATTACGGTCGAATCTGTCTTGGAAGGCTTATGGTGTCTGTCGAATGGATAAAGAAGATTCGATGGAGCTGCTAAACTATATAGCCTATAGGCGGAGCATTCGATTGCCGAAATGTACGATTGCAGTGTCGTATAGTTGCGACGATCCCGTCGAATATTATTATAAACGTGCAACGATCCCGTCGAATATTATTATAAACGTGCAACGATCCCGTCGAATATTATCATTATTTTTTTTTAATTTACTTCCCCCACCCAATTCCAGTATCGTGTCTCTCTGTCGATTCTGTTCTCTCTATGTCGAATATTTACTCTCTGTCGAAGCTTTTCTATATAATAGGACTAATAGAGGTAAACGAAACTTAGGCACATTCGACCACAGGTTCAATAGACATATGGAGTCACGTCGAATCTCCTATTCTATATCGAACGGTCACTTCGAATCTTCTATTCTATATCGAACTGTTGTAACAACGAAAACGAAAAAAAGCATTTATTTATGTCGGATCTTTCGTTTTTCGGAATCTGCACTTTCGTTATCGTTTGTCAAAACGAAAACGAAAATACCTGAAATTCGGACGAAAATGCATTCGGACGAAAGCGAATGCACATGTCTAATATATACTGTGATTCTGTACTTGCCAAATATGTTGCAGAAATCTCCCTCCATTGAGTCTGGCTGCAACCAGTTTAACTGTGGGCAGCTGAAGCTTCTGCCTGTTCACTTCTTGGATTTACACAGACACACAGAGGCACACCTCTAGCTCTGCAGCCCTGCAGCTTTCATTGGCCCTCTTATGACTCATCCCCGCTCCCTTCCTCATGAGAGTTAGAGAGAGAACTGTGCATGATGTCATATGCTTAGGCTAATGACCAGACAAGAAATAGGGAGTGGGCTGTATAATGCATTTACCGGCAGAATAAAAATGTTTTACTATCCAAAGTTAAAAGAACAAGGTTGGAGAATTTAATAGATGGAAAGATGAAAAAATTACTGCAGGTCCGCTTTAATCTCTGCTTTGTCATATAAATTGCACCCTCACTCCTGAGCCTTCCGCATTATTTCCTCTTTAAGTGGAAAGTTCATCAAGCAACATATGGCATCTCTTCAGACTCTTAAGGTTGGGGATCTATAGCACGATGGGCTCTTTCCATCTCAATAGGGGTATCCAGTGGACGATCATGCTGATTGCTTGTAATAAGGCATCAGCTTCTACCAATTATGGTATTCCCCACACCCTAATGTTGTGCCTCCAGTCCCAGTAGTCTTAGTTCTCAATATGCCTATGCATTTCTAATAGATGAGAAAGTTTGATGTCATATGTGCATTGCACTTGGCAGATGGCATCAGAATGCAGAGGAGATGTCTGTTCCATGTCATTAAAACAAGTGGCAACAGTGTGTATGTTTGTGATCGCCACTGTTAAGGTGTTTTTAATATTGGAAGCCACCTTCTGAAGGTCTAGGAGACATGGAGGTCAGGTAGAAGTAGCGCATCTCAGCCGTCTGATGGGAGATTGAACTCACTGCTGGGTGTGTACAGAGTCGAGGGCTGGGTTGTCACATGGCCATCTGAAACTTGAGAACAAAAAAAGCTTGGGAATATTTCAGCTAAGCGGTACCCGACTCCCATGGTGTGCGGGAGGCTGACATACTCCTACAGATCTTACCCATGGCTGCAAATGAGGAGGGGCTTCCCGTATCGCAAATTGTGTTCCTTGGTGTGCAGGAGCTCTTTGATCAAGTGGCCATCTTGGACGATGGTCAAAGCACTCCTCCCCCCCCCCACTAAAATTACTTTCTGCTTTGATCATGGGAATTCCCCTTTTAAAGAGCCAAATTACAGTGTAATCTACCAGCCAATGTATTTTAAACACAAGAGCATTGCATACTTTGTCATTGTGACTGACATATTTTCACTAAAACTTTTAAACATTCTAATCAATAACATGCACTAATAAGGTATACATCATATCAGCATATTTTTGTGACCTCTATAATCACTCAGGTCCCACTAAACACATGCCAAAAAGCACTGAAACCCCCACCAGCAGAAGCTAAATATTTCATGATTATAATTACAGCTTTTCTAGGTTGTTGCACTGTGTGGGAGCTTAATACATACCTCTGGAGCTTATAATGAAGCAATGAATGCTGATTTTCATAAGTTTTAATGTGACATGCAATGTATACAGTGAATATTTAACCGGGTCATTATTACTTATTTCCATAATTGCTTGATATAATATGTCTCCCAAGGTGTCTTACTTGGCCTTGCTAAATGCTTCATAAAGAGAAAGCTTTTGATTAAAGCGTCAAGGGCGACTGTGAGATGTTCGCACTGTTTTACAGTAAACATAGCTCAATTACAAGTCATACATTGTCACCTTAACCACCTTTAAGAAGAGTTTTTATAATAGCTGTGTATATGTCGATTGAGCATGTTTTTTTTTTTTTTTTAAGTTCTACCACTATTATCTACAATGTTATTCAGTGTAAAGTGTGACAGATTTTCTAAAGCAAGGAAAAGCAATAAAATAATTACCTTTGTAAAAAGCATGTATTTAACCAACTTTCCACCTTATACTTAGAAAAGATATACAGTATATTCAGTTTTTGCTAAAATGTTTGGTCAATTTATATCCTATTTTATCTTAAAGCCTAACTCCAGCTTTCTTACAATAGGTAAAAAATTATAGACAAGTCCTTGTTAAAAATAATGCTTTCATTCTGGTTCTGTCTGCCACTGATGCACTGGACCTGGTTCTTCTTCCAGGTTGCATGATACCCAGCATTATTCATTCCACTACCTGTATGCTTAAGTTGTCAATGGCCCCCTAATTGAACATTATCCAGACTTCCAGAAGAATTCTGAAAAGTGCACAGCCACTTGGTGCTGTTCTCTACAGCAATCAGGACCTATCCACAGTTGGAGGAAGAATGGGACTTTTAGGGGTTGATTTACTAAAATTGGAGAGTGCAAAATCTCGTGCAGCTTGGCGTTGAAACCAATTAGCTTCCTATTTTTTTGTCAAAGCTTAATTGAACAAGCTGAAGTTAGAAGCTGATTGGCTACCATGCACAGCTGCACCAGGTTTTGCCTCTCACGTTTTGGTAGATCAACTCCATAATGTCATGTGACTGGTCCAAATATTTGAAGAAAAAAGATATTACAAAAAAGAAAAAGTGTGGGGTGCTGTATGTGGGGTGGGGGCAGAAAACATAAAGCAGAGGTGAAACCGGAGTTGGGTTTTAAAGCAAGTAGCAAAGCATTAGTGCCTATAGTGCCTTTTGAAGTATTTTTTTTTTATGTTGCCTGCCTGTCACTCACTACTTTTAAATCCAAATTGCAGCATAGCCAATACAGGTCTAGACCTAGGGCTGTAAGGGGCATATTTCCATTCGTAATAAAGTATTTCAAACTGACTTCTTAGGTGCATGTAGTTACTGTCCTTGCATGGAGTAGTTGGCTCCTATCAGAGACTAGTCTCCTTACTGATCTGTTAACTGCAGTAATAATTACACACAGCAATGGATCTTGCGCTGGACAGTTGTCTGTTTGGCAGTCCCTCTGGCTCTGTCTTCAGGAATCTGGTCCCCCCAAGATTAGTCCCAGTGCACTGGTCCTTACAGGCTCAGCTCCAGCCCTCTGATCCTCAGTGGCACTGTCTAGCGTAAGCACAGATACACACACAGGAAGCAGGTCTGTACTGCTCTGGTGCTAGCGCAGGAAACTGTTTCTTCTTAGTGGCCCCATCTTCAGTTCCTCAGTTTCTGCGCACACAGCACACAGGTCTGTATTCTCCAGTCAGATCTCACCACTCTGGTTCCTACACAGTAAAGACCTTCTCTCCAAGTCCACAAAACTGTCAGCTCTCGCCTCCTCCCTTTGCAGGGATTCTGGGTGTTGTAGTTTGAAGACCCATCCACCTCCCCTGGGCAGCTCTTTTCCAGGACCACATGTCCCAGTGTCCCATACTGCTGTTGTGTCATTTAGTCTCCACACTACTGTTGCAAGGAGGGAGGGGGGGGGGGATTTGGCCGAACACACAGAGCCCACGCTGCCTATGGAACAGAGGTGGTGGGGGGTGAAGGAAAGCGGCACAGGAGTACACCAGAACAATAATTTTTTTTTTTTTTATTCTTTATTTAGGTTGTCACATTTCCAACACAGGTATGCAAATGACACACTTACATAGAACATGACAAATTTTCCAAAACTTTACAATAGAGAGGTAGACAAAGCCACACATACAACCACGTACAGTGTTGCATTTTACTTAATCCAAACAAAGCACAAAAATATGACATAGATTAAATGTACCAAGTGCAATTCCAGCAAAAAATATGAGGCCATTGCCAACTACTGGGTAGTATAGGGCTGCTTGTACAGCAGAAGGGCAATGGGGGGTAACAATGAAATGCTTGCCTGGGCTAGTAAATATTGTAGAAGTAGAAAGGTGCCTGAAGGATAAATAATAAAATGATAATGGTCTAGAGGTTAAAGAATAAGTTCACCTCTGGAACATGTAACATTTTCCAGCATCTGCAGCTCCCCCCCCCCCCCCGATTCCCCTCCCCTCCACCAAAGAGTGGTCATATATAGTATGTGGCAATTATACTTCCTTGACACTTAAGTCAAGGGGTTTGAAGTAGATGCCATTCTTTTTTGGTATGGGGCTATGAAAGTAAAAAAAAATGGCAGGGTCTCCACATCAGCCTGAGTTTTTTTCCAAATTGTGCAGAGTAGAGATTTAATATCAATATCAATAACTATCGAATATTTCATACAGTTGGTAGGGAGAGTGCTCTGCCTCCACAAAAGGGCGTCTCATGGTAGCGTGGAGCTGACAAGCAGCTGGGTCCTAAGAAGTCTCTCAGGTACCTAACTGTAACCTCAATGTAAGAAAGTATACAATTTCCTCAAGGCAGCACTTTCAACATACAATATTCTATATTGTGAATCACCCAGTGAGAAATTGATATTGACAATCCACCCTTAAGTGGATCCTTCAAGTTCAAAAACCAGTCCAAATAAAATGACTGTGTAGATAGATTCCACTTCCCCAATGTTTAATCACTAAGGCCATTTCACCACACCGTACACAATGACATCCAGTACCCTTATGGTAAAACACCTACCAACTGTATTTGTCTATCATTTTACTGATTGGTAAAATGGGTTCAGGGTAATCACTCCAAAATGAGAGCTCATCATAAAAATTAAGATAACATCTGTGGATTACGTCTATTTGTGCTCAAAGAGATATATGACTTACAGTGTAATTCCATCATACACTTTATTTAAATATATTTCCCCATAAAACACTCACAAGGATAAAAAGAATTAAAGCTCATCACATTCAGTAAAGTGATCATGCCAACACACCACTTCAGTATGTGGGCACTCTCTTCCAAGTCTCGCCACAATTTGCTGTCTTAGTGGCACAACGTCACTTCCTGTCGACTGGTGTGTTAATGAGGGTGTGTTTATATGGTGCATTTTTTATGGAAATATGATCAGCTTTTTTAAGACTTGATTCAGATGGAAATTGCCAATGTAAATCTGGGTGAAATCTGGGCTTGCAGGAGCCGTTGGGGTTAAGTAGGAGTGGCCCATAAACTATAAGAATTGTCGCTATGCTGTATGGCCATACCCTCAGATGGAGTTGTAATGACAAAATGTTTCAGAGCAGGGCTATGTGGCTACTGGATGTGACATCAACTCGCCGGCCGCAAGTGACGTGGTGCTGCAAGGACCGTTAGTGTGGTGAGACTATGGAGAGAGTTCTCACATACTGTAGGGGAATGCTGACATGATCATTTCATTGAATGTGATGTGCTTTGATTTTTTTTTTATCCTTGTGAGTGCTATATTGGGAAATATATTTAAATAAAGTGTGTGTGTTGGAATTACACTATGTGGGCCATTTTTCTCTTTGAGCACAAATGGACATATGACCAATTGCTGTTTCCTGCATCTTTATGAGGAGCTCTCAGTTTGGAGTGATTACCCTGAGTAAAATGATAGGCAAATACAGTTGGTGAGTGTTTTACCACAAAGGGGAGTGGATGTCACTGTGCACAGTGTGATGAAACAGCCTTGGTGATTAAAGAGGAAGTAAACTTACATCTTTTGCTTTTACCTATAGGTAATCCTATAATAAGGTTTACCTATAGGAAGTGTAAATATCTCCTGAACATGCATCGTTTAGGAGATATTTACATTACATTCAGCCAGTGAGATCACTGGCGCATGCTCTCTGAAGGGACGCCCACCCATGCCATTCCTTCAGAGCCTTGTGCTGTGAATATCAATATAAAATTCTCACTGGGTGATTCAGAATATTGTATGTTGAAAGCTCTGTCTTGAAGACATTTTATATTATCTTATATTGAAGTTTTAATTATATGGATATATGGTAGCAGCTTTTAAATTATTGATTATTATATATGAATCATTTTCTTCTATTGAAGCGTGGTAGCACTGGTTGAATGTTATTTGAATAGGTATCTAATTGTATTGGCAACTTCGGCATAGGAAGGGGACTTTTTAGGACAATTCCAGAAAACATGTAACATCAAACCAGAGGACGCGTTAAAATGCTAGCATCTGTCCTGAACCGTACAATCAAATTTGTAGCAAGTGTGGGGAACCCTGTACCATCTGGTTATTATTTTGTAACTGAATTCCAGAAACTTGTTTGAAATGGATGGACTTTTAGGCAAAGTAGATGCCATTTTTTTTATTGCTGCTTGGCAAGAGTAACTCCCAACTCCTCTTTCCACTTCAATGGAAAAGAAGGGTAGAAATCTGTTCTGGCATAACTTGCAATTCGTAAAGTTTCGATTAGTATGATGGGAGGGGATCTTGGTATTTTAGTATTTGGATTTAATACTGTTTGAACACTTATGATCTTTAGCTGCATCCCAGCCAACCTGTATTTTTGACATCCCTTGTGTTATGACATTGTGAAGTTGCCTTTTTAGTATTACAGCACCCTGCTAAAAACTGATTTAATGCAGATGCTCTATGTACTTGCATTAAGAGGGTTTAGAGGGTTTATACCATTTTTGGAAACATTCCAAAAGCTGAACATCATTCTGTTTCTGAATGAATATCTGAAGCAACTACAGCTGCCTGATTACTTCACAGCAGTCATACTGTGAACTTGTAATTCGTCTGCTAGGTAAAAAATATACCTCTTGCAACCTCTACACTATCGATGACTTCCATTAATACATTAAAATACCTCCATAATTGTAACTTTTCTGTAAAATACTACCCACATTTTGAATTCTTCTGCTTGTCAGATTAATGTTCAGCAAGACCCTTATATAATTTAAATTTTGGGTACACTCTTTAAATTGGATATACATGCATTTAATTGTTGACTTAATAATGCTGGCAAAAGCGTTAACATCAACTAGCAAAATAGGAGGTGATACATAATAGCTCTAACTCTTACATACTCCTTCTGGGGTCTGTAATTAATGTAGTATGTATTTATTATGCAGAAGTTAATTACTGTACTGGGATCCAACATACTGCAGCAAAAAGGTCTGGGTGAAACAACATTAGTTTAAACGTTGTTAATTGCAATACGTAAGCTATTTGGTGTATGCATGTTCTTAGTCCCAAATCCTTTACACATCCTTGCTGTTAAATAATACGGTAAGTCATATTCATGCTTATATTTTAATCATACATATAATTTTAAATGATAAATATTTCCAAATAAATATGGGTTAAATTGAAGTTCCTTATAAATGTGTGGCACTTGTCATGGTTACGGTATACCAAATTGGAAACTGGACACTTGTGTGAAACTGCTGGACTACACAAGGGACACAGTCATCGGTAGCCACATGACAACATCATGGCCCTTTTAAGACTATACCTGAAAGGATATACAGTATGTGTGAGCTGTGTTTAACATAATTTAATTTGCCATACATTTTTTACAGGACCATAACATTATTTTAGTATCTAAAGTTTGTATGTAAGCAGTAGGCGTACCACTTAATGTTTGGATAGTTCCATAAATAATTTGATAGACTAAAAAAGTGCATCTTTATGAATATAGTCTTCTTTCATCTCTAAGAATTTCTTTGGGCTGGGTTGAACCTCATAGCAGGGGTCTAATGCGTGAAGCCTGAAATTGTAGCTGAATTCGGACCTGAAATGGACCAAAAGACACACATTGCTCCTGTGCACATTGCATTGGAGCCGCTGTGCGAATTAGATGTGGGGAAACCCACATTCAATTCACACTTTTGTGAATCAAGCCTTAAACAATTTTAAAAACGGGTACCTTATTCTCATAGATAAAGTTAAATTAAACTTTGCTGACTCCATTAACAAAGATCTACTTTTAATCTTACATAAAAAAAAAAAAAACACACACACACATATATATATATATATATTAGAAGGCCAGTACGGTGGCCTGAATTTATGGGAGGAGCCCGGAGGTTATTTAAGCCAACCACTCCCTCTTGCTTTTTGACGGTTCCAGTGCGCAATACTACACGTCACTGGACCAACTATTCTTAGCTCACCTCATGTTCCTCAGTCTGTGCATTTGATTACAAGTGGGTTGCGGCTTCTTCGTTTATGGTCTTTGTCGGCGGTTCTCGCTCGCTGTTGCAGGTAGGGTTCAAACCTTTTCGTTGATGCGCAATGTTAGGATTCGTTATGTTTTCCTATCCTGCAAACTTAGATTCGCAGGTTCCCTCTGCCTTGCTTGTCATTCCATCCACAAACATACAATTTGTTGGTAGATCCAAGCCTCCAAGCCACTGTCGGTCATTGTCTGATATCACTCAATACAGGCTTCATTGCTCATAGGATTCACTGTCTATGGGGTTGCCATCTCATCCATTTGGAGATTAGCATGTAATGTTTGCACGAGTTCTGTGGCTGATTGAGGTGGTAATTGGACCCACCTGGTGCCTTCTCTGCACTTTGATTAGTCTGGGGGCCTGGTTTGATATCTGTTTGGTTTTAGAGCAAGGGGTGGCATACACTCTGCAAATGATTCGTATCTGATTAATTCCATACATCTTACTACCGATTCGTATCAGAGTCATCTCTGTTTGCAACCGATTCATATCGGATACATTGCATACCTGCTTCAAACCTAGTTGTGCCAGTGGCACGAAGGTTTACATAACATAACACATGTCGATTTGTGGCGATTCAAGTTACTTACCCTGCTACTGATTTGTATTGGTTCATGTAATTTCCACTGTTCATGTTATTGTCCCTACCTACCGATTCATATCGATTCACATCCTGCCCTACAAACGATTTGTATCGAATCTGTTTTTCATACTCTTCACAGTCCAATGCGAATCTAGTCGCTTTAGCAGCACAATGATTCATAACAGATGCTGAACACACTGATTTGTATCGGTTCACGCCTTACCCTATAATTGATTCATATCAGTCATGTCTTTATTCATATAATTTACCCTACCACCGATTCGTATTGGTTACATTGCATACTTACCACAGTCCAATACGAACCTAGTCACAACGGTTCGCTTCTACTACATTAAATGCCAATTTGCATTGGTTCAGGTCACTTACCCTACAAACCAATTTGCATCAGTCATGTCTTTATTTATATAATTTACCCTACTACCAATTCATATCGGATTCATTGCATACCTACCACAGTACGATTCAAATCCAGGCACGTTGGCGGCACAACAATTCGCTTTGGACACATTGCACACCGATTTGTATCGGTTCATGGCATTTACCCTACCTACCTATTTGCATCGGTTCACTTCATTTATCCTGGTTATGTCATTTACGCTAACCACTGTCCTACCCGATTCGCATTCCATTTTCCATCCATTTTCATACTCACCATCGGATTCAAATCTAGTCGCATCAACAGCACAACAATTTGTATTGGACACACCACACACCGATTCGTGTTGTTTCCATATCCTACCTTACAACCGATTCATATCGAGTCAAACCTTTCATACGTGTCACAGTCCGATTCAAACCTAGTCACATTGGCAACACAATGGTTCGCTTAAGGACACATTGCACACCAACTCCTACTGATTCGTGTCATCTACCCTCTGACCATATTTGCATTCGTCCCCCTGGTTACCCTGGTTATGTTGTTTACCCTAACTACCATCCTACCCCACAATCAATTCTCATTGGTTCCATTCTTTTCATACTGACCATAGTCCAATTCAAATCTAGTCGCATTAGCGATGCAACAATTTGTATCGGATGCACTGCTCACCAATTCGTATTGGATTTTATGGCCTACCCTATAACCGATTTGTATTGGGTCAAATATTCATACCTTACCACGGTCACAACCAGTTAGGGTCACGGATCATTCCCACTCATTTCTGCTATCCTATTCTTTCTTCCCCTGCCAGTAAGAACACCTTTCTTGTAATCGTTGTAAACATGCCTCCAGCAGCATAGACACTTGCAATCACTGCAAACACGTCTCCAGCAACACAATCATCTCACAATCAACTCACAATCAATGCAATCATGCAAGCACATACACAGCAATGCAATCTTCTTACAGTCACCATATAAACACATCTCCAGGGACACAAGCCCCTTGCAATTTCTGTAAGCATGCATCCAGACACAGTCTCTTGCAATCTCTGCAAGCATGGATCCAAGCACAGCCTCTTGCGATCGCTGCAAGCACAGAGTCTTGCAGTCGCTGCAAGCATGCCTCCAAACTCAACTTCTTGCAATCATGACAAACACGCACCCTAAACAGAGCCCCTTGCAATCATTGTAAGCACGCATCCAGGCAAACCTCTTGCAATCACTGCAAGCATGCATCCAGGCACAGCCTCTTGAAATTGCAGGAACGCATCCCAACATAACTTCCTGCAATCATTGCAAACTAGCATCCAAACACAGCCTCTTGCAATCACTGCGTAACACGCATCCAAGCATAATCCCTTTCAATAGCTGCAAACACGCTTCCAATCACAGCCTCTTGCAATCGCTGCAAGCATGCATCCAAACACAACTTCTGCATTCGTTGCAATCGAGCATACAAGCATAAACTTGTTGCAATCATTTTAAGCATGCATCACAGCATAGATTTCTTGCAATCACTGCAAGCACAGTGCCAGTTGCATACGATCTGCCACACATTATTTTAGTGGCACTTAATCAGCCACTTGTCTCCAGTGGTATTTTCATACTAGCCACTCATTGTTTTCGCTGTCATTTCTCCCTTAGGTCAGCCAAGTTCAGGTTCCATCCTGCACCAGGTTGGATGTTTGCTAAAAAAAAAAAAAAAAAATACATATAAGATTCTTCGCCAGGGCCAGTTGCATAATGGGATGGGACATCTCATTTTAGGTAATAACGAAATATATAAATGTCACATTGAGCTTGCTGACAGTGCAAGTGTTAGCAAGCCAAGCATACGTCACCGACTACAGACAACATTCCTACGTCGGCTGTACCAGACTTCAGCTTCTTGCCCCAGTACGCCCTGGGGCTCTGGTCTACAGGTTTGTACTCAGCATAGACCCAAGCTATTGGTTACCTGGCCAGTCACTTCCTGGCTCATCTAGGTTGCAACACACTCTTTTGAGTTTTCTAAACTTTCACTCTACAGGGTTCTACACAATAGAACATAGCTGGCTCCTCCCTGTGCCTGTCATTTCTTTCACTGTACTTCTCCTTTTCCTCCTTATCTGAGTTTTTTGTATCCCACTTCACTCACTATCCTAATGCTACACCTCCTCTTAACTAGGGATGGGCCGAATGGACCCCTGTTCGGTTTGCACCAGAACTTTTGAACACCGGGAAAGTTCGAACCTAAATAATGAACTCCATTAAAGTCAATAGGACTGGAGTGCTAAAAATCAAAAGTGCCCATTTTGAAGGCTTATATGCAAGTAATTGGGCATGCAATGGTTATAGGGGACCACTGGAAACAAGATTAGAGATTTTTTGGATACATTCTTGTGTCACTTTGACTTTGGATAGAAGTAACGAGTGCGTAAAAATTCGTATTTGAGTGTCGGTGGTGCCTTCCCACCGTAACCCTATAGTGGTACTCTTGATGAAAGCAAGAATTGGCCTTGTTGTAAAAAATTGCAATGATATGCACCTGTCAAACAGGTGCTGAAAAATTGGTCTTTGGGTGTTAATTGTGCCCATGAAACCTATACCAAAATCATTCTTCCAGATGAAATGTTTGAACACCCTCAAAGCTAGGCAGCCTCAAAGTCCTGCAGAGATTCCTCATCCCAAAAAGACTTAATCAGTGACATAAGCATCAGGGTCTTCATAGCTGGTAATCCAGGACTGATTCATTTTTATAAAAGTCAAATGGTCCACGAAGTCTGTGGACAGGCGCATTCTATGATCAGTAATGAGACCTCCTGCAGTACTGAATGCCCATTCTGAAAGCACGCTGTATAGCAAGGGCAAACTCAATAAACAGAGGAAATGATGCCCTGCCTGAGGACTGACCACCTTGTCCACCTTTGCCTGTGGACACATTTGTTGCTGGCCCCCTTACAGTGCCAAGGGAATGTCTGCCTCTCCTTGTCCTCCCAGACATTTTTGGGAGGGAGGGGGCAGTGTTTATAAGCAAATGTAAAGAAGTTGAAATCTGTACGTAGATGCACTTTAATCAGTGTAAAGAGGTGTTTGGTTCACTTTAATTTGAGTACTCACACTACACAGACCCACTCTACCGATACACTATAATATACTGTAATATAATGCACTACACTGACGCTATCTAAACTGTCCCTACTCTAGCTATACAATAATGTCAAGATTACTGACACGGTCTCACTACACTATAGTGAAACTATCTGAGCTGTCCCTACTCTAGCTGCACACTATACAAAGCTGAATGATTTTCCTACTCACTACACTCACACTATCCCTAGACTGACACTAAACTAATATTCTACACTGACAATTGAAGTAAAATAGCACAGTATAGCCCACTAACTAACTAATAGCACTGAAAAGAGCCCTGTTCTATCTCTCTCCATGCCAAAATAACACTGAAAATGGCTACCGTTGAAAGAATACTTTTATACTGTGGGGTGGGAATGAGCCATGATTGGATAAAGTCATCATGACTCTGACAATGCTCTGTGCCCTGATGTGCTGAAGCTTTCACTGCTTCAGGCAATCAGGGCTTGCAATGCACTGTTCAGCGCTACAATGCATTGCGGTCAGTTCGGAGGGCCGGACAAATGGTCGAACGACCCGCACTCCCAAAACTGTAAGTTATAAATATAAGTGGAAAGTCCACTAAGTGGCATACACCTCAATCGACTTAACCCATAGTAAGGCAGGCAATTTTACAAAGTACAAAGTAGTAGAAAAGTGGCTGTACTCCTGGAGTTCTTCTTTAACTTTAGTGATTCAATTGCAAAGATAATATTAACTCTGTTTTTGGTTTGTAACAGAAATATGCTGTTCCGGCTCTTCTAGAGATCTCATAATTTCTCTGTTGGGATTGATAAAATATTCAGAATTATGAATATCTTGCTGGAAGACCCATAATGCATTGCTTCCAAAGCTGTTAGCTTTGCATTTGTTTGATGACAAGACAAAATATACAGAATTAGAGAACAGAAAAAAAAGGAAGAAAAAATTATCACGAGAGGCCTCATTTGGCAGTGTCAGATTAGTTCTATCAATATCAGCAAAACTTTCATACAGACATTTTAGGAACATATAGATCAGGGGTAGGCAACATTAAAGAGGTGAAGATCTACTTGAACAACGTTGGAGAAGTCAAAGATCACCAGGCACAATGTCGCCTCCTCACACCTGATTTAAACCTCTATTTGCTGTACTACTGCATTGGAATCGTGTGCATTGCACGGCAATCATGGGTTCAAATCAGGGGATGAGGTGACCACATATTGCCTCCTCACTACCTGTCAAAGACACTCGGATTGCTTTCCAGAGGAGCAGCAGTGTTTGCTGCACTTGTGAATGAGCCCTAGTTGCATTTGGCAGCGGCACCCTTGGGGCTCATTCACACGTAAAGTTGGGGAGTGGTAAAGCCCAGACGGCGATCTACCAGTCACTTGGCCATGATCTACAGGTTGCTCACCCCCAATATAGATGGACATTTAACTGAAAGTGAGCATATTATACAGAGAATGCATACTATAAAATGTATTTTATATATTAAAAATGTTAAAAAATTAAATATAATGGACAAATACAGTATATTGCAGTCATCTGTATAGTATTCAATATTGCATTTACTCCTGAAGAAAGGGTTTTTACTTATAAAAGGGGATTATAATTAGTTTCCTTTCTTATAGCTTACTTTTTTCGTTTCTCCAGAAACACATATTTTCTTATGGAACTATCTTTGCTTTTCTCGCTGCCATTATACATGAAAAGTATACATGTTTCTTATTAAAACACAATAACAAAGAAACCCAAGGTTCATCTGTATCCATATTCTATGTAATACATGTAATTGTCTCTGTCTTTCTGTATTACAGTTTAATCTCGATTATTTCTTTGATCTTTTCAAGGGTTTTTGTAGCATCTAGATGCCTTTCAAAGATCATAATTACAAGTCAGATATTTTCTGTCTGTAGGAAATTAAAAATTAAGGTCATTACTCTAAAGCACATCTAAAAGAGAAAATATGTTGCTGGAAAAATAATAAAGGGACAAAATGAAAGTAATAGTAGTTCGTAGATGCATTAAGATTTAACTGCAGATCAATAGTATGTTAGTAATGCATCTTCACTACAGCATTAATTTGCAATTACACAAGCTGTCTGATCCACTTTTACATTGTGCTCTGGCATGGTTGTGAAGAAAGGATAAAAATATAGTAACTTGTCAGAACAAGCAATATACTGCCAATGACAGATGTCATTAACCCCTCCATGTTTAATATGCAAATTTATATATTCATATACAGTATACATCAGTGCGTGATATATCAGCAACGCTGTATGGCCAATCGTTTATAGACAACTGACCATTACACCTTTGTGAGATTGTTAGACATTCAATTCCAAAACAATGAGCATTAATAAAGAGTTACCCCACACCATCCCTTATAACTTCAATTCTTCTAGGAAGGCTTTTAAGCACTTGCGGACCGCCTGCCAATGCCATCATTATACGGCCGCTGTTTGAAGTGGAATACCGTAGTTATGGCAGGAGATAGCTGCCATAACCCCATGGTCCTCTTCCACGGCACAGTCCTCTTTCAAAATAAAAGTGGTCTCTGTGGTGGCCACAAGATGACTTTTATCGGGGGCGGGATAGTTCTTCCGCCGCGCTCCGGTCGTCTCCGCCACTTACCGGACCCGGAGACAATCGCGCCATTCCCCTGCAAGGCTAGATGCCGAATGAGGGAAAGATGGCTCCCGCTCGGCTCCATACCATTGGATGACGGAAGCAACGTCAAATGGCACTTCCGCCCAGTGGTCTTAAAGGGAAATTTAGTTTTATTGCATTTAAGTGTAAATGTGAGATCTGAGGTCTTTTTGACCCCAGATCACACATCTAAGAGGTCCTGTTATGCTTTTTTTCTATTACAATGGAGGCTTACATAATTGCGCTTGTAAGGCCGCTGGGCAAATACAGTGTGACATAAAGTATTGCAATGACCACCATTTTATTCTCTACAGTGTCTGAATATATATATATATATATATATATATATATATATATATTTATATATATATAATGTTTGGGGATCTAAGTAATTTTCTAGGCAAGAAAAAAATATTTTTAACTTGTAAACACCATGTCTGAAAAATGGGCTTGGTCCTTAACTAGTTGACATGACTTTGAAGCATGTCTATTGGAATTTGTGCCTATTTAGAGAAAGAACATTTGTGAGGTTAGATACAGTGCATCCAGAAAGTATTCACAGGGCTTCACTTTTTACACATTTTGTTATGTTACAGCCTTATTCCAAAACAAAATTAAATTATTATTATTATTATTATTATTATTATGCAGGATTTATATAGCACCAACAGTTTTCGCAGCACTTTACAACATGAGGGCAGACAGTATACTTACAATGCAAATCAATACAGGAGGGATCAGAGGGCCCTGCTCATTAGAGTTTAAAATCTGTAAAGCACTCTCACCTAACAGTAAAAAGGGTCACTGGTTTGAATCCCATTTCATTCTTTTCCTCAAAATTCTACACACAATACCTCATAAGGACAACGTGAAAGAAGTTTGTTTGAAATCTTGGCAAATTTATTAAAAATAAAAAATAAAAAATCCCATGTAAATAAGTATTCACAGCCTTTGCCATGACACTCAAAATTGAACACGGTGCATCCTTTTTCGACTGATCATCCTTGAGAAGTTTCTACAACTTGATTGGAGTCCACCTGTGGTAAATTCAGTCGATTGGACATGATTTGGAAAGGCACACACCTGTCTATATAAGGTCCCACAGTTAAAAGTGCATGTCAGAGCACAAACCAAGACATAAAGTTCAAGTAATTGTCTATAGAACTCTGAGACAGGAATGCATCAAGGCACAGATCTGGGGAAAAGTACAGAAAAATGTCTGCAGCATTGAAGGTTCCAATGAGCAAATTGTCCTCCATCATCCGAAATGGAAGAAGTTTGGAGCTATTCCTAGAGCAGGCCGCCTGGTCAAACTGAATGATCGGGGAGAAGGGCCTTAGTCAGGAAGGTGACCAAGATCTCTGAGCCCTTGTACACACGGTCGGAGAATCTGTCGGAATGAGTCTTATCGGACCGTGTCGTCAGATAATCCGACTGTTTGTGGTATGCATCGGACTGATTCCGTCCGAATCTCCGTCCGACCCAATTTTCCAACATGTTGGAAATATTTCCCGACCAACTGGGCCGGACGGACCTAATCCGATCATGTGTAGAGCATTTTCATCGGACCAAGTGCCACGCATGCTCAGATAAAATTCCTACATCAAAGCTATTGGCTACTAGCCTGAATGTAGTCCCATCGTAACGAAATTGCATCATCACGTTCTGAAAGATCGGATTTTTCGCCAACTTGGCCCGACCCTGTGTATGCAACAGTTTCGGACACAATCCGTAGGACTAAATCTGACGGGCAAAATCCGACGGATTTGGTTGGCAAAATCTCCAACCGTGTGTACGTGGGCTGACAGAGCTCCAGCATTTCTATGTGGAGACAGGAGAACCTTCTAGAAGAACAAATCTCTCTGCAGCACTCCACCGGGCCTGTATGGTAGAGTGGTCAGAAAGAAGGCACTCCTCAGTAAAAGGCAAATGACAGCACATCTAGAGTTTGCCAAAACAAACTTGAAGGGCTCACAGGCCATGAGAAACAAAACTCTGGTCTGATGAAACAAAGATTGAACTCTTTGGCCTTAATGGCAAGCATCCTGTCTGGAGGAAACCAGGCACTGCTCATCACCTGGCCAATACTATCCCTACAATGAAGCATGGTGGTGGCTGCATCATGGTGTGGGGATGAACATGAAGACTAGTCAGGATCGAGGGAAAAAATTAATGCAGCAATGTACAACCTTGATGAAAACCTGCTCCAGAGCGCTCTGAACCTCAGACTGGGGCGAAGGTTCATCTTCCAACAGGAAAATGACCCTAAAAACACAGCCAAGATAACAAAGGAGTGGCTAAAGCATAACCCCGTGAATGTCCTTGAGTGGCCCAGTTAGAGCCCAGACTTAAATCCGATTGAACATCTCTGGAAAGATCTGAAAATGGCTGTGCACTGATGCTCCCCACCCAATCTGGTGCGAGCTTGAGAGGTCCTGCAAAGAAGAATGGGAGAAACTGCCCAAAATTAGGTGTGCTAAGCTTAAAGCATCATACTCAAAAAGACTTGAGGCTGTATTTGGTGCCAAAAGGTGCTTCAACAAAGTATTGAGCAAAGGCTGTGAATATTTATGTATATTGGATTTGTTTTTGTTTTTTTGTTTTTTAATACATTTGCAAACATTTCAAACATCTTTCACATTGTCATTATGGGCTATTGTTTGTAGAAATTTGAGGAAAATAATGATTTTTATTTATTTCGGAAAAAGGCTGTAACATAACAAAATGTGGAAAAAGTGAAGCGCTGTGAATACGTTCCAGATGCACTGTATACAGGTATGTTGGAGGAGAAGACCTGGCCTGGCATTCCAATTTATATGAAAGGGGTTCAGTTTTGTAAGCATACTCAAGTTCCTCCACATCAAACATGATGAAGCCTAATGGACCTGGCTTTGTGCACAGGGTTACAGTAATGATGTAACAAAAAGCGTCCTTCCCTAAACTGTTGCCACAATGTTGAAAGCACAACATTGTCTAAAATGTTTGTGTATATGGTAGCATTAACTTGGCAAACCTGACGTCAATAATTTGGAGTGGTCTCCACATACTATACCTTTGGTCACATGATGTATACATTTTTGTAGTCAAATAGCAAAACATGTGTCTGCCAAGAGGTTCAGTTGTTATTTGAGCTTTAGAATGGAAAATCAAAAAAAATCTTGAGACTTTTTTATAACCTACAATCTCTAGGATTTTAAAGAGAATGGTGCAAAAAAGAAACATGTCTATTAAACATCAGTTACTGTATATTGAAGATTCTCCAATAAGAAAGGTCATAGGAGAATGTCTGAAATTGTTCAAGCTGACAGGTAGTCCACATTTGCTCAGATAACCCTTCTTTGCCATAACAGTATGCAGAAGGATTGTTCTCTAAGCCCTTGTACACACGGTCGGACATTCCGAAGGAAAATGTTCGATCGGACCGTGTTGTTGGATAATCCGACTGTGTGTGGGCTTCATCGGACTGTTTCCGACGGAATATCTGACGGACAAAGTTTTAGAGCTGGGCTATAAAACTTTCCGACAACATGATCCAATCGGACTTTGTCCGATTGTGTGTAGAGAATTCCAATCGGACAAAGTGCCACGCATGCTCAGATCAAATTCCTAGACCAAAGCTATTGGCTACTAGCCTGAACGTAGTCCCGTCGTAACGAAATAACGTCATCATGTTCTGAACGATCGGATTTTCTGACAACTTTGTCCGACTGTGTGTATGCAATGGTTTCGGACAAAATCCGTCGGACAAAATCCAACGGATTTGGTTGTCGGAATGTCTGACCGTGTGTACAAGGGCTAATGCATAACACGTATCACAGTGGTAAACTGAAAGTAAGGTTTATTAACTCAACTGACCATTTTGTACCTGAAGAATGCTAATTTTGTGGCTTGCTTTGCAAGGCCCTAAATATATTGGACCATTGCCCGTTCTGGCTAAAAAAAGACTGTCAACTTCTCTCTATGGGCACCTTAAATTTCAGCCATTTTACCATAAAATGCTAAAATATAATACCATGATATATATGTAGAAGTTTGGTATCCCTTGTGTCTAAAATTATAATAGAACCTCATTCTAAACTACCATCTTTAGTAACCTCGGTAAACCATGAGAGGAGATTTTGCATCTAATCTGTCCTTAGATTTCATAACGATTTGCCCACATCAAGCTCTAGTCATTCATCTCATGTTTCTGTGGAGATTTCACTTGCTCCCTAGTTACACGGCATTGTATTTGTTTATGCTTATAAATTTTAGAATATCTCAGGCATCTGCAATGTAAGATTTTCTTTTAGAAGCATCTTCAACAATAGCTTGAAAGAGCCTTTCAAATAGCATCAAACAGATTTGGTCCTTCAATATTTTTTTTCCCCGCAATAACAATGCAGCACACAAACAATTGAAGAGCTGCGGCCGTACATTGACTATTAAGCATTTGTTTTTATGGCAACATGCATGGAGTTAGCTGTCATAAACAGAACATAAAACATAGCTAAACTTGATATAAAAGGACATGAGCTTTAAAAAAAAAAAAAAAAAAAGACATGAGCATGCTTGTGCTATTTCAGGCTTCCACACAAAATCAAAAGAAAAATAGATTAGAGAAAGTAAAAAGAGAGCCAATTGGCATAGGTCATACTTTGTGGTGAATCAATCTTCTTCACTTGAAGTAGGGATTGACATCACCATTTGTGACACGCTACTTTTGCAATGACATTGGTGTGCCATCTGCTACAGCCAAGGGGGCCATGAATAGGCATTCCCTCAAATAAAAACGTAGCAATAGCAGGCTGTTATTTCATTTTGTTGTGCGGATGACACAGGTTAGTAGCTGGTGTTATATGCAGACTTTCTCCAATTCAGTGTAAGGGAACCAGTTTGCATCCTGCTCTGCAAAAATATGCTTCACCTCTAGCAGCTGCCTTTTTTTCCGTAAAGTGGAACCAAAGTCCACAATACCTACCTTAGCATTAATGATCTGACACCTGGGATGTCTCTCAATGGACCTATTCCTCAACATTTCTCAGGTGTCTGTTTTCAGCCAGCTTGATTGGTCAACAAAGGATGATGTAACTTCCTGCAGTTCAGTCAAGCAGACACAAAGGCACTATGCCGTAATGTGTACTAATCTACAAATATGCAGTTCAGTGTAAATTTTTAGGAAGGCTGCAAGCAGGCAGGTAAGTTTATTTTATTGTAAAAGATATCCACACCAACACAAAAATCAGTGGCATTTTTCAAGTGTTACTTGTGAGGTTACAACATATACATCCAAATTTGTACATAAAATGCTCAGCTTATTATTTCAGATTTCTCAATAAAATTTACACCTTTAAAATGAATCAACCAAACTTATAGGCACAGTTGTTGTTCTCTACAGGAGGAAATTAAGAATTAGGGCATTTCAACATTCACAATTTTGTCCACAGAAAACATCCACCATACTATCTAAGCCCTTGTACACACGGTCGGAGAATCCGTCGGAATGTGTCCTATCGGACCGTGTCGTCGGATAATCCGACTGTGTGTGGTATGCATCAGACTGATTCCGTCGGAATATCCGTCGGACCCAATTTTCCAACATGTTGGAAATATTTCCCGACCAACTGTGTAGAGAATTTTGATCGGACCAAGTGCCACGCATGCTCAGATCAAATTCCTACATCAAAGCTATTGGCTACTAGCTTGAATGTGGTCCCATCGTAACGAAATTACATCATCACGTTCTGAAAGATCGGATTTTTTCGCCAACTTTGTCCGACCGTGTGTATGCAACAGTTTCGGACAAGATCCGATGGACAAAATCCGACGGGCAAAATCCGACGGGCAAAATCCGACGGATTTGGTTGTGGAAATCTCCGACCGTGTGTACAGGGGCTAAGAGTTAGGCCATATATATAGGCAATAAACAGACTGCCTCCGCACATGTTTTTTTAAAGGTAGACGTTTGTTTTACTTTAACCATTTGCCGACCAGCCATCATCGTTATATTGCGGCAGGTCAGCTCATTCCCACAAATAACCGTAGCTGTACGTCGGCTCTTTTAAGAGCTATAGCAGGCACATGTGTAGGCAGCTGTAGTGCAGGGCAGCCTGGCTGGCTGCAAGACATAGTGGGTTAGCAAGTGTATATACTCACTTTCCAGCCTATTTGATATGTTTATGTGTACATATGTTCAGAATTGTCTGGCCTTTATCATTGTCTCTAGCACCATTTTGAAGAAGCCTGCTGTCCTGATAGGACAGCAAATCTCGGGAGATTTGGTCGGCCATTTTTGGGTGGATACTTTATAGAAGAAAGCCCAGCCACGTTTAGTTCAGTTCACATGTGTGCATAGACAGGGATAGAGAGCCTGCTTGTCAGGAAGAGTTGGGAGAAGATAGGGAGGGTGTTCCGACTTGTGAGGGACTTGTGAGGGATCGCTCAGGGTTCCTACAGAGTCCTACATCAGCAATCCTGGTCAGATAAAAGGCTCCCCATTGTGGATAATAAAACCGGTGCCCTCGCTGTGAGGGCGGAACAAGCGGATCAGATGCCTATATCCATCTGCTGAAGGAATACCGCTGTTACCACGTAACGTGTGAATAGCAGCCTCTACAGATACACATTGTGTGCTTGGGGTTTATACTGTGTTAGTGGAAAGTGCCTATAGAGCTGACGAATACAATTGCTTACATCAGAAGTGAGTGTGCTTTGTATCTGTGCCTCCATGCTTGGAGTGAAATGACGTGCCTTACTACTGTAAATACTCTTTCTACTACCATCTCTCCAGTAATATCTTGCCTGGTTTATAAAGTCAGTACATTTGATTCCCTCTGTGAAAACGCTACACTCTACCCCCCGCTTACACATGCGCCCGCTGCATGGCGGGGGAGCCAATGTGTTAGGCATCACAGAGAGCCAGAACAGGATCTGTACACAAACAGATCCCTGTTCTGACAGGGGAGTAAAGAGCGATCGTCTATTCCTAGTGATCAGGAATAGCAATCTCCCTCCTCCACTAGTCAGTACACTCCCCCCACAGTTAGAAGCACCTCCCAGGGAACCTATTTAACCCCTTAAACACCTCCTAGGGTTACCTTCTTCCCTGCCAGTGTCATTTATACAGTAATCAGTGCATTTTTATAGCACTGACCACTGTATAAACATCAGTGGTTCCAAAAAAGTATCAAAAGTGTCTGATCTGTTCACCACAATGTTGCAGTTCTGCTAAAAATCACTGATCACCACCATTACTAATAAAAAAAAATGTAGAATAAAAATGGCATAAATCTAACCCCTATTTTGTAGACGCTATAAATTTTAAAATAATAAAACCAATTAATATACGCTTATTGCAATTTTTTTTTGCAAAAATATGTAGAAGAATACATATTGGCCTAAACTGATTTTTTGGGGGGATATTTATTATAGCAAAAAGTAAAAATAAATGTTTTCTTCAAAATTGTCAGTCTTTTTTGTTTATAGCGCCAAAAAAATTAAAAGCACAGAGGTGGTGATCAAATACCACCAAAAGAAAGCTTTATTTGTGGGGAAAAAAATTGCGTCAATATTGTTTGGGTACAGCATCGCACAACCGCGCAATTGTCAGTGACACGCCGCAATGTCGTGTCGCAAAAAATGGCCTGGTCATTAACCACTTGCCAACTGCCCATAGCTGAAAAACGACTACAGGGTGGTCAGATAACTCTGGGAGGGCTTACTATAACATCCTCACAGAATTGTGCTCCCACATGCCCCCCTGGGGTGTGCACCTGGGAATATTCATAATCACAGATCATGGTATAGGGCCCATGGTCATTTGATGGAGCAATCATTCCAAACAAACCAGCGCATGCCTGGTTCATCTCTCCCCTCTCACACTGTACCAATCAGTACAGAGAGGGGAGAGATGAACCAGGCATGCGCTGGTTTGTTTGGAAAGATCAGCTTTCAGCAGCACTGTGGGGTTGATCTGTAGTTCCAACAGCGCTGCTCTGTGCCCATTCCAGCCGCATCCATCCATCCATACGCAGCCATCCATCCATACTCATCCATCCATCCTCAGCCATTCCATCCATACTCAGCCATCCATCCATGCTCAGCCATGCCATCCATACTCATCCTTCCATACTCAGCAATGCCATCCATACTCAGCCATCCATCCATGTTTAGCCATCCCATCCATACTCAGCGATCCCATCCATACTCAGCCACCCCATCCATACTCAGCCATGCCATCCATACTCCTCAATCCATCCATGCTTAGCCATCCCATCCATACATAGACTTGCCATCCATACTCATCCATGATTATCCATACCATCCATGCTCAGCCATCCCAGCCATACTCAGCCACTCCATCCATGCTCAGCCCTCCCCACCCTGGCTCATCCATCCCCATCCATGGCTCATCCATTCACATAATTGGCTCAGCCATCCCCATCCACGGCTCATCCATGCCTCATCCATGTCACATCAGTTCTCATCTGTGCTGCATCCATGCCACTACAGTGCCTCACAAAAGTGTAATAGGTAGTCAAATTAGATTTGAAATGTATTCCTCTAGAACACCTGATGGTGCTCCCTGCATGTTGGGCCTCTGTGTGGCCAGGCTGTCTAAAAATCTCACACATGTGGTATTGCCATACTCAGGAGCAATATTAGGATGTGTTTTGGGGTGTAATTTGTGGTATGCATATGCTGTGTTCAAGAAATAAAATGTTAATATGACAATTTTGTTAAAAGGAAAAAGAAAGAAAAAATCTTCATTTTTCAAAGAATTGTGGGAAAAAATTACCACTTCAAAAACTACACTATGCCTCTTACTAAATACTTTGGAATGTTTAATTTCCAAAAAGGGGTCATTTGGGGGGTGTTTGTACTTTCCTGGCTGGTTAGAGTCTCAAGAAATGAGATAGACCACCAGTGCATCAAGTGTGATCATTTTTCAATGATTAGCACCATAGATTGGTCTTTGTGAAACTTATAGAGTGTACAAATAATATACACAGATTTGGGTTATCTTAACCAAAGATATGTAGCAGTATAAATTTTGGCCAGAATTTATGAATCAAAATTACTTATTTGCTAAATTTTATAACAGAAACAAAGAAAAATGTATTTTTTTACAAAATGCTTGGTCTTTTTTGCATTTATAGGCTACATTCACATTGGCCAGTTAGGCTGGTGCCAATTGTAACTGCAGGAATCTACTGATTTCTGCTGTGGCTGTTAGTGGCTAGTTGCAACCGCTGGCCCCATTCATTTATAATGAAAGGTCACCAGCAACTGCAGGCATTTGTGACTGTCCACACAGCCAGCGATTACCTGTGGTGATTGCTGCTGAATGCACACAAAGTATAAAGTTTGAAGCAAAAGTGCAGAATTTTTTAAATCTGATGTCTCTCATTGTGCATGCAATACATATTTCAGGCTCTTAAGAGCCATCCTCAGTAGTCCTCACACTACAGGTTTCCTTTATCTGCACTGGTAAAAGAGAGGTCAGAAACCTGATTATGCTGTCTGGCAGGACAACTAGATCCCCGACTGATTATACAGAATTTCAAATCTTTTGTCAGGTAGGACAGTTTCCATGCTTTACAGCAGAGATATGCAATTAGCGGACCTCCAGCTGTTGCAAAACTACAAGTCCCTAATGCCTCTGCCTCTGGGTGTCATGTTTGTGGCTGTCAGAGTCATGCTATGCCTCATGAGACTTGTAGTTTTGCAACAGCTGGAGGTCCACTATTTGCATATCCTTGCTATACAGTATGTGTTCAAACTGTAAACTGTAGCCATTTTCTTACATTTCCACTTTCAATTTCAAGACTCCTGTACGAGAGTCCGAAAACCAGTTACTATATGATGCACAAGGCCACAAAATAACAAAAAACTTCCTCTACCTCCCCTGACTAAGACAAATCCTCCTTCATTTGTGTCCTACACGCTACCACTACCAAACAGTGGCAGAGTTTCAGCAATAGAGGTAGCACTGTCAATTCAGAAAGCAATGAGCAGGACTAGTTATGGCCAGGTGCTGATTGGCAAGCTCTACAGTCTTGTGAATCAGCATTGACAATGGAGACAGCCAAATTTCCCAACAATTGTATACAAGCCAGCAGGTGGCTCAAAGTTGAAAAACACTGGCATAAGTACTGAATATATCAATTGCATTACAAGTAGGGTTCAAATATTAATGACTGTCCAGAGAGGGATCAATCCTTGTTTTAATACATAATTTCAATGAACCCTTCAAGGAGAACCAGAGAGCTGATAGGGCGACACTGATGGGCACTGATGGGCACTTATGAGGCAGGACTAATTGGCCCTGATAAGCAGCGCCGATGGGCACTAAAAAGCTGCACAGATGGGCACTGATATGGCTGTACTGATAATTAGTACACTAACTGTGTACTCACTGTGCCCTTTCAAATCAGCTCTTCTTTCTTCACATGCTGTCTGTGTGAGGAAAGGAGAGCTGATAACTGGCAACATTGTTTTCATGTGACCAGATGTGATTGGACACAGCTGATCACATGATAAAGGGCCATTGTGATTGGCCTTTTACCCCAATCAGTGATTTGCTATGTCCAAAGGACACAGGGATCACAGACACTTCCCAATGCGTGCCCCAGGAAGTGTGTTCTCGGGAGGACATCTAGGGATGCCCTCCCAGAACTGGAGACCTGCACTGTAGCCGTATATCAGCTATAGCGCACTGGGCATGTGGTTAAAGGGGAATCAATAAGGAAAGCTTCCTAATATGAGTTTATTTTAACTTGATTATTTTAATTGTAAAGGCTTAAAACAAATTCCTAATATAATTCACTGGACACTAAAGAGAAGTATAGGTTATGAGGAAAAAAAAAACATTTACTCACCTAGGTAGATAAAGCATTGATCCCCTGCCGGCTCTGCACAGGCAGTGTCTGATCACTCAGTTCTCCCCTTACGCTCTGAGCAGAGAGCCGTGACTGTCAATCACCAGTTCTCTGCTCTGCCCCTCCAGTGCTTACTGGAATGTTGGGTTGTGGAGGGGGCGGAAGTGGCTGGCTCAGGCTCTCAGTGGATTACTGAGAAGCTGAGCCAGGTGCCGGTCAAGGCTTCTGGTCTAATCCTGACCATATGGTCGGGATCTTTTCAGAGCCTGGATCAGCTCTGTGACCTCTGCTGACAGTGGACTTCAGCCCTCTGTCAGCTGAAAATGGGTCACAGGAGTGCAGAATGAACTGCACTCCTGTGACCCATAGGAAAAGTATAGGCAAAATATCTTTGACTATACTTCTCCTTTAAAAAGGATGTGACCTGCATTATGCTGTCTCTTTCAGGTGTTGGGTAGGCCAGCCAGAATGGATCATAGACAGGCATCCTCATTTGAAAACTGAAAGTCTTCCTAATTTACATAAACAATTTACATATCCTGACAGATGCCAAAATCTAGGTGTCTTTCTTTAGAACTGCATTTGAGCAGATTCTGGTCATTAATAAAAATGGTGAGACACAAATTCATACAGATGTGTCATTATACCAGATTAATAAAGAGACCACAAGGTCTCTTTGAAACATGTAACAATTTCAAATATGCAAAATGATGACGATGTTTATTGAAAAAACACTTTAACCTACAGAAGATGAAATTCTGTATTAGTAAATGGGTCAAGGTAATTTAAGCAGGGTCATGAATTCGCTTTGGAGTGTGTGGCATGTTTTTTTTTAAATGATGGGAATTAATAGATGTATTTGCCTGTGACAATGCTACAGCTCATTAGTAGATTTAAAATGATGGCTTTTTTTTATTGGAATTTTTTTTATTATTTTATGTATTTTTTATCATCTTAACCCCATTATTGCCATGGACATGATAAGTATATCATGGTTGTGCTTCCAATCTTTCATTGATGTACTGTATGTGATACATAAAGGTATTTAAAGCAATTGTTGAAGAGCTTACCGTACATTTGCTTGAGCAATGTGATTGTGGGTTCACTGGGTAGTGTATAAGCTATTGCTGAGTGAATGCTTATTCATGAATGCCTTCATATAATTTACCTGTGAGTGCACAAGACTGAGAGTACATTGAAAAGGGGTACCAAGAACTTCTTTCTGATCCATCAGCAGACACAAGAGAGGCATCGGGAAACTGTGTAGATGCCTGAGAAAAGAAGAATAGCAACTCCTCAAATCCTTAAGAGATAAATAAAAGCCAATTGATTAGACACAAAGGAGAAAAGCCTATCCCCATACGACAGAAATAAAGTAAAGATAGTCAACTAAGAAAATATTTGAAAAAATATTAAACATTTACATGCAGATAATGTACAAATATGCACAATTAGGAAACACCGTTTACACCCAATTTATTTTACTAGTACTAATAAAGCAAAATGTTAGAAAAATATTTTTTTTTTTTTTACAGAAGAGACTTGCTGGTCTGCTAGCAATATTTTTTGACCACCCAATGCTGAGCAGAATAAGATGGAAGTGGCTGGGGGGAATGGGAGGGTGGAGGGTGTCCAGACCTATTGATGGAGGATGGCCAGGCTTCATCACAGAATTAAATCTGAAATAATACGTGAAAATGTCCAAATTGGGGCCAGTTAGCCAATTAGCCATTTTCCCTCCCCGATGTCATGTGACTCATTAGTGTTACAATATCTTATGTGTGAATGGGTAGCAGGTGTGTTAAGTTTGGTGTTATTGCTCTCACTCTCTCATACTGGTCATTGGAAGTTCAACATGGCACCTCATGGCAAAGAGCTCTCTGAGGATCTGAAAAAAAAAGGATTGTTGCTCTACATAAAGATGGCCTAGGCTATAAGAAGATTGCCAAGACCCTAAAACTGAGCTGCAACACGGTGGCCAAGACCATACAATGGTTTAACAGGGCAGGTTCCACTCAGAATAGGCCTCACCATGGTCAACCAAAGAAGTTGGGTGCACATGCTCAGCGTCATATCCAGAGGATGACTTTGGAAAATAGACATACGAGTGCTGCCAGCATTGCTGCAGCGTTTGGGTGGGGGTTAGCCTGTCAGTGCTCAGACCATATGCCGCACACTGCAAATTGGTCTGCATGGATGTCATCCCAGAAGGAAGCCTCTTCTAAAGATGATAAACAAGAAAGCCTGCAAACAATTTGCTGAAGACAAGCAGACTAAGGTCATGGATTACTGAAATCATATCCTATGGTCTGATGAGACCAAGATAAACTTATTTGGTTCAGATGGTGGTTCGGATGCTTATTTGGTTCAGATGGTGTCAAGCATGTGTGGCGGCAGGTGAAGAATACAAAGACAAGTGTGTCTTGCCTAAAGTCAAGCATGGTGGTGGAAGTGTCATAGTCGGGGGCTGCATGAGTGCTGCCGGCACTGGGTAGCTACAATTCATTGAGGGAACCATGAATGCCAACATGTACTGTGACATACTGAAGAGGAGCATGATCCCTTCCTTCAGAGACTGGGCCACAGGGCAGTTTTCCAACATAACAACCCCAAACACACCTCCAAGATGACCACTTCCTTGGTATAGAAGCTGAGGGCAAAGGTGATGGACTGGCCAAGCATGTCTCCAGACCTAAACCCTATTGAGCATCTGTGGGCATCTTTAGATGGAAGGTGGAGGAGCGCAAGGTCTCTAAAATCCACTAGCTCCATGATGTCATCACGTAGGCATGGAATGTGACTCCAGTGGCAACATGTGAAGCTCTGGTGAACTCCATGCCCAGGAGGGTTAGGATTATGCTGGAAAATAATGGGGGCCACCCAAAATATTAACACGTTGGGCCCAATTTGGACATTTGCACTTAGGGGTTTACTCAGTTTTGTTGCCAATAGTTTATTTATAATAGCCAATGTTGAGTTATTTTGAGGGGACAGCAAATTTACACTGTTATACAAGCTGTACACTCACTACTTTACATTGCAGCAAAGTGTAATTTCTTTAGTGTTGTCACATGAAAAGATATAACTAAATATTTACAGAAACTTGAGGGGTGTACTAAATTTTGTGAGATACTGTGTATATATATTGTGAGGGGTTAGCTCGGCAGCGGGTGTGTGTGACCCCCTGGATGGGTTCACAACACAAAGTCAGGCACAGCAGACAGCGGTGTAGGTTAAAAAACAAAAGATCCGGTTTATTTATTTTCCATGCAGTGATACATATAACAGCCAAACAAAATAAAACAAGAAAATAAATCCTGGTCAGCTTGACCTCTAACTACACACGTAGACTCCCTGTCTAACAACTGGGTACAGCCTTGTGCTGCCCCAGTCCCTGTCTCTATTGTAGGGGTTTGCCACACAGGCGTTAACTCACCACACAGAACAGATCTCAGACTCCCCAGTCTATACACACAAAAACTGGTTCCAGGATGGAGCATCTCCCTATGCATGCTGGGGTTTTTTGTAGAGGCCTTAATGAGCCCACTTGCTTCAGCTGGGCTCATTAACTCTTCCCCTCTAATTGTAAAAGTCTGCATAAAGCCTGAATCTAGGACACACATATTTACCATCCTGAATACAACCAGGTGACTTTACCTGCCTGCTGCCACATACCCCCCCCCTCTTGTTTCAACCTTGGGGTTGTAACACCAGCAGTCAGACACGCATGTATCCGAGACAAAGCATCCACATTCCCCATTTTAACACCAGGGCGATGCTTAACTGTAAAATTAAATTCCTGTAGGGCTAGGAACCACCTATTTACTCTTCTATTGGTCTCCTTGTTCTGAGCCATCCACTTTAAAGGAGCGTGATCAGTCACCAGGTCAAAGTGTCTACCTAGCAGATAGTACCGAAGGGAATCTAGAGCCCACTTCACTGCTAAACATTCCTTCTCAATCGTGGAGTAATTTACCTCATGGGACTTTAACTTCCTGCTGAGGTAAATGACTGGGTGCTCTTCCCCGTTCCAGACCTGGGATAACACTGCTCCTAACCCAACGTCTGATGCATCAGTTTGTACAACAAAGTCCTTAGAGAAGTCTGGTGAGTACAACACTGGCTGGCTACATAAGGCTGTTTTTATGGACTGAAATGCTTCCTCAGCCTCTGGGGACCATTTAACCATAACCGACTCTTTCCCTTTTGTCAGGTTGGTGAGGGGCACAGCCTGAGAAGCAAAATGGGGAATGAATCGTCGATAATAACCAGCGATTCCCAGAAAGGCTCGTACCTGTTTCTTGCTGTTGGGACGTGGCCAACTCTGTATGGCCTCGACTTTATTGACTTGGGGTTTTATCACCCCCCTCCCAATAGTGTACCCAAGATATTTGGCCTCCTCCTGTCCAATGGTACACTTCTTTGGATTGGCCGTAAACCCAGCTTCCCGGATAGAGTCTAGGACTGCTTGTACTTTTGGCAAATGTGAGACCCAGTCTGTGCTATGGATAATCACATCATCCAGGTAAGCTGCAGCATATTTCTGATGGGGCCTCAGAATCTTATCCATTTTCCGCTGGAATGTTGCCGGTGCATTCTGTAACCCAAACGGCATTCTCTTATATTGGAATGCCCCATCTGGGGTTACAAACGCAGTTTTCTCCTTGGTCGACTCGGCCAGGGGAATTTGCCAATACCCTTTGGTGAGATCAAGAGTTGTCATATATCGGGCTGTTCCCAGCCGGTCAATCAACTCATCTATACGTGGCATGGGTAGGTGTCACATTTTGTAACTTTATTTAATTGTCTAAAATCGTTACAAAACCGCCAGCTCCCATCAGGTTTGGGCACTAGTACGATAGGACTGGACCAGTCACTCTGGGACTCCTCTATCACACCCAATTCCAACATCCTTTGAACCTCCCCACGTGTTGCCTCCCATCGGGCCTCTGGTATTCTATAAGGTTTTAGTTTTACCCTTTCTCCTGGCGGGGTGATAATGTCATGCTCTACGCCAGTTGTTTGTCCCGGAAGCTCAGACAACAAAAACAAGAGATAGCTCTTTGGCTATGGTTTTGGCCGAGGTATTTCGGAGAGGAATTGCTTCTGGATAACGGGTGGCATAGTCCAAAATAACCAAAATGTACTGATGCCCCCTAGCAGACTTCATTATCGGACCTACCAAATCCATTGCGATCCTCTCAAAGGGGACCTCAATGATAGGAAGAGGTACCAGTGGGTTACGGAAATGTGGCATAGGTGCCGACTTCTGACACACAGGGCAGGAGGAACAATACTTTTCTATTTCCTTCATGACCCCAGGCCAATAGAATCTCTGCAGTACCCTCTCTCTGGTTTTCTCTGTCCCCAGATGACCTCCCAGAATGTGTCCATGAGCCAATTCTAACACCAACTTCCTGTAAGGTTTGGGCACTACAAGTTGCTCAATGGTTTCTTCTGCCCTTTGAGCCACTCGATATAGCAGGTCCCTTTCCATAGTGAAGTAAGGATAAGGGCAAGTCTTATCTGGGTTCACTAACTCGCCATCTATTTTCACCACATTTTCCCGTGCCTTTATTAGGGTGGGGTCTTTTAACTCTTCTGTGGCAAAATTTTCCCTGTGAACCTCAAGATCCGAAAACTCCACAGACGGCATGTTTTCATCTGAGGATGTTGGCTCCTCCCCAGTTTCTCGAGTTTCCCCCGCCAATACCGACAAGGGAAATTCAGGAGAGTCCTCACCACTCCCAGAGGAATTCTGGTCATCTTCCTGGTTTATAGGGGCACCAATGGGGGCCTCAGGACAATCCCAGAGTTCCCAGAATTTTGGAAAATCCCTTCCCACAATAGCATCATGTGGTAAGTGAGCCACTAACCCCACCTGATGAGAGAGGTTACCTTTGGGGGTCTCAAAAAACACTGAAGTTACAGGATACTCTCGGGTGTCTCCATGCACACAAATAACAGCCACCCTGTTCTTCCCAGAGACCTCTGTAGTAACTAATTAAGCTTTTATCAATGTTACCAGGCTACCTGAATCTAGCAACACATCAACATGTCTACCATTAATACACATTTTACATAAATGTTTCTCAGGTCCCCGAATGGCAGTGCATGCAACTGTCGCAAACAGCGACTGACGTCTCTCCCTTATAAAGTCACATTGCATAGGCTCATCCACAACTGGGCAATTGGCTGCAATATGTCCCTCTTGCCGGCAGCGGTAGCAAATAATCTTTTTCGCTGCCTCTTGCAGCATGGGCTTCCTGGGCTGCTCCCGTCAGACCTTAGGTAGAACTCCCACCCTCTCACTCTCTCCACCCTCACCCCTTGGAGTCATCTTACCCGCCACTGGGGATGATCTGGTCTTAGGGTGGAAAGTCCGTGAGTCCCTGGAAGAGGTGGTCAGGTTCTCTGTAGCCAAGTACCTCTCAACCAGATCCACAAGTTTATTTGCATTTTCTGGGTCTCCATGGCTTACCCATTTTTGGATGGCAGTAGGAAGAGCTCTCAGGAAACGATCCATAACCACACGTTCCACAATGTTTGGTGCAGTCAAAGTCTCTGGCTGCAGCCACTTCCTGCTCAGGTGAATGAGATCATACATTTGAGACCTGGGAGGTTTTCCAACCTGAAAAGTCCAGTTATGCACACGCTGAGCCCGGACGGCCAGGGTGACACCCAGCCGTGCCAATATTTCTGCTTTTAGCACCACATAGTCTTTTGCTTGGTCAGGCTCTAGGTCATAATAAGCTTTCTGCGATTCCCCAGTTAACAGAGGGGCCACCAGTCCAGCCCATTGCTCCTTAGGCCACTTTTCCCTTTCAGCAGTCCTTTCAAATGTGGTCAAAAACACCTCCGGATCATCCTCTCCAGTCATTTTTGTCAGTAAACGGCTCACACCAAAGGCTGCGGTATTATTGTAACCACTTGCTTCATTGGTCTGCGGACGTTGCTGTATTAATGTCTCTATTTTCTGTTGAAAATTCTGCTCTTGCTTCTGCAACAGGTCTATGAAGCGGGCTTCAGATCGCTGCTGGGCTTGTTGCTGAGCTTCCAAACTCTGCTGGTGAGCCTTCTGCTGATTTTCCAAACTCTGCTGCAAAGTTGCATTTATCTGCTGCTGGGCTGCAAGGCTCTTTTGTAAACCTGCATTTGTTTGCTGCTGATTTGCATTTGCTTGTTGCTGGTTTGCATTTGCTAGAGCCAGCTGTCTCAGTATCTCCTCCATGCTGGCCTTAACAAAAAAAAAAGTGCCAAAATTCTCCACCAACTGTGAGGGGTTAGCTCGGCAGCGGGTGTGTGTGACCCCCTGGATGGGTTCACAACACAAAGTCAGGCACAGCAGACAGCGGTGTAGGTTAAAAAACAAAAGATCCGGTTTATTTATTTTCCATGCAGTGATACATATAACAGCCAAACAAAATAAAACAAGAAAATAAATCCTGGTCAGCTTGACCTCTAACTACACACGTAGACTCCCTGTCTAACAACTGGGTACAGCCTTGTGCTGCCCCAGTCCCTGTCTCTATTGTAGGGGTTTGCCACACAGGCGTTAACTCACCACACAGAACAGATCTCAGACTCCCCAGTCTATACACACAAAAACTGGTTCCAGGATGGAGCATCTCCCTATGCATGCTGGGGTTTTTTGTAGAGGCCTTAATGAGCCCACTTGCTTCAGCTGGGCTCATTAACTCTTCCCCTCTAATTGTAAAAGTCTGCATAAAGCCTGAATCTAGGACACACATATTTACCATCCTGGATACAACCAGGTGACTTTACCTGCCTGCTGCCACAATATATATATATATATATATATATATATATAGAGAGAGAGAGAGAGAGAGAGGTGTCTATATATATATATATACTGCTTTATGGCAGTGTAAAAAATATACCCTATAAATATATATGCTTTCAGGTGTCTTTTATTTAAGACTTTGATCCGTATTTAATTCTGTTTTCTAACACGGGGAAGATAAGTTCAGCACTACCTTTATTTGCTTGTTTGTCCATGTACTTATTCCCACTGTGTTTTATTTCTTGTTTTAAAAAAACATGTCGGGAGTTATTTTCCTCTATGCAGGGTTCATCTTCATTTACTTTTCAACTCATTATTTAAACTTTTAGGCGATGCACATAGAACACCCAATTTAAACAAGGATGGAGGCTTGAAAACAGAATAAAGTCTGAATAAAAATGCAAGAATAGCTTAAAAAACACTTAAAAACTAGTTGTAGAATAAGGCTCCTTTCACACGGGGTGGATCCTCTCAGTGGGCTCTGCTAGCTCAGCAGGAGATCACTTTGTTTATCCCCACCAAGGTGGCAAATGACAGGTCCGTGTCTGCTCAGTGAGCAGGGAGGGACCTGCCAGAGTCCTGCTGATTTCTATGAGGAGATCTGACAAAAACGGACAGCATGTCCACTTTCATCAGATCCCATCTGATCCACCAGACGGATGGTGAACGTATCCCCATACATCTGTCTTGAGCAGCTTGGTTGGCAGGCGGATGTGAGTGGACACATCTCCACTGACATCTGCCTGCCCATAGGAGTCAATGGGGGCCCGCTCGGATCCGCCTAAAAAAACGGACAGCCGAATCTGAGTGGGATTATCGTGTGAAAGGGGCCTAAACAAGCAATAAAGGAAACAATGTTTTCATTTAGTATACATTCCTTTTCTAAACAAATAAAAATGGCTCTTTAACATATATATGTATATATATATATATTTTTTTTCATTATTTGTATATAACATTTAAATATACTCATTTATTTGCACAAGCATTTGCACTTTTAAATTGGACCACCGTCCTCTTAATAGCGCCCCGTCACATTGAACTCTATATATATATATATATATATATATATATATATATATATATATATATATATATATATAACAAAAATCCTTAAAGCCAGGCTCCAGACAAATGGCTTAATACACAGATTAAATTCATATAAGAGTGCTGTTTTACTCTGCCAAGAGATTCCTGCTTCTGTCCATGTAGTCCTAAGATTTACACAGTGCTGCCACACAGCACATCCATATCTAGCAAGGATGAAGACCTGATCTTTCTCTGCTGACTGACTTGATTTCACTTTCCCTTACAGATCCCCTCCCCACCCTAACCTTGTGACTAGACATTGAAACAAGAAGCAGCACACTGATAAATTAATTTATCTGTTAGCCTGCTCTCTTCTTCTACCAGCATGGCTCCTCGCACATTAGTATACCCCATTACCCCACCCTGCCGTGATCTACTGCACAGAATATACAGCACCAGACTGCAAAAGGTTGAACCATCTTAAATTCATGTGCTTACACTGCTTGAATATAAAGGAAATACATTTAGTATATATTAATGACTTTTTGCCTTTTATACCTGCCTGGAGTTCACCTTTAATAGAAGTCTTTTACTACAAATTGTCATTGCACTGATTGCCATGCAGATGGGTTTGCCCCCTAGTGCCTGAAAATGTACATATAGCATATTATGATGGAAAACATCACACTAGGCATGTAAATAATAAACAACCAAGGAATAAAACATTTATGGTTAAATGTTGTAGTGATAATAATAATAATAATAATAATAATAATAATAATAATAATAATACAAGAGAATGCATTAAAAAAAAAAAAAACTGAATACCTGTACTTGAATTTTAACTCCTGAGTACAAATGTAAAATTTAAAGTGGTGTGAGGTCATGCTGTCACCCAAATTGAAAAAAAAAAATCTTACAATGTATGATATACAGTTATCACTTGATATAGAAAAAAAAAAAACTTCCATGGAGACCCTAGAATATAAATGCATTTGAGATCTCAAAAGAAGTTTAAATCAATGTGCTGCCACAGTTACAAAGCAGATGAAAGAGGCTTCTGTCTGAATTGCTAGGAAACTGCTTAGGAACACTTACTTTGATTTCTTCGGGTAGTATGTTACATTATTTCTCAATGCAGTACATAAGGATATTAGTGCTTTGATGTTACACATCTTCAACAAATGGGAAATACTGTAAGAAAGAGTTGGAGATGTGGTGTAGAGGCGTTTCTCTTTTGTTAAATAAGCATAGCCGAAGTACAATCTTCTTAAAAAGGTTTGAGTGTATAAGCAACACTTTACAAAGAAAATTTTAACTACAGGGTCACTACCTTATATAACAGTTATAGCATAGGATGGTGGTTCTCCTAAGTAAGTAAGAGCAAATAAACAACCTCTTAGTTGATACTGCAGTTCCAAAAAACAAATTGTATCAGTTTTTGTTCATTCTAGTAATTTTATATGTTGTTTCTCAAAAATATAACCAAGAGTAGAATCGTATGAAGAATCGTTAGAACTCTATATCTAACAAAGCCTGTGCTCTTATGCAGGGCCGTCACCAGGGGGGTACAGCCGTCACAACTGTAAGGGGCCCTGGGGTCCGAGCCAGAAGAAGCCAGGACAGGTGAAGGGGAGCCGTGCTGTGCAGTACAGAGATGATCTCGGCTCATTCTGCTCTCTGTGGCATGGAGCTCAGACATCAAGATCTTTACTGCCACCTCTGGCTACTATGTGTATGTGCACCCCTCGTGTGATTTTTACTGTGCTTCTCAGCAACATGTCAGCTTTGTGAAAATGGACTGGGACTAGGTAGGAAGACCTTCTTTACAAGTAAGGGCTGTGATGGAAAGGGAGGGGGCTGTAAGGGAAAGGGAGGGTGGCTGTTTGTATACAGGGAGGGGCCAGAGCCTTGTGTGTTTACAGGTTTGTGTATGTGAGGGCCTGACATATATGCAGGTGTGTGTGGGGGGCTGATATATATACAGGTGTGTGTGTGGGGAGGCTGACATATATACAGGTGTGTGGGGGGCTGACATATATACAGCTGTGTGCAGGCACTGGCATATATACAGGTGTGTGTAGGGGGCTGACATATATACAGGTGTGTGGGGGGGGGCACTGACATATATACAGGTGTGTGTGGGGGGTGGAGCGCTGACATATATGCAGGTGTGTGCAGGCGCTGGCATATATACAAGTGTGTGTGTGGGGGGGCTGACATATATACAGGTGTGAGGGGTGCTAAGATATATACAAGATTGCTGGGGGGTGGGGCAGTGCGTACAGGTGAGGTGGCCGGTGTGCGGATTCAGTAGGATGGCCCGTGGGCAAGCCCTGGGGAATGTCAGGCTTTGGGGGGGGGGGGCTCAGGTCTAAAGCTGTGTAAGGGGCCCAAACATTTCTGATGGCTGCCCTGCTCTTATGTACTCTTCATTCTAAAATAGACCCAGGAACATGGAACATTCATGTCACAAAACCTCCAGGTGTTCCCAAAGGAATCCTTTCTCCAAAGAATAAAGCCATTGTTGGTTAACTCCTAGCATGTTTTTTTTTTTTTGTTTATCTCTACCCAATTATCATAAAGTTTATCTTCAATCAATTTTCTTTTTACAAATGTGAAAAGTGTGGCGTGCATTTGTATTAAGCCTCAAGAGTCAATACTTTGTAGGACCAACTTTCGCTACAATTACAGCGAAAAGTCTTTTTGGGTGTGTCGATACCAGATTTGCATCTAGAGATCTAGAGAGTGACATTTTTGCGCATTCTTCTTCGCAAAATAGCTCAAGCTCTGTCAGATTTGATAAAGATTCCGTGAACAGCAATTTTCAAGTCTAGCCATAGATTCTCAATTGGATTTAGGTCTGAATTTTGACTGGGCCATTCTAACACATGAATATGCTTTGATCTAAACCATTCTATTGTAGCTCTGGCTGTATGTTTAGGGTTGTTGTCCTGCTGGAAGGTGAACCTCCACCCCAGTCTCAAGTCTTTTGTAGACTCTAATGTCACATACACACGATCGGAATTCTCGTCAGAAGAAGCTCTGATGGTTTTCCCGACGGAATTCCGCTCAAGCTGTCTTGCCAACACACGGTCACACCAAATTCCGATTGTTTAGAATGCGGTGACATACAACACATACAACGGGACTAGAAAAAGGAAGTTCAATAGCCAGTAGCCAATAGCTTCTGTCTCGTAGTTGAATCTGAGCATGCATGATTTTTGGCGTGTCGGAATGGCATACAATTGGAATTTCCAAAAGTTTTTCCGTCTGGAAAATTGAGAACATGCTGGCTTTTTGGCTGGCGGAAATTCGGACAGCTAAATTCTGATGGAGCATACACACTTCTGCATTTTCCGATGAAAAGCTCTCATCTGTCTTTTTCTGGCCGGAATTACGATCGTGTGTATGTGGCATTACAGGTTTTCTTCTAAGATTGTCCTGTGTTTGGCTCCATCCATATTCACGTCAACTCTGACCAGCTTCCCTGTCCCTGCTAAAGAAAAGAATCCCCACAACATAATGCTGCCATCACCATGTTTCACGGATGGTGTGTTCAGGGTTATGTGCAGTGATAGTTTTCTGCCACACATTGCGCTTTGCTTTTAGGCCAAAAAGTCAATTTTGGTCTCATCTGACCAGGACACCTTCTTTCACATGTTTGTTGTGTCCCCCACATGGCTTCTCGTAAACTGTAAAAGGGACTTCTTATGGCTTTCTTTTAACAATGACTTTCTTCTTGCCACTCTCTTTCTTAAAGTCAACACTGAAGAAATGGCTGCATGCCAAGATCCATCAAAATTATTGTTTAATAAACAAACTTCCCAAGTGTTACAAACAGTTCAAATGGTAGACACATTTCACACACTGACAGGCATGCTTATTCATTACCAAATCTTCCATAAAGGCCAGATTTGTGGAGTGCACAACTAATAGTTGTCTTGTGGACACAGAGGCGGCTCTAGGCTTTGTGAGGCCTTAGGCAAACCTTAGACATGAGGCCCCACTCACTCCCATAACTGAAAAAAATATTTGAGTGATAGAAATTGCTGCAGAAAAGACCGCAGACATGATAAAAGAGATGGTCAGAGACGGCAGACATGATACAAGAGATAATCAGAGGCCACAGACATGAGATAATCAGAGGCCGCAGACATGATACGAGAGATGGTCAGAGGCCGCAGACATGACACAAGAGATGGTCAGAGGCCGCAGACATGACACAAGAGATGGTCAGAGGCCGCAGACATGACACAAGAGATGGTCAGAGGCCGCAGACATGACACAAGAGATGGTCAGAGGCCGCAGACATGACACAAGAGATGGTCAGAGGCCGCAGACATGACACAAGGGATGGT
Source organism: Lithobates pipiens (assembly GCF_037356315.1). NCBI lineage: Eukaryota > Metazoa > Chordata > Amphibia > Anura > Ranidae > Lithobates > Lithobates pipiens. The sequence goes on along the minus strand of NW_027507785.1, from coordinate 220,993,997 downwards.
CAGAGACTGCAGACATGATACAACATAACGCCACATTGCTGCAGCACCCACCAAACACTAGAGCCACAGACAGAGTTCAGACAGATAATCCCTCTATACACTACTCTGTCCTCTACTACAAGCAGGAGAAGCTGACGCATTAGCTTTGGGTGCCCTGCAGTGCATCCTGGGAGTTGTAGTCTCTGCAGAGCGCAGGCACTGGAGGGCCAAGTCCAGTGTGTGGTGTGGAGAACTACAACTCCTGCCTTGCAATGTGGTTCTGGCTTTGGGTGAAGGCTAGGATGGCGGTAGAGCTTGCTATTGCCTGCAGCTGATGAGAATTATCTAAAAAAACAAAACATGTTAATAATGTAAACATAAAGATCTGGTTCACACTCACTAATTGCTTCAAGCTCACTGATTGGTTGCTAGAGGTTACTGCACATAATTACCGCTTACCCATTGGTTGCTGTAGGTTACTGCACATCATTGCTGCTCACTGATTGGTTGCTATAGGTTACTGCTTATCATTATCACTCTGGTTGCTAGAGGTTATTGCACATTATTAATAATCACTGATTGTTTGAAAGGGGTTACAGCACATCATTACTGCTCACTGGGTGGCAGAGCAGTATTGTGGTGTGTGACGCAATTGTTGGGGTACTGTTGGTTGGATTCTGGTTCTGGCTTTGGGTGAAGGCTAGGATGGCGGTAGAGCTTCCTATTGCCTGCAGCTGATGAGAATTATCTTAAAAAAAAACACGTTATTAATGTAAACATAAAGATCTGGTTCACACTCACTAATTGCTTCAAGCTCACTGATCGGTTGCTAGAGGTTACTGCACATAATTACAGCTTACCCATTGGTTGCTGTAGGTTACTGCACATCATTACTGCTCACTGATTGGTTTCTATAGGTTACTGCTTATCATTATCACTCTGGTTGCTAGAGGTTATTGCACATTATTAATAATCACTGATTGTTTGAAAGGGGTTACAGCACATCATTACTGCTCACTGGGTGGCAGAGCAGTATTGTGGTGTGTGACGCAATTGTTGGGGTACTGTTGGTTGGATGGCAGGATACAGGATACAGTTTAGGTTGATGGTGGCAGCATTGGGGTGAGAGGCTGAGATATCTCCCATATAATGATAGGGGGTAGGGTGATAGGATGCCAGAGGTGGGGTACAAGAGGGATGTGGATGATAATGGCAGGAGGCAGGGTTGTAAGATGCTAGAGGTGGGGTACAGGGTAATGATGACAGGGGGTGGGGTGGTAGGATTTCAGCAGAGGGGGAGGATAATGAGAGTGGGGAACAGGGGGGATGAAGATGAGGATGATGATGGGGATAGATTGTTGGATGCTAGAGGTGGGGTACACGGGGGTGATGGGGATGTTGATGACAGGGGGCAGGGTGGTTGGATGTCAGAAGTAGGGTGTGGGGATGATGATGATGATGATTATAGTAGGTGAGGTGGTAGGAAGCTGGAAGAGGGGTACAGGGGGGTGACGATGACAGGGGGTGGGGTGGAAAGAAGCTAGCAGAGGGGTACTGGGGGAGGTTGAAAATGATAGGGGGTGGGGTGATATGATGTCAGAGATCGGGTACAGGGGGATGAAGATGAGAGGTGGTGGAGTGGTAGAAAGCTGGCAGGGGGGTACAGGGGGTGAAGATGACAAGGGTGGAGTGGTAGGAAGCTGGCAGAGGGGTGCAGGGGGGATGAAGATGACAGGGGGTGGTAGGAACCTGACAGAAGGGTGCAAGGGGGAGGAAGAGGACAGGGGATGTGGTGGTAGGAAACTGGTAGAGGATTGCAGGGGGGATGAAGATGACAGAGGCTGGGATGGTAGGAAGCTGGCAGAGGGGATGAAGATGACAGGGCATGGGGATGTAGGAAGCTGACAGAGGGGATGTAGATGACAGGGGGTTGGGTGGTAGGAACCTGGCAGAGGGGTGCAGGGGGATGAAGATGACAGGGGGTGAGTGATAGGATTTCAAAGATGGGGTACAGGGGGATGAAGATGAGAGAGGTTGGAGTGGTAGGAAGCTGGCAGAGGGGTACAGGGGGTGAAGATGACAGGGGTTGGAGTAGGAAGCTGGCAGTGGGGTGCAGAGGGGATGAAGATGACAGAAGCTGGCAGAAGGATGCTGAGGCGATGAAGATGACAGGGGTTGGTAGGAACCTGGCAGAAGGGTGCAAGGGGGAGGAAGAGGACAGGGGATGGGGTGGTAGGAAACTGGTAGAGGAGTGCAGGGGGGATGAAGATGACAGAGGCTGGGATGGTAGGAAGCTGGCAGAGGGGATGAAGATGACAGGTGGTAGGGTGGTAAGAAGCTGGCAGAGAGGATGAAGATGACAGGGCATGGGGATGTAGGAAGCTGACAGAGGGGATGAAGATGACAGGGGGTTGGGTGGAAGGAAGCTAGCAGAAGCTAGCAGGGGTGCAGGGGGATGAAGATGACAGGGGGTGAGTTATTGGATTTCAAAGATGGGGTACAGGGGGATGAAGATGAGAGAGGTTGGAGTGGTAGGAAGCTGGCAGAGGGGTACAGGGGGTGAAGATGACAGGGGGTGGAGTAGGAAGCTGGCAGTGGGGTGCAGAGGGGATGAAGATGACAGAAGCTGGCAGAAGGATGCTGAGGCGATGAAGACGACAGGGGTTGGTAGGAACCTGGCAGAGGGGTGCAAGGGGGATGAAGATGACAGGGGTGGGCTGGTCGGAAGCTTGCATAGGAGTGCAGGGTGGATGAAGATGACGGGGTGGGGATGTAGGAAGCTGGCAGAGGGGATGAAGATGACAGAGGGGTGGGGTGGTAGGAACCTTGCAGAGGGGTGCAGGGGGATGAAGATAACGGGGTGGGGTGGTAGGAAGCTGGCAGAGGAGTGCGGGGGGATGAAGATGACAGGGGTGGGGATGTAGGAAGCTGGCAGAGGGGATGAAGATGACAGGGAGTGGGGTGGTAGGAAACTGGCAGGGGGTGCAGGGGTGATGAAGATGACAGGGGGGAGGTGGCAGGAAGCTGGCAGAGGGGTGCAGGGGGGATGAAGATGACAGGGGTGGGGTGGTAGGAAGCTGGCAAAGGGGTACACGGGGGTGAAGATGACAGGGGGTGGGGATGTAGGAAGCTGGCAGAAGGAATGAAGATGACAGGGGGTGGTAGGAAGCTGGCAGAGGGAATGAAGATGACAGGGGGTGGGGTGGGTGGTAGGAAGCTGGCAGAGGAGTGCAGGGGGGATGATAAGAAGTATGATGATAGTATGCCAGGCCCAGGAACAGGATAATGATGACAGGGGTCAGTAGGTGGCATCATATGCTGAACGGCAAACATATCATCAGTGTACTGCTCTGTGTCTGAGTGAGGTCGCAGGTGGCCGGCAGCGGTGATATTCTGGGCGCCGGTCATGGGATGCTGTTTGTGTCCGGTAGTGTCGTGCAGTACCTTGAGACCTGGATGATCGGCAGGCGCCAGCTCCATTATGGATTTGATCAGGGAGCTGCTCAGCTGCTGCGGGCATTATCAGAGCTCTCTCTGCAAGTGCACATGGTAGGAGAAGGATATCCTCAGAGCGCGGAAGAAGGGGAGGAGCCAGAGGAGGGGACTACATGCAGCCACTCGGGATCATGACTCATGAGCTCTCGGGCAGTTCTCAAGTGGCCGGGGAAAACCTGGTTGCGCATATGGCAGGCTTTTGCCCCGCATTAAAGTCTCTGAGAACGCTGATCAGGGGACATTCACTCCCACACACAGTAGGCAAATTAGGTCGGCCGCGAGGCCCCTGGGAGTGGGAGGCCTTAGGCGACCGCCTAATTAGAGAGCCGCCTCTGTGTGGACAGATTCTCCCACCTGAGCTGTGGATCTCTGTTTCTCCTCCAGAGTTAACATGGGCCTCTTGGCTGTTTCTCTGAATAATGCTCTCCTTGACCGGCCTGTCAGTTTAGGTGGACAGCCATGTCTTGGTAGGTTTGCAGTTGTGCCATATTCTTTCCATTTTCAGATGATGGATTGAACAGTGCTCTGTGAGATGTTGAAAGCTTGGGATATTTTTTTTTAAACCTAACCCTGCTTTAAACTTTACCACAACTTTATCCCTGACCTGTCTGGTGTGTTCCTTGGCATGCATGATGCTGTTTGTTCACTAAGGTGCTCTAACAAACCTCTGAGGGCTTCACAGAACAGCTGTGTTTATACTGAGATTAAATTACACACAGGTGGACTCTATTTACTAATTTGGTGACTCCTGAAAGCAATTGGTGCCTTTTAGTTAGGGGTATCAGAGTAAAGGGGGCTGAATACAAATGCACGCCACACTTTTTAGATATTTATTTGTAAAAAAAATGTGGAAATCCATTGATCAATTTCCTTTCAATTTACAATTATGTGCCACTTTGTGTTGGTCTATCACATAAAATCCCAATAAAATACATTTATGTTTTTTGTTGTAACATGATAAAATTTGGAAAATTTCAAAGGGCATGATTACTTTTTTAAGGCACTGTATTACAGGGTACCAGTTCTTCAATGCAGTCGCTGCATACTGTCATTTTTTTATTTTTAGGCCAAGTACATTTTCTGCAAATGTAGAAAAATCTATGTTTATCTTGGCAGAAATCAAGTGTCCTCCTGTGAACCAAACTTAAATTTCAAACAATATTATGCAGTCTTATTAGTTCACCTCTGTGAATTCAATAACATGTTATGGAGATGATCAGAAGAGTTTGTAGTCCAAATCAGGACAGCAGACTGGAGTGACAAAACTGTTCCTCATTAAATACAGTACAGTAAGTGAGCATTGTTCCCCTATGGCAGGAAGTTTGCGGTGCTTCCACATTTGCTTAAATGGGTTGTGTTTGGCTGGGTTACCTCACCCACAGAAAGAACAAAACATTTTTTTGAGGTACCCCAGGAAATCCATACCAGACCCATACATAAAAGCACCCACATGTTTAAAAAGTCTTTTATTAAAAATAAAAAAAATACCCTAAAAATCAACCTCATTGTATATCCATCATCAATCATGATGCCCACAAAAAAAGACAATCAGGCACATGCAATCAATCCTGAAGGTAACATTAGCTGAATGACAACTCCCTTACCAGTCATCAGCTATATAAGGGAAGAGGCAGGCATATTGGTGAAGACCATATTTGTCAATGTCACTGTTATCACCCCTTACCTGTGATGTCATTGGTTCCTAGCAATGGAAAAAATGGAAAAAGAAACTGCGCTACGGTCGATACACTCAAGGTGTATAGATAGCTAGGGGTATAAGTCTTCTAGAAAGACTTATTGGAAGCTGTGACTCTGCTGTAAAACATAACTACAGTGGAAGAAATAAAATAGAAATAAAAGAGTTGCGCTAAACCAAATAATATGTGAAAATAAACAAAATAGCATTAACCACAACTAGTAAAAATTCTGATTATATGTGATGATACTGTTGGATAAGGTAAACCATAAACCCATACATATGTGCAGTAAGGTCGTGAATAAAAAGACCATACAGCAATCCCTATGAAAATGACACTAAAAAAATAGTGACTTTAGACAGTAGGTGAAACTATTTAACAAAACTCCACATATATATGAACTGTATGAATCATAAGTGAAATCATATAAAAAACTTCATACAAGTGCTGGTGAAAATAGAAATAAAAATGAAAAATAGACAATTAATAAACTTGAAAAGTCCAAACTTATATGTATATCATCCAAAAAATTTCCACTCGTGCAAAACTTGAAATTAATACAATACATCAAAAAGTCCATCCATAAAAAGAAATCTTCAAATAGTGATGCACCACCAATATCAGAAGAATTTACTTCTTACCAGAAGTCTGACACCCCGTTACAGAGTGTCACAGAAAGCTTTAATGGGAATATATGTCTCCTTAGCCCTCAGACACTCCTGAAGATATCCTTAGGTGCACAGTCTCCAAGGTCTAGACAGGATACCCCACACTCTTCAGTCCACCTCTAATGAACCCAAGCTTGTCAGTGTGACAATTGCATAGAAGAGATAAGAGGCTCCAATAGTATAAAACCCACAATTTATTAAAATAATTAAAAGACAATTGCACTTACAACAGATGAAGAAATTATGAGCCTTAAGTCTGGTGTGTCGGCCGGACGCACTCAAACAAACCCGTCCTTCCTGGATTTCCAACCACAGACCTGAGGTGACGTCATCAATCCTGAAGGTAACATTAGCTGAATGACAGCTCCCCTACCCATCATCAGCTATATAAGGGAAGAGGCAGGCATATTGGTGAAGATCATATTTTCCTATGTCACTGTTGTTATCACCCCTTCCCTGGGATGTCATTGGTTCCTAGCAATGCCATGGTTTCTTGCTTAGGAACCATTAATGGGAAGCTGTCATGTATAGAAGCAGTGGAAATACCTCTTCTATATTTAAAGCACTGCTCCCACTGAACAGCTGGCGGAACAGGCTAAAGTTCAAGAGTCCATACAAACCTAGGGTAAACGAAACCATCAACTAATCCCAAATGTTTTACATATTGAAATTGGAGGTTAAATATGAAAAAGAATAAAATAAATGTGCTTAGTACTGTAATGGAGGTGATTATAGAAAGAAATGTTTATAGTCTGAATTAGGAGAGCAGCCTAAAGTGACAACACTGTTCCTCCATAGATACAGCACAGTGAGTGAGCATTATCACTCTAGGACACTAAAGCCTAGTACACGCCGGTTCAATAAAAACCGCCTGACGTCTCCCGTCATTTGGCCCGTGTGTATGGAAGCTAGTTAGACAGAAGCTGAACTTTTGGCTGGCTTCTGTCACATTAGCAAATGGCTGAGAGCACTGACCAGAGTGTACTGGACTTGTCAGAACAAAATAGCTCAACAGGGGATATCGCTGTACTAACATCGGATCGTTAGTACAGTAGCTTTGACCTGAGCTGTCAGGTTTTTTTCCTTCAACCCAGTGGTGTACTAGGCTTAAGGACATGTTTCTGACAGGATTACCAGGTTAATATAAACCACCATATCTAAGGACTGATAATTTACAATATATTACATGAATGTTTTTGGGTTTAGGTACACTTTAAGGCCGGTCATATACGGAGAAAATGTCTTTCCTGCAATCATGGATTGCAGGAAATAAACTTGCTTGATTCCCAGACAGTGTTGATGCAGGAATCCCTCCTGCTGGGCCATTGCCTTCTCCAGGTGGGGGGCGGGGAGGAAGTCATCCCTGCCAGGAGAAGACAGCGATTATTGCTAGCAGCTATATAAACTGCTAGCGATAATGGCATGTGAAACCTGGCATGCTGGTTGTACCCAAGTTGATCGATCAATCAGCTTTGTACATTTAGCCTGTCATACACAGTTAAAATCTCGACCGGTTCTTGCTGAACTGGTCAAGATTTGAACTGTGTATGGCCTGCCTAAGGAACATGACAGTTGTGCCTACAAGGTTAAAAGATAGTATATTGCTCAATTACTACTCATACAGACTTGATCTACTCCAGAAAACATTACAGTGTTGGTCTATTTTCTAACGGTGTTTGTTGAAGAAGCAATAATGATGGTAAAATGCCCTTGGTTTGTCAGAGTGATGATACAATTCTCTCATAAATAATGCATGGGTCATTTATTGCACATCTATGCTATATCATAGCCTAACAAACACTTTAAGTTTTAACAAGTGTTATGCAGCATGATTTATTTGTCAAGTGTCTTATAGAATGTATTTAATTATTTATATAGTGGGTAACATGGGGTCATATCAACAAGTCTACTGAAAGAACATCACTTGTGCTCATAACTACATCTGATTTTTCATCATTGCATCAAATAATATTGTTGTTTTTTGTAATTATTAAAAAAAATAGAATGTCAGGAACCTAGCTTTGAATTGTTCTTTCATATTCTCATTAGTAAGCCACATTTAGAAGAAACAAAACACTGGTGATTTTAATTATGCATCGTTTTCTAAAAAGAACACACAAGATAAAAAAAATGTAAATAGATAATAATCCTCATTCATTGCTTTTCAGTACATGCTGTTTTTTTTTTCACTACTATGCTTTAAGTGCAGAATGAATGTAAATTACTAGTTAACACAAGTTATTTTTTATGGCCCTATTAAATGACGTTGCCAACTTTTATTTTATTTGTTACTTTCATCTACTGGGGTGTATTGTTGCAATCACAGGGACTAATTTAAAGGCAGAAGATGCTGTGAACTTTTATTCTTTGTTAGGTGCTGGCACACTGCTAGCCACATCCAGCAGAAAGTATGTGATTTAAAAAGGGATTTCTAAGTATATAGTCTAATTATTAAAGAAAGGAAATTATGTTTAAGTTGGTGTTACTGAGGAAACCCAACTGTACGAACTGAGCCAGTTTGTATTGTTTTTCTGCAATCCAGATATAGATATGGCTTTACCTATGCAGTTCAACTTGTTGGCCTTTCTTGACTACCTAGTGTAGATAGAGAGAGATATGGGTGGCGCTGACCCACAGCAAGTGTATATAAGCAAAGATGTAAAAATGCCATACACTACCCCTTTAAATATCATGTTACATAAAGGATAATATTACGGTTTGAATCAAAAACACAATAAATATGTATGAAAAAATGAATAACAGTGAATCACAGCTCTTATCCTCATATACAATCTGGGATGATCCAATGTGATTTAAAGTGCAATAGTGTCCAGTGCAGAAGAAGCTGTGTATGCAAAAATCACTTTGCAACAACATACAAATATACAAAAATACAAACAAAAACTCAAATAAGATTGAAATGCACTGACCCTTTAAGAAGTGTCAGGCGCTTCTCTGTCCAAACCAAATTAAATATCCACTCAGAAAACCTTCTCAAATTATCTGCTGATGTCACCTTTACCTATCTTATATATTTAAAAATTGCTGAAGTGCATATGTGCAAAAAAAAAAAAAACACTCTGCCAACAGAAACATTAAAAAATACTATATAAGTCCAAAGAAAATTGTCCCATTCCAAGGTGACATTGTGCATTAAATATCCATGCGATAGTATCCAGCCAGTGAATGTGTGAAATCACTTGTGCTCCCCCATTCAGGTCTACACTCACCAAATGGTTTCACTCCTGCAGGGGCAAAAGGCACTGTGTGTGTGAGTGATTCCTTGATATAAAATGCCTGGTATATCCTTCTCTTCTTTACTAAGAGCAGTTAGTGGATATGTTCATACAGAAAATAGATGGACAAAGTGACTTCTCAAAGTGTAAATCCGTTTTGTGAATTTATTAGCCATAAAGCCAAAAATTCCCTAAGGCCAAATTTCCACCAGCAAAAGATTGAAAGCAGGTTCTCAATTTTTCCAACGGAAATTTCCGATTGTGTGTATGCAACTCTGATGAGCAAAAACTCACGCATGCTCAGATTCAACCATGAGACGGAAGCTATTGGCTACTGGATACTGAGCTTTCTTTTTCTAGTCCCATTGTATGTGTTGTAAGTCACTGCATTCTTGGCGGTGGGAATTTGGTATGACTGTGTGTATGCAAGACAGCTTGAACAAAATCCCATCGGAATTCCATCAGGAAAACCATCAGAGCTTTTTCCGACCAAAATTCCGATCGTGTGTACGGGGCATTAGTGTTCAAGAAGTAAATGAGCATATAGGAAGTACTATGTCCGGGACGCCATGCGTTCCACGGACTGAGGATCCGAAACCGGAAGCGACATGATGACGCTCCAAGCCCCTCTATGCATTTCTTCAGGGTAATGTCATCAGGAGCGGCCCTCCTGAGGTATTTGTATATTTATATGTAAATAATATATTATGCCTTCTAAAAGAAAAAAGGATACACATTTTTGAATGTTTTTATATGTTTTATATACAGTATATTTTCATTTCATTTGTGGAAGATTCTGGAGAAACTGCTTATCCTTCTAATCTTCTCCTTTTGGGGAGAACATGGAGATAGAAGATGAGCATCAGCGCACCCTCATTTTTACCTGTCTTGAATTTCAACATTCCTGTAAAAGAATATATGTATGCTGTATACCTATCCTTGTCTAGAAAAATAAATTATTATTATTATTATACATTTTTGCCGTTTTAAGATTGCCTGACCTGAGGGGCGTAGTCTGGAAAACAACAAAGATGGATACTCTTTGAAGGTGCTCATAAAGATGGGGAAAACCACCTAGACCAGCCAGATTAGTATGGGGAAGATTGGGAAAGCACCTCCTAATCCCGCTCACCTCACTCGCAGCTGGGCTGCAACTCCCGCCAATCTTCTGGACACATTTATGGGAGACTCACTCCCAGAGCTTGTAGGTCTCCCTGCAAAACCTCTTCCAGGTTCCAACCAGGAGTGCGGATGCCGAGGCTGAACTACCATCTGTTCTGCAGCTGATTCAACAGATGCCCAGGAGGATGGACTTACAAGGCATAGTTTTGATATTAACAGGTCTAGGCCTGTCATGATGAAGCCATTGCTGAGCTTCAGCATGTAAGGTGTAGGTGTCTGTCTCTATGTGAGAAGTGATCTCAAAGCAAGTGTGAAAGAGGATCTAGTTAATTGAGTGTGTGATGAGGCTGAAGCATTATGGGCGGAATTGCATATGGGTGTGCATACTACAAAGTTAATCATTGGAGTTTGTTTGGACCACCCGCTATACATTTACTGTGGCAGGGTGGCTGCTCTGTGTCAGATCATGTACTAGTCTGACACTTCTGGGTCTGGGACACGCAAGCGTTGTCAGTAACCTGCTGTCCAGAATCCATTTCTTCAATCTTGCTCATACTGAGTCTGCACTTGGTATACACTTTGAGGGGGGGGGGGGGGGGGTTTTCTTCAGTACACCACCTGGAACAGTTCACCCTTTTTTTCCGATTGTCTTTCTGTCAGAAAGGAAGGTGTATTGATCCTGTGTTTCTGCAAATCAGAATACATTCATGATGACTCACTTGATTCTTTCCTTAGTAATTTGTTTCTTGTTTCTGTCAGTTTTGGTGACACCCTCCCATGCTGGATATGTCTCATTGGTGATTGTTCCCCTTTTTCTGCCTTCGCACAATGTGGTCTGTTTCTCTCTCTTTTTTTGGTGCAATCTTGCTGACCCTCTTTGTTTTATTTTGGAGGGAATTGTTGAGGTTCTCGGGGGCCCTCTTGAAGTATTTATTTAAATGTACATTCTTGTATCTATTACTGGAATTTTTTCAAGGAGGTTGTTGGGTACTTTTTTTCTTACCCCTTTGCCCCCACCCCTGTTATTCCTTGTCTCCCTTTAACAGCCTCTTGCTTCCTCCTTGTAGCAGAAAGGCTGCTCTGTTAGCATGTTGGGAAAATGGACCACGGTAATATCTGTGCCTTGAGTCGCAAATTTTTCATTAATTTCACTATCAGTGTGCCCCCATTGCTACCATTGGAGCACATTATGGCACATTCAAAGCTCAAGGCAGTTAATCTAGAATAGTATCTGATGTAATTTAATGTTAAAGCGGTTGTATACCCGCTGAAGTTTTTTTTTGTACTCGCCTGCAAAGGAAAAGGCATAATAAGCTAGTATGCACCGCAGGCCCCGACATCTGGCCCGATCCACGCCGAGGGAGCTGACATGTTCCCTCAGCGTTTCTTCCAAGTATCGCGGCTCCGGCGCTGTCAGTGGCCGGAGCCGCGATATTGTCACTCCTGCGCATGCGCACGGGAGATTTCTTCCTGGAAGGGTCCGGCATCTGCCAGACTTTCAGCCAGAAATCCCCTGTGCACATGTGCCGCTGACTGCGGTGAGGGGAATATCTCCTAAGCCATACAGGTTTAGGAGATTTTTTTTTACCTACAGGTAAGCCTTATTATAGGCTTACCTGTAGGTAAAAGTCCCAAAATTGACTATACAACCACTTTTTTTTTTTAACAGAAACATTTTTATTGGTCACTGAACGGATACAGCAATGCATCACAGCGTGTTTTTACATATGGAATATAAAATACAACGTAACAAGCACTAAATAGAGAAAAAAAAAAAAAAACAGCAAAAAAAGGGGGAAAAAGAAAAAAGGGAAACAGAGCAAAATCGTTCAATAGAGTATAGCATATAATCAGATTTAGCAGTCACATTCTGCAGAACACTTCCGCACCGCATTCAATCCAGTATTCAAAGGGGACAACTGTTCAGTTTGGTTGCTGCAGAGGTCCAGGCCATTTGATCCCAATCTAGTACTCAACCTTCTACATTAAGTCAGGGTGAGGAGAGGGGGGCCTGTGAAGGCAGGGGGGCCCATAAAGCCGACGACTAGCTCATCAAGAGAGGACAGGCTTGTGCCTCACTCCTGCACCCAGCATCCCCAGATCTTCGTAAACTTTTTAGGGCATTTACGACTCATATAGGTAAGCTTATACAGCGGGAGGGCAGAATCAATCAAGGCTTTCCAGTGGGTTACACTGGGTGGGTCTGATTTCTTCCACTGCATAAGAATAGTCTTTCTGGCATAAAATGCTGTATAGAACACAAACAGCTGTTTATGTATATTCGGAGCCACCCTGTCACACACGCCCAATAGTAAAACTACCTGATATAATCCCACCGAGAGGTCCCCAACTTCGTTGATCTCCCGCACCACACCTTCCCAAAATCATCTGATAACCGGGCACTCCCACACCACATGTATAAAAGACCCCACCTCAGTGGTACACTTCGGTCACCTATCCGAGTATCCCGGGTATATTCTAGACAGGCGTTGCGGGGTATAATATGCCCTGTGAATGAATTTCAACTGTATGTACCTGTCCTTAGCTGATATCATCAGTGGCAAGTATTGTGGTAGCCCCTCTTCCCAGTCATCAGTCGCCAGGGTGGGGAGATCCTCCAGCCATTTCTGGAAGAGGCTAGGTCCCCCCCTGTCCGACCCCGTCGAGATCCTAAGATAAAGAAAGGAGAGGACATGATCCGTCTCCTGGGCAATGAGAAATCTCTCGACATTGTGGGAGTGCAGGCTTACTCCTGCAGGAAATTGTGCTATTAGGGCATGGCGTAGTTGTATGTAGCGAAAAATCATTCTGGAGGGGAATTGATATTCTTCTCTAATGGAATCAAAGGGGATAAGTGAGCCCTAGGCATCACCTGTTTTAGAGTTGTGACACCATATCTAGCCCAGAGGGCGAGGTCCGGGACCGATTCGAGATGTTTCAACCGTGGATTCCCCCACAGTGGAGTATGTGGCGACAGTGCGGTGGGCAGGTTCAAACGAGTCTGAACCTGAGCCCAAACCCGAAGCGTAGTTCGCATAGGGGTAGTGACCTCAGAGTGAGCCTTGGGCCCTCTATATACTAAGGTACTCAACGCAGCATGGGAGCCCAAACTCTCCGCCTCTAAATTGACAGACGGGTTAGAGCGGAGCTGCCCGAACCACCACCGCACTGTGACCAGTATAGCTGCCCAATAGTATTCTTTTAGGCAGGGAAGGGCCAGACCCCCAAGGGACAGGGGCAATTGGAGGGTAGTTTGCGCTATTCTTGGGGTCGCCCCGGCCCATATGAAGGTATTCACCACCTGGTCTACCTTCCTAAAAAAGGAATTTGGGATTGGGACCGGGGTATTACGAAAGACATATATAAATTTCGGGAGAAACGTCATCTTGAGCAGATTGACCCTCCCCACCGGTGTGAGGGGCAGAGTTTTCCCCAACTGGCACTTAGCCATCAGGTTCTGTAGGACTGGATAAACGTTATCTGCCAGATACCCCCTGAACTCCCTCTGAACCTCTATTCCCAGATATCGAAATGTATCTACGGTCCGCAGTGAGGTATGGGCAGATACAACGAGGGGAGCGGGTGACAGGGGAAACAGTAAAGACGTATCCCAGTTAATGCGCACCCCCGAGAAGGAGCCAACTTCGTCTATGAGCTTAAGGGCTATTTCCAATGTCGAGGACGCATCTGGAAGATAGAGGAGAGTGTCGTCCGCATATAGCGACATTTTTTCACACACCGGTCCCACCCACAGCCCCCCCACCTCCACCGAGTTGTTCAAAAGCACCGCCAGGGGTTCAATAGCAAGTGCAAACAGGCCTGGGGAAAGAGGGCACCCCTGCCTTGTACCCCCTACCCAAGGAGAAGCCCTCAGACAGTAGGCCGTCGGTGCGCACTCTGGCAGTGGGATTCCTATAGAGCAGTTTAACCCAGGAAATGACTATACAACCACTTTAAAGGTCTCAATACTCCCAATGAATGATCCATTGTCCTGCATGATTTGTTTAGGCAGAAGTGTTATATAGCATTTCTGCAAGAGATGCACTTTTGGTGGGTCCGTGTGCTGAAACTGCATACCCACAGGTTTCCAGTGGTTTGACGTGCAACGAATTCCTTGGCTAAAACAAAAAGGGTGCTAGTTTGATTTCCAAACATGCCCCTTTTTTAATAGAGAATCAAATTGCTGATGAGGACGGTTGCAGTCTTTCCTTGTAAGGTATCCTACATGGTAGACTGTTCACCCTGGCAAACGTCTTTTGCCATAATGCTGAGCAAGTACCATTTATGCGCAATGTCTGTGATAAGCTACAATGTTTTACTCATGGACTGATTGTTTTAGTGGGTGATTTCCCCCTCTATCGGGCATTGGGCATGTCCAGTGAATCCTCTGCCTTGTCATATAGAGCTTTGATGAGCATTAAAAAGTGCTTAGCGAATCTTCATTTGCGTGATTTGTGGCAAGTTCTTTTTCCTACGGCTAAGGAATATACTATTTCTCGCCTTCTCACAAAAAAAAACTCCAGGATCAAATTTTTATTTTTCTCTCTGTCAGATCTCCATTACTTAAAATCAGAGGTAGAATCCAAGGTTTTGCCATGCTATTGCCATGAAACTGAAGGGTAGCTCTCAACAGCGATTTATAAACTGGAGCTGTCACACAAGCAGTCACAAGTATACTTTGCTCAAGCTTGCTATGCTTCAACAGTAACTGCAAGATGAACTGGTCAAATCCAGAAGAAAACTCACCCTTAGCCAGATGTTTTCATGAGAATAGCAATAATGAGTGGTAGACTTCTTGCTAAAACACTGAATTCAAAGAGGGTTATGGTTTTGATAACATTTTTGATCATGCAAGCACTATGCATGTGGTTGAAAAAAAGGATATTGTTGCATAGTTCCAGCAGTTTTATGAGTGATTATAGAACATACAACGCAAGATCCTCTATGGCTCAGACTCAAAACAGAGTGCAAGGAGTATCAAGGACCTTCTCAGGAAATTTGCCCCACCGTCAATCTTTTTTAGTGAGGCTCATTGGCTAGAGGCTCTGCTAAATTAGGAGGAACTGTATGAGGTGATTAAACAAATGAAGCCCGGGACCTGGAATGGCTACATGTTCCACCACTACAAAAGTTTTGAACAACTACTAGTGCCTCATTTGGTCAAGGCCTTTAACAAAGACTCCCCACCATCAAGCCTTTGGGAAGCACATATTGTGGTTCTACCCACGGCAAGCAAGTATCCTTTTTCAGTGTCTAACTATAGCCAAATTGTCCTATTAAATGTCAACATCAAACTATATGCCAAGATCATGGCTAATAGGCTACTCACACTTATTTCGATGTTGATTGCCCCTACTTAAGTGGGCTTTGTCCCTTGCAGGGAGACACAATAAAATATCATAAAGACCATTAAAATGTATCTCTGGACTAAGCGCACTCAACACAGGGGCCTTCTCCTTTCCATGGACATGGTGAAGGTCTTTGACAGGGTGGTGTGAGACTACATGGCTGTGATATTGACAGTGCTAGGTCTACATAAGGAAATGCAAAATATGATCCTTGCGTTATGCTCAAATCCTTTGGCTAGGCTAAAAGGGAATGGCTATTTGTAGGACGCCTTCTCTTTTCATAAGGAGACAAGAAAGGGCTGTACTCTATCACCCCTGATCGTTATTGTTACTATGGAGGCAAACCTTTGGTGTCTTCAGTCAGATCCGATAAGATAGAATGATTCCAGAGACAGGTAACAAAAATGGTGAACAGTCTGAGGGATAAAACATGTCAAGAGTGACTACAGGAAATTACTAGGGACAGTCTGGAAGAAAGAAGGGAACAGGGAGGCATGATTGAAACCTTTAAATACAAGGGGGTGAATAAGGTTCAGGAGGGGCAGTATTTTCAATATGAAACCAAACTCAATAACACAGGAACTGGAAGAAAGTTCAAAAATATTCTTAGAAAGTATAATTTTGCTAAAAAGGTAGTTGATGCTTGGACTAGACTTCCAGCATAGGTAGTGAGCTAGTTACAAGAAATAGCTTCTGCCATTTCTATGCTTCTATGTAAATCCCAACCTAAAAGGCTTTCAGGTAGCAGATGTGTAGTATAAAAAGGCTGCATATGCAGTAGACATGTGCACACTGAAAATATTTTGTTTTGGAATTTAGTTTTCGTCCAAAAAATGTATTTATTCGGTTACTCCCGAAATTCATTTTTATTTATTTTGTTTCGTTAAAAAAAACACATTCATCCGAAAATCCGAAATAAGGTTGACTCTGTCATTAAAGGCGTATGGTGTCTGTCGAATGTTCTAAGAAGATTCAATGGAGCAGCTAAACTGTACGACGCCACAATCGTACATTTCTGGTCGAATGTTCCACCTACAAGCTATAGTAGAATTCTAATGTTGTATGACACTAGTAATAATTATATTTATTAATTATTATTAATAGTCAACCAACATTAGAATACTTCTATAACCTATGGGCGGAGCATTTGACCATAAATGTCCACTTGCGGCGACTGCTTCGTCGAATCTTCGTGTCAAATCTTTTCTCTCTATGTCGAATAATCTTGGACTAATAGAGTTAGGTTAGGCACATTCAACCTTTTTTGCTATTGTCTCTATAACGTCGAATCTTTTCTCTCCATGTCAAATTTTTTCTCTCTATGTCGAATCTTTTCTCTATGTCGAATCTTTTCTCTCTATGTAGACTAATCTTGGACTAATAGAGCTAAGGTTAGGCACATGCGACCACAGGTTCGATGGACACAGATTGCTATTGTTAGCATCATGTTGAATCTCCTATCTATATTGAACTGTTGTCACAACGAAAAGGAAAATAAAGCATTTGTTTATGTCAGATCTTTCGGTTTTCGGATTCTGCTCGTTCGTTATTGTTTGTTAAAACTATAATGAAAATACCTGAAATCCAGACGAAAACAAATGCACATGTCTAATATGCAGATGTTATATTATTATTTTTGAACAATCCTCACACTACCCTACCAAATCTGTTTGGGGCTTTAGAGGAATCTCTCTGTCCAATTTTAAAATTACTATTCAAAGTCCTACACACTGGCAATCAGCCTTTCAAATGCAGAAATTGATTCCTATAGACAAAAGTGTCCATTTGCATGGAAGCAGGGCGCAATCACTTATTTGTGAATTTAAACTCCTGGCTGAATCCGCAGAACTATGTTTTCATAACTTTACCCCCCTGGTAAAACAGATTCATAAGGGCTTTGAGTCCTGGGATCTTAAACCCCTGTCCTGGGTTGGAAAGGAGGTACTATAAATTAATGTCCTTACTTGTCCTCTTTATGTGATAGAAATGGGTGCATGTTGCTCTGTGTAAATCACTTTTTTCTACCCTCCGCAAGTTGTTTCAATCCCTTTTTATGGCAGAACAAGGTACTGCTGATTGGATTAGCCTACTTAACTACAGAAATTTAAAGGAGGTATAGTCTTCCAGGAAATACAAAAATATTACTGGACCATCAGTTTGGCAAGGATCATAGACTGGTCGATACACTCACTACTACTGAGAATGAGTTAAGATGGAGCAGACTTTTGTGAAGATATTTTTAGTCAATATTTCTTGGATTAGGACTTGTTACTGGTGGATACCATACTAATTCATGTCTTCTGTCTTTTTACCTTTACTTTCTCTCTCCCTTTTCTTGTATCTTTTCTTATATACATTGAAATCCCCCACCACCATCCCCCTTCCCCGCCTTTTTTTTTTTTTTCTCGGAGGGACTTGGGCTGAAGGCTAGTAGTCTGAGGTGCAACATTTAGGCTTCTTTTAAAGAATGCACGAGGAACTCTCTTTTGGGGTTTCCCCATGCATTAGGACGGGGCTTAGCCATAAGCTCATATGCACTTGAGATACTAATAATCGACAGGACTCTCTGTTCTGTATGCCCTATGCAATGTTGAAACATCTGCTCAATTGTAATTAGGTACTGCACATATTGTACCCATGTCGTTTAGCTGTCTGGCATGGGCCCACCTGTATTTGTAGGTTTATTTTTATTTTTGCTGATTTTGTTTTCTTTTTATATTGTGTGTCTTTGTATCAAATGTTGTCAACTTCAAACATCTGTGTAATAAACATATTATGGAACAAGAAAAAAAGATTGCCTGGCCTGATGACATTTGTGTTTGGTTTCAGCCAACATTTTCATCAGAAGAGCCCAGTTATCATCTGCTATCTTAGCTCTACATAAGAGTGACACAGTGGAGTAATTGTTGTGCACATAAAAAATACATATTCATAGTATAGCAGAATGAAAAAATTCTGCTCACTGGGTGGAGGAGAAATTGTTCAGTGGATGTCTACTGTTTCTTCTCCTACAGTCCAAGAGCTCATTCATCATCTGTCTCTGTCTGTCTGTCATGCTGTTGAAATGGCATTGATACTTGTTTGGTTACTGACAATGCCAGACTGCATATTTCTCAGTACAGGTTTCCTAGATTTATCCCTCAATGTACCTACAGGAAGGACAACGACATATGAAACAGCACAGTTCAGTCATAAGTATGCATGTGCCCCTAATAATTAAGCCTTTTAATTTTTTTTTTGTATGAAAGAGATTATTTTTTTAAAGGACATCCAGGTTCAGAATTGTTCCCAATTTAGATGCAAATGATGCTTACCGGAGCTCTTGCTTTAGTTATTATCAAACCTTCTACTCAACTTAGGAGTCATGTAAATATCCTTCCTGTCCCATGCATGACTTAATATTCTCATAAATTCAGTCAATGTTCATCTGGATAACTATGATTAGGTTTTACGCTTTGTATTATTATTAAATTGTTATATTTTATAAGCATAACGCACCACCTTAGTGCATGGAAGTATTTGCAAAGGGTTATTATCACAATATGCTGTTACCTGTAAAATATGTATGCAAATAACATTTTACATTTCATAGCTATTGTTTCATTAATATTAATTCTACTTACAAGACAGCTGAGAAACAATATTTCTTCCTGGTATATATCCAATAAACAGACCCAACATGTATAAATTGATGCGGTCATAATGTATTTTCTGTAAGCTGGTTTATCAAGTAGAAATAATTGCAAACTCTATATTTGGATAAATGCAGCCATTGTGTTCAAGAAACCATATTTTATTTTTGAGTTTATTAAAAACATACGGTAGAGTATTTGTACAAACCGCTGCAAGACCCGTGGGAAATTGCTGCAGAGAAATCCAAAAGCCAATAGCTTCATTTTGTCTCCACAAAAAAAAAAATACGGCTTGTAGTCCCAGATGGCGCTCCCTGACCCAAAAAAGACTTTCTTATAAGAAACATTTATTAACTGAAAAAGACACACTCGAAGGGTAGTTTAAAATGACATATTGCCCAGCCAATAACAGTAAATTGTTTGTTTTTAATTTACTTCCTGCGTTTAGAAATGGTTTGTAGAACTATTTTCAATAATCTATATTAGATTTCGTCTAGCACTGAGTGGGGAATATAAGGCTCTCACACGTGAAGAGAAATGAAGTAAAGACGGTCTTGCCATGTAGGTCTCTTGTGTCTTCTGTTGTTTAATGACTCCTTTTTTTGTAGAAGACTCGGTTACAGCAATAAGCATACCCAGGGAAGTACATAGCTGAGCGACTATGTCGTCTTAGCAAATCACCTTGGTTTTTTATTGCTCCTTGATTGCTTATGTCCTTTATGCTTGCCTTGGCAATAAATATATTAAAACAGAATGAAACAGAGATGGTACTTAGGGCTGCTAAAAATCGTAGTCTGTCATAGTTCCAAGTATCATGAAATTGTCCTGGATGCAAGTCAAACTTTTATTTTACCTATGGGAATAAATAGCTGAAACTAATTAAATCACAGGTGAGCTATGATCTGTTTACCAGAGTATCATTTGAGGGCCCAGTTGAATGTTTTGGTGTCATTCATAAAAACATTGCTTTCTAAATGGGTTTTTCATACAATGTTTTGCTTCCACTAACACGACATGCATGTTGAAAAGAATGTGGTTAAAGCATAGCTAAACTCCAAAACAAAAAATGTATATACAGTATTGCAGCTTACCAGTCCTTAGATGTGATGGCTGAATTATTTTTATTTTTTACAGGCTCTTTTCCTTTATCTTTTCTCAGTATGCAAACAACATACTTTCTGCCCTAACTTGACAACACTCATTCTTTCCACCATCTATAAAGAGAATCATGGTTGTTGTCCTAGGACAGATTTACTAACATGTTTTCTGCTCTTAAATAAAACAAACATCTTGCAACCCTCAAGAAAAGTACATGTAAACTTCGTAACCAGCTGCAAGCACTTCAAACATTCACATAAATGTGCAAAAAGCATATGAAAAAATCACTGTGCCATGCTAATTTTAATTAATAAAACAACACCCAATGTGATATATTTGTAGTGGCCATAACCCGTTGCAGAACTTACCAGTTACCTTCTCGTGGCCTGCTCTTCCACGTCTAGGGGTTCCCAGGGTTGATACCCAACGACTTGAATACTGACACAGATGAAGTCCTCTTTAAAAGGTTTTATTTTGCATCAAGAACCTTCAAATAACACAGTCTCTTAGGGAACAGAGGGCACAGGTGAATAACTCAGGCACCTTGAACTGCAGGTCTAACAAAGTCTCTATTTCCACCCAGAGAGTAGCCACTCGGAGCTGGGTACTTCAAGGCTGAACAGATCTCTAGCCAGAGATCATGGCAGTCAGCACGTTGACTCAAACTTGATCAATCAACTAAGGGTGAACAGGAACCTTTTTCTATCTTACCTGGAACGTTTCCCGTCTCCTCAATGGTACTGGAAAAGTGTGAATTCGCCAATGTTCTTCCCAACTCAGTAACCAGGCACTTCTCAGAATGCCACTTGCCGGCCCTCCTCTAAAGAGTCCTCCCCTGTTCACTTCCAAGAGCTGTGGTGTCCCTCCAAGCCGAGAGCACACCCGAACACTTTGAATTCTCCCTCAGGTACTGCGCCTCGGACCAGCCAGGTCTGAGACTCGGGAACAGACGGATCCCTACCCCAGACCAGATGGGTCTACCAGGGGCCATTAACGGGAACATGTTGCGGGTCCAGGATGCTGAACACCCCATGACCGGGACCCCTCATGGGGCTACCCCAGTCCTGGAACCAGAACAGACCACACGGGTCTCACGAACACCTCTCTCGAACCACGTGACCCACACCGCTTAAGTATCCCCTTCCCAGACTCCTCAGTGGGCCCTGGAACTCCCACTGATTGGCTCCGAGAAGGCCGATACCCAAACATTCAACCAGACCTGGTTCTGGCCTGTCATGTGCACCTCACTGTCCACATGACCAGGCAGAACTTCTAAACACAGCCTGGCCAGACTGGTGTTAAGGCCCACCTACATAATCAACCCTCAGAACCTTTATTGTTCTGAGGCAAAAACTAAATTTAAATGCGTATGACATTTTGTCCAAAATGTCATCCGCTACATATTGATATAAATGAACTATCATTATAAAACCAAACATGTGCAAATTAATGTAAACAGATCATCTCATGTGCAAAATATGCATGTATAATAATGATACCTATACACTATATTTGTGCAAAACGTGCCACTGTGTGAAAAGCAATACATAAAAAATCAACATAAAAAACATACGTACAGTATATATATAAAAGTGCACTCAGTTTAATGTGATTCTATGAGATATGTCTCGCTGTTAATCACCACCAATCCTCTTAGTGTTGCTTACAGTGTTGAATATACACACCCAACTCATGCTCCCTTTTTGGTGTATTCTCACCTCAATTCCAGTGACCTCACAGTTAAGTTTGGTCAAAGTTTTTAGTCCTATACAGACTATGTGATATAAGACATCTGGTCTCCTAGTGCCTCCTCCTTAATGACACGGCTTCACATCCGGTGAACTCCTCCACATTAATGTATGTGGCAAAAAAAAAAATCTCCAATAGTTTTTTATCTTTTAAAACCAGCTGTTTTTATTAAATATGTAGACTATTGACTACTCTCATTACACGGGCACTTAGAGGGCACAACACTAAAAGCCGCTTTAAAACTTGTAAAGTCTGCTAACTCCATGATTCAGAACTTGGCGCTATGCATACAGGTTCTACCACCGGCAACAGCCCCCGTGCCATTCTCTTGCTCCTCCCCTACATGTTATGTCACAGGGGAAATTCAGTCAATTCAGGGAATTAAGATTAGTGCGACACAGTGATTGTTTTTTTCATGTCTTCCTCTCTTCATCTCCATTAAATGGGTTGATGGTGGGAAGGGTCCAGAATAAATTAGTGGTTTACAGCACATAGCTTTAACCACTTCAATGCTGGGCACTTTCACTCCCTTCCTGTCCAGGCCAATTTTCAGCTTTCAAAGCTGTCAGACTTTGAATGGCAATTGCACGGTCATGACACATGAGTACCTGAATGAAATTTGTGTCATTTTTTTTTCACATAAATAGAGCTTTATTTTGGTGGCATTAAATCACTGCTGTTTTTTTTTTATTATTCTTTGCTAAATAAAAAAAAAAAAAATCCCAACATTTTGAAGAAAGGTTTTCTTTGTTTCTGTTATAACATTTTGTAAATACATTTTTTTCTTAATAAATGTAGGCCAAAATGTATACTGCTATAGTTCTTTAGTGAAAATAACCCAAATCAGTGTGTATTGTTTAGTCAGTAGGAAAGTTATAAACAAACTATGTGTATATATATATATATATATGACAAATTATCAGTCCTGTTGTACTGACAGCCTATCTCATTTCTTAAGGTTCAAAAATGCCAGAAGAGTAAAAATACTCTCCCAAATGACTACTTTTTGGAAAATAGACAGTCCAAAGTATTAAGAGACATGGAGATTTTTATTAAAATTGTAATTTTTTTGTCACAATTTTTAACATACTGTCACCAGGGCAGTACAGAGTCGTCATATAACTGGTGTGGTGGTGATACATAGTAAGGTTGAATAAAGACACAAGTCCATCCAGTTCAACCTGAGTGAGTGTCTACAATTGTCCCTATCCCTGTACATGGTACATCACACACTCACATTGGTCCCTACCCTCAAGGAGCCCACAATCCAAGGTCCCCATTCATATACTAGGGCTGATTTTGAACAGAAGCCAATTAACCTACCTGCATGTCTTTGGAGTGTGGGAGGAAACTGGAGTACCCCACGCAGGCACAGGGAGAACATGCAAACTCCAGGCAGGTAGTGTCGTGGTTGGGATTCAAACCAGTGACCCTTTTTACTGCTAGGTGAGAGTGCTAACCACTACACCACTGTGCCGCCCTCAAGGACTGATCAAGGACTGCAGTCAATTGAGCCTCCAGCGGAGACCTGGCAAAATCGGCAGGTTATCCCATTGTCTACCTATTGCTTTTGACCATTTTGTCATTCAAATTAACACCTAATGCCGCGTACACACGGTCGAATTGTATGACGTACTTAGTCCGTTGAAACACATTTCAACGGACAATCCGCTCGTGTGTGGGCTTCAGCGGACTTTTTCAGCGTGCAGTCCGGAGTACTAAGAATTTCGGTTTGCACAACAATCTTTCCGTCGTACTTTTGTTTCAGCGGACAATACGGTCGTCAGTATGCTAGTCCAACGGACTAAGAATGGCGCATGCCCAGAAAGGATTTACAGGGCGGAAGCGCTCTGTCTTGTAAAACTAGTGTTCGTATTGAAGCTAGCATATTCGTCATGCTGCTAATTTTGTGTTTTTTTAATATAGCACATTCTTTTCTTCTTCATAATGCAAGAAAAGTGAAGTTGCTTTGCTGCTTATATTCACACAGAGTTATCACAAATGTCTTTATTCATCCTCATCCTATGATTAATATTCCAATTCGAGAATAAATTAAAAAAACAAAAACGGACGAATTAAGCTGAAGTCTGAAAAGCGCGAATCGTCTCTAACCAAACTTCCACTAACGCAAAGTCAGCAGAAGGAGCCTAAAGGGTGCTTTGCTGTGTCTTGGACTTCCTATTTCTAGTCCCGTCGTACGTGCTGTACGTCATCGCGCAAGCTTTCGGCGGACTGTTTGTGTATCCGTGTGTGGCCAAGTCCGTTCGGTAGAAAGTACGCCGGAATGTCCGCCGGATTGTATGACGGACTAAGTACGTCATACAATTCGACCGTGTGTACGCGGCATTAGGAATGGCACATCCTGCTGGGAATATCCTCTTATCTACCTAAGGACAAATGTACACTACTGGACCTTATGAGTATACTCACACTCCGTTGGATGTGGAACTGTTTCACTTTTGTGCATTTCTTTTCTGGATTACTAACGGTCCTTATAGGACTGGAATTGGTAGCTTAAATCTGGCATCTGACTTTTTATGTGAATTTACTACACAGTGCAAGGGAGGGAACTCAGGATATGGATTGCCCTGCAGCTGACTATGTGGTATATCCACCTAACACCATACAACTTTAATCCTGATTATTGTACCTCCTCTGGACCACTGTTACAACCTCCATTACATTCAGCTACCCCATCACCATTCTTTTGTGTTATTTCCAGCTTAAACCATGCAAACTTTTCTTGAGCACTTTCAGGAACTATAGACCTTGCTTAAAGTGTAAATAAACCCCCCTATCATTTTCAGCCAAGGAAGGTGCCATCTTTGCCTCTGTTTAATCTTCAAATGCCGTGATGCTGCACATGTGATCAGTTATGACACCAGCCATTAGATGGTTTGACAGTTTGGTTGAGAGCACAACCAATGGGAGTGTTACATTTCTGGTACGTGCCAGAAATGAAACAGTTTATGAAATTGGTAAATGGATGAGTTTAGGTCTGCTTTAAGCCATTCAACGATCTGGATATTTTATGAAAAGCCTCTTCTGCGGGAGTACTATCCACATACCTTGGTGTCTTGTATACATACATACATTTATATTCCTCCATAGAAGCTACGCTAGTCAGGGGGCCAAATTATACAATTGTGTTGTTGCATTTGTGGTCATACCTATATACTTATAAGAGGGTGGTCATGGTGCTTTATCAGTTGCTTGTATGGTACCTATTTTAATGTTGTTTTTTTCTAATTGTCATGACACCAATACAATATTTGTATTTCTGGTATGTAGAGTGAGTTGTGTCAAAAGTCCATTGATATAAAGAAAATAAACCGCGCTTGAGTAAAACAAAAAAAAGGATGCACAATACTCTAAAAAGAAGGCCGCAGCTATAAGTGAGATACACACACCCAAAAGCAATAGAAAATTTTTTAAAAGCTGCGCCAACAAAGAAAACAGTTTATATTAGCTACCCTAATGGAATATAAAAAATTATGAAAGTTATAAATGAATATCACATTCACTATACATTAAATGAAAAAAGAATAACAAATATTGTGATTTCCCAACTGGAGAGGAAGGAACGAACAAAGTTCATCAAAAGTCCATAAGAAATCCTCAGTTGCGATCCTTATCAGAACACCACGATGATTCCACTCAAAAAAATGCACAAAAGTGCCCGTCACCAAGAAGTGCGCTTACCAGATGGAAGCTTAATGAAAGCCTTGTATGCATATCCTCAGTATCCTCCTCCTTACAACTTGTGTTCATAGATCAGCTAACCACAGTGAAAGGCAGCGTTCACATAAATATGTATCTCGTTTAGCGAGCCCAAAAAATTATTGCTATTTGCCTTTGCGGGATTGAAAACGTTGGGACCCAGATCCGAGTGCCATTGTCAAGTGTGATTGTTTTTTTTTTCTTCCTTATCCGTGTTCCAGATCTATCTTAAGACTGAGCCCAGCAAGTACACAATCCAGAAATGGATCTTTTCACACTCTGTGCTGAGGCGTCTCTCTTCTACTCAAACAAGTCCATTGATACTGGGATGGTTGAGCGCAATCAGGTTTTTTATTTTTGAGTTAGAGATACAGCTTTTACCAAGATACAGCTTTTACCATCCCACAACTCTTCCCCTTTTTTCATTTTGAGAGAAATACATAAGGTAGCCCTATAATTGCATCTTGCATGAGGCAGTACCTTGAGAGCCATGTACCTTTAGTGTTTGATAAGGGACACTGACTTGTGACAGTATGTACAGTGCTTTGCAAAAGTATTCACCCCTCTTGACTTTTCACCTATTCTGTTACATTACAACCTTTAGTTCAATGTTTTTTTTTTAATCTGAACTATATGTGATGGATCAGAACACAATAGTCTAAGTTGGTGAAGTAAAATTAGAAAAATATTTACATAAAACTATTTTTTAGAAATAAAAAATAATTGGCATGTGCGTATGTATTCACCCCCTTTGTTATAAAGCCCATAAAAAGTTTTGGTGCAACCAATTACCTTCAGAAGTAACATAATAAGTGACATGATGTCCACCTGTGTGCAAACAAAGTCTCACATGATCTTTCATTACATATACACACCTTTTTGAAAGGCCCCAGAGGCTGCAACACCTAAGCAAGAGGCACCACTAACCAAGCACTGCCATGAAGACCAAGGAACTCTACAAACAAGTAAGGGACAATGTTGTTGAGAAGTACAATTCAGGGTTAGGTTATAAAAAAAAATATCAAAATCTTTGATGATCCCTAGGACCATCATCAAATCTATCATAACCAAATAGAAAGAACATGGCACAACAGCAAACCTGCCAAGAGACAGCCGCACACCAAAACGAATGGACCGGGCAAGGAGGGCATTAATCAGAGAGGCAGCACAGAAACCTAAGGTAACCCTGGAGAATCTGCAGAGTTCCACAGAAGAGACTGGAGTATCTGTACATAGGACGACAATAAGTTGTAAGCTCCATAGTGTTTGGCTTTATGGCAGAGTGGCCAGAAGAAAGCCATTACTTTCAGCAAAAAAACTAAATGGCACGTTTTGAGTTTGGGAAAAGGCTTGTGGGAGACTCCCAAAATGTATGGAGGAGGGGGCTCTGGTCTGATGAGACTAAAATGGAACATTTTGGCCATCAAAGAAAACGTATGTCTGATGCAAACCCAACACATCTCATGACCCAAAGAGCACCATTCCCACAGTAAAACATGTCGGTGGCAGCATCATGCTGTGGGGATGTGTTTTCAGCAGTCAGGACTGAGAAACTGGTCAGAGTTGAGGGAAAGATGGATGGTGCTAAATACAGGGATATTCTTGAGTAAAACCTGGAGCCCTCTGTGTGTGATTTAATGTTAGGACAGAGGTTCACCTTCCAGCAGGACAATGACCCCAACACACACTGCTAAAGCAACACTTGAGTGGTTTAACATGTAAATGTGTTGGAATGGCTTAGTCAAAGCCCAGACCTCAATCCAATAGAAAATATGTGGTCAGACTTAAAGATTGCTGTTCACAAGTACAAACCACCCAACTTGAAGGAGCTGGAACAGTTTTGCAAGGAGAAATGGGCAAAAATCCCAGTGGTAAGATGTGGCAAGCTCACGGACTTATCCAAAGTGACTTGGAGCTGTGATAGCCTTAAACAGTGGCTCTACAAAGTATTGACTTTAGGGGGGTGAATAGTTATGCACATTGACTTTTTTCTGTTTATTTGTCATAATTGTTGTTTGCTTCACAATAACAAAATAAATCTTCAAAGTTGTGGGCATGTTCTGTAAATTAACCACTTGCTGACCACTGCACGCCAATATACGTTGGCACAATGGCAGTGGTGGACAAATGGGCATACCTGTATGTCCCCTTTAAGAGCCGGGGATAGCAGGCGCGCACATGCCGCCGGAAGCGAGCCCACCCTGTACAGCATGAAAGTGCCCACTGGATCAGCAGACTCGATGTCTGCCGGTCTCCCAGCGATCGTGTCATGGAGCCTCAGAATGGGGAAGTGTAAACAAGGCATTTTCCCGTTCTGGCTTGTGTCATGACAGAGATCACCATTTCCTGTCATCATTTATAGCACTGAACACTGTATAACACTGTATAAATGACAATGGTTCCAAAATTATGTCAAAGTGTCCAACGTGTCCGCCATAATGTCGTAGTCCCAATAAAAATCGCAGATCACCGCCATTACTAATAAAAAATAAAATAAAAATAAAAATGCCATAAAACTATCCCCTATTTTGTAGACGCTATAACTTTTGCACAACCCAATCAATATACGCTTACTGCGATTAAAATATGTAGAAGAATACGTATCGGCCTAAACTGAGGAAACCTATTTTTTTAATATATTTTTGGGGATGTTTATTATAGCAAAAATTAAAAATAAAATGTTTTTTTGTTTATAGCGCAAAAAAATAAAAAATGCAGAGGTGATAAAATACCACCAAAAGAAAGAGCTATTTGCGGGGAAAAAAGGAAGTCAATTTTGTTTTGGTGCACGACTGCGCAATTGTCAGTTAAAGCGATGCAGTGCTGTATCACAAAAAGTGCTCTGGTCAGGAAAGGGGTAAAATATTCCAGGGCTGAAGCTGTTAAATGAGGCAAATCCTCAAACAATCCATGTTAATTCCAGGTTGTGAGGCAACAAAACATGAAAAATGGCAAGGGCGGTGAATACTTTTGCAAGGCATTGTAAAAAAAAATTAAAAAAAAAATATATATATATATATATATATACATATACATTTTTTTTATTTTTTTTTATTTATTTACATACAGTGACCAGAGCAACACAATGTTACAATAGTAACACGATACTACTCTGGGGAGGTGATCAGGATTTTTTTGTTGTGACACTATGATTACTTATAACAGTGAATTTAACTATTATAAGCAGCCTTTCTTTCTGAATGAAAACTATTCATTCAGTGTTTATTATTGTGATTAGCTGTGATTGGCCATAGTTAATCACATGGTACAGATGGGCTGTGAGTGGCCCTATCTGTACCATGTGATCACGGTGACCAATCACAGAGATCAAAATAGTACACAATGAATGGCATGAATCAAAGCCCTTCATTGTGTACAATTGTCATGTGATCTGCTGTGATCTCATGGTACTGCCAGTGGACCTATAAACTGATCTGTCATTGTTGACAGATTGTGCTGGAGCATGGCCCAATCCTGGGAACAGTTAAAGAAGGCATTTTGACCACATTATTAATGCTGCTTCTTTTTGGGCCTGACATAATTATGCATGGTATAGAAGTGGAATAAAAATGATGAATGTCTATGGCAACCAATCATATTTTAACTATTTATTCTCTGTATCATATGAGTAGTAGAATGTGAGTGAATGGAATGGATACATTTTTTTCCCTAATATAAGCAAGTATTTGTTTTTAAAATTGCTTCCAGTAATTTTTTCAGTCCACAAAATATCAAATTGTTATCTACTGTACTTCTTAAATTATTTTAGTGGAAGATAAGAGAGTCTACTTTTGCTAAGTCCATCTTTTGTAATTCTTTTTTTTCAAGAGAAAGGGTTCCAACAAGGCCATGATATCAAGGGCATGTGCCACATGTCTTCTGCTGAGTGCTCCAAATGCCTTTTGCTGAGACCATTTTAGTCCTCAGTTTATGCAGCAGTATTCAAGAAGGCACACATTTCAAGGGTACAATCGGAAGACAAATACTGTATCTGCCTGTCATCGTCATAATATCCTTAAAGCCACTGCAGCCAAAGTCACTGCAACTTTTTTATTGGGTGTACTTTTCTGTTGGTATACGCAAAATGTAAATTATTTTCCTTTTATTGGAACTTGTAACGTCCAATGAAAATTTATTGTCAAAAAATGAAGAACATTTTGTGCCACAATATTCCCATTACTCCCATGTCAGACCCTACAATTCCAAAGTTTGCCTACAGCTCTCCAGACTGGGTACGTTGTTATCAGAAATTGGCCTATGATAGGCCACCAAATCCATTCAGGAAATGCTAATTGCCATAAAATACATTCGTCCTAGTAATTTTGGCTGCATGATTAAAGGTCCTTACTTCTCACTGTTAGATGTTCAGGAAAACAGCATTTGGTTTTTACCATATATTTTGTCATTTGTGTTTGCAAGCCCATTAGGACAATGCAGTTTAGGCTGTGAAGAGCAGAAGCTAAGAGCAGATTGCTGTTTACATGCTCACG
This sequence comes from Lithobates pipiens, assembly GCF_037356315.1. Lineage (NCBI taxonomy): Eukaryota > Metazoa > Chordata > Amphibia > Anura > Ranidae > Lithobates > Lithobates pipiens. The sequence continues at coordinate 220,963,763 of NW_027507785.1, read as the reverse complement.
GATCGAAGGTAAGTTAATCCGGTAGCAGTTAATGATTAGTGCAAGAATTCATGATGTAGAACTAATGTCGATGATAAATATTTACAGCTTTTCTAAGTGCTCATTCTTTAGCCAGACAACAGTAGATTGTGGATAAGACACTCGTGAACACTGCAAATAAAAAAAGCACTTTCAGCAGCTGGGGAAGAGAGATTTAGCAAGGAGAGGTATATGAATCAAGCTAAAATTGGTCATGGAATCACCAGAGTGACCTTAACTATAGCGATTTCATAGCACTTTATATCACATTTAGGGTTGAATTACAATTAAGCAAATGGGTTTGGTATATTGGTCATATATTATGTGCTATGAATTCTTGTGCTTGCCATGGATGAAATAAAATTTTGTAAAATGTCCAGATTGCTGCAGAGTCTTAAATATGAGAAAATTCAAACCTCTGAATGTATATGGTGTTAAATTAGTGATGAGTGAATCAGTCTGCATATAGTTAGCTGACCATTCACTGACTGCATTGCAAAGTCCGGAAGTTGTAAACATTAACCTGGATCCCATGACATCTATGGGAGGAATCTTGATTCTGGCAATTTTAAAGGCAAATAGACTACGGGGGTTATTTACTAAAGGAAAATCCACTTTGCACTGCAAGTGCAGTTGGAAGTGAAGTCACTGTAGATCTGAGGGGGACATGCAAGGAAAATAAAAAACAGCATTTTAGCTTGCACATGATTGGATGATAAAATCAGCAGAGCTTCCCCTCATTTCAGATCTACCCCTTAGATTTAGAGCAACTGCACTTCCAAGTGCACTTGTAGTGCAAAGTGGATTTGTCTTTCGTAAATAACCCCCCGTGTGCTTTCCAAATTCTAGTTGCACTCTGCAAGTGCAGTTGCTCCAGAGCTTGTTAAGTGAGTTAAAGCTTCACTTTGTAAAAAATACTTAATAATCACATGCAGGGAAGATAAAAAAAAGTGGTTGGATGATGGAAGTCAGCAGAGCCGCTGCTCATTTACTAACTTCTGGAGCAACTGCTCTTGCAGAGTGCACAGTCTATGTGCCTTTAGTAAATCAACTCCATAGTGCCAATATGGGACCAACAGACACATTTGTTGGAGAGCTAAAAACTTGAGTTAGGTCATTGACCTACACTATGGGGCTGATTTACTAAGATGAATGCACTGGGCCGATTCATACCTCCATTTGTGCGCCAGATAAATTATCAAGTGAGCGTATGAACCGGCGCACGCATAAGCGCAACACATAATATGCCGGCGCAATTCATAATATCGCACGCCGTATCATTAACAGTCCATTCACACAGGGGCAACATGACTTCCAGCATGACTTCGGGAGGCAACTTGGGCACGACTTGAGTGTGAATCACAGCGTGACTTGGGGTGACTTACAACATGACTTTAAGTTGCCCCCAGGCCAGGCGACTTTAATTTAAAAAAAAAAAAACGGTATGGGTTCCTCTCCAAGAGCATACCAGGCCCTTCAGGTCTGGTATGGATATTAAGGGGAACCCCGCACTTAAAAAAAAAATGGCGTGGGGGTCCCCCACCGGCCAGGGTTGTGGGGATGATGCCCTTGTCCTCATCAACATGGGGACAAGGTGCTTTGGGGGGGATCCCAAAGCATCCTTCTAATGTTGAGGGCATGTGGCCTGGTACAGTTCAGGAGGGGGGGCGCTCTCTCGTCCCCCCTCTTTTCCTGTGGCCTGCCAGGTTGCGTGCTTGGATAAGGGTCTTGTATGGATTTTGAGGGGGACCCTCAGGCCATTTTTTTTTCTTAATTTTTTTTTTTTTTTAATGCTAATATGACCTGTGTGCAAATAGCCTTAAAAAAATCCATAGAAGTGTACCAATGCGAAAAAAAAGTCAAGTTGAGAGGTGCGCCTGCTCAACTTATGCAAATGAACCTACGTGGCTTGACATTTACTAAGATTTTGTCAGAGCACTTGAACGGGCGCAAATGCCGCTTGCACATGCGCAGTGCATAAATTGACCCAGCGCAGTTCCGAGTGTATTTGCAGGCGCAGCAGGCTTGCTCAGAGAAAGTAAATTTTCCGTTCTATTTTGGGCATAGTTGTTACTTGGACAGTTATATCTATACTTTCTCACATCACCCCCATAATATTGGCACTTCCAGCTTCTTTTAATTCTGAGTTGAAGATGGCATGCGCCAGGTCTATAGCAGCACACAGATCGCGGCAGCCCGTGCGCCGGCATGCTAATAGTAAATGGGGAATTGCACTGTTACAGGTGCAAATGCTTTGTGAATACCAAAACGTCCGTTGCGTGTCGGCGTGCGCCGCAACTCATGGCGCAAATGCTTTGTAAATCAGCTCCTATGAAATAAAGGAAATATATATGTGCTGAAATCCAAATATCTTACATATAACATATACAGTATATGACACATAAAGTGCATAAGAGGATGTGACCACATATTAACCCTGAATATTCTGAATAAACCCTTACATATTTATAGCAAACTTTTGCTTAAAACTTTTTTCACATGTATTGCAATACGCGTTCAAGCTGGGCAACTGCATCAAAGTAATCGTTCTCTGGTCAGTCTCTACTCCACTCTGCAAAATGCCAAATACTTAATTGCTTATAGCATACTTTAGTAGACATATAGGGGGAATTTAATAAAGCAATAATTACACTTTTTTGTGGTATAGCCTGGGCTTAATTCATGAAAGCTTTACACCAGTTTTGGTACCAGTGTGGACACATGCTCCAGATTCAGGTTGGTACTGCCACCTTAAGAATCTAAGGCTGTGGCTTCAACCTATTGAAACAAAATTACCACCAGTTCACAGATTAACAAACTGGGGGTAATTAATTTCACCCTCCTTGCTTGGAGCAGGCTCTTAGGCAAAATTAAGTTTGGCTCCCCTGTATTCAGTGGTGCAGGAGTTGGTTTTATAGGCTGCTGCTCTTAAGCTTTCTCCTGTCTATTGTAGGATTGTAGAAGTATAGTAGGAGTAAAAGCAGAGCAGGCAGCTGAATATTTATGGGATTCCAGTCAATCCCTGGAGAGGTGTGCCCAGAAGGTAGAGAGAGAGCCCATAAGTAGTCTGAGACATGGGCCGTTTGTGCAGCAGTGTTACTGGGTCCAGACCTGTAGGAGCACTGCCCTTGGGAGAACAGTTGGGAGTGCCTTTGTGAAAACACAGGGGTCTCAGCTACGTTTGGCTGTGGGGCTGATTTGCAGATCCTTTGTCCATGGCAACATTCAGCTGCCAGCTGTGAGATTCACTGGGTGAAAGCTAAAAGTAAACAAAGTAGTGGGTATGCTGGCTGACATCACTGTCCAAATTCCAGTTATCAGCTTAAAGGCTACGGATGAGTCACTGGTTATTATGATGCTGTTGACTACACAGCAGTAAAAGGCCTGACTTAAATGGGGGAAGTAGCATTCACTACAGATTTATGTATAAGCCATGGGATACTTTACTATTGCAAAAAAATTAAATAAAGCTAACACCTTCAATGAAATAGTAATTGCCCAGTGGCAAAACAGTTTCATAGTTTAGTTTGGATCTTATTTTCTTTTCACATTTTGTATTAAACATTTAATAAGATGTCAAAACAGAATGCACAAAAAACACTTCAAAAACAAGACCCCACATTTAATAACAAGGCAGTTTTTCTTCTAGAAATAAAATTCATAGTGTCATAGCTACACTTATTTGTGAACTTTTCCTTCTGAAGGGAAGGTTGGAAAAAAGGGAAGATCTTGCATAACACAAAATGGCATGGGGTCAGTCAACTGCCAGTCTGCCATTGATGAGCTGCCAGAATCTCTTACCCAAGTTGGCTCTTGTCTCCCAGGCATAAAACATGTTTTTTCCTAAGCCATTGTATAGGCTCAGGGCCTCTTGGAGGGAGAGAGATAGATATGAGGAGTCACCAAATTAGGTTATTCACCATCACCAAGGTTCAAGACTTGGGATGGCACTTCCAACTCCAGTGGTGTACCCCTTTCCAGAATCATACCCAGTCTCCAGCAAATGTACCCAGTGGGCTGTAAAGAAGATGTAACACCCTTACATATGCTTGCTTTACTATGTGTCTGTGGTCCCTGCCCCTGATTTATTGGTTTAGTGACATAAATACATTTAATTCCACATACTGGTACAGTGCATGTAAGCCCTTCTGAGCAAATAAATGTCAGGTACCTAGGTACTAGCCACAATGATGCAGAAAGGGCCACAAAGATGCAGAAGGGGACCAAATTCACCTGCTAAAAAGGAAGTAACTCTAATGCCAGAAAATTAGCCAAGCTGGCACTGGGACAGAGGGCATGAGGATGATTGGAGGATTATTTTTTCTACCCCAGCATCTGAGGAAAATACACTTGTCTGGTCAAGGATACTGCTTAAGAAGTTGGTGTGGGGTAAGGAGCCTAATAATGAGGGTCAAGCCCATGCTCAGTGTGGCCATATGCTGACCCTCTTCCCCACTTGGCGTGCCATTAGGTAAGCCTCTCAAACCCCTTTTCAGACTTCCCTCCCTATCACTTGAGTCCCCAAATGTTACAGCTGTCATATGACAACGAGCCATGATCACACCCACCGCAGGGCATGGGCGATGCGCCCTGTAATCACAGTGTTCAGAGGACACTGCTGATCACAGATTGAGGTAAAGAGCATATCAGTGATTCTTTACCATGCGATCAACTGTGTCCAATCACAGCCAATCATGGATGTAAAAAGAAGCTGGTTATCTGCACTCCTTTCCTCATGTTGACAGCACGAGGAGAGGAGAAGGGAGCCGATACACAACTTCTCTAAAAGGGACATGTACACAGATAACCAGGGCACTGATTATCAGTGCAGTTCCAACAATGCCCACCAGTGCTGCTAATCAGTGCCCATTAGTGCTGCCAATTAGTGCCCATCAGTGCCTCCTCATCAGTGTCACCTATAAGGTCTGCCTACCAGTGCGCATCAGTTCCGCCTACCAGTGCCCATCAGTACCACCTATGGTTGCCCATTAATGCCATTTAACAGTGCCTCCTCATTAGTGCAGCCTCAACAGTGCCCATCAGTGTCCTTCAGTGTGGCCTCATCAGCACACATCAGTGGTAAAAAATGACCTGTTTGCTAAATTTTATATCAAACTATGTAAAAAACAATTTTTCTAAATTGTTAGTCTTTATCTGTTTATTTAGCAAAAACAAAAATAGTGGTGATTAAAGATCACCAAAAGAAAGCTCTATTTGTGTGAAAAATATTATAATTTTGTTTGGGTACAGTGTTGCATTAACATTCAAAGTGCGACAGCGCTGAAAGCTAAAAATTGGCCTAGGGAGGGGGTATAAGTGCCCAATACGCAAGTGATTAAGGAGGTAAGGGCACTGTGTTGCACATTGGTGGTGGAGCATGGGTGTTTAATAACAAATAATCAGAAATTGGAGTGAATGGTTTGAGAGATTGCTTTCACTGAGAATAAACAAGTGCACTAATATACCTGGACACAATATTTGTTTTATGTAAGAGAATGGAATGAATATATTGACTATTTTATTTGGACATATGGGGGGTTATTTACAAAAGGCAAATCCACTTTTCACTACAAGTGCAAACTGCACTTGAAATTTCACTGAAAGTGCACTTGGAAATGCAGTCGCTGTAAATCTGAGGGATAGATCTGAAATGAGGGGAAGCTCTGCTGATTTTATTATCCAATCATGTGCAAGCTAAAATGCTGTTTTTTACTTTCCTTGCATGTCCCCCTCGGATCTACAGCAACTGTGATTCCAAGTGCACTTTGCACTTGTAGTTTACACTTGTAGTGCACAGTGGATTTGCCTTTCATAAATAACCCCCATGCTGTTATAGTTTATGCAGTTGCTAATATAGGGTTTACACCTTATTAGTTATTTTTGATCGCTTGATTATTTGGTGTATTTTTGGTCATGTGGCGGTTTTTTATATTATTTTTGTTTCACTTTTGTATGTGGGAACACATACTGGTGTCTGTCGCATTTAGTAATCATTAGACATGTGCAGACTAGAATATTTCGTTTCGTTTTTTCGTTTTCGTCCGTAAATTTTATTTATTTAGTTACTCCTGAAATTCGTTTTTATTTATTTCGTTTTTCGTGCAAAAATTGCATTCGTCCGAAAATCCACATGAATTACGGTCGAATCTGTCTTGGAAGGCTTATGGTATCTGTCGAATGGATAAAGAAGATTCGATGGAGCTGCTAAACTATATAGCCTATAGGCGGAGCATTCGATTGCCGAAATGTACGATTGCAGTGTCGTATAGTTGCGACGATCCCGTCGAATATTATTATAAACGTGCAACGATCCCGTCGAATATTATTAAACGTGCAACGATCCCGTCGAATATTATTAAACGTGCAACGATCCCGTCGAATATTATTAAACGTGCAACGATCCCGTCGAATATTATCTATTTTTTTTTTTTTATTTACTTCCCCCACCCAATTCCAGTATCGTTTCTCTCTGTCGATTCTGTTCTCTCTATGTCGAATATTTACTCTCTGTCGAAGCTTTTCTATATAATAGGACTAATAGAGGTAAACGAAACTTAGGCACATTCGACCACAGGTTCAATAGACATATGGAGTCACGTCGAATCTCCTATTCTATATCGAACGGTCACTTCGAATCTCCTATTCTATATCGAACTGTTGTAACAACGAAAATGAAAAAAAGCATTTATTTATGTCGGATCTTTCGTTTTTCGGAATCTGCACTTTCGTTATCGTTTGTCAAAACGAAAACGAAAATACCTGAAATTCGGACGAAAATGCATTCGGACGAAAACGAATGCACATGTCTAGTAATCATTTTGAGTTTAGTAGTGTCACAACCTGATGTACAGAAGGGTTTCTTTTATATGTAAGCTGAAGCTGTAGAAACTGCTGCCTGCTGTCCCATCCCTTTCTGCTCCTGGCATTCTCAAAATCAGATAAAATTAATTAATTCCCATCCTTCTGCAACAAGTTACTGATATGTTTAAATAATTTGGGTGCCTCCTCCATGCCAGCTTGAAAAGTAACATAGGGATTAGCTTTAGGGGGTGAGGAAAAAGAGGGCACATTTGTAGCCGCTGATGAAATGTGCTGCTCTGAACCTGGCAGGAGCAGGAGGGTAATAAAATCTTAGCCAATCCACAACCTCCTCTGCTTACTCAGACTTTATTGCATGCCCACTGCCAGAAAAAAAGCAGATGTGTCTAGCTTCTTGAAGGTGCAGCCCAACCATTGCTTTCTCCTGTGGATGCAGAACCTGCTCATTCCCTACTAACTGCATATGAAGGACCGTTGATTTTTCCTAACTTTATTACCGGCAATGGAAAGCAGAGGAAAATGTGGTGCTTTTATGCAATTACCAATGACCAATTGATGCACAAAATTATACCATGCTAGTTTGCAGTGATATGCTACAAACAAAAGACAGCTTTGTCCATGTTAGGAACAAGTTCATGCTACTAACACCAACATAAATAAAAAAGACTCTAGCAAATTAATTTAAAACAGAAAAAAATGCAATCCGAGCCCTACATCTAAACAGCCACTGAAACTTTTGCTGACAGATATTCTGAACACACAGAGGGTACACAATAATATACAGCCTACCACAATGCAATCCACAGCAGTGTAATGCAATACAACGCAGTGAAGGCAAATATGGTACATACTATGCAGCCCTCCACACTGCAATTAACTGTAACATAGCATAATACAGCACTATGTATAGCACTCCTCTATACCTACCTCTGTATACAGCAACGTTTAGCAGAAACTATCCCACCCTGAAATTACACGGTCTTCTCCGAGTCTCCATACATGCACTGACCTAAGGCTTCTAAACTTGGTCTTTTATAGGGAGAGGGTTGCTATTAAAGTGAATGATGGCATTAGTTACTACTTGCATTTAGGGTCAAACTTATAGTCAGACATAGTGGACATAGTCCATTAACTGAGGTTATAAGAGGTTATATTTTTTTTCCTGGGCTCGTTTAAATTTTGTCGGGCTTTCAAAAACTGACTAGGCATAAAGGGATATTAGATTGCTAAACTGGATTGACTCTTAAAAATTTACACTGTAAATATATATATATTTTTTTTTAAACCACATGTTAATTATTTTTTGCAAGGCCAGGGAGGTCTCAGTAAATCAGTGGTACTAGCTTTTTTTTTTCCAATCACTATTTAAATGAAAAATGAGAATGTGTCTTAAATTTGGTTGTGGAGTGGTACAGGTTTATTGATTGGCGTTAGAGTATTTTTCTCTATGCTTAATGTATAACAGCAGTTGGTTAGTTATGGAACATGTGTATTTTTAGTGTTTGGTCGCTATTGGCAGCAACTCAATTTTGTGGTAATTTTCTTTTCTCCAGTTTTAATAAATTGGTCCCATAGGATTTGATTTACTAATAAATAAGTGTGCAAAATCGAGTGCAGCTCTGCATAGAAATCAATCGGCTTCCAGGGTTTTTTGTCAACGCTTAATTGAACAAGCTAAAGTTAGAAGCTGATTGGCTACCATGCACAGCTACACCAGATTTTGCACTCTCCAGTTCTAGTAAATCAACCCCATAGTGAGGAAGGAAATGGTAATATATCGTCAGGAAATACAGACCCTCCTTAAATAAAAGCATAAATTTAAAAACTGGAATAGCTATTTGCCCTTTTGTGCTATCACTAAGCAATGAGTTGTTAGGGTGTTTCTTTGACCGTTGTGTTTTAAGTTCCTAGTTCTGGTCTTAATACTAAAGGTTAAAAACAATAGTTTTCCCATAATATACGGCAGCTGTCTATGGCATGGTACAAAGATCCCAAATAAAAATACACGATTGCTGTCAAATTATAATCCTTTGATGTTTGTAATAGGCCTTCTATCAGCTGCAGATTTGTGAACATTGCAATATATTGAGAAAAAAAGTAATAACATTGGTTAAATGAACAGGTGTAGCTAAAAGTTACACAGATCACAATTTTTATTAAACAAGGTGTCATTGTTTCAGCATTTTACTTTACGTTCTACGGAAATGTTTACAGGACTTCCTTCACCTTGCACAAGTGCATTGAATCAATGGAAATGGCTCAATATTCTTGCCAGCTATTTTATCTAAGGGAACATTTCCTAAAACATGGCCTGTTGGCCGTACTTGAGGAATAAAGATGGAAAACACTACAGTACATCCTTGATGAACAGGCCTAGTTCACAACCAAGACCAAATTTAAAGATTTTTTTTCGATACATTAACAGTAAAAAGGAAAAATCTGAGTACACTGCCCACATAAAATAGGAGGATGGTTATGGATGACACAGAGAAGGCAACTGTACTAAATGTCTTCTTCTCCTCAGTTTTTATGCAGGAAAAGGAGGGGAATATTGACTGCGACAGTCCTGCAAGTGACACATCACAGGGCATACTCTCATGGCTAAGAGGCAGAGTGAAGGAAAGACTAGATACAATTAATACAAATAAATCACCAGGACCAGATGGCTTACACCTAAGAGTCCTCAGAGAGCTCAGTCGGGGTTATAGCCAGACCATTGTTCCTGATCTTTGCGGACAGCATAATGACAAGATTTGTACCATCTGATTGGAGAAAAGCCAATGCGGTACTATATTCAAAAAAGGACAGAGACAAATCCCTGGAAACAATAGGCCAGTCAGCATAACCTCAATCGTTGGTAAATTATTGGAGGGGATGATATCAAAAAGGGGACTATATCAAAAAATGTACAGAGGAAAAAAATATCATAAATCGTTATCAGCATGGATTTACGAAAGGTCGTTCTTACCAGACCAATCCAAAATTCTATGAGGAAGTGAGCTACCATCTATACAGGGGGAGGCCTGTAGATTTAGTGTACCTGGAGTCTGCAAAGGCATTCGATACAGTCCACATTAAGTGCTTAATCTACAAGCTGAGGTCTGCAGGCGTGGACCATAAGGTTTGTTCTTGGTTAAAAAACTGGTTACAGGGTTGTTTCCAAAGGGTAGTGATAAATAGCATATACACCAGTCTGGAGTGGTAAGTGGGGTACGCCAAGGTTCTGTCTTGCGACCAATTCTATTCAATTTATTCATAAATGATATATAGGATGGGATAAATAGCTCAATCTCAGTTTTTGCAGATGGCACAAAAATAAGCAGGGCAATAACTTCACATCAGGATATAGAAATTTTACAGAAAGACCTGAACAAAATAATGGAGTGGGCAAATACATGGCAAATGAGGTTTAATGTGGAAAAATTTAAATTAGTGCACTTGGGGGGCAAAAAAACATAAATGCAAACTATTCACTTGGCTATGACACTCCCATCACCATGCTTGACTGTGGGCAAGACACACTTGTCTTTATACTCCTAACCTGGTTTCCGTTACACACGCTTGACACCATCTGAACCAAATACGTTTATCTTGGTCTCATCAAACCACAGGACATGGTTCCAGTAATCCATGTCCTTCTGCTTGTCTTCAGCAAACTGTTTGTGAGCTTTCTTGTACATAACCTTTTGAAGAGGCTTCCTTCTGTGCAGCGTGCGGCGTATGGTCTGAACCCTGACAGGCTGACCCCCCACCTCTTCAACCTCTGCAGCGATGCTGCCAGCACTTATACATCTATTCCCCAACGACAACCTCTGGATATGATTCTGAGCATGTGCACTCAACTTCTTTGGTCGACCATGGCAAGGCTGTTCTAAGTGGAACCTGTCCTGTTAAATCACTGTATGTGCTGCAGCTCAGTTTAAGGGTCTTGGCAATCTTCGTATAGCGTAGGCCATCTTTATGTAGAGCAACAATTCTTTTTTCCAGATCCTCAGTGAGTTCTTTGCCATGAGGTGCCATGCTGAACTTCCAGTGACCAGTATGAGAGAGTGAGCGATAACACCAAATTTACCAGTATGAGAGAGTAAGCAATAACACCAAATTTACCACACCTGCTCCCCATTCACACCTGAGACCTTGTAACACTAATGAGTCACATGACACCATGGAGTGAAAATGGCTAATTGGTCCCAATTCCAATTTGGATATTTTCACTTATGGGTGCACTCACTTGTGTTGCCAGCAGTTTAGACATGAATGGCTGTGTGTTGAGTTATTTTGAGGGGACAGCAAATGTACCCTGTTATACAAGCTGTACACTCACTACTTTACATTGTAACAAAGTGTAATTTCTTCAGTGTTGTCACATGAAAAGATAAAATAATTGATAAATAAAATAATTACAAAAATGTGAGGGGTGTACTCACTTTTATGAGCTACTGTATGTATATATATATATATATATATATATATATATATATATATATATATATATATATATATATATATATATATATATATATATATATATATATATATATATATTGCTAGATTATTATTATCTTCATTTATTCCTCTATTTTTGGGTTAAGGGGAATTTAAATGCAATAGTCAGGAAAACAATTCAGCATCTTTTTTAAAGCTAAACTCTTTATTGACTTTCACTGTAAGCAAGCAATCACAGTGTAATGAAGCACAGTCAGTTGTAGAAAAATCCAGTTAATTACAGTGCAGCAATCTAATACACACTGGTCTCAGTCAAACTGCAGCTGAGTTTTCAAAATGTTAGTAACAAAACTAGAAATGTGGAATGTTCTCTACATTGTCACTATCATACTTTCTTGTCTTTTAAAGAATACATAGCTTACTTGTATACTGTATGTTTGTGGTTTTCAATTTTAGTGACAATCTACAAAGATGTCAGTTTGAATTTTTAGGTACTGTTGGAGCAAAGCACATTCTTCAACTACTTTAATACTTGGAATATGGTAAAGCTAACATCAGACAATTTTTTTTCACATTAGGTGTATTGTTTGACAAATAAAGGTACTTATTGCCTCCTATCAAGGTCATATAACTGTGCCTGACTATGCCCTTATTGATTTTCACTATAAACAAATCAGGCTATATTTGATAAGGCACAATTCAGGGTCAGCATGCTGGGATGCTGGTTCATAGATGACCCAATCATGTAAATCCTTGTATTATGTAAAGAAGGAAAAGAAAGGTGCATGGCCTGTTGCATGAATCATTGACACAAGGAGTTTATTATAAACAAGAGGGGTATATACAAAGAGATACTACGTATTTGTACATTTGAATAAAAGCAATGTTAGATACTTGGTAGATTGATATGTGATGTTATCCACAGAAGGGATACTTGAATGATTGGCTAGCACGTTTCAAGTGTTTTCTTCTTCGTCAGAGCCTTAGAGGGATCAAATCTAGTCTGTGTTTAAATTTTAATAAAAATATATAGAGGAAGCTAGATGGCTAGTATAGCACTACATAGGTGGTATAGTATTGCGGGCGAATTCTCTTTCTCTGTAGAGGTTATCCTTCCGCATCTTAGCACTCTAAATAAAACCAGACACTGAACAAATATAGCTAGAGATGGAATTGCAGACACTTATGCAGATATTAAAATCATAACAATATAAAATATATATAAATATATATATATATATATATATGTATATAGGCATGTCACAAACACATACAGAAAGAGACACATGTACACATATACGTACATATGCACATTTCAAAATAATACATATATACACACTATTGGCATACATATACATAATTATAGGCGTAGACTACTGAAGATGAAAATAAAAGGCTGCAAGAGCCATCTTTGGTGTGGTACACTGCATGTGTAGAAGGATATGCACATGCGCAAACCTGCACACATAAGTGTGCAGAGAGCCAACAGTAGGTAAATAAATAAGTGCAGACAGAGGAAAAGAAGGCTAGATGCATGACTCTGTGGTAGTGCAGACACCAAACTACCATTTAGATGAGAGTACGTGTTGTAACCATTAATGTTAGAATGGTGATGGAACAAACAAAAATGAATAGAATAAGAATAAAAATAAAAATGATAACAATGATGGTAATAATGATAATAATAGTCATAATCATATAATGAATCTATGGGTAAAAACTTAATGAAAGTGACACCACTGTGGTGACTCACTGTATCTGGTGTTTGTGGACTACAATAGAACTATTTGGTATAGCATGTAAAATACACTGGTAAAATACTAAAGTTCATAATGATAAGAAACGATGGATGATATTAATGCAAAGAGAGGAAATGGCAAGTGTAGCCTACCTCAGCACCATAGGGATGGTGTATAGTTGTAGGGCCGTCTGTTAGTTTTTATTGGTGGTCTTGAAACCCTATAGATATGACATTGTGGTGAGTGAAAATTAGAGTTGCCAGATATGCAGACAAGTGTAAAAATGACAAGACATAAGAGCATATATGATTGTAACCTACCTGGTGGTTAGTTTTGGTATTGCAGCCAAGGATCTATGGGTGGGTATCCACGATGTTGCTGAGTTATGCCGAGCGATTCTCCTGCACTGCGGCTGTGTAGTGTCTCCTACCAGGCTGCAGCCGTATTGTGCTTCTGGATGTTTGGTAGTGTGAAAGTGAGCAGCTTCACCATGTGGTCGTGTGACCCTGATACAGGAAGTGCTCCTTCTGGTATGCTGCAGAGTGAAACAAAGTGAAGAGGGGGAGCAACAAGTGCATACTGCAATGTGCAATCATAGCAAACCTAAACAATAGATGTTTATGGGGAATGTAAAGTCAAGCTAAAGCAGACAAAGACTGAAACTAACATGCCACTAGTTATATAGTAGTTTAGAACTGATTGTGAACTAGTTGTGTTATAGATATAAATGAGTGTCGGTGATAGGTGCCACTGATAGCATTCTCCGCTAATGCCTATTGATAACAATTGTGATCAGTGGCACCAGAAATTTCAACACAGAATTCTCCGTCGTGTAAATGGAGCATATATGTGGGAACAAGAGGGCATAGACTCTATGAAAATTAACCTAATCCCTGCGAATGCATACCCATATGTATGCACATATATGCACATGTGCCAATTCTTTTCCATGAGCATACATATGCATATGTGAACATACACACACTCGTATGGAGAACAGACCGAAAAGGACCAAACCCATGCTGGACAACAATAGGGGGCCCAGTAGGAGACTAGATGATACCATGGACCTCCAGGTCTTCATTCATTCCATCAGGAGCCAAGGAACCAAGGGTGAAGATCCAGAATGTCACTAAGGTCGAATATATTTTCTGCATGTACATGTAAATTGTGGTGCCTGTCTAGTTACCGGTATTAGTTGTGTTCACAAATTTCTGCCATAGGCCCCCGCTGCAGCCACTCGTCATGTAACTCGCTATATAATATAACTTACAATGTTACAGTATGATCACTGGGAAAGGAGACTGAGAAAATACTTGCTTTTGCCTGCAGCAGACTAATAACAACATCTCAGCCTAGGCAAAGTGTCATAACTGAATTGCAAGTACTTTTTTTTTAATGATAAAAGGTAGAGCTTTTCTGAAAAATCATATTTACTGTATACTATGATACATCAGTAAATTATTCATTCAGACCTATAAAGTCAATAAAGAGATGGACAACACTTCTAGAAATTGTCATAAAATATATATAACTAGAGAAAATAAGTTTAGTTTTATAATAACTCCTATGTTTTTGTTTGGATGGATCTCTAGGTTTGCAGTGCCATTCAAAATCAAGACTTTACATTAATTAATGACTACTGTACTGGTCTAAAGGCACTTCTATATCTGAAGAGCATTGAAGAGCTCCAAGACTGGGATGGGCAGAGTCCACCAACCATACAACACCAAACTGGAAAACCCATCCTGAAAATCTCAGATATTATTGGAAAGGTTTGTTGCTTTTTTTTTCACTTTATTGTAATTTGTTTTCTAAAGGAACAATGCAATCAAACAACAAAGCCAGATTTTCCAAGCTGTAGGAGGCAAGAATATAAAAGACATCTTTTCTTTTCATTTCTTTTTTATTTTGAATAGTAATGTTTCTCCAGAATCTGTCGGCATGGAATGGCCTTGATTTACATTTACCATTCATAGCTCTCCATCATATAAAGTCTATGGCATAATGCATATTTAAATATAAAAAATCCAATCACAAGAAAACAGTGCTAACATTTAGCTGTCTGCTCGCTGGTATCATACAGAAGCACAGCATGTAAAATTTTAAATTTTTATTTTGCCAATTGCAAAAAAAGAAAACAGAACAATGCCTTACACATACTAAATACGCTTTAAAAAATAAAGCTAAAACCTAGAAACTGCCCAATTTTTATCCAGAGCCAAGTTATATTGGAACAGTGCCACATTAAAAGCAAAACTCCACTTAGTACCAATAGCAGGAATTAATTAAAGTGAATGTACTATCATTTTGATGTTTCTGTGCCTATAACTATACCATTTTTTTTATTCTTTTGTCTTGGTGCACCCACCTCATGCTCAGTATGTCATAGCTGGATAGCTACGTACTCAGCATTGCAGCACAAATACTTCCAGCTTTTTGTGTCATATACCTCAGCAAACATAAAACAAAATATCATTCTGTTAATCACTATGATATAGAAACGTGAGGGGGTGAATACTAATTCTCCCAACTTATTTTAACAGCAGACAGAATAACACAAATTAAAAAGTAATTGTAAATGCTACATTACCTAACTTCTTAATGTATTGTTAGTAGCCCCTTTTTAATCTGTTTGGAAATTGCTGTTAAGATCTCTATGTTATTCTCTGTGAGGTAGAATCTGAAAATAATTTCCTTACTGTGATAATATTGAGGTCTGTTAAACCCTAAACTGTGTAGAGAAAATTAAGGAGTGGTACTAAACACAACGCCACCCTTATTTTCCCACACAATTCACAAGTTGGCAACAAATATGGTCAGATTAAAATCTCATGCTTGTGTTGGGCATTAATGTGAGGTGACACATATGACAAAACATAGTTAAAGCTAGAAGGAACGCACAAATGTCATATGCTTCAACTAGCCAGGGCCTTCAAAGGACTCCCGATGAGCCATTTTGTAAAGTTAAGTCATAAATGATCTGAATACATTTTATGGAATAAAGATATGTAAGTCTGGAATATTGGCCTGGCTAAAATCTCATATACCTTTTCACTTCCACTCATATCCCATTACTCCATCTGTAATGGAGTTACCCTCTCAAAAAAGTGTCTATCCCAATGTAGAAGAAGATGTAATGTAGAAGAAGATACCAGTCAGACACCTAACATGCATAAGACATGATAGAAGGCTAATAAGACATGTTAGACCTCAAATACATTTCATAGACCTATTATATTTGTTGTCTAACAAGTAGTAATTTAATTTTGCTAAATAATATGTTGGTTTTCAGATCAGGAAACCTTATCATATGGATATATAGATAAAACTAAGATAGTGGATTTTAAAGATGTGTCTGCTGGGCCCACCTATAACACACTCCTCATACTCTGATTTTTTTATGAATAAATATCTGAAAAGTGTGCATGCATTTGTATTTAGCCCCATTTACTCTGATACCCCGTCTAAAATCTAGTGGAACCAATAGCCTTTAGAAGTCACCTAATTAATAAACAGATTTCAGTTTAAATACAGCTGTTATGTGAAGCCCTCAGAGGTATGTTATGCCGCGTACACATGACTGGACTTTCCGTCAAACTAGGTCCAAAGGGATTAGTCTGTCGGACAACCCGATTGTGGGTTGGAACTAAAAAAAACAGCCCCACCCCCACTTAATAAACTTGACTGTAATTTAATTATTAAAAAAAAATACAATTAATATGATTTACTTGCCTCTTAATTTTTGTCTAGTTTCAGGGATCTACCCCCCCCCCCCCCTGCAATTTAGAAACCCATGCCAGTGGCCGGCTTCTTCTTTCTTATTTTTTTACCAGCCCTGCTCCTAACCTTGCCCATGCACTGTACATTGCACATGGAAAAAACTTTTTCCACTGAGATCTGGAGAGATTTTGTAGACTAAAGACGAGTTCAAACTACATGAAAAATAAGTTAAAAGCAGTATTTAGTTTGACTTCAAAATGTTTAGACATCAGCATGCAGCCATGTTTTCTAAGATTGGGGAAAAAGGTCCACCTAAAAGATAATTGTTAATGTTAATGTTAAAAGAGCCTCCTACAACATCAGCGTTGACTAATTTTCAAGTGATCCGAACTCTTTTCTTTTTTTATTTATAATTATTATTTTACATAATTGTATTTCTTTTCTTTTTCATGAAAATTATACTAGAAAAAAATGTTAAGATGAATCTCAGAATGCTCTAGAACTAGAAATCAAGAGCTATGCCTTTGTGAAGAAGTTAAAGTATAATAATCTCTGTTATATTCCTGTCCGGGCACGGCAGAGAGTGATACAAACAGTTTTTAGAGGTTACAATTAAAACAGTAGATACCTTGAACAGTATGTGTATATGTTAAAACATGTTTTGCCAGCTACTGTGTGTGTAAAAAGTCAACTGCTTTGTTGACATGTCCCTGTGTCGTCCTCTGCCTTTTGGTTATAAGATTTTTGTCTTGCAAACTAAAAAATTCCAGTGTAGGGTGAAGCAGTGAGTATCACACGTGGATAACAGCTTGTTGGTATTGTTCTACTTAAAGCATTAATGCATGAGTTAAGTAAATAGCCCTGCACTAAAGGACTGTAACTTCTGTGGAAGCAGTTCTTGGACTTGAGGTGATGTATCATTTTTACAATAGAACAGTTCCCTCTCCAGCCTGGTCTACGTCCATGTCATGCCTGGTCTAGCAGAGTACAAAATTATGAGTAAATGTGATCTGGTGAATGCGTATCAAACAAGATGTATTGAAACATATGGCAAATGAAAGGAGAACCCGATGTGTGATTTACATAAAGCAGATATCCAGGCACAACAGACCCTGGAGGGGCATGCAGCAGAAGGGGCTACATCTGTCTCAGGTACAAGTAGTTTTGGTACAAGAGAATAAGTACTGAACCTAATTTACCAGCTTATGCATTCTTTGGTACATAGTCTGAACATGCTAGGACTAGACTGACTGTCTTCAACTTTGATCATTCTCAGCTTCAGGAGGAACTGCATCAGGTAATTGTTACTGACCTTATGGCATACCTGCAGTTTCTCTAGGTGGAGATTGAATCTGCCTGCTGACATGAAATAGAGATGGCTAAGCATTAGCAACAGCGAAAGGATAAGTATCTTGATTTCCTTGCGTACAGGAAAGTACCTTTGGCTGTGAACCATGCTCACAAATTTTCAGTCATGGATATGGACAGTGACAGCAATAATATTAATTAATATCCTTTGAGAAAATGTGTCATCAGTACGAATAGCCATAGACATACTGACCCAGTATCCGGTGCCAGAGCTTAAAGGAATGGGAAGAAAGAGCAGTGCCATCTGAGTGCAGCAATTTGACAACATTTAATGCAAGGTATTAAAACTCACAGGATAATAGAGATCATCAGCGCATGTAAATGATAAAGTTCATCCACTCAGGAGGAGGATGTTTTTCAACAATTCCTGGGACTCTGATACACGCTCAAGAGGGACCGCTGACATCACATCCAGGTAGAAGGTGGAGTGGACGAGGCTTGTGTTTGGAGCATGTGTGCTCCTTCATCAGGCAAAAATTATATAATTTACATGCGCTGATGATCTATTGCCCTGTGAGCTTTATTTCATACCTTGCATTAAACATTGCCAAATTGCTGCACTCAGATGGTGCTGCTTTTTCTTCCCATTTGTTTCCTGCAGAGTATCCTTGCGATGTACATAGAGCACCCAGAGGGGAATTTTTTTTTCTCAACAAAAGTGGATTTCTTCTTTAACCACTTGACCACTGGGCACTTAAACACCCTTAATAACCAGACCAATTTTCAGCTTTCGGTGCTCTCACATTTTGAATGACAATTACTCAGTCATGCAACAAAGAAAAATTGATTTTTTTACAGAATTTTCTGTATTTTTTTCTTTTATAGCACAAAAAATAAAAAACCGAGCAGTGATAAAATACCACCAAAAGAAAGCTCCATTTGTGTGAAAAAAAGGACAAAAAATTCATATAGGTCCTATATGCCTATATGAAATTTTTGTCCTTTTTTTCACACAAATGGAACTTTCTTTTGGTGGTATTTAATCACCGCTCGGTTTTTTTTTTATGCTATAAAAGAAAAAATACAGAAAATTCTGTAAAAAAATGAATTTTTCTTTGTTTCTGTTATAAAATTTAGCAGATTAGTAATTTTTTCTTCATAAATTTTGGCCAAAATTTATACTACTACATATCTTTGGTAAAAATAAGTACAAATTGGTGGATATTATTTGGTCTTTGTGAAAGTTATAGAGTCCACAAGCTATGGTGCCAATATCTGAAAATTGATCACACCTGAAGTACTGACGGCCTATTTCAATTCTTGAGACCCTAACATGCCAGAAAAGTACAAATACCCCCCAAATGACCCCTTTTTGGAAAGAAGACATTCCAAGGTATTTAGTAAGAGGCATGATGAGTTTTTTGAAGTTGTCATTTTTTCCCACAATTCTTTGCAAAATCAAGATTTTTTTTACTTTTTTTTTTTTTCACAAAATTGTCATATTATCAGTTTATTTCTCACACAGCATATGCATACCACAAATTACACCCCAAAACACATTCTGCTATTACTCCCGAGTACGGCAATACCACAGGTGTGAGACTTTTACACAGTGTGGCCACATACAGAGGCCCATCAGGCATTCTGGAGCACCCAGGACAATTCTGACATTTCTCTCCTACATGTAAAAATCATCATTTATTTGCTAGAAAATTACATACAATCCCAAAACATTATATATGTTTTTTTTAGCAAAGACCCTGGAGAATACAATGGTGGTCATTGCAACTTTTTATCTCGCACGGTATTTGCGCAGCAATTTTTCGAATGCTTTTTTTTGGAAAAAAACAGTTTTGTGCTAAAAAAAAACACTGTTAATTTTAAAATTTTTGCATAATATGAAAGATGAAGTTACACCGAGTAAATAGATACCTAACATGTCACTCTTCAAAATTGCACAGGCTCGTGGAATGGCGCCAAACGTCGCTACTTAAAAATCCCCATAGGCGACGATTAAATTTTTTTTTTACTGGTTATATGTTTTGAGTTACAGAGGAGGTCTAGGGCTAGAATTATTGCTCTCGCTCTAACGTTCGCAGCGATACCTCACATGTGTGGTTTGAACACCGTTTTCATATGTGGGCGGGACTTACGTATGCGTTCGCTTCTGCATGCGAGCACATGGGGACAGGGGCGCTTTAAAAAAAAAAAAAAATTATTGTTAATTTTACTTTATTTATTTTAGTTTGAATTTTTTTTCCCCAAAAATAAATTTTTTGATCACTTTTATTCCTATTACAAGGAATGTAAACATCCCTTGTAATAGGAATATGGCATGACAGGTCCTCTTTACAGTGAGATATGGGGTCAATAAGACCCCACATCTCACCTCTAAGCTGGGAAGCCTGAAAAAAAAAAAAGATTCTGGATTTGATCGCATTGGCGAGTCGGTAGAAGCACCGGAGGGCGGCGGGAGGGGGGGTGTCTATGGCTGGGTATTGCATGGTATCACCGACTATGGCTGGGTATCTCAGAGTATGGCTGGGTATCTCAGAGTATCGCGTTGCAGAGTATTGCATTGCAGAGCATTGCAGGATATTGGCGGGTGTTGCAGAGCATTGCAGAGTGTTGCAGGGTATTGGTGGGTGTTGTAGAGCATTGCAGAGCATTGCAGAGTGTTGCAGGGTATTGGCGGGTGTTGCAGAGCATTGCAGAGTGTTGCAGTGTATTGGGGGGTGTTGCAGAGCATTGCAGAGCGTTGCAGGGTAATGCAGAGTGTTGCAGGGTATTGCAGAGTATTGCAGGGTATTGCAGGGTATTGCAGAGTAATGCAGGGTATTGCAGAGTAATGCAGAGTAATGCAGAGTATTGCAGAGTATTGCAGAGTATTGCAGAGTATTGCAGAGTATTGCAGAGTAATGCAGAGTAATGCAGAGTATTGCAGAGTAATGCAGGGTAATGCAGAGTAATGCAGAGTAATGGCAGGGTATTGCAGAGTATTGGCAGGGAATTGAGGGGTTAATTTTCGATGAGCAGCAATGTGGGCACTGCAGATGCAGCCCACATCGCTGCTGACACCGATCTCTTCCCCCTCCGCTGTTCCGATCGGTACAGAGAGGGGGAGGGAGGAACCGGCGTCATAACATGACGCCGGTTTGTTTACAAGTGATCACTCCGTCATTTGATGGAGCGATCACGTGGTAAACGGCCGCTATGAGTGGCCATTTACCATGATCCGTGATCCACAGGACCCGGCGGTCACAGATGCTCTCGAGTGCGCGCCCCAGGGGGCGCGCGAGAGCGGAATTCTGGGAGGACGTCATATGGCTCCCAGAGTTAAGAAACTGCCCTGTAGCCGTCATTCGGCTATAGGGCGGTTGTTAAGTAGTTAAAGGCCTTTGTGGAATTACTAACTGAAAAGGGTGATGATTATGAGCCCACAAAGGATGCTATAAATACAACGTATCAATTGACCTGAATTCTATCTACCTGACCTATCTGCTGTAAGAAATTCAGGTTATTTCAGAAAGATCCTTTTGACCAGGGAAATGCAATTAGTGGACCTCCAGCTGTTGAAAAACTACAAGTCTCATCATGCCTCTGCCTTTGGGTACCATGCTTGTGGCTGTCAGAGTCTTACTATGCCTCATGGGACTTGTAGTTCTGCAACAGCTGGAGGTCTGCTAATTGCATATCCCTCCTTTAGACACTTACATAGATGTGGTAAGTCTGCCTACATACCACTTTCCAGAATGGACTAAGGAACTGAAAAAAATATTCCTATGAATTCCTGAATGACCTGATATTCCACTATTAACTCCCACACACCTGTCAGCTGTTTGTGATGAAACTCAGGCCTGTCTGACAAATTCTGCAGAAATTACAGATACCTACATAAACACTCAGTCATTTAGCTGTCACAGGGCTCCACCTAGTGGCCACAGAAAAAAGAAGACCCTTATCACAGGGTGGTTTGGCTTTGCCCAATTTCCAGCTGTATTATTGGGTGGCTATATTGGTTACAGTCTGGTGGTGGTTCACACAGCCTCAACAAAATCCAGCGGTGACACTAGAGGTGGCAGTCTTAGGCTCGTATGCAGCCGTGAGCAATCTGGTCTTTAGAAGTCTAAGGGCCCAAACATCTGTGACAGGACCCATGCTGGTACCCCTATGTGTGTGGGGTCAAGCCCATAGTACATATAGAGAACCCTCCAAATTCTCCCCACATCTGCCCCTGTGGGGGAACCCCTAACTTCCTCATCTTTATTAGATGCCAAACCCACAGCTGTGTGCACATTGTGGGGTGCTGACATTGAAGCATGTTATTGCTAATGGCAATGTAGTGGCCTTCATGGATTTGAGACGGTAGCATTCCCTGTCGAGATCTATAGGGTTTAGATATTGGCAATTGAACCAAGCACTTAGGACACAATTTCCTGGAACCTTGGTCTTGGAATCTGACCCAATCGAATAGCTACGTTGTTTCATGCAATAGAGCCAACCTGCCGCAGTAAAAGTGCCGTAGGCGGTTGGCAAACCCTGGCACAAAAAATGGTTTTCCTCAATAGCCACCCATGATATATGTCACATTTGTGGTTGAAATAAGTATGCCTGCAGTAGCCTAAAAAGCCCTTTACAGTGAACCTGTCGTTTTCCCACGCTGGTCACTTTTATGCGCCAATCCAAAGCTTTTTGTAGACAAAAAATGCTTATCCACTGGATGATCATGATCCTTCTACCAAAAAATAAAAAAAACTTTCTAAAAAAATATCATTGTAAACAAAATGTATGCATATTTGTATCAAATGCTCATAATGGTGCCTTGAAGGGAAATTACTATACAGATAATCCCCAGTGATGTCGAAGAAAGATTCATCTATTTAGTTCAAAGTTTTTCGATTTCTAATAGGGACACCTTTTCCAATGACAACTGTCTAAGAGGGAATTTCCACTCATTTATGAAATATTTCTCTTACATTCTGTTGTGGGACTAGACATAAAGGACTTAAGAAATACT
This sequence comes from Lithobates pipiens, assembly GCF_037356315.1. NCBI lineage: Eukaryota > Metazoa > Chordata > Amphibia > Anura > Ranidae > Lithobates > Lithobates pipiens. The sequence continues at coordinate 220,940,693 of NW_027507785.1, read as the reverse complement.
TTAATTTATGGGACACTTCAATTTTCAATTCCAGTAAAATATAGGTTCTCCCATGTGGAATTGCAGTAAAAGGGTAAATTGTTTTTTGTTTCCAAAATTATTGGAGTACATCTATTGCTTGCTTGTGAATTCAATACCCTTATAGCTTCCGCTACATCTGTTGTTCCTGAGCTAGAAATGTTGTGTAGCTTGGGATTGACTCACCTTAAGAATATTCTTTCACTAGGGGATAAGGGCAAAGAAAATGACTTTTCTCACTGGTGTGGAAATTCTATGCATTTTCAGCTATCTTTAATTTATTTTTAGTTAACAGTGTAGATTTCTACATCATATTTTAATGTTTTAAAGAGAACCATTATAACTTTTCAGCAAGTATTTATTTGCAATAATGTAATAGAATAGATATCAATATTCTGACAAGATTTAAGGATTTTACTATATTTAGATTCCACGCCACATCAGTGAAGTGAGAAAAAACACATTAATTGACAATATCTTCCTTGTATCTTTTAAGCTGGAAAGCAAAATACCATCTAATGCATATATGTGTGCCTTGTTGGTCACCAAAACTTTTGTAATGATATATTCTAAATTTTTGAAGCACACACCCGTCATGCTAGATTACTACTACCACTACCTAAAGCAAAATAACTTTGTTTAGAGCTTCCTGTGCCACATTCGTGCCTTCAACCTGCTCATTGTACTGTTGGTTGCCCTGATAATTCTGTAGAGCATATCCTGAAGTAGAACTTCACCCTAGAAGGGAAATTCTGCTTTAACATCCCCCCCCCCCTCCACTTTTGAAGTTTTTTTTTTTTGAGGGGGAGCTGGAGCCTACTTCTCTTACCACTCCCACTGCCTAGGCAATTGGAGTGGAAGCTTTCTCCTGCTTCTCTGCCGGTAACCTTCTGGGACACACCACAGATCCCAGGTGGCTGTGGGGCTATTCACATAGCACAGCGCGGCTCGCCTGTGTGCAGTGGAAAGCCGGCTGTGAAGCCGCAAGGAGAGGCAAACATGAATAAGTAAGGGTCCTTTTATTAAAAGTCGACAACTACTGTATTTGTAGATGCTGACTTTTAATTAAGACTAAAGATCCTAACGTGCAGTAAAGATTTATTACAGAGGGGATTATAGCAATTAAAGATATAAAAAAATAAAGAAGAACTATACCTTATACTGTATATATATATATATATATATATATATATATATATATATATATATATATATACTATTGAGAGTCAGCATGGGGCAGTTCTAATTTGGGAGGTCAGATACTTCCTCTACAGCCACCCTCACTTTTAAATAACTGAGCTCACATAGACCTTTCAGAAAGTGTCAAAGCGAAGGTGCAAATAAATGTTTCAAAATTGGGATTGGGGCTGGTCTTGCCCCAGTTAGGTGGGGAAAAGGAGCACCCTGTAGTGTACTTAAGAAGGAAGCCTACTCTGGCCAAAAGATTGTGAAAAGCAAGTGTCTCATGATAAAGTGAAACCTAGAGACACTCTAGTTGGACTGACCGGTGGCAGACTTTGTCACGTTATCTTGATAGCACAGAATAAAGATAGAAATTCAATGACCACCAAGTGATTTCTCGTTCTCTAGGATTTAGCCTGGGGCAGGCCTAAGAGAGGTTAATTTGGGAGAGCAGTTACTTTACCTACAGTCTTCCCTAATAAATAGCTGAGCTCAGAGAGACAGGCTTGTTATATGTGAAAAGGAGAGAGCTGTTTGTAAGCCTGTATGCCAGAGGAAAAGCTGCTATACTGGACTGCCTGAATAGCTTGCATGTCGTGGACACTCGCCTGCCTCATGAAGCTGATTCATGTTAAGGCAAAGTCTGTTTTTTTTTTTTTATAACAAATCAAGCAGACTTTATAAGAACTGTGTTGTGGACACCTCTTTTCACCTTTTCTCCCTCTAAAACTGATATATTTTCTAAAAATTTGAGGGGCTACAGTACATTAGAGGGCTCTATTTATTGTTCACACATGTATATACTGTATCACTGCAGCAACATTTCATACATCCCGGCCTTTTCTTCAGTTTAACGGGTTTGTAACCCTACATTATAATTTTCTGCCAGCCCCCCTATTTTAACCTGCCACCCTGCATTGTGTAATTGGTTGTTAAAATCGAAGCCTCTAAATACTTGTGAAGTATCTTCAGGTGGGTCACGTTACTCCCGGTGGCCCTGATACTCTGATCCAGGGCTACAGCAGAAAGAGCCGAGCTCTCACTTTGATGTCAGCCAGGAGTCATGTGACCACTGAGCTAGCCGCTCAACCCCTCCTGCTGTGGGCCTGGATCGGAGTATCAGAGCGGCTGGGAGTCACGTGACTGGCCTAAACATACCTCCCAAAAAGGTATTTAGAGGCTTTGTTTCTAACAAACAATTACACAGTGCAGGATGGAAGCTTAAAAGAGAGGGGCTGGCAGCAATTTATTTTTAACATTTTTGTATTTTACTAACAGCAGTGGGTGGCCCGGAAACAGAGACAGACTCTCAAGTTGACAGGAAGGCAGGGGAGGGGGGAGAGGACAGAGGAGCAGAGAGGAGAGCAGTGGACGATGGAGTCACATAAATCGACAACTCTGTCAAGGCTCAGCAGCCATGAAAAACCGTGGTCAGATTACTAAGGGGAAGGCAGATACTGGCATGATCAGCCAGGTTTTTTACAGCTTCCAGAGGGGCAGGTTAAACAGCACAAACTCTGTGCTGTTTAACCTGCTATAAGGGAACAGGATATCTTTTTTTTTTTTTTTTAGGGTTACAAACACTTTAACCACATCAGACCCAGAAGGATTTACCCACTTCCTGACTAGGCCAATTTACGCTTTAACTGACAGTGGCACGGTCGTGTGAAGCTGTACTCAAACAAAATTGATGCCTTTTTTTTCCTACATATAAAGCTTTCTTTTGGTGGTATTTGATCACCTGATCAAAAATAAATTTTTTCATCAATTTAGGCCAATATATATTCTGCTACATATTTTTGGTAAAATTAATCCCAATAAGCATATATTATTTGGTTTGTGCAAAAGTTATTGCATCTACAAAATATGCTATAGATTTATGGCATTTTTATAATTTTTTTTACTAGTAATGGTGGCTATGAGTGATTTTTATCGGGACTGCAACATTGTGGCAGACAGATTGGACACCTAACAGACATTTTTGACACTTTTTTGGGAACTAGTAACATTACTACAGTAATCTGTGCTAAAAAATATGCACTATTATTGTACTAATGACACTGGCAGGGAAGGGGTTAACATTAGTGGCAATCAAGGGGTTGACTGTGTTCCCTCGCTGTGTGTTCTAACTGTATGGGGGAAGGGCTCACTGGGACAACACACAGATTCGTCTTCCTGCTTAGCAAAAATACAAGATCTGCGTGATCGCCCCTGTCAGAATGCAGATTTGCCTAGTTTACATAGGCAGATCCCCATTCTGCCACTGCAGGGACCGATCGCGGGTGGCCGGTGGACATCGAGTCCACCAGACCTGCTTATTGGCTCTGCCTCTGACCAATGGGAGCGTGCACGTGCCCACGAGTCGACGTACACCTACGACGATTTGCGCAGCCACACCACCTTGCCATAGTATATCTGTGATGGGTGGTCGGCAAGTGGTTAAATGATAAGTTCACCTTTGTTCACTTTTTTCTTTTATCTACAGTCCAGCCCCCAATGTACCAATAAAGCATTAATGTACTAATTTTGCAAAAATATCAAATCTTTCCATTAAATCTACAGACACTTACTTCACTTGTCCTCATCAATGTTTCCAAACATATCCATTAGTAATGCCTTACTTCCTGGACAGACTATATTAGATTATGACACAGGAAGGAGTTGGCCAGCTGACCTCATTAGCACACACCCTGCATCATCCCCCCATTCCCAGCTGCACATTTTTTAAATGAAATGCAATCAATCAGTGATGACCCTTCTCACTAAATACACAATATACAATCAGATTGCATAGTGTATGGCCATCTTTATACAAGTACATAGGAGGGAGTGGACAGAAACACTGCTGTCAAATCCCGTTCACATCTCTGTATAGCAGGAACTCGCATTCTCTCATGCTTTTTTTTTATTGAGTGGGGGAAAACACACAGATGTGAATGGAGCCTGTAAACACACCAATTTCACTTTCAGGCCCCATTCACATCTAGCATAGTGGGAGTGCACAATTTGGGCTAATTTTTTTGGTGACATGCATAGGGCAGCCCGTTGATTTCAATTGGCTGCACTACCTGCTGCTCATCGGACATTTTGGCGTTTTGTGGGTTGTGTGATTTTTACTGTGCATTTTTCAGCATTTGCCACTCGTTTTTTCACATGGCAAAATGTGTGTTTGCTTCTGTGTTTGGTGTACCGTTAACAATTAATGGCATTTAAAGCAACTAGTAATTTTAGGTGTATAAAGGCTCACTGTTCACTTTACAATTTGTACAATCTCCTTTAGATTTACCAAATTTATATAATAGGAGGAAAAATCTATCTAGCCAATCACTCTGTATCGAGTCAGGCAGGCCCTTGCACTACATAGTTGATGGTAGAACTAAAGGAGATTGTATAATTGTATAGTGTTATCTCTAACTTTTTTGTAATTTTCCCAATTTACAATAAATTGCAAAGGCTCCTCATAAATATACGGTATCAGTACGCTGATAAGTAAGATGTTTTACAGGTTAATGATTATATTACAGTTTTTGATGCCATTAGAACTACAGAAGGTAATAATACCTTTAATTGAACTGATACATTCAGATCATGTCAAAAAGGGAAAATATTTTTTTCTAGTTAGACATAAAAATGTTTAAGCCAACTAACATCTAGGATGGTCTACATGCACCAATTTGTCATGGGTTGTAGTGTTCCTCCTAAACGCTTGAACAGGCATATTTTAAAATTCATCAAGATATGCTGTCTGAAAAATATGCCAATGTCAAGAAAAAACAAGAGATGAAAAACTATGATACTGACACGCAAACAGTAATCTAATTTTTTTGGGAAGGGGCTGGCAGTTTAGGATTTGATCCCTTATTGACAGCTCCTCTTGTATTTGTTCAAAAACCTTTGGTGAATAACCTCTGGTTAAAAACCTATTTTCCATCCATATATATTATTTTGTGAAAAGTATCAGTATCAGTATCAGTATCCTACCTTTTCCATGAATAATTTAATGGCATCCCAGTCTTAAGCCTCATACACACGGTCGGACTTTGTACAAACGTTTCCGTGGACTTTTGTACAAAGGGCGTGGTCCACAAGTTTGTATTGCATACACACGGTCGGACTTTTTGACAACAAACATGAACGTAATGACGCCACAACGTACTGACGCCGCTTCAAAAGAGGACGTTCAATGACTCTGGCGCCACCTTTGGTGAACTTCTGTATTGTAGTCTGATCTTTTGCATTGGTTCTGAGCATGCGTGTTTGTACCTTGTACAAAAGTCCGATGCTTTTGCATACACACGGTCGGACTTTGCTCCATCTGACTTTTGTTGCCAGAAAGTTTGTCCGTTCGCACAGCCAACAAAAGTCCGATGAAAACAGAAAAAGTTTGTCCGATGGAGCGTACACACAGTCGGATGTTGCTCCAAAACAGCTAATTTGCATGTTTGTTGTCAAAAAGTCCGACAGTGTGTACGGGCCTTTAGTCTGTAGGGTTTAATGTTGAGTTGGCCCACCCTTTGCAGCTATAACAGCTTCTTCTGGGGGTTCCCGAAGAATTCCAATAATTTGCAGGGAATTCATAAGTTCAAGACAATTTAACAAAATCATATAGTTGTTTTTTGTTTTTTGTTTAGAGCTAATACTTTAAAAAAAAAGTCAGATTGGTTTGTCTTTTTAGTATGATTAGACATTTTTTGCCTTCTGAACAATAGAAAGGGATTGTTCACATATGGAAATTCTAACAATGAAAATAAAACAAGTAACAATTTTAAAGCTATAGACTGATCTACACTTAATTAATTTAATACTCCTTCTCTTTGAATGATAGCTGCAAGGATTGGGAATAAACACATTTAAGGCTGAGAGGAAAGTCTAATGCATTGCACAAACCTGCTGAACCATAGAAAAACTTGACAGATGTATTTAGAGAACAACATTTCTATTTACTGTACATTGCATGCATGCAAGGTTTTGTTGATAGTGTAGCAGTTTACAGCACTAAATCGTTAATACAGTCTAGTAATCATTGATTACTAAAATACTATTTACAATTTGTGGAATAGTTATGATTTCTCTTTGATATGTCTGCCATAGTCCAGCCTAGGGTGCTATAAAATTGTATGCTACAGAAAGAGACTGCAGTTAGGCTGCTTTTACACTGGGGAGGCGGGTCTATTAGCGGTAAAGGGCCACTAGTTTTAGTGATGCTTTACTGTCATTTTAGCTGCGCTTTCCGGCAGTTTTATTAGCTATTTCAGCAGATAAAAGAACAAAAACACAACAGAGAAAATTCTGGGTAATACAGGGATATAGCATGTACAGACATTTTAGCAGTAAGTGGTGCAAGGTCATTGCTAAGTCATACTATGAACTGTTAGATGGCTGTGTCACACTCTCTGTGAGAGCCTATGGAATGCATGGAAAGCGTAAGAGAGAAGGTAGGTGAGAAGGAGGGGAATAAGAGAGATATGAAGGAATAAGAAAATAAAGAAGAAATCGGAAAGTAAAATAGTAGCTCAACCATCATCTCATGGCGGGTCCGCTCAAAGATGTCACAGCTCTCAGACCTTATCATGTATTTCCAGCCTATCCTGCAATCTAGCTGACATTTTTTCCATTAGCTCCACGTCTTTTATTCTTGCGTACAGAGTGCTTTGGGAGGGTGGGGAGCGCCGTTTCCAGCTGAGGGCAACCGGACATCGTACGGCTGTAAGGATATATCTAAGTAAGTATAGCTATCTTCTGTGAACTAACCAACTCTTCCTGAAGAGACCAAAAAAGTGTGACGTGTCTGTAATCTTAAAGCGGGAGTCCGCCGTTTTTTTTTTTTTTTAAAGCCAGCAGCTACAAATACTGCAGCAGCTGACTTTTAAAATAATGACACTTACCCGCCCAGCACGCCCACGATGTCAGCACCGGAAGCCGATCTCTCGATCGTCTCTTGGGTGCTGCCGCCGCCATCTTAGGTATGGGAATCAGGAAGTGGAGCCTTGCAGCTTCATTTCCCGGTTCCCTACTGCGCATGTGCGAGTCGCGCTGCGCAATAAGGATGGTCCCCGCTGTTTCTGGGATCCATGTGTTTCCCAGCAGGCAGCGGGGGACCTTCGGAAAGGGGCGTAGATTCTGCGGAAAGGGGCGTACCTTCTGCAGAATCTACGCCGGAAGTGGGTGCAGATACCTGTACTGTACAGGTACCTGCACCCCCCTCCCCCCTGAAAGGTAGCAATTGTGGCACCGGAGGGGGGGAGGGTTCCAATGAGCGGAAGCTCCACTTTAGGGTGGACTTCCGCTTTAATTAGAAGAGCAGAATGGGGTGACAATGCTACGCCATCATAGATGCAATACATTGATGTAACATTGTCACTTAAGTTCATGAAGTGTGTTATTAACATGATCACCATTTAAAAATAAAGGGAAGATGCCTAAATAGGACTAACTAACTAATATAGTCACTACATCTAAGAACTGATAAGCTGCAATTCATACAATTTTGGGAGTTAGATACAGTATCTCACAAAAGTGAGTACACCCCTCACATTTTTGTTAATATTGTATTATATATTTTCATGTGACAACACTGAAGAAATTACACTTTGCTGCAATGTAAAGTAGTGAGTGTACAGCTTGTACAACAGTAGAAATTTGCTGCCCCCCCCCCCCAAATGACTCAACACACAGCCATTAATATCTAAACCGCTGGCAACAAAAGTGAATACACCCCTAAGTGAAAATGTCCAAATTGGGCCCATAATGTCAATATTTTGTGTTGCCACCATTATTTTCCAGCACTACCTTTAGCCCTTGTACACACGGTCGGAGAATCCGTCGGAATGTGTCCTATTGGACCATGTCGTCGGATAATCCGACTGTGTGTGGTATGCATCGGACTGATTCCGTCGGAAAATATCCGTCGGACCCAATTTTCCAACATGTTGGAAATATTTCCCGACCAACTGGGCCGGTCGGACATACTCCGATCATGTGTAACGAATTTTGATCGGACCAAGTGCCACGCATGCTCAGATCAAATTCCTACATCAAAGCTATTGGCTACTAGCCTGAATGTAGTCCCATCGTAATGAAATTACGTCATCACGTTCTGAAAGATCTGATTTTTCGACAACTTAGTCCGACCGTGTGTATGCAACAGTTTCGGACAAGATCCGACGGAGAAAATCCGACGGATTTGGTTGTCGAAATCTCCGACCGTGTGTACAGGGGCTAACCCTCTTGGGCATTGAGATCACCAGAGCTTCACAGGTTGCCATTGGAGTCCTCTTCCACTCCTCCAGAGCTGGTGAATGTTAGAGACCTTGCGCTCTTCCACCTTACGCGTGAGGATGCCCCACAGATGCTCAATAGGGTTTAGGTCTGCAGACATGCTTGGCCGGTCCATCACCTTTACCCTCAGCTTCTTTAGCAAGGCAGTGTTCATCTTGGGGGTGTGTTTGGGGTTGTTATCACGTTGGAATACTGCCCTGTGGTCCAGTCTCCGAAGGGAGGGGCTCATGATCTGCTTCAGTATGTCACAGTACATGTTGACATTAATGGTTCCCTCAATAAACTGTAGCTCCCCAGTGCTGACAGCACTCATGCAGCCCCAGACCATGACACATCCACCACCATGCTTGACTGTAGGCAAGACACACGTGTCTTTGTGCTCCTCACCTGGTTTCTGCCACACACACTTGACCCCATCTGAATCAAATAAGTTTATCTGGGTCTCATCAGACCACAGGACATGGTTCCAGTAATCCATGTCCTTAGTCTTCTTTTCTTCAGCCAACTGTTTGCAGGCTTTCTTGTGCATCATCTTTAGAAGAAGCTTCCTTCTGGGACAACAGCAATGCATACCAATTTGATGCAGTGTGCAGCGTATGGTCTGAGCACTGACAGGCTGATCCCCCCACCCCTTCAACCTCTGCAGCAATGCTCGGAGCACTCATACATTTATTTCCCAAAGACAACCTCTGAATACGGCGCTGAGCACTTGCACTCAACTTCTTTGGTCGACCATGCAGATGCCTGTTTTGAGTGGAACTGTCCTGTTAAACTGCTGTATGGTCTTGGCCACCTTGTTGCAGCTCAGTTTCAGGGTCTTGGCAATCTTCTTATAGCCTAGGCCATCTTTATGTAGAGCAACAATTAATTTTTTCAGGTCCTCATTTGCCATGTGGTGCCATGTTGAACTTCCAGTGACTAGTATGAGAGAATGAGAGTGATAGTACCAAATTTAACACACCTGCTCCTCATTCACACCTGAGACCTTGTGACACTAATGAGTCACATGATACCGGGGAGGGAAAATGGCTAATTAGGCCCAATTTGAACATTTTCACTTAGGGGTGTATTCACTTTTGTTGCCAGCGGTTTAGAGATTAATGGGTGTGTTGCGTTATTTTGAGGGGACAGAACATTTACACTGTTAAACAAGCTGTACACACTCACTACTTTACATTGTAGCAAAGTGTTATTTCTTCAGTGTTGTCACATGAAAATATATAATTAAATATTTACAAAAATGTGAGGGGTGTACTCACTTTTGTGAGATACTGTATGTTTTAAGGTTTTGTACAAATATGTTTTGAGGACTACATGTTTACACTTTAAATAGAGTTCAAGTTTTGATGATAACTTCTCTCACACATTTTGCTTAAAGGAGAACTGAATACAAAAGTGTCAGGTATGCTATTCTAAATATAAAATGTATGTACTGTAATTGTGCCTAAGCACAAATGTGACTTGAGTTCCCCCTAAAAATATAAACGCACTCTCTGGTATGTTGGGATGCCTAGGCACTTCTGTGTTGACAACCTTATAACTGTATATCTGCAATGTGAGATTAAAGCGGAGGTCCACCCTAAAGTGGACCTTCCGCTCATTGGAATCCTCCCCCCCTCCGGCGCCACAATTGGCACCTTTCAGGGGGGAGGGGGGTGCAGGTACCTGTACAGTACAGGTATCTGCACCCACTTCCGGGATAGCTCTAGATCTACGCCCCTTTCCGAAAGTCCCCCGCTGCCTGCTGGGAAACAGCGGGTCCATCCTTATTGCGCAGCACGACTCGCGCATGCGCAGTAGGGAAGCGGGAAATGAAGCCGAAAGGCTCCACTTTCTGATTCCCATACCCAAGATGGTGGGGCAGCACCCGAGAGACGATCGAGAGATCGGCTTCGGGTGCCGACATCGCGGGCGTGCTGGGCGGTTAAGTGTCCTTATTTTAAAAGTCAGCAGCTGCTGTATTTATAGCTGCTGGCTTTTAAAAAAAAAAAAAAGGCGGAACTCCCGGCGGACTCCCGCTTTAAGGCTCTGCTGACTCTGACTAATAAGGAGATCTGGAGTGAGGTTTGGTACTGCCCACTGTTTTATGGGCAAAGCTTCCTGAATTCCTGAGTTAGGTATGATTTGCTAAAGACGGATAGATTGTGCACTTCGCAAAAGTGCGGTTGCTCCAGAGCTTAATAAATGAGGTAGAGCTTCACTTTATAAAGAATACCCAATCACATGTAAGAAAAATAACATAATTAATAAAACAGCGTTTTTGCTGACCCTTGATTGGATAATGGTAGTCAGCAGAACTCCCTCTCATTTACTAAGCTCTGGAGCAACTGCACTGCATATGTATTAGTTTATTCTCCAAAACTACCTGTGAAGTTTCCCTGTAGTAGTTACTAGTTAATATCCTCTCAACCAAATATAAAATAAAATATATTGTCACTCTGATGAGACTTCTAAAGACTTTTGACTTTACAGATCCTCTGTTACCATCATTTAGCTTTGCAGTTAATGCAGTATAGGGGTAGAACTGGGAATTCTAGCGGAAAGAGTTTATCACTGGAATGTCTGATGGGTATAAGAAACCAGTATTTTTTGGTGTTATAAGCCTGTAAATATTGCACATGGGCATACTGATATTAAAGCACACTATTAGAGATGATGTATATATTTTTTACCCATCTGTAGATTATTATCTGATTCGCAGGTTTGTGTATATAGAACTTTGCATATTTGCACCTAATTGCATTTGATTTCTTCATTTCCTACTAACAGCCTAAAATGAGAAAAAACATAAAATTAAAAAATGTTTTCAGTGCTACTAGTACTGTACTGAGCAAACTGGGTAAGGTAATTATCTCAGCATGATCTAATAGTGAGGGAAATAAATGCAGAAAAATGAAGATTTTCCAAAGTGTAAGCATGCAGGATGTTTTCAGACTAATCTATTGGGATATACTAATATTGGTAAACAGCCTCTATCTGTTAACAGTATGGTTGGGGATGGATATTACTGGTGTTAAAAGAGGCAATGCAATTGCTGATTTCATTTGATCTCCAGTGGTTTTATTGGGACCAGCTTTTTATGTCTACACATTTTTATTCAGCCCATCTTTTTTGAGTGCATCTGTGTTTAATTCAGCTATATAGCATTGTGAATCTGATGACTGTAAAAATCTTTTGAAATGGTTGTAAACTCTGCTACACCACTTTTACCTACAGGTAAGCGCATAACAAGGTTTACCTGTAGGTGCTGTGAATACCTCCTAAACTTTCACAGTTCAGTACATATTCAGTATATGAGCTGCGCTTGCGTCATCGCGGCTCTGGCCAATCACAGCGCCGGAGATGCGAACCCAGATGTAACTCCGGTGAAAGATGTCAGCTGTGTAAATGGAATCCTGATGCTGATTCAGGGCATCGTTCTGAGGTAAGTATTTCATAATGAGCTAGTATGCAATTCATACTAGCTCATTATGCCTTTATCTTGCAGGGTTTGTTTTCTTTTTTTTTTTTTTTAGGTTTACAACCTCTTTAATAAGAATTTTTTACAAAAAGCTTTGTAGCAAAATTCACTATTATGCTTGTGTTTGAAAGGGGACAAAATAAAAAATCCGGTAGTAATTGGAAATATACAGTGTTTCCAGAGGATGGAAACACAGAAGACCCCAGGTGGCCAAGGGGGTTATGCACAATGCCAGTATGTAAAATGGGGGGCATCCCCTTTTGCCTGCTTCTAATGCTGCATACACACGACCGGACTTTTCAACGGACTAGGTCCGACGGTCTTCCCAACGGACCTTCGCAAAGGTCCGATGGACTTTCTAAACGAAATGGACTTGGCCACACATGACCGGACTAAGTCCATTTGAAAGTCCATTCATATTGAACGTGATGATGTAAACGAGACTAAACAAGGAAGTCCAATAGCCAGTAGGCAATAGCTGCCCTTGCGTCGTATTTGGTCCGTTGGACTAGCACACAGACAAACTGTTTTCCCGATTTTTAGTCGGACTTGAGTCCGTTGGATAGATTTGAAACATGTTTTATTTCTAGCTCCTTCGGACTTTTGGGGAAAAGTCAGCTGGAGCCCACACACGATCGAATTGTCCTACGAATTCTGGTCCGCCGGACCAAGTCTGCCGGGAAGACCGATCATGTGTACACGGCATAAGTCCATTTTCTCTCCCATTTTCTGCCCGCATCTCTACTTTCAGACATCAATAAGTAACTGGAGCAACTAAAATTGTTTAAAATAAATTATCCATTTGCATTGCTTGAGACTAGATTTAAACAAACACAAGAGCAAGCAATCAATTACATGCTTCATAGCAGTGCTCCTCTATCTATTTGTTCCCCAAAATGCACCATGTGTTGTTTTTTTAATGTAGAATGCTGTTATAAATCTATGTTAGAGCAATAAATTAGATAATTAGAAAGGAAGCCAGCACTAACAGAATTCCATGGGTTGCATTTGTAAACCTTTCTTTTTTAAAACACTAGTTCCTTGGCTGCCACACTGATCTAATAGCGTAAATACTTTCTGCCCTGCATAAGTATTATGTTCTGAAAGTATTGAAGTCAGAGTTAAAAAAGCACCTATCATTTTCAAAGGTGGTAGCCTACACATTTCTCAAAATGCAATTTTTTTTAGGATATAGGGGCTGTACCAATGAATATGCGTGGGTGTGATTCGTGGAGGGTTTGTCAAGTCCTGTTTGAACTTACCAGCACATATAGCTTAAAGTGGTGTTGCCACCAAAAAAATAAAAAGTTGCTTAAAATTAGTTAAAAAAAAAAAAAAACATGTTTTACTCACCTCTAAATACCTGTTGCTAGGGGGTCCCTCGTAGTCTGCCTTCTTCCTTGCCTGGGCTGGTGACATCACTTCCCCTCGTGTCGCACATTCACCTGGGACCTGACACGTGTCCCAGGTGACTGTACGGCGTATCACGGCGCTCGTGCATGCGCAGTGGGTGCCCGGCTGTGAAGCTACAGCCGGGTGCCCACAGTACGTATGACGGCGCCGCAAGCGGAGTGGGGAACGAAGGGGGGCTTCGTTCCCCGCATCGCTGGACCCTGGGACAGGTAAGTGTCCGATTATTAAAAGTCAGCAGCTGCAGTATTTGTAGCTGCTGACTTTTAATTTTTTTTTTGCAGGGGGTACCCCACTTTAAGTCTATAGGGAGTAAATCTTATTATTAAATTCTGGCCATTTGCAAGGCTAATAGGAAAGCTATTGTGAAAAAGGACATGGTCCCCTTGGCATAGACAGACATTTAACTAAGCAAAAAATAATCCTTTTAATGTGACTTTTAGGGTGATATTGAAAAAAAAAACAACAACAATCCTTTGAAATTGGGAAATGCTTTTCAAGCTATATGTGGTGTTGCAGAACAATATGATTTTCATGGACAGCGTCAATAATACCGTATTCTGGCATCACAATTTTTTTGTACACTTACATTTAGTTAGGCTTAAATACAGCAGCAGCATCTCAGTCTGATTCATTTCAACCTGAAAAATGTCTTTATTCATTTTGACTGCAACACCTGATTTTTTTTATCAAGTGGTAATAGGAGTAATTTAATCAATGGAAGCGACAGCAGATCTAAAAGCCATAGGAAAGTTCACCCTTAACTTGTGCTAACCTTAATGTCAGAGGCATTGATTAACTTTAACACCTGAGACATTGCATGTGATCAATGTGATTGGACCGGGGCACATGATTGAGCATGCTCACAACAGAAAATAGTAATGCATATATGTTGCTGCATGGAATAAGGCCCAACACTGATGTGAAGGGGTTCAAAAAGTTAAAAATAAAGCCTCCATCTGTGTACAAATTGGTCAGTGAAAAAAAAAAAAACATTGTTAGTATAGTTTGTGGAAGGATTAGCTGAACTGAATTCAGCTTCTCTTGAAAAGAGGTGGTTAACCTCCCTGGCGGTATGATTATTTCAGATTTTAGGTGCTGAAAGTGGTACAATTATTTTGCATGAAAATATGGCGTTTTATATTGTAGGCCTGTAAATTTTAGGAATAACTCACTTAAATCTGTCCAAACCAGAGTCTAGTAAACATCCCCGGTATGATAAAGTTTGAAAAATGAAATCATAAATTATAATATAATAAATAGCTATAAATAATTATACCAAATAATAATATAACAATAATAAAAAAAATATTAGAAAATGTAATCAAATCAAAAACACTGAAAGTTGCTCAGTTGCAGAATTGTCACTGTCATTACTTTTCAGTATTTGATGACGGATCTCCCCAAAAATCTCTATCGCAATTCGCAATTCTGCGAGTGATTCCAATTTATTATCGCTGTTTTCTAGCTGGTCTAAAACCACTTTGGATGTAAAGGGACAGCTTTGGTTGCTATGGGCAATCTCCAGTTTCCAGGCAGAGAGAACAGTTTTTATAATATAAAACTACATGCAAAGCACTGGGCAGACCACTAGGGACAAAGGGGATCTGAAATAATTACATACAGCAATGTAATCTGTAAGATTACATTATACTGTATGTATACTGTGTGTTTTACTTTTTGAATTTGGCACCATTCTCCGTCTCTGTGCATCGCAACGCTCGCAGGGAACTGAGCTCGGCAATGTGATAGATCGAGCAGAGGATGGCTCGCTCGTACAGCGGGGGGGGGGGGGGGGGACATCGCTGGATCCAGGGGATAAGGTAGTAAGCTCTTCCTGGATCCATCGATGTGGTCCCAAGTCTGGCTCGCGGTTACCGCTAATGGTACACAATTTTCCCCCAGAGCCAGACTCGGGAATACCGCCAGGGGGGTTAAAGAGGATATGATTACCATGTATTAATACATAAATGATCCATATAATGAACTTGGCGTGGAGTCATTAAGGAGGACAAGGGTGCACTCTTTATGTCTGATGGAAAAGAGATTGACCCTCCACATAGAGAAATGTTTCTTCACAATAAGCTGTGAACTTGTGGAATAGACTTCCTCAAGAACTACTTCTGGCTAGCTCAGTAGATTGTTGTAAAAAAGAGCTGGATGCATTTCTAAATACACAAACCATAACTGAATACTAACATTTATAGTTAATAACACCAGGGGTAGTTGATCCAAGGAATATAAGTTTTCCTCCTGCAGATCTGAAAGGATGTTTTCCCCCACTGTAACAATTTGTATCATGCTTTAATGTTTTTTGTTTTTTTTGGCCTTCCCTAATGCCACGTACACACGTAGCCGTCTATCCGACGGACTTATTCTGGCGGACTTCCCGCCAGACTGCTGGCGGACTTTCCGAACGGGCTACTTGCCCACACACGGCACTTTTTCAGCGGACTAATACGGCGTACTAAGTCCGCCGTACTATCCGCCCTACTGAACGGACTCGCCCACACACACGGAGGGAAGTCTGCTCATTTAGAGCGCGTTTCCAGGTAGGCGGGGCCCGCGAAGGAGACGTTGCTGGCCCCGCCACCTGGTATGGACTTAAAGGGGAACCCCAACGCCGAAAAAAATCGGCGTGGGGGTCCCCCCCAAGTCCACAACAGACCCTTGTCCGAGCACGCTACCCGGCCGGCCAGGAAAGGAGGGGGGAGCGCCCCCCCTCCTGAGCCATACCAGGCCGCGTGCCCTCAACATGGGGGGTGCCTTGGGGAAAGGGGGGCCGCGCCCCCCCACCCAAAGCACCTTGTCCCCATGTTGATGAGGACAAGGGCCTCTTCCCGACAACCCTGGCCGTTGGTTGTCAGGGTCTGCGGGCGGGGGGGTTTATCGGAATCCGGGAGCCCCCTTTAATAAGGGGGCCCCCGGATAACCGGCCCCCCACTCTATGTGAATGAGTATGGGGTACACTGTACCCCTACCTTTTGTACTTTATTTTACAGGTGAATGGGTAGGGGTACATTGTACCCCATACTCATTCACATAGGGTGGGGGGCCGGTATCCGGGGGCCCCCTTATTAAAGGGGGCTCCCGGATTTCGATAAGCCCCTCGCTTGCAGACCCCGACAACCAACGGCCAGGGTTGTCAGGAAGAGGCCCTTGTCCTCATCAACATGGGGACAAGGTGCTTTGGGGAGGGGGGGCATCGTGGCCCCCACTTCCCCAAGGCACCCCTATGTTGAGGGCACACGGCCTGGTACGGCTCAGGAGGGGGGGGGGCGCTCGCGGCATAAGATTAACTGGAGGTTTTCAATTTTTTTTTTATCTCCATTGGTTAAACTATATTGTGGTGTTTTTCAAAATAACTGGATAGCTATGTAAACCACTTCACACTAATAAGTGTGCTTAAAACAGTCAACTGTATTCAAATTATTTACATGTAAACCTTTTTTTTCAAAATAAAAAAAAGTGTTATTGTTTAAGCAGCGTTAACTTTACTTATGCTTTAAAATATTTGTCTCTTACCAGCAGTTAATTTAAAACTACATTTATCTCTAACTGTAAATCACTAATCAAAATGCTGTCCCCACATAAAGAAAAAAATGTAAAGATACTTCTATATCTATCTTGCAAAGTGCCATTGTGCTTAAAGTGCTCCAAAATATGACTTAATAAGATGCTCCAATAAAAAGTGCTTCTGTGCTGCTATTTCTGCTTCACTGTGCTGCATGCATTGCTCTGTACCCAGTGTCACTCACCAGATTCTTTTGACTTTGTGCTTTTCAGCAACAAAGTCTCCCAGGCTTGTGGATATTCCCCTCCTGGGTCTTTGTAGGATGATACACAGCACCTCTCCTTCACCACTCCACCAACAATCTCCTCCAGTCCCCTGACCTCAACTCCTCATGCCACATCCACCATGTAAAGGAACAGAAGGGATGCTCGCATAGTGTAATAAAGTTTTTTTTATTAAAATAAAAGCATTCCTCTAATACATCACACTCACTTGTTTAAAGATAAAACATGCAGTAAATCACGCAAATGTTCCACAGACCAGAAATTATGTCATCATGTAGTCCCACCCTTGCTTGTTCTTGTTTCAGTAGCACGTATACTCGCAATATTGGTGCACAGAGCAGGTAAGTATGACATCTTTATTTATTTTTTTATAATCAAAATTTTATTGAGTTTTCAAAAAGCACAAAAGTAAAAAGGGGAGTACAAGACATTAGTCACAACAAAGAAACAAAACAAAACCGGTATTATTTAACATATCACTAAAATGCTTGCACAGTGGGTGACACATTTCTTATATAATTTGATGGAGGAGGTGGCGCCATGGAACAAAAAGTGTAGAGGGGTACTTTATATAGATCTGAGAGCCATTTTCTTAATCCATGGAGTAATTGAATCCCAAAAGGGTCCAATTTTAGGGCAAGTCCATCATATGTGGAAAAACATGCTTCGTTGGCCACAAGCCATCTAACATTGGGCATCAGCAGTTGAAAACCTATGGTTCAAGGGGGAAAGGTTTCTTTACCACCTGGTAATAAATTTGTAAGAAAACTCTTGTATACAAGTACAAATCGAGGAAGCGTGGGTCAGTTTAATCATTCTCTGAATCTAAGGGGGGTAAAATCCAATCCAATTTCCCTCTACAATTCTCTGATCTAAAATGGAATTGACACAGAGTCAGTGCTCAGAATAAGTTTATACATATGAGAGAGTAGGTGCCTAGAGTCTGTTTAACACACATAGACTCAAATGTGGAGAGGTTATCTAGCGGTGTCAACTTGTGAGTCAGTTTGCCTAAGAAGACCTGAAGTTGCCAGTATCTCCATGTTGCTAGGGGAAGTTTCCATAGGAGGATTGTAGCATAGCAAGGGGTAAAATGTTACCCAGGGGAGCACGTTTTGCACAGGCTGTGTTGCCATTAGTTCCCCAAGAGTGGAAAAACACAATATCCTCATCCAATGAGAACCATGGGAATCCCTCTAGTAGTAGTAATGGGGAAGTCTTGGTGGAGTACTAGCCAAATACATTCAATCTGTCCCAGACTGTCAAGGTGTTCTAAGTTAGTGGGGACGTCCAGTCTGAAAGTCCTCTAGAGCCAGACAGAAGCCAAGGAGCCTCTGCTAAGTTTGTACCGGCCATCGATTTTTCCAGAGGTACACAAATTATATTTGGAATGTTGTGACACCAATTTAGTATGTATACCAAAGCCATGACCTTATAGTACAATGCAATGTTTGGGAGGCCAACCCCGCCATCCAATTTGTGTCTGTGCAGGACATCGTACGCCAATCTTGACCATTTCCCCTGCCAAACAAAAGTAAAAAAAAGTGTGTTGCAGATGTTTAAAAAAGGTCTGCGGTAGAGCAATGGTCACTGTATGTAGTAGGTGCACTATTCTCAGTAGGATTGGCATTTTAAGCACATTCACTCTTTGGAACCAAGTCAAAGGGTAGGCCTGCCAAACTTTCAAGTCCTCCATCACTGTGTCCACTAGTTTACCAAAGTTGAGATCATATAAACGTTTTGCATCCCGTGATATATGGTTTCCTAAATATAGAAGTGATCCCTAGTGGGGAGAGCCCAGAGGAGTTCTCTAAGATCCCATTCCCTGTCAGCAACATCTATGTCTGAAGGCAAGGATAACCTACAGTACTCACAGTCTGGGTGTAGGGCGAGGGGCTTGGACGCAGTACACAGCATCTGAGTGTGTAGGCGAGCCAACGCTGTGCTGTGGGGAGGATTGCTGAGCCGCTGCATGACCAGGCACCATCTTGACTTCAGAACCGAGGCTGTCAGTGTAAGGAGTAAAATAGGGATGCGGCCCTCCAGCTCAAGACCCGCTGCTGCCGGGTGGCTGAGAAGATATTCGGGGCTTACGAGGCATACCCAGACAGGCTTTGGGAGGCTGTGTGTTGCTGGAAAGCCCAGGTGATGCAGGATCTCAGAGCCCATACGTCCTCTCACCATGCCCTTTAGGCCACGCCCCAACATATTTTTTATTTTAACAGCAAAAAAACTTTACTATCACTTTAAGTGCATCCTATGTTTTATATATGCAAAGCCAACAGGGGAGCACTAAGGGTATTAAACTAGAATCCAATAAAGATTAACCATAAAATACTTACTGGGCAATAAAGTCTCAGGTGCATTCAGTCTTGGGTCTGGTTCCAGATTATCTGAAAAAAAATTGGCACCAGTCACTTTAATGAAACAAACATAAACTTGCTTAATAAAAATAGGTAAAAAAAGTCAAGGAATAAATCAGGATACCCCAAATGCAGCTGGTCTTAATCACCAGACCAGGCTCTAATCCTCTTCAAAGGCCCTACTCTTTTTCTCTCTCTCCCTCTCTCTCTGTTTGCTCCCACTGCCCATACTAACTGGTTACTTTGTGGACTTGGCTGCTTAAAGATAAAGATTCTAGTGGTATGTTGGTCATAGACATCTAATGCAGCAACATTGAAAAGGTTTTTGAGATATAGACTTTGCTCACCACATCTATACAGTGGGGAACAGCTTTAGGTGCTTCTTCTAAGCCAATTTATTCAGCTTTCAGCAAGCTATCACCTTTAGTGGCCTCCCAGGAGGGGATACTATTGTAGAATACACTCTCCTAGGGCATAAGCCCAGGTGACTAATGCCGCGTACACACGAGCGAATTGTCCGGCGTACTTAGTCTGGCAAACAATCCGGCGGACAGTTTGGCGGACTTTCTACCGAACGGACTAGGCCACACACGGACACACAGAAAGTCCGGCGTTTGCTAGCGCGATGACGTACAGCACGTACGACGGGACTAGAAAAAGGAAGTTCAATAGCCAGTAGCCAATAGCTTCCTTTTTCGTACTTGCTTCTGAGCATGCGTCATTCTTAGTCCGCCGTACTAGCATACTGATGAGCGTATTGTCCGCTGAAACCCAAGTACGACGGGAAGATTGGAGTGCAAAAATACTTTCTTAGTCCGCCGGACTTCACGCTGGAAAAGTCCGCTGAAGCCCACACACAATCGAATTGTCCGCTGAAATGCGTTTCGGCGGACTAAGTCGCCGGACAATCTGATCGTGTGTACGCGGCAAAGGTCTATCCCAAGAGATGCAACCAGGTGGCAGGAAGGATTTCAGCTATATACTACCTCCCTGGCTTGCACTGCCAAGCTTAGAATGAAGGGGATTGACTAAGCTGTTAAATTTTCATAACATTTACTCATGAAGCACGGCTCATCAGCATCTGGCAGAGAAAATACCACCTTGTGATTAGGATCACTTGCCAAAAGTAACAACTGGGCTGGCTACAGCCCACTGCTACCTACAAATTACAGAATAATGTAAAGAGGAAAATTTAGTAAAATTACCATAGCCCAACAATGTGAAGATGCCATAGGATAAACCCCCTTGCAAAACACCTTTTCAAGGTTATGGACATCGCACATACTTTTCCAGTTGCTTTCACATGTCTTATACTACTAATCTCACAAAAGGTTAAAACCATAAAAAAACAAAAACGATTTTACTGTCACTCTTATGAGTTTGAACAAGAGCTTGTACATCATCTGCCTGAGCTATCTTTTACACTACCACTTGACACTCCTTAGAGATCAGAGTGTTTGTTTTTTTCCAGAACACTATTGTCAAGTCATATTTTTGTTAAAGACATCATTAAGGTTTGTCTAAATTGCATCGGGTGCACAGAGTCTACACTTCTGACAGTTGGAAGGTCTCCAGGGCTGACTGCCTAGTAGCTGTACTAACAACCTTTATGAAAGCCATTGCCGTGCTGTCTTCTGGGTAAAAGC
This sequence comes from Lithobates pipiens, assembly GCF_037356315.1. Taxonomy (NCBI): domain Eukaryota; kingdom Metazoa; phylum Chordata; class Amphibia; order Anura; family Ranidae; genus Lithobates; species Lithobates pipiens. The sequence goes on along the minus strand of NW_027507785.1, from coordinate 220,919,538 downwards.
ATGATATCCCAGAACTACACTGATTTCTGGATCCTTAACCGTATCAAGCATAGCACACTTATTTGTAGAATCTGTTATTTGCTTTTTGTGTTTCCTTTTACTCATGTTAGATGAATTGTTAATAAGTATTGTTTTAAATCTACCAGAGTTCCTATTTGTTTTATTGGAAAATTTAAAAGGACTGGAATTATATTACATCCTAGCACACAAACATATTAACAATAATACTGGAGCAAATCTTCTTTTTGTTGAAAGAGCTTTATCGACGCTACAATGGTGGCAGGTTGAACAGAACATTCACTGGTCTTCTTAGCTGTACCTAGCATTTATACTTACCGTAACTGAACAAATATGAATGATATACCCTTTCATAAGGCTTCCCTTTTTAACACAAACCAATTTAACACCAAAATATTTTGTGTGTGTTTAATTACGATACTAACAAAAAAAGAGGATATGCTTGCCCCTCTAGCTGGAAAGTAGGTTTATTTAATTAGGTGAGCCAAATAAGGACTGGCATTTCATAAATGTTTGACTCGAACCCAAGCTGTTTGCAGTTCACTGAATATGTGAACTACGTTAAGCTCTGGTTCACATTGATGCTACTTTGAAATTGCCCTACTACTTTTAGCGCAATTTCAAAGTAGCAAGGTCAGCGCGATTTAAGGTGCTACTTGATAGACATCTGTGTGGCTTCATGCACAAATGTTTATTGAAGTCGCACCTGAAATCTGCAAAAGTAGTGCAGGAATAGGGAGAAACCCAGCGGTAAGCATCTGCTGGGCAGCAATGAGTGATACTTTAACCACTTCAATACAGGGCATTTTCACCCACTTTCTGCCCAGGCCATCAGTTTTCACCACTGTAAGCCCTTGTACACACGGTCGGAGAATCCGTCGGAATGTGTCCTATCGGACCGTGTTGTCGGATAATCCGACTGTGTGTGGTATGCATCGGACTGATTCTGTCGGAATATCCGTCGGACCCAATTTTTCAACTTGTTGGAAATATTTTCCGGCAAACTGGTCCGATCGTACATACTCCGATCATGTGTAGAGAATTTTGATCGGACCAAGTGCCACGCATGCTCAGATCAAATTCCTACATCAAAGCTATTGGCTACTAGCCTGAATGTAGTCCCATTGTAACGAAATTACGTCATCACGTTCTGAAAGATCGGATTTTTCGACAACTTTGTCCGACCGTGTGTATGCAACAGTTTCGGACAAGATCTGACGGACAAAATCCGACGGATTTGGTTGTCGAAATCTCCGACCGCGTGTACAGGGGCTAAAATTTTGAATGACAATTGTGTGGCCATGCAACGCTGTACCCAAATTAAATTTTTATGGTTTTTTTTCCACAAATTTTTTTCCACAAGCTTTCTTTTGGTGGTATTTGATCACCTCTGCAGTTTTTATTTCTTGCGCTATAAACACAAGAAGAGTGACACGTTTGAAAAAAACACAATATTTTTTACTTTTTGCTACTTTTTGCTATAATAAATATCCCATAAAAACAAAACAAAAAAAAATAAAATAAAAATGTCCTCAGTTTAGGACGATATGTATTCTTCTACATATATTTGGTAAAAAAACAAAACGCAATAAGCATATATTGATTGGTTTACGCAAAAGTTATAGCGTCCACAAAATAGGAGCTAGATTAATGGTATTTTTATTTTTTTATTTTTTTATACTAGTAATGGAGAGGATCTGTAATTTATATTTTGACTTTGACATTACGGCGGACATATCGGACACTTTTGACACTATTATAGGACCATTCACATTTATACAGCGATCAGTGCTATAAAAATGCACTGATTACTGTATAAATGTCACTGGCAGGGTAGGGGCTAACACTAGGGGGCGATCAAGAGGGTGAATGTGTTACCTGGAGAGAGATTCTAATTGTAGGGGGAGCGGACTCACTATGGGAAGAGACCGATCTGTGTTCCTCTGTGCTGGGAACACACCATCGGTCTCTTCTCATCTGACAGGACGTGGATCTGTGTTTAGACACACAGATCCACGGTCCTGCTCTATTATCAGGCAATCGTGGGTGCTCGGCGAACATCGTGGCCACCGGACTCTCGCATCCCTCCCAAGTGACGCGGCGGGCGTGCCTGCCCCTTATGCGGCTGGGAAGCCGAGGACGTCATATAACGCCCACCCAGGATGGGAGATCCCTCCTGCGGATACCATTTGACGATGGCTGGAATAGAAAGTGTATTTACAATGTGTTAGCTGACTAGTTTCCCTAGTTTCCCACTTTTTAAACAATTTGTTAGTAGTTTTCAAGTTTTAACCTCTTTATGCTTATGTAACACATATGTGTGGCAGCAAAGCAGATGCGCTTTATTGCCTACACGTTGCACATATACATCAATGGGCGGCTGAGGTTTCTGTGCTGAGAATACACTTGTTGCACTCTCTCTGTACAGTTACCAAGCTGTCAGACAGCTCCTGATCTCTAGTAATAGTCAGGAGCTGGCAGGTACAGTTCCTGATCATGTGACTACTATGGCAGCCAATCACAGTGGTCCTATGATTGGGCAGAATATTTCAAGTAAATTGCAACAGTTTGCTTTAAGAAAATGTATGACTATAGATTTAAACTGAAGATACAAGGTCTATAAATATATTGTATGAACATATGTTTTTGGGAACACTGGCCTGATCTTCTCTAGGATAGGAGAGCTCTATCCTGGTCTCCCATGGAAAGTCTAGATATTCTCTCATTATCATAAAAGGAACTTAGAGGACAGAGATTCTGTTAAAGTGTGAGGTGAAATGGTGGCTCAACCTTTCGATCCATCTATGTACAGGCTGATGTACAGGCATACCCCACTTTTAAGTACACAATGGGGTTTATTTACTAAAGCTGGAAAGTGCAAAATCAGGCTAATTTTTGCATTGAAACCAATGAGCTTCCAGGTTTTATTACCAAAGCTTAATTGAATATGCTGGGGTTAGAAGTTTCTATGCAGAAGTGAGCCTGATTTTGAGCTTTCCAGCTTTAGTAAATAAACCCCATTGTGTACTTAAAAGTGGGGTATGTCTGAGATCGCTCTATCAATCAAATTCAGTACAACCAGCCTGTCAGGTTTTTTCATATGACCATTGCCACTGGCTATAGCTGTCAGCAGTGATCACTGTATTCTAATGGCGGGGAATCTTCCTGCCATCAGAATACATTAGCACAGCTGGAGGGATTCCCGTGGTTGCAGGAAAGAAAATTGCATAACGTATGGCCAGCCTTAAGGTTCTTAACCCCCCTGGCGCTATTCCCGAGTCTGGCTCGGGGTGGAATTTCAGTACTATAAGCGGTAACCCCAAGATAGACTCGTGATCGCATCGCTGGATACAGGGAGAGGTTACTTACCTTATCCCCTGGATCCAGCGATGTCCTCCATGCTGTGTGATCGAGGCGTCCTCCGCTCGATTCACACAGTGCCCGAGTGCCACCGAGCTCCGTTCCCTGCGACGTTACGATGCACGGGAGCGGAGATCGGGGCCAAATTCAAAAAAGTAAAAACACACAATACACATACAGTACTGTAATCTTACAGATTTCAGTACTGTATAAAAAAATTACACATCCCCTTTGTCCCTAGTGGTCTGTGCAGTGCCTTGCATGTAGTTTTATATTATAAATATAGTTTTTTTTCTCCCTGGAATTTGGAGATTGTCCATAGCAACCAAAAAGTGTCCCTTTATGTCAAAAGTGGTTATAGACTAGCTAGAAAACAGCGATTTCTGGGGAAGTTCGTCATCAAACACTAAATCTAATGACAGCGACAATTCTGCAACTGAGCAAATGTCAGTGTTTTTGATTTGATTACATTATTGAATATTTTTTTATTATTATTATATTATTGTTATAATTATTTATAGTTATTATATTATAATTTATGATTTTGTGTTTCAAACTACTACCATACCCGGATGTGTTATTCCTAAGAATTACAGGCCTACAATATAAAACGCCAAATTTCCATGCAAAATAATAGTACTGCTTTCAGCACCTAAAATCTGAAATAATCATACCGCCAGGGAGGTTAAGGTCCATGTCATACTCCCTTACACGCTTTTTGTCCTAAATAAAAGATTACAAGTTAAATGATTTTTTAAGGGGCTCCCTTTTAATGCAGAATTAAAACAACTTTAAATGTTGTTTAAGTCAAATATAATTTCCAGAATAGGATTTATTAATAATAATATATTCAGCCATTTGAAAAAAATGGCTAATTAAGTTCTACAAATAGCTGTATCATTCCATAGTAAAGCCTACATGTACATACAGCATGCTATGTTAACATATACATTTAAAATAAAGAATGTTACATTGGGAATATATAAAATGCAAAATATCTGATCACAGTGGATACAGTACACTTCTAATGTTAGCACGGTTCTCTGATTTCTGAAAATGGAGCTATCACATAAAGGTCTACACAATGATTCCTTGACAATGGTTATTATTTTGTATAAAAGTGAGCCACTCTGGATCACAACTGTAACAGAATAAAATAACAACCATAGGACCCAGAACACAGATTATTAGTTTCTCATCTTCTGCTGAGACAATTGCATATGCAACTGTCAGAGATCTGTCAAAGGGGAACACACCATCCATTACTTGCTGAGGTGAAAGAGCTGGCTAAATTTGATCTAATCCATGTGATGATTGGGAAACTGAGCCAAGCGAGTTTCATCTAAAAAAAACACAGCGGAGAAAGAAAATCAGGCCAAATATGTTGTTTACTTCATGTTATGAAGGTACAGTGGTGGCATCAATCAATCCGTTTTCCTCCCTAGATAATAATGCATCTATAGTTGCATTTGTCACATATTACTGTCCAGGGTTAAAGGCCCAGTTTATAAACTTGTTCACCTACAAGGTAGATACATTTTTGGTTTAAGAAAGGTAGATCAATGAATTAGTAGAGAACAAATGCTGTATAAATACAATGCAAACCTTTAAAAACGTGTGGGTGTTCAATCACCTAGAAATATGCAATGTAAAAATGAGCAAGTTTGAGGCAGGCAATATAGGTTCAGTAACAGACTGAGAGAAGACATGGCATCTTGTCCACAGAAAGCCAAGTAAACAAGACAGATATAAGGCTGTATATTTGAAAGTTAAGCCAAAGATCTGGACCTGAAGAACAACTAGTAGTAGAATTTTTTTTTCCAGATGTCAGGTAATTTGATAGTGTTCTTGTAATTCATGCATTATATGAGATTAGATTGTAACTGAAGCCAATACAACTCCATTACCAGGTTGTTAAGGATAAACTGAGTTTTGAGTGCAACTGGGATTTCGAAAAATATGCCCTACACTGAAATATTTGTAAAGACAAGTTTAAGGATAAGAAAGCACTTTGAAGTGTACTGCAACATATTACCTTTCATTGCAATGTGTTGTGTTACAAAAAAAAGGGTCAGGTTTTAACGTATAATGCATGTTAACATGGATGCAATATCTTGTCACACGGATGTAATCCATGCTTGACTGCGTGTAGCACTTATCCCTGGAGGGAGCTGCAGGTTTTGTTTGTGTCCTCTTGCCCTGCCAGTGATGTACCTGGACCCAACAAACACAGACACACATGTAACAGCAGAATGTGTTTTGTTAACCGCTTCTGCCCCGGAAGATTATACCCCTTTCCTGACCAGAGCACTTTTTGTGCTTCAGCACTGCGTCGTTTTTTAACCACTTGCTTACTGGGCACTTAAACACCCTTCCTGCCCAGACCAATTTTCAGCTTTTGGTGCTCTCACACTTTGAATGACATTTTTTTCCCACAAATAGAGCTTTCTTTTGGTGGTATTTGATCACCTCTGGGGTTTTATTTTTTGCGCTATAAATGAAAAAAGACCGAAAATTTTGAAAAAAAACGCATATTTCTTTGTTTCTGTGACAGAATTATGCAAATTATTAATTTTTCTTCATACATTTTGGCCACAATGTATACTGCTACATATCTTTGGTAAAAATAACCCAAATTAGTGGATATTATTTGGTCTTTGTGAAAGTTAGAGAGTCTACAAGCTGTGGTGCGAATCGCACAAAATTTATCACATCTGATGTACTGGTGGCCTATCTCGCTTCTTGTGACCCGAACAATTTAGGAAAGTACAAATACCCCCCAAATGACCCCTTTTTGGAAAGTAGACATTCCAAGGTATTTAGTAAGAGGCATAGTGAGCTTTTTGATGTTGTCATTTTTTTCCCACAATTCTTTGCAAAATTAAGATTTTTCATTTTTTTTTCTCCACAAAATTGTCATTGTAATAGGTTATTTCTCTCACGTGGCATGTGTATACCACAAATGACACCCCCAAAAATTTCTGCTACTCCTCCTGAGTATTACAATACCACATGTGTGGGACTTTTTCACAGCCTGGCCACATAGAGAGGCCCAACATGCAGGTAGCGCCATCATGTGTTCTAGGAACATAAATTACACATCTAACTTGTTGACTATTTATTACACTTTTGAAGCACCAGGACAATGACACGTGACACTGATGACAGATGGCACTGATACCTGGCAATGATGACACTTATACGTGGCACTGATGACACGTGGCACTGATGACAGATGGCACTAATATGTGGCACTGATGACAGATGGCACTAATATGTGGCACTGATGACACGTGGCACTTATACGTGGCACTGATGACACGTGGCACTAATACATGGCACTGAAGACACGTGGCACTAATACGTGGCACTAATACGTGCCACGGATGACAGATGGCACTAATACATGGCACCGATGACGCGTGACACTGATGACAGATGGCACTGATAAGTGGCATTGATGACACGTGACACTGACAACAGATGGCACGTGACACTGACAGGTGGCACTGATGACAAATGGCACTGGTACATGGCACTGATGACAGATGGCACTAATACGTGGCACTTATGACAGATGGCACTATGTGGCACTGATGACACGTGGCACTGATGACAGATGGCACTTATACGTGGCACTGATGACAGATGGCACTGGGGACAAATGGCACTGGGGGCAGGTGGCACTGGGGGCAGGTAGCACTGGGGGCAGTTAGCACTGGGGTGGATGGCACTGGGGGCAGGTAGCACTGGGGTGGATGGCACTGGGGGCAGGTAGCACTGGGGTGGATGGCACTGGTGCGAATAGCACTGAGGTAGATGGCACTGCTGGGGGAGGATGGCACTGCTGGGGGAGGATGGCACTTTTTTTTTTAACTCGAGGCAGAACGGCTGCCGCTGCAGCCGTTCATCTCTCCCCTCTCACACTGTCTGTGTGAGGAGGGAGAGCGGCGCTGAGAGATGATCTCATATGTTTACATATGAGATCATCTCCCATTGGACACGCTGTAAACGGCCGCTGTGATTGGCCGTTTACAGTGATCTGTGTTTGCCTGTCCCCGGGGGACACGGCGAACACAGAACTTCCGGCGGCGCGCATTGCGGGAGTAAACATTAGGACGTCCAGGGACGGCCACCCGGACGAACGCGCCTGCTCTACGGCCGTCATTCGGCTATAGGGCGGGCGCGAGGTGGTTAACAGACAATTGCGCGGTCCTGCGACGTTGTACCCAAACAAAATTGATGTCCTTTTTTTCCCACAAATAGTGCTTTCTTTTGGTGTTATTTGATCATCTCTGTGGTTTTTATTTTTTGCGCTATATACAAAAAAGAGCGACAATTTTGAAAAAAACACAATGGGGGTTATTTACTAAAGGAAAATCAACTTTGCACAGTGAAATGGATATTTTAATGATAGGCAACTCCTATCCTCATATTGATTAGTGGTTCCAAATTAATAACTACTGCAGTAGGGAACAGACACAAAAGATACGCTCAGCATCTTTCCAAATAACCGTTCTCCTTTATTATGACGCATTTGAAGGCTTTTATACACATGATTACGTAGGTATCACATTAATATTACAATTGTACGTTTATGGTAACAAGGGGCGTTACATAGGCAGGCTAATTCTAATCAGGACTTGAAAGAATGCAAAACATGTACTGAAAACATTATTAGTGCCGTGTAAACAGTGAGGGCATCGTGCAATACATATAAAATAGAATACAATTATATACAGAACCTACAAATTTCCATTACAACAGCAAGTGCACTTGGAAGTAAAGTCACTGTAGATCTGAGGGGGACACGCAAGGACAATAAAAAAACAGCATTTTAGCTTGCACATGATTGGATGATAAAATCAGCAGAGCTTCCACTCATTTCAGATCTTCCCCTTAGATTTAGACGGACTGCACTTCAAAGTGCACTTGCAGTGCAAAGTGGATTTGCCTTTCGTAAATAATTTTTTTCTATAATAAATACCCCCATTTTTTTTTAAAGCTATTTTTTTCTAAGTTCAGGCCAATATGTATTCTTCTACATATTCTTGGCAATAAAAATCGCAGTAAGCGTATATTGATTGGTTTGTACAAAAGTTATAGTGTCTACAAAATAGGGGATAGATTTAAAGCATTTTTATTATTATTTTTTTTACTAGTAATGGCAGCGATCAGGACTGCAACATTATGGCGGACACATCAGACAATTTTGACATATTTTTGGGACCATTGGCATTAATACAGCAATTAATGCTATAAAAATGCATTGATTACTGTAAAAATTTCACTGACAGTGAAGGGGTTAACACCAATCAAGGGGTTAATGTGTTCCCTAGTGTGTGTTCTAACTGAAGGGGGGAGGGGACTGACTAGGGGAGATGACAGATCGCTGTTCATACTCCCTATGAACAGAGGATCTGTCACTTCTCCCCTCAGAGAACCAGGATCTCTGAGTTTACACACAGAGATTCCAGTTCTCGCCATGTTACGAGCGATCAAGGGAGCCCGGCAGTCATAAAGACCACTGGGCACTCGCATCGTCTCTGGGGGCAAGCTGCAGGTGCGTGCGCCCCCCCCTAGTGGGCGCCTTGAGGAGTAATGTAACATGAGGGTGATTCGCCTGCCTGTGCCATTCTGCTACAGTATAACTGCGGTGGCTGGTCGGCAAGTGGTTAAACAGGCAAAAGCCCTTAAAGGGATGTTGTGCTATACAAATTAAATATAGGTAAGCATTAGAACAATAATAAATGTGAACACAAGCAATTCTCATAACAGAGTAAATGTTGTCACAATATGCAAGTGGCCACAACGAAGGACAGCCTATCTATTAATGAAAATGTCCTGCTTAAACCACTTGTCAGTGGAATATAAACTATTTAGCCCTGCCAGTGTTGGGACCTTTTACCTCATGGTGGAATTCTTTCTGTTCAATGTGAGCATTTATAATACATCCGGAGTGATTAATCCCGGATACGATAGTGAATAAAATAAAGTTGTGTCTTATTACCAGTAAAATTGTGTTAAAACTATGCTTACTTAACAAGGAGAAAAATGGAGAAAAGTGTAACTTATAATGAAGAAAAGCCACCACAACAAGTGTGTTGGGGTAATCTGTGTTTCGAAACTTCCCCTTCTACATGTGGCCATGGGAGATGGAATCTTTTTTTAATTTGCGGGGCACTTCATGGTGCATTCTAGGGCCCTAATTGGATGAAGCAATGCACATGACCGCTGGTCAGATGCAAGGCTTTGCCCATTCAGGGCACAGAGCGCTGTCAGAACCCTAATTATACAGTCATGATGACTTTGCCCAATCATGGCTCAGTTCTCATACTCCCACCCCACACTATAAAAGGTTTCTTCCCACAGGAAGCTTGTGCAGTGTGTTGTTGGAGTGGAGATAGATAGAGCAGCGCTCAGTTTGCTACTAGCGAGTTAGTGTGTTAAATTATTGTGACTCTGAAAATAGCGTGTTGTTGTAGTGTGAGTATAGTGTAGTGTCAGTGTGGTGTGCAAGTGTAGTGAAGTGTTTAACACAGTATTACATAACATTTAGTGCTGTATCCACTTCAATACCAGGCACTTACACCTCATTTCTGCCCAAGCCAATTTTCAGCTTTCAGCACCGTCGCTGTTTAAATGAGAATTGTGCGGTCATGCTGTGCTGTACCCAAACAGAATTTTTATCAATTTGTTCCCACAAATAGAGCTTTCTTTTGGTGGTATTTGATCACCTCTGCATTTTTTATTTGTTGCTAAACAAATAAAAAAAGACCAAACATTTTGAAAAAAAAACATATTTTTGTTTCTGTTATAAAATGTTGTAAATAAGTACATTTTCTCCTTCACTGATGGGCACTGATAAGGTGGCACTGATGGGCACTGATAAGGTGGCACCGATGATGTGACACCAATGAGGTGTCACTGATGGGCACTAACGATGGGCACTGATAGGCACTGGTAGGCGGCACTGATATGCAGCACTGATGGGCATTGATAGGCGGCAGTGATGGGCACTCATGGGTGGCACTAGTGGTCACTGATGGGCACTGAAAGGCTGCACTGATGGGTACTTATGGGTGGCACTGATAGGCCACACTGCTGGGCACTGATGGGCACTGATGGTGGCACTGCTGGGCACTGATATGTGGCACTGATGGATACTGATATGTGGCACTGATGGGTGCTGATATGCGACACTGATAGATGGCACTGATGGGCATCACTGATGGCACTGGCACTAGTGGGCATTGGGGTTGGGCACTGATTGGCAGCTGCCTGGGCACTGGTTAGCATTTCCCTGTTGGTCTAGTGTGGTGGCAATCTCAGGTGGTCCTGCCAGCATCCTGGTGATCCTAGGTGGGCATCCAAGGGGGGATGCACTGATAAACAATCAGCACAGACCCCCCTGTCAGGAGAGCAGCCGATCGGCTCTCCTCTACTCGCATCTGTCAGATGCGAGTGAGGAAAAGCCAATCAACGGCTTTTCCTACTTACATCATGATCAGCCGTGATTGGACACGGCTGATCACGTGGTAAAGAGCCTCCATCAGAGGCTCTTTACTGAGATCGGTGTCAGGATGTGTCAGACTGACACACCGTACCACCGATCGCTGCGATGCGCGTCCCCACGGGCGAGTGGCTGCTGCTATCCTGATGGACGTCATATGATGCCCAGTCAGGATAACTGAACCACCGCCCAGCCATCATTCTGCTATATACCCCTTTTTTTTGGTTGCTGCATGTTTTTTTGTTTTTTGTCCCCTGCCTGCCCCCTTTTTTTTCAAATTGTCAGTCAATTAAATTTGAGTATTGAGCCCCCCATCATCATGTCTGGGAAGCCAACCTGCCCCATTTTTTTTCAAATTGTCAGTCACAGTTTTTCTGACTGCAACGTTGATGTTGCCCCTTTTTTCTTTTCTTTTTTTAATCATTTTAAAATTTTTGTCAGCGTCAGTTAAAGTGCACCAAACACCACTTTTAATTCAATAAAGCGCATTCAATCACACATTTCCCAGGTTCTGTTAAATTTGAGTATTGAACCCCCATCATCATGTCTGGGAGGCCAACAAGGAGATGCAGACATCCCCATGCCACTATGAGGGGGCCAGCAGCATCTGCGTCCACAGGCAAAGATGGATGTGGTCCATCCTCAGGCAGAACATGTTTGTCTCTGTTTAGTGATGTTTCTCGTGCTATCCAGCCAGGGCATGCCGAGGGGTTGGTAGACTGGTTTACTAAACGATCCTCATCCTCCTTGTCCACAGTTACTCCAACACGAACAAAAAGACTTCACCCACAAAGGTACTACCTATGTTCCACTTGAATTTTTAAATTGTTCCGTGGAGTTCGTCTTATATTGTCTTTCTTGTCCATGTGGGTTATTATATGTGGAGCACACCATATGCACTCAGAAAAAGATTTGGGGAACTACAGAGGTTTGTGAAAGAAGGTTCTGACAAGCACCGTATCCTCAGATACTTTTAGAAAAATATCACAATAACTCTTCTGAACTGGATTTGTAGACGTATGCCCTGTACACACGGTCCACAAAATCCGTCTGATTTTTTCGGACGGATTTTGGCCGAAACTTGTGTTGCATACACACAGTCGGACAAAGTGGTCAGAAAATACGATCGTTCGGAACGAGGTGACGTTTGTTGCGTACGACAGTACTACGTAGAGGCTAGTAGCCAATAGCTTTGGTCTCGTAATTTAATCTGAGCATGCGTGGCACTTTGTCCGTTGGAATTCTCTATAAACAATCTGAAAAAGTCAGGTCTAATTTTGTTGTTGTAAAATTTTAGATCCAGCCCTCAAACTTTTTCCATCAGAATTTCCGACGGAAAAAGTCCGATAGAGCCCACACACGATCGGATTTTCCGACAACATAATCCGATTGGACCTTTTCCGTCTGAATTTCCGACCGTGTGTACAGGGCATTATACTTATACCTTGACACCCGGTGGCTTTAATGAAGAGCTGGAAGTGAATACTGTTTTGTAGTTCTATTGTGTTCCCATGGGCCTACTATACTCTTGTATGATCCTGTATTTTCAATTTACCTCCATTCTTATTTTGTCCACCTCCTCCATTATCAACTTTTTCATTGCACTTTCCCATCTTTCTGCTTAGATAAAAGTTAACCATAGAGATTCTAGACATAGGAATCTGTTAGGTAAGACAGATAGTCCCACCATCCCACTTCCCTGTGTCCCCTCAATCAGTTACTTTGTCTTATTTCATGAACTACCCTTTGGTGGTCTTTCTCACTTTTCATAATATCTATATACTATATTATACTGATTAATTTTTCCATTTCCATTTTTTTTCTGGTTAAAGAAGCATAATTTTAATATAGTTTTACTGCTCCAAATGCGTACCGCCTCCTCTGCTCGAACACTTGGAAGTGACATCATCTGCTCACTGTCAGTGCCCCTGAGTCTATAGTGCTGGAATCCACTGGCATGGCTGCCAATGTACTATGACACATACATATAGCGGGAATATTCCAGAGCTGCTCAGTGGAACTTACTTCTTTTAAAATGCATCTACTGTGAGTTGCCATTTTAAATAAAATTAAGTATACTAATGTGTTGCTGCACTTCAAAGGTGCTGTTCTCCTTCCCTCTTGTCTTCCACAGAGTTCCTTCTAGCTCTTTCTGGAACTGGCTGCCCCACAGTGTAGGCATATTATGGACTTTTTATCATTTAAAATTTGTTCTTAGAGACTTTTGGCACAGTACATTTTGGTCCTTTGGATGTTGTGTGATCTATTTTACGCGTTCAAAAGTTTTTATTTTATGTTAAAATAAATTACATGTACAGAATATAAGACAAATTATTTGATACCAGAAATAAAAAGTAGACATATTAAAGTACAGATGATACAAAGCAAAGAAGAATTTCAAGATATTCTTGTGGGAATGACAATAAATAGCCTTATATATTTTAGAATTTGAAAGCATTCTTATAGCTGAGTTTTAAACATTTTAATCCCAAGAAAATCTAAATATGTCTAAAAGAAAATATATGGTTTTAAAGTTTTGACCATAACTTCTAAAGTATGTTTATAGTAAGTATTATATAGTAAGGGAAGAACATAAAAGGTATATAGGAAGGGAAGGGGAGGGAATAATTCTCCGGAGGAGGTTTTATATAACAGCTAATGTTGTAATTCTATATAAAATCTTAATCACCATGACAATAAAACTCGGTTATCAATATTATCTGACGTATAATATTTAATAAAGAAAAAAGGAAAAAAAACTGCGCTAAGGTGAAAAAATAAAAAATAAATGTGTAAATATATGAAATATATAGATATGTATGAATTTCTTATATATGAGGATATTCACTATGTCACATACATACAAAATAGGTAAACGAAAAATCATAAGCCGCGCTAAACAAATACAAAAGCAAATACAACCAACTACTTGTGCAGTAATATTGGAATAAATGTTGGAATAAATGTTATATAGGGTATAGCAGCCCTATATATATGTACGTGATACAAGACACATAAGTGTTAGGGTTTCAAACCCAAAATCTCACCACTACAATTTAACACATAAAATAAAAGTCCATGACGTAATCCGTTCTCCTGGAACCCGTCACAAACACAAGGTGATAAGTAGCGTACCGCTCAGCCCTACGCGTTTCGCAACAAAATTGCGTCATCCAGGGGCACGAGCGGCACGCTGTGTCACCTCCATTTATATGTCTCCAATCATCCAAACCTCACTCTGGGCACCTGGCTTTTCCCGCCAAAACCAAGCCTCATCCTGAAATCGGCACCTGATTCGTCAGGCAATGACTCCAAAGGCCAATCTAAAAGCTGGACCCACCCAAATGCCCGCCCTCATAAATAGCCTGTCATGTCAATTCTAATAGTCAGCTAAAATAAATTAGGCAGATGATATTGTATCCCACTATGCTGTATGGGCCATGCATCCCAACTGTACAAATGCATACCTCTGTACTGGCAGAAAAACAAGGAAGGAGAGAGAGGAATATACGTGGAACGCCAAAAAAACATCTCTGTCCCCACTTCCGGTTCGTGACCTTCCTGGATATCCAAGCCTTACTATCACTCCCATGTGGCTTCCGGTCCTACGTGGCCCGGTTAGTCAACTCTTAATATTTGGCACATAAACTCCCCAATATACTTCCCCCTCCACTCAAATACAAGACACCAGTCCTGCCAAATGGTACAAATCGAAAAACAACATCCGATGTGAGCCCGGGGCGTCCCGTCGGGACCACCCATGCCCCACTTCCGGTTCATGGCTCTCGGACGTGTGCCCCACTTCCCGTTCTCGTTGACTTCCGGTCCCGTGTGCCCAATCAAAACCTACGCCCACATCAACCAAGCCTCATTCACGCCACATAGGGTCACTTCCGGTATGCGACTGTGATGATCCCGCCCTCATAGCTCCATGCCACATCCGGCACCCGGCACCCGGCCTGACGTAGCAAAACTACCGACACCTCCCCTCATCGGCCCACATCCTCACCCGCGCGTGCGCAGGGCCGCTAGCAGTATCAACAACACACCAAAACAATCCCAATAGCAACAGCCAGAACTGCGCCCCCCAGTGCACTGGTACCATAACCACACCCACCACACGCACCAAACCCGCATAACTGATCTACATTGATGGTATCTAAACCCCTACACTGGATAATTGATCTATAGTGTTCATATTTATATTTTGCCTATATTTTACCTCGTGCCCCTGGATGACGCAATTTTGTTGCGAAACGCGTAGGGCTGAGCGGTACGTTACTTATCACCTCGTGTTTGTGACGGGTTCCAGGTGAATGGGTCTGTCCGTGTGCTTCCGGCCGGCGCCACGGACTTAAGGCGCTTTTTCTTTGACACACTTGTAAGTGTATTTTTATATTTTTATCCTTAAAATAAAAAAAGGGTTTTACACTATTTTGAGTTTTATTTTTCCTCTATGATTTTGATGCCCCTGGCTCTGAGTCTTCTTTTTGGACTTCTGAGTTGAGCGTCCAGGAGTGAGTTCCCTTCCCAAGATTCCTTAAAACAGCGAAGCCAGGAGGACACCGAGGAACCCCTTTCCCCCGCAGTTGGAAGTGGCGTCTATTTTCATAAAGTCCCGTGTGACCCTCTGTAGTGGGGGGTCATGTTTATCTGGTAAGCAGTAAATCTTATCGTGTGTTGGTGGTGGATTGAACACAACTTCTCCCATATTTGGATTCCTAGGAACATTGCGGTTTATATTCAGAGGACTTTCATTTACAGTTTCACGTTAACCACTTTTTGTGTTTCATACACGGATTCATTGTTTACACACTGGGTGTTTATATTTTATATATTTTTTATATTTATAGGTGTACGTCATGGACTTTTATTTTATGTGTTAAATTGTAGTGGTGAGATTTTGGGTTTGAAACCCTAACACTTATGTGTCTTGTATCACGTACATATATATATATATATAGGGCTGCTATACCCTATATAACATTTATTCCAACATTTATTCCAATATTACTGCACAAGTAGTTGGTTGTATTTGCTTTTGTATTTGCGCGGCTTATGATATTTCGTATAATATTTAATCCAGGGTTTCCATATGATATCAAACTTTGTCATCTGGTTTTTATCTATAGCGAATACAAAGATGGGGAAGGCGCACTGACCTAGTGCATTTCCATAAAACAGCTTTATTTAAAATTGAATCAAATAGCAAAATGGCTACTCACAAACGAGTATTGATCACAGGCAAAATCAATACAAATAAATCCATCGCACCAAGCGACTCCAGACCAGATGTCCAAGGAATTTGATGAGTACCTCTACGGAAATGGCTAACGCGTTTCGGGAGTGACCCCCTTTCTTCAGAGCCAAAGAGGGCTATGGTCTCTCGCTGGAGGCTGCCAGTAAATATATATAAAAAGGCCTCTAAGCCCAGGAGGTCGAAAAGGTCAGAAAGCTCCACCCCAGGTCAGACAGGTCAGAAAGCTCCACCCAAAAAAAAAAAAAAAGGGAAGAAGGGGAGAGGCGACTGCAAGTGTCGCATCTTATGCAGAAACGCACGCGTGTGCTCATGCACACGTGTGTGGATGTACATATGCACCCCGTTCAATAGAATAATACTATCCGTCACATTCTATAAAAGTTTTTTTGTTAATATCTGCCACATAAAATTTACTAGTGATCATAGTGGTACACTCAAGGGGGAAAGGGGCTACACCATATTTCATTTTATTTTATTGAATTACATTTAGTGCTGTACACAACCGCACCTGTATATGTACAAGGGGGAAGTCATCGTGGAACGCTATCTGCTGGCTGGAGCGCACCTGGTCTCTTGTAGCAGGAAGTGCGGGTGGATATGCTTTCCACCCGCAACTTCCGGGCGCACCAGCATGGGCACTTCCGCTCACGCTGACTGGAGCGCACCTGGTCCCATGTAACAGGAAGTGCGGACGGATATGCGTTCCATCCGCAACTTCCGGGCGCCCCAGCGTGAGCACTTCCGCTCAGGCGCACAAAGTGGACGTCCGAGCACGGGCGTCCATTAGCGTGTCCTGGTCCACTTACGCTTCGGCGTCTAGCCAGACCCCTGAAGCGCAAGCTGGAGCCAGGACCCGGAAACACAGGCGCAGAGGAACCCGCCCACAATCAAACCTCCCGTGCGAGCGCCAGCCTCCTTGCTGGGACAGCAAAGGAGATTAATAATAATATTAATAATAAATTGGTAGTAAAAAGATTATTATGTAAAAGTAGGGGAAAAAAGTAGGGGAAAAAGTGGGGGAAAAAAACACAACAAGAAAAAAAAAAAAAAAAAAAAGGGGGGGGGGGGGAGGGGGGTGTTACAGGGAATTACCAAAAGCTACACCTACTCTCCAGTGAGAAGCCATACGCCCTAGTGAATGTACTACAATTATACAGTGGGAACAAATGACAAGGCATTTTTAAGAAATACAAAAAATGAAAAATATATGTTAGAATTAAAAGTTGCAAAAAAGGAATTTTTTTCATTAATTCATAAAAATTAATTCAATTTGCATTGAAAAATCAATCAATAATTAATTAAACACAAAAAAGAGAGAAATGCATTAGAGCTAGTTAATCGCATAGATAGTTAATAAAAACGATGGATTAAAAGTATATGTATATATATATAAAAATAATAAAAAAAATAATAAAAATTTAAGAAAAAAAAAAAAAAAAAAAAAAAAAAGAAAAAAAGGATATATTTAAAAAATATATATATATAAATATATAATATATAATAATGTATAATAATGTATGAATATACATGATATACCATACATAAAACACATATATACATATACATAATGAGTAAACAGGTCTTGTACCTAAAACTGGTCTACCATCATTTAAGTATGGATGCTGCCTCAACGGGAATGTATTGCCCTCAAGAACCGACCAATTTGGCCTCATGTAGCCAAGGATTAAATTGAATTTGATTGGATTAGAAACAATTAAATAAATTAAATAAATTAAAAATAAAATTTAATTAAATTGTATTAAATTTTACAATTGCCTAGACTACATAGGGCCTTACCCCCCCCCCACCCAGCTAGTGAGGGCTACCCATCTTACAGCAGGTTGTGCAGTTCAATTTCTTCATTAAGGCCTTTGGGGGCCATAGTTCCTAGACAGAATATCTAGTAGGCCTCTCTATTGCAGAGTAGCTGATGTTTTTTGCCGTTATCCACATCGTTTGACATAGCCTCAATCCCGAAAACCTTCATGCCATCCACATTACTGGCGTGAGTCTCTTTAAAATGTCTTGGTAAGGAATACTTATCCTTCTCTGTCTGAATGCTACTTCTATGTTCGTTCATTCTTGTTCGCATTTGGCGTGAAGTACGGCCAACATAGAGGAGGCCACAGGGGCACAGGATGCCATAGATGACATAAGTGGTCCCACAATTAATAAACTGCTTAATCTTGTGGACTTTGTTATCAGTGCCTATTACGTCTCTTTTCCTATGGCACATATACGTACAATTGGCACAATTTGTACTCCCGCATTTATAGCTGCCCTTTTGATCAAATATTGTGGTCCAGATACTGTTTAGGCCTCTGCTTTTGGTCTTCTTCACCCTACTTGGGGCAATAATGCTCCTTAGATCTTTTGGTCTCCTGAAGACTACATTCGGGCATGGGGGGAGGCTGGTTTTCATGATAGGATCAGATTCAAGTATCCTCCAGTTTTTCTTAAGGATCCTCTGTATTGCTGGAGCCCTATTGTTGAACCTAGTACAGAAGCTCATCTGAGGATTTTTGTAATTATAGGATGTAGTTGTCTGTACTTCTTCGCCAGTCTTGTCGTACAATAACAAATACTTTAAGTAGGCTTCCTCGATGTACTTATCCTTGTATCCCTTTTCTCGAAATTTGTTTTTAAGGATGAGGCTCTGTGTCTCATAGTCTTGTTTGAGAGTGCAAGTTCGCTTGAGTCTGCAGAATTGACCAAAAGGGACGTTTCGGATCCATCTTGGGTGGTGGTGGCTATGGGCATGAAGATATGAATTCCCACAACTTGGTTTGAAGTGAGTTTTGGAATAAATCTGTCCTTCTTCGTCAGCTCGCAGTTCTAGGTCTAGGAATACCAAGGATATCTCATCCAACACATGCGTGAATGTGATTCCGAAGGGGTTATTGGCACAATGCGTCAGGAATCCTTCTAAATCGTCATCACTGCCGTTCCAGATAATGAGAATATCATCTATATATCGAGCAAATAAAACTATATTCTTTCCAAAGGGATTGTTGGTCCAAATGTACTTTTGCTCCCAGTAACCCATAAAGAGATTTGCGTAACTCGGCGCAAATCTAGCCCCCATCGCGGTGCCTTTTACTTGTCTATAGAAACAATCCATAAACATAAAATAATTACGGGTTAGAGTGAATTCCGTGCTGTCATGGATGAATTTCGCCTGGGCCGGGTTGAACAGATGTGCTTCTGCCAGGTAGTTTTCTATTGCTCTTAGGCCAAACTCATGTTGAATGGAAGTGTATAATGATACCACGTCCAAGGAGAGCCATCTGTATCCCTTTTCCCAAGTGTATGCGCTAAGGATGTCCAACGCATGGCCCGAATCCTTAATGTATGAAGGCAAGTTGGTTACTAACCTTTGAAGGAAATGATCAATATAGCTACCAAGATTACTGGTAAGGCTATTCATCCCAGCAATAATTGGTCTGCCTGGGGGCTTTTTTTAGATCTTTATGAATTTTTGGAATATGGTAAAAATATGGAACCACTGGGTGCTTGACATACAAGAATTGATATTCATTCTTAGTGATGACTTCATTGGATAATGCTTCATCCAAGAGTTTTTTAAGGTCAATACTGTAGTTGGCTGTAGGATCACAGGTAAGCTTCTCATATGTATTATTGTCTCCAATGAGTCTGGAAGCTTCATCCACGTACTGTTCCCTGTCCTGTATCACCAGACCACCTCCTTTGTCTGCCTTTCGTATTACGATGTCAGAATTGTCTCTTAGGCTTTTTAGAGGGCCGTCTAAAGATGTATCATTGCCTTTATTGTATTTGCGAGTCCCATTGCCACAGAGCCTTCTGAATTCTTCCAGCACCACTTCGTAGAAGGTCGGTATAGAATTACCTTTATTCCAGTGGGGGTAGAAGCTTGATTTAGGTCTAAACGTGGTCTCGATAGTCCTGTCTTCATAAATCATAGAAGAGAACTCATCTAAGCAGATCTGTCCCCCTTCCTTATACAACTCTTCCAGCATCTCCAGAGCTCTTGAGACATCCTGGGAATCACCAGGGGGGATGGGAGAGGTTGGTATAGTGTTACTGTCTGCCGTTCCATTGAGCTCTTTTAGCCTAAAATGACGTTTTACTGTAAGGTTGCGTATGAACTTATTCAGATCTATAAAAAGTTCAAAGAGATTCGGTGGATTTTCAGGGGCATAATTTAGTCCCCTTCTAAGTAGCCTCAATTCGGACTCAGAGAATTCCTGCTTTGATAAGTTGAAAATCTTGATCGTGGATTCACCCTCTATTGTTTTGAAGGTTTTTGTGGTTTTCCGCCCTCCCCTGCGGCCTCTTCTCGTTGCTTTTGCTGTCTCCTGGTGTTCGGGGGTGGAAGTAGTCGAGATATATTGTTTTTCTGCGCCGCGGGTTTGGTCTTTCCCGCAGCTCCTTCCACCAAAAAAGAAATCTCACCATTTAATTGAAGTATTTTATTATTCGTGAGGTTTTCATTGTCACCTAATGATTCATGAGTTCTTGCTCCTTGAGTCTGTTTTTGGTGTTTCTTTGGTGACCCTATATGTGGGTGCACCTTTAATGTCAAATCTGATAGTTCTTCATGTATTGTGTTCCCTCTATGCGATGGGAAAGTCGCTTGACTTATATCAGCATAACACATACCCTCCCCCACCTGGCCTCCTTGGTTACTAGAGGTATTGGAATCATGGGGTGCCAGTGGCACTTCTACGGCTTTTTTTTTGGGTGGAGCTTTCTGACCTGTCTGACCTGGGGTGGAGCTTTCTGACCTTTTCGACCTCCTGGGCTTAGAGGCCTTTTTATATATATTTACTGGCAGCCTCCAGCGAGAGACCATAGCCCTCTTTGGCTCTGAAGAAAGGGGGTCACTCCCGAAACGCGTTAGCCATTTCCGTAGAGGTACTCATCAAATTCCTCGGACATCTGGTCTGGAGTCGCCAAACGCTTGGTGCGATGGATTTATTTGTATTGATTTTGCCTGTGATCAATACTCGTTTGTGAGTAGCCATTTTGCCATTTGATTCAATTTTAAATAAAGCTGTTTTATGGTAATGCACTAGGTCAGTGCGCCTTCCCCTTCTTTGTATTCTCTCTTTTTAGTATTTGAACACCCAATGTTCTAAAGGAGGGCTGCAAGACGTAGTGACTACACCAGTTCAAACTGTTTATATCACATTTAAAGACCAAGAAACCAGAGCGCAGGAGAATTTTCTGTTTTTATCTATAGCGTCCATTTTAGCATGGATGAAAGATTGATTCATTCTACGTTTGGTTTCTGCAATATTCACCACATCTTTTTTCCACGCATTGGCTATAGTCTGCTTTGCGGCTATCAGGAGTGTAAGAACTAATTTGAATTGTTTCTGATTCAGAAAGGCTGGTTTTAAATTAAGGGGAGCTATAATTGGGTGTGGAAAAATTGGACGGTCAAAATTTTTTGTAATTATCAGAAAGATCTTTTTCCAAAATGATTGTACAATTGAGCAATGCCACCAGGTATGTATATAGGTACCTTTTTCTGGACAGCCACGAAAGCAGAGGCCAGTATTGTCTGAACCAAATACCAGTGTGTGAGGACTTTATATGATGATTCAGACGCCAATATATTTATAGAGGAAGATTTTGTGAAAGACAATATGTTGGACCAAGACCTAGAATTGATCGTACAATCCAGATCTTTTTCCCACGTGGCCACATAGTTAGGTATAACAGTATTAAAATTAGATATCAATTGTGTATACAATGATGTAATACGACCTTTAGCATGTGGTTCCTTGAGACAAAATCTTTCAAATTGAGAAATATTATGTAAGTTTACATTTAAATTGAGAATAGGAGTGTAAAAAATGTTGATTTGGAGATATCTGAATATTTCTGATTGTGGAAGCTTATATAATTCACATAGATCTCTAAAAGATTTTATTGGTGTAGTTGAAGTTAAATTATATAGACAAGTGATACCAGCCTTAGATCAAGCTTTAAAAGTATTGGGATATTTCCAGGCTGGGTAAAAAGTTGGATTCTTGTGAAAAGATAATAGCGGATTTTGTGGAGATTGCAGACCATGTGAATTTCTATACCTATCCCATATAGATAGATAGTGCTTAGAAATGGGGTTATTTATAGACTTACGATCCGCAGGTTGTAACCATAATATATTGTTTATAGGAAGAGGATCAAAGTCTACAGCTTCAATGAGGACCCATAAAGGAATCTCTGTAGAAGAGTGATATTTTGTCAATTGAGATAATTGAGCTGCCTTGTAATATGTGTTAAAGTCTGGAAATCCCAAACCACACAAAGCTTTGGGGAGAACAAGTGTTTTTTGTGAAGTCTGGGTTTTATTTTCCCCCAAGTGAATTTCGTTACTTTTTGTTAGATCAGCCTAAGAAAATATGCAGGAATATGAATCGGAGAGTTCTGAATAAATATAAAAATTTCGGAAGAACAGACATTTTTATGATATTGATTTTCCCAAACCATGATATCGGCATTGATGACCAATTCGATAACGACCTTGTAATATTTTTTAATAGAGCTGGGTAATTAGCTGCAAATAAATCAAAGGGGTTAGGAGTAAACTGCACACCCAGATATGGGAGGCTATGATCTACCCACTTAAAGGGTAGTGAATTTTGTAAATATTGTTCATCTTTCTCGGCAAGTGAAATGTTTAATGCTGAAGATTTTTGAATATTGACCTTAAGGCCCAAAATAAATGAGAATTCTTGTAGTACAACCATAAGATTTGGGGCCGAAACATGTAGAGAAGATAGAAAAAGGAGAATATCATCTGCGAATAAACAGAGCTTAGGATGAAAGCCACCAATTTCGTGTGATCTATTTTGTACCATCGTCTACTTCCCTATTTGTGGCTGCTGTTGCTTTATATACTGCACTGCCCTATTAGACACATACAATCTTCTCTACTGGGTGCCAAATAGCCATTTCCTTTATTGCTGTTCCCTGCTGGATGCTTCTGTAGACAGGATAGATTAGGATAAAGAGTAGGTTGGAGCTGGTAGCTGGTGAAGTCAGGGTTTCTCTCTTAAGCATTTACCTCATTGGTGATCCTTTTCCCACAGACAATTTCTCTGTAGTATGGATACTCAGCACAGCACCATCTGTATGGTGTTTTCTTCTTTTCTTCTGGAACAGTGGCACAGCACACAGCATGATACTCTCCCTCTTATTTGGTAGCACAGCAGCTTGTGGCCTAGACATAGCACAATGCAGCCAATTTTGTAGCTCTCTGTTATCTCTTGGGAGATATTTCAAGCTCTCTGTCACTCCTGACAGCTCCTGTGTCTTCTTACCCACACTTCCAGCAAATCGCAGCAGCATACCCAAGCCCAGTATACAGGCTCTTGGCCAATCTCCCCAATCATCCCCAGATGATGCCTGTTTAGGAGAAATGCATCAGGAAGGGCTCGTTGATGCCACTGCGTTGCCAGATTTTATTTCCATGCTTGTATTTGCCTATAATATGTGAGTACCCATTTATGCTTTTAACGTTAATAAAAGTTTTAAACAGTATTTCACTATGAGGCTGTATTTTCTTTTTGGCCTATAATATACGTGGAAGAATCTCTGTCCTCAGTCACCCCAAAAGGTGGATAGCTATTTCATCTATTTTTGGGTCATCTCTCTGTCTACTCTGGTACCCATGAGAAGTTACAATTTTTGCCAGCTGTTTTTTCGTGTGGATTTACATCAATAAACTCGTGTGACTCACTAGGTATATACCTAACTGGGTCCATAACATCTGGTAAGCCTCCTCTCAAGTGGTGGTGGATTTCTGCAAAGCATTCACTGAAGTCACTATAACCTCTCAAGATATTGCACTTTGTCACCATATTGTTTCACTTATGGACTCTTAACACGTTTACCTTGGTGGATATACGTATATGAATTTTTTATTTTTTTGTATATTTGGATATAGTGTTGTCTAAAACATAAAATCATTAATAGTGTTAATTTATGCAGAGTTTTTTTCACTATTAAAGTTGATTACATTATTTACACTGGTAAAAGATTATATAGATATTGTCATATATCTATAATCTAAGCGCTGAACCTTTTTTATTATTTCACCATTTTGTTTGTTGCAGTAAGTCTGGCAGCTATTATTTATTTGTTGTTTGTGGATAGCGTGTTTTTTTCTCACTTTATATACTCTTGGCCAATCTCAACACAGTTCTCAGCCCTGTCCTGGAGAATGGATCACAGAGCACTTTTCGATACACATCTTTTGCCAGCCCTGTTCGCTGGCTTCATTTAGTCTCTGACTGAGTAGTGACTGGGACAATCCACTAACCACAGCAGTGACCAATCACAGCCCCCCTGCCTTACTGCCAAGGCAATAGCAGCCCATTAATGTTTTCTTCTGCTCCTTTCTCTCCCCTGCACTGCAATATCCAAATCATTCAGGGAGGGAGCAACTAGCTGTGGTAGGGAGAAATGGTCTGCAAGAGGGTCAGGGCTCCAACTAAATTTGTGAATAAAGAATGTAATTGTATATGGTAGGATAGCTATGACAAATCGTTAACAAACTTTCTTGATGTACCTGAGTTTATAGCTATGTTGTTAAGGAAATAGTAGTGAATGCTACTGTTGGGGCTGTGGAGTAAAAGTTCCTAGTTGGGGTGAATAGGTTTTGTTTTGCTAATTCAGAAATAACTTGTGCTTTGTGAAATATTACCTTTCCAAAAATGTTAACTAGTGTTTAGTTTGTTTATGAAGAAAGAAGGCTATTAACTATTTTGTGACATTGATTCCATAATCTGTACCTAAACGAAGAATCTGAGCTTTTGGTAAAAATGACACGTCTATGTTCTGTCTTCATAAATAAACTCTATTGTGTGTCACTTTGAAAGACCAAGGATATTTTCTAATTAGAAATATTCTATTTAATTATTGTCTTTATTTATTACCATGATCATTGAACTCTTTGAGGTTAATCATAAAATATGATTTTGTAAAAACATAAAAAACAGCTCTAAGAAAAACTTAAAGAGAATATGTCATTAGAAAGACCAACATAAAAGTCCAGTAGAATATACCAAAGAGTAATTGTACA
This sequence comes from Lithobates pipiens, assembly GCF_037356315.1. Lineage (NCBI taxonomy): Eukaryota > Metazoa > Chordata > Amphibia > Anura > Ranidae > Lithobates > Lithobates pipiens. The sequence continues at coordinate 220,894,311 of NW_027507785.1, read as the reverse complement.
TGCCATTCCTTTGTACAGAAATGCTAAGTGCACATCTGGAATCCTTAGCGCTCCATGCAACAAATCCTTCCCTTCATGGAAACAATCCTCAGTAAATTGATAATAATTGACACCAAGTAATTACATATACAGTACCTTAGAAGTGCCATCATGATGCAAAATATGTTTGTGACGAATACATCATGGCAGCATGAAATCGTAAAGTCCCTGAATTGACCGACCATTTATTTATTACCATCTGTTTTTAGAATCATTTTCTTTGCGATCATTTGGTGCATTTTAACTCTTCTGGATAGGACTTGAGCTTTCCTGAGATCCATCTTGTAGGTGAATCTGACATTTACCCAAAGAAACAGTATGTAAAAGAACTTTGAGGTGACAGCTATTGAAGTGTTTTGTCACTTCATGATAGGTATTGCTTTATAGGTAGAGTCAACTTTAGGCTACAACAGTGAAGTTTCAATTTCATATTTTCCATCTCTACTCCTACCCAGCTTAGTGTTTCAGTTATCCTTCTACGACAGCAAGGCTTCTTTATGGCCTTACTTCTCCTGGTATGTTGTCTGTAATATAAGATACATTAAAATCAAGCTGTGAAGTGTCCCTTTCATCCATAAATTATATGATAAACAGTAGAAAATTGAGTACTGTCCGTGATACTTTTTTTATTTGCACTAACGTACAATTTTTCAGGACAAGCTTTCGGGGTATGTCCCCTTCTTCAAGGTCCAAGCTGTACTGATTTACAAATTTTTAAGCAGAATGTAAAATCAAAAAAAAATAAAAAATAAAAAATAACACCTCTGAGGGAAAGAAGAGAAAAACAACAAAATAAACACATACAAATCAATGGCAATAAAGATAACATAAGAGTTAGTGAGATAAGACAGATAAGACAAAGGGAGAGCTATGGAATGGAGGGGGGGGGGGTTGCTAGTCACAGAGGGGGTTGTAAAACTTTAGTATAATGAGTAAGGAAACCTATATCTAAATTCAGGCCATTATTTTTTGTGTCAAAAAGAATTATCATTCTTAGTTCAAAGGTTTTCCTTTCCTGGATAGTTCTGAAATTCCCTTTAAGAACTAAAACATTGAGGTCTTCTATAGTGTGGTCCGGTTGTGAGAAGTGATGTCCCACAGGTGTACATAAACTGTCTTCTTTATGTTCCTTGATGGTATGTCTGTGTAAATTCATCCTCGTTTGCAACTTCTGTTCTGTTTCACCAACATAAGATCCTTTGCTGCACCTTTTGCATTGGATGAGGTACACAACATTGCTGGAGGTACAGTTGTAAGATCCCATGATATTGAAGGCCCCGTTTGTGTGTGTGACACTTTTGGATAGATTGATCTGGTTGCATAGTTTGCAGCGCTTTTTATTGCAGGGTTTGCTTCCATTATTTGTGACTTCATAATCAGAGTGAAGTTTCCTGCTGATTAGTTTGTGTCTGAGGTTGGGTGGTTGTCTGAAAGCCAATAATGGGGGTTGTTGGAATATTCCTTTCAGAGTGTCATCCTCTGTTATAATGGGTTGTAAATCTTTGATTATCTTTTTGATTCCTTCTAGTGCTGGGTTGTATGTGGTGACTAGAGGTACTCGGTTATTTGTTTTTTTTCTCTGTGTATTGGAGGAGATTTTCTCTTTGGGTTTTCAAGGCTGTGTTTATGCTGTTGTTGATGGTTTTCTCTTTGTAACCTTTCTTGTGGAAGGAGTCTGCCAGTGTTCTGAGATGTTTATCTCTGTCTTCTGGGTCTGAACAAATTCGGTGGTATCTGATGGCCTGGCTGTGTATGATGGCCCGTTTAGTGTGCTGCGGGTGAAAACTGGAACTGTGAAGATAGCTGCATCGGTCAGTCAGTTTTCTGTATATCGACGTGTGAAGCTTGGGATCCCTGATGTATACTGTAGTGTCTAGGAAGTTGACATGTGTGTTTGAATAATCCATTTTTAGTTTAATAGATGGGTGAAAAGTGTTGATCAATGAGAAGAATTGGTTTAGATTTTCTTCACCTTCAGTCCATATCATGAAGATATCATCAATATAGCGATAATATCTGTATGGCTTTTGTTGTATGCTGTTCAGAAATTTTTCCTCCAGGTCAGCCATAAATAAGTTTGCATATTGGGGTGCCATTTTGCTACCCATAGCAGTACCCATACACTGGAGATAGATGTAATTATTGAAAGTGAAGTAGTTGTGTGTAAGAATGAATTTGATGAGCTGTGTCACATCCTCAGCAGTGTATTTCTGGTTTGGTGAGGATGATAAGAATCTGTGACATGCCGATAACCCATCCTTGTGAGGGATGTTACTGTACAGAAATTCTACATCCATGGTGACTAGAAGTGTATTTGGTGGTAATTGTTGTATATTGTTAAGCTTGTTCAGAAAATCAGTGGTGTCTTGTAGGAAACTCGCAGTGTTCATGACTAAAGGTTTTAACATGTTTTCTACAAGGCCTGAGATATGATAAACAGTAAAATTTCAAGTTTAGATATCTTATCATTGGTGTTCCTGGAAAGCATTAAAAACCATCAGGTGGTTTTCCTCCCAGAAGATGAAATATCACTTTTAATGGACTGAACCCCTTAACTTTTTTTTCCACTTTCCAGTACATGCCATTTTTTTAATAAATTCCTTAGCATGACAATGAATATGATGTAAACAATCATGGTATTTTTATTAAAAGTTACCTCAAGCAGGATATTTCTTACAGTATACATAATGCCAGATTAGATGGACATGTTAGGTTCCCCTGACAATTTCACTTCTATGTCAGAATAGGTGTGAGGATGGTCCTGACTAACACTGGCATCCAATTATTTCTTGAAACTGGAAAGAGAATTGCTGTGCTTGGTTTTCAACAACTGGCCAAATTGGCATCCTGTAGAGCAGTCTTATGTTCATATCACCAGGCTCTTTTCATTCTCTAGAGAAAAAGAGGACTAATATGTTTTCCTATAGAAATGTTGCAATAAGATAATGTAATATACTCTGAGCTGAATTGGGAGTGGATTGATATATGTTTAATTCTCAATCAATTTGACATACCCTTATTATCTTACTTATAAAGTTAGTTTACATTGCTTGCTTGGTCTAAAAAAATATTTAGAAAAATATAGTTGTGCTGATTTTTTTCAATATATTTTTATAAAAAAGTAGAGATGAACCAAACACCCTCTGGTTCGGTTCGCAGTAGAACATGCAAACAAGCAAAAAATTTGGCAGAACACACGAACATCATTAAAATCTATAGACACGAACATGAATAATCAAAAGTGCTAATTTTAAAGGCTTGTATGCAAGTTATTATAATAAAAAGTGTTTGAGGACCTGGGTCCTGCCCCAGGGGACATGTATCAATGCAATTATTTTTTTTTTTTTAAACGGCCGTTTTTTTGGGAGCAGTGATTTTTTTAATGCTTAAAGTGAAACAATAAAAATGAAATATTCCTTTAAACATCGTGCTGGGGGGTATCTATAGTATGCCTGCAAAGTGGCACATTTTTCCCGTGTTTAGAACAGTACCACAGCAAAATGACATTTCTAAAGGAAAAATTGTCATTTAAAACTGATTGTGGCTGTAATGAATTGTCGGGTCTTGGCAATACAGATAAAACTCATTGAAAAAAAGTCCATGGGATTCCCCCAGTCCATTACCAGGCTCTTTGGGTCTGGTATGAATATTAAGGGGAACCCCAAACTAAAATTAAAAAACATTGCGTGGGGGCCCCCTAAAATCCATACCAGGCCCTTCAGGTCTGATATGGAAATTAAGGGGAACCCTGCACCAAATTTAAATAAAAATGGTGTAGGGGTCCCTCCAAAATCCATACCAGAACCTTATCTGAGCACGCAACATGGCAGACAACAGGAAAAGAGGGGGGACAAGAGCGCCCCCCTTCCTGAGTTGTACCAGGCCACATGCCCTCAAGATGGGGGCATGGGTGCTTTGGGGTCCACATGCCCTCAACATGGGTTTCCCAAAGAACTTTGTCCCCATGTTGATGGGGACAAGGGCCTCATCCCCACGACCCTTGCCAGGTGATTGTGGGGGTATGTGGTGGGGGGGCTTGTCATAATTTGTAAGCCCCCTTTAACAAGGAGAGCCCTAGATCCTGGCCTCTCTCCCTGTGTGAATTGGTAATGGGGTACACATGTACCCCTACCATTTCACAAAAAAGTGTCAAAAGGGTTAAAAAACACAAGAGATGGTTTTTGACAAGTCCTTTATTAATTTCTTCTTCTTTCCACTTCTTCTTCCATCTTCTTTCTTCTGGTCTTCCTTTGGTGTTCTTCTTCTTCCTCCATCTTCTTCTTCTCCATCTCCTTCTTCATCTTCTTCTTCCTTCGCTCTTCTCGTCACGCATCTTCTTCTCTGTTCCGTCCGCACAATCCGCCTCCAATCTCCCATCTCCCATCTCCCCTACCATTTCACAAAAAAGTGTTAACAATTGTAAAAAAGATAAGAGACAGCTTGGGACAAGTCCTTTATTAAAAGATAAAAAAAAAATATTCACGCCACCCAAAGGACTGAAAAAAAAAGCTGCAACTGATCCCCTCCATGGGAGGCTCCCGCCGACTGACACGTCTTCTCTGTGACTGTTCTTATATAACTGAGGATGGGGCCACCTGGTGATGTTTACGGTGACCCCGCCCCCTCTCTGATGCCACGGGGAAGCCACGGGGATCGGTTTCTGCTTTTTTTTTTTTTCAGTCCGTTGGATGGCATGAACTTACATGGTGGGAGATTTTTTTTTTTTTTTTTTAATAAAGGACTTGTCCCAAGCTGTGTCTTGTCTTTTTCACCATTGTTGACACTTTTTTTGTGAATGGTGATTGTGAATGGTAGGGGTACCCCATTACCAATTCACACAGGGGGGAGGCCAGGATCTGGGGGTCCCCTTGTTAAAGGGGGCTTCCAGATTCCAATAAGCCCCATGCCCGCATACCCCCACAACCACTGTTGAGGGCATTTGGCCTGGTATGGTTCAGGGGGGGCGCTCTCTCAACCTCCCCTGTGGCCTGCCAGGTTGTGTGCTCAGATAAGAGTCTGTTATGGATTTTGGGGGGACCCCTATGCCATTTTTTTTTAATTTGACACAGGGTTCCCCTTAATTTCCCTTTCAGACGGGAAGGGCCTGTTATGGATTTTAGGGGGACCCCCACGCAATTTTAAAAATTTTAGTTCAGGGTTCCCCTTAATATTCATACCAAACCCAAAGGGCCTGGTAATGGACTGGGGGAATCCAATGCTCTTTTCTTCAATGAGTTTTATCTGTATTGCCAAGACCCGACAATTTATTAAAGCCGCGATCAGTTTTAAATGACAATTTTTCCTTTAGAAATGTCATTTTGCTGTGGTACTGCTCTAAACATGGGAAAAATGCACCACTTTACAGGCATACTATAGACACCCCCCATGCACGATATTTAAGGTAATATTTCATTTTAATTGTTTCACTTTAAGCATTAAAAAAATCACTGCTCCCGAAAAAAACTTCTGTTTTTAAAAAAAGTTGCATTGATACATGTCCCCTGGGGGCAAGGCCCAGGACCCCAAACACTTTTTATGACAATAACTTTCATATAAGCCTTTAAAATGAGCACTTTTGATTTTTCATGTTAGTGTCCCATTAACTTTAACGGTGTTCTGGCAGCTTTCAAATTTTTTTCCGCAAACACCGCATATTGTTCACTGTTCAGCGAACAGGCGAACATCGGGCTCATCTCTATAAAAAATTAGCTGTTTTGTTTTTCTGCACAGAGCTTTAATCTATCCATTTACTTTTTCTAAATGTTGTAAACCAGAAGATTAATTAGTGAATATGAAATTACCATAATACAGAACCTAAAACTGAAATAATGGATTATTAAGAGACTTGAATTCCTTCAATTTGGAGTCTTATAAATTAAACTCTATAGATTTTTATGGAAACTGTTAAGCGAGTCCCAGGGTCAAGCTGGAGCACCTCAGTTTACTCATATGGACTGTTCACTTTGCAAGGGAATTTTCTCCCAAGCCTAGTGAATGAGGTAAAGGTCTGTTGACTTCCATCCTCCAATCATGTGCAAACAAAAATTCAGTTTTTTTTTTGTTTTTTATTATTTACCTGCTCATAATTGGGTATTGTTTGTAGAGTGATGTTTCACCACAGTCACTAAGTTATGTGAATAATTCCCATGAAGACTGCAAATGTCCTTGCAAAGTGAACATCCTATTCACCTATTCAATCCCCATTAGGTAAGGCGTTTAAAATCACTATACTGATGAGTAACAGAATGAAGATATACACCTACCCAGTTTTCAGTAGTGCAATTATCAATTGTCAAAAAAAATTTTAACTACAAAACTGGCTATTTTTTCTCATGAATGGCTAAGTCATGAACAGAACATAAAATATATACAAACCCCAGAACAAAAGTTTAATGTACTGCAGTTTACAAGTAGTAGAAAATATAGATAAACACCTATTGCTCCTACCAGAAATGCAATGTCCTTGTATATTCCTGGTCACCTTAAAGCGGAGGGTCAATCCACAAATACATTTTTATGTGAATACAAGTAAAAGTAAACTAAAAGTAGTATGCACATGTACACCTTGAGCTGGTGTAATTAAAAAAATTGTGATTTAAACTTCCTTTAAAACTGTATTGACAACAGAAAATTCCAGTAAATCAATCCTTTAGACAAACAGAAACATTATGCCATTTTATCATTCAGTAGTGGTATAGTTCTGGAGCAATATCAATAAGAAGTGCATTTTTTCCAAGATACCTTTGTTTCCAGCCTTAACCTTATACATTTCCCGACATCTAATCTTGAAATAAAGCATCTGATTGAAATTCTTAGCACTTGCTTCCCTAACCCTCATCTTACCTGGCTTTCTTTGCCTAGCCCTTCTGGGTTACAAAGGATTGTCCTGAGGAGCTTAGCTTTGACATTTAAGGTGACCTCTGAGATCCATTCAATGTTACCTTGCTGGTTTGTCAAAACAGTAACTTAAAAAGTTATTAAATGAATAAAGACTGATTTCTACTCTCATTTATATTTTCTTAAACTTGAGATTGGCCAGGAGTGTTTTATAGTGATCGAAAAGGAACATCAGTTCCACAAATAATATTATTTGTTTGCTATCTAGTGAGTGACGGTTAGACATAATATGGTAAGATGCCTACTTCTGACTGTATTATTATACCCTGTCCAAAAACAACTTGATAAATGTACAATTTTAGACAATATCTAATTTTGCCGCTTGCACTTCTTTGTGATTGCTTGACCCACGTGGTTTGCAGATTATGCTTACCGCCGACACTTCTCATTAAAATGGCCACAGTTCATCAGTTTCGGTAGCTTGGAACAAACTTGGAATGAATTATTATGCAACAAAAACGCTGCTGTCAAGCAGAACAAAAGACAAGCAAACGAGAGCCTTGGCTTAATGAGGCTAAGTGAGTGTCTACCCTGCATCACAGTGACTTGACGGCCTTTGAGAACAGATCTCTTTCTCCACAGGCCAAAACCTTTAGACTGTTATTTTGTGTTTATTCACCTTGAGGCTAATACACATTTTAATATGCTCCACATAGAGCCAAAAAAAAAAAAAAAAAACATTAGATTAGAATGTGTGCAGATCCTGTTAAATTAACAGCAACGGAACATGCCAGTATATTGAGTTTTTTTTTTCCATATTTAATTATAGTGCACTATAGTACATTTAGCTAGCATAAACTGTACAATTATTATGTTCCATTTTTGATATCTTTTCCTATTAACTGTGCACATTTTACCTCCCTTGTGTCAGGGAAAGAAATTTGTGTATCATCATTGTCAAGGTTATTCCATTAGGTTATGGAGGATTTAATCTAAGTGTGTCTTTGAAAGGGATGATGAACATAGATTATTAATTTGGGAATGGCAATTTTGGTAGAAAATAATACAGATAAACACTATATGATCTCCAGTGAGCTTTGCTTGGTTTGTATATTATTAGTCATGATAATCAATCTATGCATTTGTTTTCTTGCAATGTGATACACAGCTACAGTGCCTTGCAAAAGTATTCACCCCCCCCTTGGCTTTTTTCATGTTTTGTTGCCTCACAACCTGGAATTAACTCAGATTGTTTAAGGATTTGCATAATTTAATTTACAAAACATGCCCACAACTTTGAAGATTTTTTTTATTGTGAAGCAAACAACAAATAGGACAAAATAACAGAAAAAGTCAATGTGCATAACTATTCACCCCCTAAAGTCAATACTTTGTAGAGCCATCTTTTGCTCCAGCAACAGCTCCAAGTCTCTATGAGCTTGCCACATCTTACCACTGGGATTTTTGCCCATTCCTCCTTGCAAAACTGCTCCGGCGCCTTTAAGTTGGATGGTTTGCGCTTGTGAACAGCAATCTTTAAGTCTGACCACAGGTTTTCTATTGGATTGAGGTCTGGGCTTTGACTAGGCCATTCCAACACATTTACATGTTTCCCCTTAAACCACTCAAGTGTTGCTTTAGCAGTGTGTTTGGGGTCATTGTCCTGCTGGAAGGTGAAGGTGAAACTCAAATCACACATAGAGTGGTTCAGGTTTTGCTCAAGAATATCCCTGTATTTAGCACCATCCATCTTTCCCTCAACTCTGACCAGTTTTCGCAGTCCAGACTGCTGAAAATGGGATGATGCTCTTTGGGTGATGTGATGTGTTGGGCTTGCACCAGACATAGCGTTTTCTTTGATGGCCAAAATGTTTTTTTTATAGTCTCATCAGACCAGAGCACTTTCCTCCATACATTTTGGGAGCCTCCCACATGCCTTTTCACAAACTCAAAACGTGCCATTTAGTTTTTTGCTGGAAGTAATGGCTTTCTTCTGGCCACTCTGCCATAAAGCCCAACTCTATGAATCGTACGGTTTATTGTCATCCTATGTACAGATACTCCAGTCTCTGTTATGGAATGCTGCAGCTCCTCTGGGGTTACCTCAGGTCTCTGTGCTGCCTCTCTGATTAATGCCCTCCTTGCCCGGTCCGTGAGTTTTGGTGTGCAGCCATCTCTCGGCAGATTTGCTGTTGTGCCATGCTCTTTCCATTTGATTATGATATATTTGATGGTGCTCCTAGGAATTATCAAAGATTTGGATCTTTTTATGACCTAACCCTGACTTCTACTTCTCAACAACATTGTCCCTCACTTGTTTCGAGAGTTTCTTGGTCTCCAGGGCAGTGTTTGGTTCATGGTACCTCTTGCTGAGGTGTTACAGCCTCTGGGGCCTTTCAAAAAGGTGTGTATATGTAATGACAGATCATGTGACACTTAGATTGCAATGAGTGGATATCATTTCATGAATTATGTGGCTTCTGAAGGTAATTGGTTGCACCAGAGCTTTTTATGGGCTTCATAACAAAGGGGGTGAATACATACGCACATGCCAATTATCAGTTTTTATTTCTGAAAAATAGTTTTATGTATATATTTTTAACTTCACCAACTTAGACTATTGTGTTCTGATCCATCATGTATAATTCAGATAAAAAAAGTTGAAAGACTATTCAATGGTTTGAGTTTAAATAAAATCCATTCAGGTGGATCTATTGTCAGTCTCAAGTTACTGGGCCATCTACCATGGGACATCCCCTAGACATGCAACAAAGAGAACGGAAGGTAACGGTAAGCCCAAAAATAACCAGCAGCTCCTTTGGGGGGTTAGTGATACAAAAATGTGCACTCATACATAATAATAACAAAGTAGAGCACTATCACATTACATGCATCCAATCAGCAGACAGCCTTGTTCCATCTGGTTTTCAACAGAAGCGTGCGTGATGTTTCAATGTCCGCACGCCCTGCTTGCCTGGTGTCTGACTTTAAGCTGTGTTGTAAATGAGTGTCAGAGAAGTGTCAGAATGCTATAGCTCTCTTTATGAAAGCATTCAAGTAATGCATCAGCAAGAGAGTCATGGAGCTAACAATCCTAAATTTGATGTCAGCATTAGCAGCCACTATAAATTTCTCATGACAGAGTCACTTTAACTCCTCCTACTGGAGTTCATTTTAAAATAGCAGGTTGGTGGCCTGTTATTTACTCAGAGCACTAGATAAATGGCTTCTTTCCTGTGTGTAAAGCCTCGTACACATGCTTTGGTTTTAGGATGACAGAACGTCCGATTTTTGTGGCATACTAGTCTCATGTCAAAAGTGAAGAGGTTACTGACAATACAAAAATTTTCGTATGACAGAATACAACGTCAATGTTTTTTCGTACAAAAACTGTACTAATGAATTGAAAATCAGACGTTGAGTTCACATCCGCCAAAAATGTTATAGTCTGCACATCCAGCTTTTGTCTGATGAAAAAAGTGAAATTGGCTGTCGAAAGCACCGTACTAACGATCTGAAAAACCAGACATCTCATCGTACAAATTTTTCCATCTGATTTTTGTATTGTGTGTCTTATGCACAATTACTAAGCTCTATGTTTGAAGCCCTCTCATACTGGCGTTTTTTTTTTTACTTCCAAAAATTGCAGCAAAAACTAGCTCACCTTGAAGTATCTACTTTCCAGAAAAGGGGTTTGGAGTATTGATACTGTCCTGGCATTTTGTTTGATTTGTTTTGTAACAGAACATAAGGGAAAATAATTTTTTTGTTCTTTTTCCTCTTTTTATAGTAAAACGTAGTTAATAAATACCATTAAAAAAGTTATGTCCAAAAAACAAGTGGTATAAATTGCATTTGAGTAAAGCATTGCATGACAAAGTAATTCTCAATCAAACTATCACAGCACTGAAAATCCCCTGGTAATGTAGAAGTAGAGGTAGTACAGGTTGGTTCACAAGTGGTTTAAGTGAACCTGTGCTTTGACCATGAGGGCAAAACAGCATGTTCACTTTGTAACAGTAAAGAAAAGTCATTTTAAGTTTTGTGTCACTGGAGTCAAAGCTTACACAAGTACAGGTGCAGCTCATAAAATTAGAATCATGAAAAAGTTAATTTATTTTAGTAGTTCAATTGAAAAAGTGAAACTCATATATTTTATATAACTGTGTTATACACAGAGTGATATATTTCAAGCATTTCTATCTTTTCATTTTAAAAGTGTTTTTTTTTTTTTTTTTAAATATACAACTGTCAATAACATAAAACCTGCTCACTGCATACATTTGCCATCCTGGGGAGTAGGTAGTTTTAGATGCACTAGACTAGATGCAGATATACAGTGCCTTGAATAAGTATTCATACCCCTTGACATTTTCCACATTTTGTCATGTTACAACCAAAAATGTAAATGTATTTTATTGGGATTTTATGTGATAGACCAACACAAATTGGTACATAATTGTGAAGTGGAAGAAAATGATAAATGGTTCTCAACATTTTTTACAAATAAATATGTGAAAAGTGTGGCGTACATTTATATTCAGCACCCCTGAGTCAATACTTTGTAGAACCACCTTTAGCTGCAATTACAGCCGCAAGTTGGTTTGGGAATGTCTCTACCAGCTTTTGACATCTAGGAAAGTGACATTTTTGTCCATTCTTCTCTGCAAAATAGCTCAAGCTCTGTTATATTGTAGGGATGAGCCAAACACCCCCGCTTCGGTTCACACCAGAACTTGCAAACAGGCCAAAAATGTGTATGAACACTGTTAAAGTCTATGGGACACCCACACTGGACTCCCCCAACTCAGACAAAAAGAGGGCATCAGCATTCTCCTCATTCATGGATCATGAAGATCTATACAATCCCTGGAGGTGCATGCATGATGTTGAGCGTGACTACACATTCTACTCTTACTCTGGGAATTCTTACTCTCGAATTGTTTCCTTACAAACAAAAAAGCATTATTGGCCACCTCAGAATCGCATATAGGTCTCATCACGTGGTCAGACCACACCCAAATATCCTTAAAAATATTCCCCCAAACTTGCCCAAGCAATAACGCTCTATGGAGGCTGAACTCATCCCTCATAACCAATCCAAGATACGAAAGCAAAATTAAATCCGAGATTGAGAATTTCTTTAAGATTAATTGTGCATCTATCAGCGATCAATCTATGGTATGGTTAGCCCATAAAGCTTTTCTATGAGGTCTCCTCATCAAATTTGGTGCTCAAGAACGCAAAAGACGCTCAACGGAGATAGTCATTGCTGCAAAAACTTGAGACTTAACAATTAACAAACAAAAACTCACCCAATCTGACAACATTGGAAGTGATTAGGGATCACCGATACAAATTAAGTGAACTACTACACCACAAATTTGACTATTATGTCAAAAGCTTAAAATTAAAATCCTACTCCTTGACCTGATAATCACCATTACTGAACCAAAACACTCCCTAACCCAAGATTCAACATATTCTTGACCTGTTCAGTGCAATATCTTTATACAAAGTAAACCATAGCAAGTCTTTTATGCTGTTGATAGGCCTAGATAAATCAGTCATACAGTACATTTCATAAATCAACCATACAGTACATTTCAAAACAATCCTCATTTTCGTGGTCAAGAGACTCATCTTTAACCTATTTAGGAATCCGCCCGATCTCACCTAGCAAAAATCTTTTGCGCACAAACTTGGCAGACCTTTGAGCTTACAAAAATATCTGAAGAAAAATATACCACCCCTTTGTATTATGGGCTGGTAGAACTGCCTTAGCTAAAATGTTCTTGCTCATTCTATATGTCTTCCGCACTTTACCAGTACCATTCCTTTCAACGCAACTACAGACCCTCCAATCTCTCATGAACTCCTTTATCTGGCAGCACAAATGGCCCAGGATAAAAAAACACAACCCAACAACCCCAACACAAATGGGGGGATTGGGAGCTTCCAACATACGTCTATATTACAAAGCAGTCATTTTGGATAAACTCAAACTCTGGTGGAACCATCTACTCCTTCCAATTGGACACAAATAGAGTCAGTGGTGTCGGCCAAGGACCCAAAACTATACCTGTGTGCCCGCTTTTTGCCCCTACCCACAAACACATCCCAATGGACACAATAATGGACTCCCTGAGAGTCTGGACAGCTATACCTCAAATGTTGAAGGGGTACCTCATACCATACTACAACACATTCCAACCCAAACCTTCTCACTCATTCTCCCAGACCTCCAACTACGCCCTTGGATTGATGCAGGTATTCATACCATTGGACACCTCTTCACTACATCCTGTTTAATGTCATTTGAACACCTTCAAGCTACATTTGGCCTCTCACCCAGAACTTTCTATATATACCTTAGGATCAGGTCTTTTACTCAACAAAACACACTGGATAAAACAAGACAAGATTCTAACTTCCACGCTAAAATATCTCATTTCAAGTAAACACATACTTATCTCATATATCTATGGTCTATTCTCTTAATCTGTAAAGGACTCACTCCTGACCCAAATCTTGCAGTGTTACAAGCACATCCCCTCAGCCCCTCTTCCTATTCAATGGTACAAGGCTCTATCTCTACTGTCAAAACTCTCTCACTGCACCACGCACAGGGAATCCATACAAAAGCTCTTCTAACACTGGTACTACACCCCCAACAGAATTGCTAAGATTTACCCCAACATGTCTCACTTATGCCAGAGAAATTGTGGTCTCCCAGGAACTCTCTTACCTATTTGGTGGGAATGCCCAAACCTCAAAGACTTTTGGAACCAAATACTAAAAATGATCCACTGACCTGCCCCCACAACAAATAGTCTATCCTCCATTGACCTTCTCCTGGGCCTGATGATTCCCACAAGGAAATCTCAAATCGTGGCCGCCCACATCTTTATTGCTGCAAGGTTGGCACTTGCAAGGAAATGGAAAAATAATCACCCCCCTGACACCCAGGAAGTAATTACAATCTTAACCACTACAATACAGGGCACTTTCACCCCCTTCCTTCCCAGCCCAATTTTCAGCTTTCATCGCTCTAGCGCTTTCAGTGACAATTGCGCGGTCGTGCTACACTGTACCCAAATGAAATTGTTATCATTTTGTTCGCACAAATAGAGCTTTATTTTGGTGTTATTTATTCACGACTCCGTTTTTTATTTTTTGCGATATAAGTGCAAAAAAAGCGGAAATTTGGAAAAAAAACTATATTTTCTTTTTTCTATTTGAAAAGAAATCCAATAAAATCTAATTTTGTCATAAATTTAAGCCAAGATGTATTCTGCTACATGTTTTTGGTAAAAAAAGATTCTGTTAAGTGTATAATAATTGGTTTGTGTGATCAGGAACATATGTACACAAATGATCATGTACATATGTGTGCAGGTGATCACGTACATATGTGTGCAGATAATCATTGGGACATGTGATTTTAGTGGGACATATGTGGGGGACATGTTTTTATTATTAGGGACATGTGTTTTTATTATTTGGGGACATGTATGTTTTGGGGACATGTGTGTTTTGGGGACATATGTGGGGACTGTGTTTGTACTGTGTGGTGTGTTGACACTAGACTGATGATCAGTGAGTAAAAATCTGTAAAAAACAGCTCATACTCACTGATCATCAGCCAGCTGCAGCGTTCTGCTCTCCTCTCCTCAGCGATGACTTCCGTGTGAGGCGAGGAGAGCCGATTCCCTAGCAACCGGCTGTTTGTTTACATCACATGACGGCCGTGATTGGACACGGCCGTCATGTGATCAGGAGGGCCAATCACAGAGCCCTCCTGCCGATCTGAGATGTGCCGTGTCCGGGTGACGCGAGCACATCAGGATCGCGCCGCTGCGCGGGCACGCGCGCGCGCGATCCCGCTACTTCTGAAGGACGTTCCTGAACGTCCTATCAGGAGTAGACGGCTCCCACCCAGCCGTATATATGCATTGGCCGGGTGGGAAGTGGTTAAATAACAATTTCAAACTAGAACAAACTTCTCCAAAGCCCAGCTCACCACTGAAAAATTTTACAGAAATTGGGACTCATGGGTCAAAGACCCCAGAAGTTTACATCTGGACTGACCTTTCACTCACAAAGCATTCTAATACTCTTTCTGTTCCCATGTTACCCCTCAATAATAAACAGGCATCACACTCAGCATTGTGCACTCAGTATCATTATGTAGTAAATTAAAACTACATGTTTAATTGTCTGCTGGTTCTATCTCTATAGGTAGCAAGACTTAAGCCTCATACACACTATCAGATTTTCTGCTGATTTTTTCCTTCAGATTTACCAAAACGATATAGTGCAAGGGCATGTCTGATTGCATGCAAATTAAAACTCCTAAGGTTTGACCTCATATTATATGGTTTTGGTAAATCTGAAGGAAAAAACTATGTATATGCACGCTATAGCTCTTCTGTTAGTACATATGTGAAATATATCTCTGAATGTTATAGATACATACCAATGTGTATTCATACCAAAACTTCAGAATGTATCCTCGTACTACTCTTTTTTGTTGCTTTTTGTACCTTTTTAAAAATGAATAAACCTTGAAGTTAAAAAAAATGTCTATGGGACACGAACATGTAAAATCAAAAGTGCTCATTTTGAAGGTTTATAATCAGGTTATTGTCATAAAAAGTGTTTGGGGATCCCAGGGGACATGTTTTAAAAATTGAAGTTTTTTCAGGAGCAGTGATTTCAATAATGCTTAAAGTATAACAATAAAAATTGAATATTCCTTTAAATATTGTGCCTGGGGAGTGTCCTTAGTATGCCTATAAAGTAGTGCATTGTTCCTGTGTTTAGAACAGTACCACAGCAAATTACATTGTTAAAGGAAAAAAAGTCATTTAAAACTACTCGCGGCTGTAATGAATTGTCGGGTCTCAGCAATATAGATGAAAATCATTTAAAAAAAATGGGTTCTGCCCCCAGTCCATTACTAGGCCCTTTGGGTCTGGTATGGATATTAAGGTGAACCCTGTGTCAAATAAAAAAAAAAGGCGAAGGCCCCCTGCCAAAAATCCATACCAGGCCCTTCAGGTCTGGTATCTGTTTTAAGGGGAATCCCAAGCCAAAATAAAAAAATGAAGTAGGGGCCCCCCAAAATCCATACCAAACCCTTATCCGAGCATGCAACCTGGCAGACCGCAGGAAACAAGGGGGGGTGAAAGAGCACCCCCCTCCTGAATTGTACCAGGTCACATGTCCTCAACATGGGGAGGATGCTTTGGGGTTGGCCCCAAAGCACCTTGTCCCCATGTTGATGGGGACAAGGGCCTCATCCCCACAACCCTTGCCCAGTGGTTTTGGAGGTCTGTGGGTGGGGGGCTTATCAGAATCTGGAAGCCCCCTTTAAATAGGGGGCCCCCAGATCCCACCCCTCCTATGTGAATGGGTATCGGGTACATTGCACCCCTACACATTCACCAAAAATGTGTCAAAATGTTAAAAATGACATGAGACAATTTGGGACAAATCCTTTAAAAAAAAATAAAAGATAAAAACCTGTGATGTCCATTCATCTTAGATCACAGCATCCAGCGACCCAAAAAAAAAAAAACGGAAAAAAATCTGCCTCCATGGGAGGCTCCCGCTGACTGAAGCCTCTCCACGATGACAGCTGTTATATAGCTGAGGACGGGGCCACCCAATGGCGTAAAAAGGTGACCCCGTCCCCTCTGACGTTATGTGATGTCACGTCCCTGCTGCAGATGGACTTGACTAACAAATTAAAACCAATCACTAGCTAATAAGCAGTTATTGCAACAGTTTGTTTTCTTTTTGAGATAAAGATTATATAAATGAATAAAAGCTGGCCATTGTAAGCACCACAGTCAGTCTTAAATGGTTGTCTCAACCTTCTATCTTCCTCTTCGCTAGACAGCGTGGTCTTTTAAAGGGAAGGCCTAGGTATGCTCTGGCCATCTTTTCAAGATGCTGGTTATGGTTTTAATTTAGCATCTTCGCCTTAGTGTTGAGCTTTTTTTTTACTGCGCTAAAATACAGCCCATTCATTTTAATGTGCCTATGCACATAGGTGTGTAAACAAGCACTGTGCATTCTTTAGTAAAAAAAATAAAATAAATCAGCCTATTTACATATTGAGCAGAATGAGAACGTGAGAATACATTTTCGCACATTCGCACGCAAATGCGTGAACGCATATACGCGCAAATACATACAAAAAGAAGTCTGAAAAAGTAAATGTTCAATCAGGAGTATCGTGCAAGAGGCTTAATTCTGTAACTTCCAGTTTCACTATCCCTCAGTATCTAAGAGACATGCAGCATCATCCTGCCTGGCCTCTATTAGTGGCTACTGAGCTCTCGCAGTTTATTTTCTATGACTGTGATGAATGATGGTAATATTATGACACTAAATGGAATTTTGGGTTACTTACCCTTTCTGTCTCACCTTTTTTGCACTCCATAGCTTCATCCAGCATGTGGCAATGAATGTCATAAGTGTATGCACTTATGCAAGAGTTTTTCAAGTTGCCCATTAAAGGCCCATAACCTTGTAAATATAATTTCTGTGATAGAGCCTTGCTCAGGGGGTGCTCATGGTTAACCTTGTGTTGTGCAGTGCGGCTTACACTGCTTTTTTCCTTGCTCAGTTTTCGGACCTCTGCCTGTCCTGACCCTAACCTTCTTCTGCTCTTCAGTTTTGTCTCCAGCCTGTTTAATTGTTTTGTTGTCTTCCTGGTATTGGCCAAAGTGCATAATGATCTGTAATTGGTGCAGTTGGTTCCCTGGTCTTAAAATTCTGATCCACTGTTTACAGCAAGTTTCATCAATACTTGTCAATGGCACTGAAATCCAAGAATTTTGGAGAATGACGTGGCACAGGGCAACTGCCCCATTTTTTTAATGGTTAAAAGGTAACTAGACTTTTGTGTGGGGGGGGGGGGGGGGGATAGCAAATAAATAAAAAATAATATTGCATTACAGTACAATTGCGATACAAGTCATATTGTAACTGAATGTTATTAAAAATGACCTTTCCTTTTCAATCTGCAGCACTGTAATTTTCTATAAAATGCAATATGGTAACCTGGAGGTGTTCTGTACTCAGAATGTGTACAGAACACCCCTCAAAAATATAATTCCCTGCTAGTGTGATTGGCTCACTGATTTTCCCAGAAGTCTGCACTAAGATGCAAATCAGATTTCGGGCATGCCTTGCAACAAAAATTTAAATTTTGGTGAAATACTTCCAATAGGAAATCATGTCATCACTTGTGCGATGCCAGACATTGCATGTAATTCGCAGTGCACTGCTGTTCACACTACATTCGATGTCTGTGCAGTGTGATATCAGCCATGCAGAGAGTATGGCTGATATCGCACCGCATTCCGTCCAAACACACACAGGACCCTTTTTTCTGTTCGGACCAGAATCGGATCGCATGAGTGTTCACACATATAACGATCCGATTCATGTCCGAACTGTCAGTTCACAGTGTGATATGCGAGCTGAAATGGGGGTGTCATTAACATATAATGACACTCCCCAGCAGTTTGCATATGGCAGTGTGAACTGCTGTGCGTGTAGAGTGCGATGCAGGAACCCGCAGTGGATTTGCAGGGTTCCCACATCGCACAAATGTGAACCGGCCCTTAAGGAAGGTAGACCCTGCAATTTAACTCATTCGAGCCCTGCAGGTGCACAGTTGATTGATAATTGTGAACCCACTCCCTTTAGGTTCACTTTCCCGCATGGACACAAACACACAGGGATATCTCCAGAATAACAAAAGGTAGAAATCTGCAACAAAGTGTGTTAAAATCCTTACAATGTACATAGATCACTCAGAGGGGATTGCTTTTTTTTCCCAACAAAAACGAAGTTACTATTTTAAGGAGCTATACATTATGTGGACATGCATGGAAAAGTACTGTTTATACATTTTTTTATTTTCATTTTTCACACTACTAGTAAGTTTTGTAACTAAACTTTTAAAGTATAGCATATGTATGTGCAGAAACCAAAAATCCAGATAAAGGAAAAATGTAGGAAAACAGAAAAAAATATATGTATACAAAAAAACACTAAGGCCTCATAAACACCAAGAGATTTTGCCAACTCTCCTATACTCCTTTCGTCCTAGCAGTTTTGGCATAAAAAAAACGCTTGTGAACTCTTCTAAGCCCTTGTACACACGGCCGATGGAAAATGTCTGATCAGACTGTGTTGTCAGATAATACGACCATGACTTTTTCCTCGGAATGTCCGACCAACAAAGTTTGCGAGCTGGATATAAAAAAATTTCCGACAACATGATCCGATAGGACTGTCATTAGGATTGGATAGTCCGATAGGACTATCGTTTGTAGAGAATTCCGATCAGACAAAGTGCCACGCATGCTCAGGTCAAATTACGAGACCAAAGCTATTGGCTACTAGCCTGAACGTAGTCCGGTCGTAACGTACAAACGTCATCACGTTATGAACGATCGGATTTTCCGACAACTTTGTCTGACCGTGTGTATGCAACACCAGTTTAGGACAAAATCCATCCGAAAAAATCAGACGGATTTTGTTGTCGGAATGTCCGACTGTGTGTACAAGGGCTAACACGTTTAGGCGCATGAAGCACTTGGGTATTACGTAATTTAATTGGTCATAATATAAAGTTATTCTGGCCACTGAAATGAATTAACGCTCAAGAGCTAAGCGCATCCAGCGCTTAGGCGTTTATACGCATTTACACACATTTAAGGCATATCAAGTGTTTTTTCTACCAAAACTATGCTGCTCCTGGATGCACTGGCTGTGTTTTTCTTTTTTTTTCTCTAAACGCCTTTACCGCTAAACTCCTCGAAATGCATATATGTGTATACACACATACACTTAGAGGCAGGAAAAAAAAGCACCAACCACTCCTAGGAGCAGCAAAAAAATTGTCCAGTGTGCATGAGGCCTACATCTGAACCAGACCAGACAATAAATGTTATATCTGATATGTTCTTACAGTTTTCCATTTGTGTATAAATACAGTAAATTATTTGAAACAATTGACCTCCTGTGTATTGGCAACTCCAATAGTGCCTTTGCAAGCTTCACGAGTCACAGATCTTTATGTTTATACTGGCAAACCTGAGCTTAGAACATTAGTTGCAGGAAAAACTGATGAAGTGGAAAGGGCAGAGATCAGGATAAAATGATATGGTGTATGCTTAGCGTGCAGCGTGGTGTAACTTGTGTCTTATCCCCTAGGGATATTTTGATTTCAGGATTTTTTTTTTGTTTTTTTTTTCGTTCTAGTTCTCAGGTCATAAACTTGTTTCGTCTTACAAAACCCAATATATGCTATGGGTGAGAAGTGCAAATGTACTTTGTTTTCTGACATAGTTTCTATATCCTTCGCTATATAGGAAATATAGAGGTACAGGCTTTTGTGCAGTGCATGCATTATCTGAATACTATTTCATTCATATAAAAGAATAGTTGTACATGTAGAGACTCAGCAAGGGCCCTGGAGCAGGAGGGATAATATCATTTTCGATTTGTTTGTCTAGTGATACTGGATCCAAAAATACAGAATGTAAAATAGGTCATACACACTGGATGCTTTCAGGTTAAGACACGCTTCCTGAACTCTTCTTTGTTCTGTGGCATTGCTTTAATCCAAAGGGTATGTGTAGACGTTTTGTACATATTTCCTATGTCACAGTCAGGGAATAATACATTGATCCACTACAATTTTGAGGTCCAGGTTATATGACAAACACTGACAAACATGCAAGATTTGTAATACTTATACATATTAATACATCATTAAATGCATCTCTCTTTTTTTTTAACCACTTCAGCCCCGGAAGGTTTTACCCCCTTAATGACCAGGCCTTTTTTGCAATATGAAACTGCATTACTTTAGCAACCATGCAATGTTTTACCGAAATTAAATTGATGTCCTTTTTTACAGCTTGCTTCTGGTGGTAGAAATAAATAAATAAGATTGCGCTATGGACAGATAATACAGTACCTATTCACTGCACGGGTGAAAGAAAAAATATAAAATCAAGTGAAATCAAGTGAAAAACGAATGAGAATTCTATTATATAGAATGAGCTAAAATGAAAAAATAAGCTCAAAAAGATTAAAGCTGCCTGTGCTTAGAACCTGCCCCTAAATTTAGGAGTAGGTCAGAAATGTAAAGTGTAAATTAAGCTTTGGCGCTGAAACCTTTTCTAATGTGCACTATGAGTGCCAGAAAATATATATGTGTGTGTGGTGATCTATTATCCCAACTGATAATAAAAAATAGTGTGAACTAGTGGTTACTAAATAAGTGATGTCTGCCAAATGCGTGTTGATGTATATAAATAGATATGAATTGAAAATGAAACTTGAAATAAAATTAAAAGGAAGCCTGTTGGCTTGCAACTAAAAAATGCACATGTGTTGCAATAACATGGTGAACAAATCACATAACACTAAATGAAACAAACCAAAAAGAAAAACATTTTTTGTGCATATATGCTTAGTGAAAGAAATCGTATGTAACCCACAAACCAGTATAAGTGATCTGTAAATTATGCTATATATTATAAATCCCAAGAGTAACAGTCCAAAAATACTTGTGAAGGTAACAAGAAAAAATAACAAAAGAGATTCTTTCAATGTCCAACCAAAGTTTTCTTAAAATCGCATCACTCAATTACTGAAAAACACATGGAGTCTTCTCAGGTAAGAGGGATAGAGCAAGGTGACTAGTGCAGAAGGGTTAAAATCATTCCTCTCCGGTGCGCCACTCTGTGTCAGGAAAAAAAAATATATGCGCTCACCAGACCGAAAACCCTCAATGGGTTAGCCGAGCAGTCACAGTATGAGCCACTGTGCAGCTTTCCTTGGGCTCTGCTCCTGTTCTGCTGGGGGAATGTTTACTCTTTTCCTTCCACAATAGTCCGTTTAGTAAGTACATATAAGAGGGAACAGAAGTACAGCCATAGTGCAATACTGTTTTTTGAACGGTTTATTTGCTTAAAAGTCAAAACTACTCACAATATCAATAAAAACCAGATCGCCTTAATGATAGCTGCGCCGGCGTTGCTGCTTGTATGCCAGTATGAGGTGCACGTCCTCTGGAGCGCTCCAGATGACGTCGTTCTGATGAAACGCGTAGGGCGTGGCCTAGGACGTGCACCTCATACTGGCATACAAGCAGCAACGCCGGCGCAGCTATCATTAAGGCGATCTGGTTTTTATTGATATTGTGAGTAGTTTTGACTTTTAAGCAAATAAACCGTTCAAAAAACAGTATTGCACTATGGCTGTACTATGGCTGTACTTCTGTTCCCTCGTATATGTACTTACTAAACGGACTATTGTGGAAGGAAAAGAGTAAACATTCCCCCAGCAGAACAGGAGCAGAGCCCAAGGAAAGCTGCACAGTGGCTCATACTGTGACTGCTCGGCTAACCCATTGAGGGTTTTCGGTCTGGTGAGCGCATATATATTTTTTTCCTGACACAGAGTGGCACACCGGAGAGGAATGATTTTAACCCTTCTGCACTAGTCACCTTGCTCTATCCCTCTTACCTGAGAAGACTCCATGCATTTTTCAGTAATTGAGTGATGCGATTTTAAGAAAACTTTGGTTGGACATTGAAAGAATCTCTTTTGTTATTTTTTCTTGTTACCTTCACAAGTATTTTTGGACTGTTACTCTTGGGATTTATAATATATAGCATAATTTTCAGATCACTTACACTGGTTTGTGGGTTACATACGATTTCTTTCACTAAGCATATATGCACAAAAATGTTTTTTCTTTTTGGTTTGTTTCATTTAGTGTTATGTGATTTGTTCACCATGTTATTGCAACAGGTGCATTTTTTAGTTGCAAGCCAACAGGCTTCCTTTTAATTTTATTTCAAGTTTCATTTGCAATTCATATCTATTTATATACATCAACACGCATTTGGCAGACATCACTTATTTAGTAACCACTAGTTCACACTATTTTTTATTATCAGTTGGGATAATAGATCACCACACACACATATATATTTTCTGGCACTCATAGTGCACATTAGAAAAGGTTTCAGCACCAAAGCTTAATTTACACTTTACTTTGCTTCTGGTGGTATTTGATCACCTCTGCATTTTTTATTTTTTTGCACTATAAACAAAAGAAGAGCAACAATTTTTGAAAAACACAGTATTTTTTACATTTTGCTTTAACCACTTCAGCCCCGGAACATTTTGCTGGTCAAAGATCAGACCACTTTTTGCGATTCGGCACTGCATCGCTTTAACTGACAATTGCGCAGTCGTGCGACATGGCTCCCACACAAAATTGGTGTTTTTTTCCCACAAATAGAGCTTTCTTTTGGTGGTATTTGATCACCACTGCGGTTTTTATTTTTTGCGCTATAAACAAAAATAGAGCGACAATTTTGAAAAAAACGCATAATTTTTTACATTTTGTTATAATAAATATCCCCCAAAAATATATATAAAAAAAATGTTTCCCTCAGTTTAGGCCGATACGTATTCTTCTACATATTTTTGGTTAAAAAAATTGTGATTATTGATTGGTTTGCGCAAAAGTTATAGCCTTTACAAAATAGGGGATAGTTTTATGGCATTTTTATTAATAATTTTTTTTTTTACTAGTAATGGCGGCGATCAGCGATTTTTATTGTGACTGCGACATTATGACGGACACATCGGACATTTTTGACACATTTTTGGAACCATTGTCATTTATACAGCAATCACTGCTATATAAATGCAGTGATTCCTGTGTAAATGACACTGGCAGTGAAGGGGTTAACCAGTGGGTGGCAGTGTAGGGTTTAAGTGTTCCTAGGGGTGTGTTACTAACTGTGGGGGGCTGGGCTTTCATTTAGTGAACACTGATCTCTGCTCCAATCACATGGAGCAGAAATCAGCGTCGCTAGTTGCTAGGCAGAATGGGGAAATGCTGTTTACAACAGCATTTCTCCATTCAGCCGCCCCATGAGACGATCGCGGGTATGCCCGCGGTGATCAAGTCCATGGGACCCGCAAAGCAGACTCACGGGTGTCCTGACCGGCACGCGAGTGCGCAGCCGGCGCTCGTGATGGCAGGGCGGAAATAAAGATTGGACGTACCTGTACGCCAATATGCCTGCCCGTGCCATTCTGCCGACATACATTGGCGTGCAAAATGTTTTTGCAATAAACGTATATTGAGTGGTTTGCATAAAAGTTCTAGCGTTTACAAAATAGGGGATAGATTTATGGCATTTTTTATTTTTTTTTCTTTACTATTAATGGTGGCGATCAGCAATTTTTATCGGGACTGCGATATTGCAACGGACAAACCGGACATTTTTTACACTTTTTTGGGACAAGTGACATTTATACAGCGATCAGAGCTAAAAATAGCCACGGATTACTATATAAATGTCACTGGCAGAGAAGAGGTTAACACTAGGGGTTAATCAAGGGGTTAAGTGTGTGTTCCCTAGGTGTGTTCTAACTGTGAGGGGATTGAACTGACTGGAAGAGAAGACAGATCATTGTTCCTACTTAGTAGGAGCACACAATCTTTTTCTCCTCCCGACAGGACAGCGATTTGTGTGTTTACACACACAAATCCCCGTTCCTGCTCTCATGCCCACAATCACGGGTGGCTGGTGGGGATCGCATTCGCTAGCCACGCACATTGGGTCCCCTGCTGTGCAGCAGGCGCACGCCTGCTATGGATTTTAAAACAGCTGCTGTATATATACAGCAATTCGCCCAGCAGAGCCATTCCGCTGCTGTATATATACAGGAGGCAGTCGGGAATCGGTTAAACAAGGGTAAATCAGGCACCTAAGGGGTCCGTGTGCAAGTCTATAGGATGAGCCAGGAATGTCAGCCAGGTGGAAGCTCGATCTGCCATGCGAGTGGGTATGGCAAAAGGAGATGTCCTACTTAAAAAAAAGGGGGGACAACAATTTTGAAAAGAAAAACTGTGTGTTTACTTTCTGCTAAAATAAATCCATAATATCCCTAATATAAAATAAAATCCCATAAAAAAAATGTAAAAATCAAAGTTCTTCATCAATTTAGGCCAGTATGTATTCTGCTACATATTTTTTGTTAAAACAGTCCCATAAGCATATATTGATTGGTCTTCACAAAAAATATCATGTCTACAAACTATATGTATTCAACAAAAATATGTTTATGGTATTTTTATTTATTTTATTTTTTACTAGTAATGGCACTTTTTTGGGGACCAGTGACATTATTACAGTGATCAGTGCTAAAAATATACACTATTACTGTACTAAGGGGTTATCTCTATCTTCTCTCCTATCAGAACGATGATCTGCCTTGTTTACATGGGCAAATCACCGTTCAGCCTCGCTCAAGAACGATCACGATTGGCTCCCCCTCTGTCCAATCAGCGTGCGCACTCCTTATTGCATTGAATGACGTACACTTATGTGATTTCACGCAATAGAGTCAACCCGCTGCAGATCAAGTACTTTAGGCGGTCGGCAAGTGGTTAAAAAAGCAGTGACTAAAATTAAGTATCTAAATTTGACTTGGTATTAGCTTTTTGTAAACCCATGTACAGAACAGCTCAGACATGGAGAAGGAGAAGCAGCACAAGCAGCTAGTCAGTTGTGCTGCACTACTCATGTGCTAACATGGAACATGATGATTGGAGGAGAGAACAGAGTATTAGGGAAATTAGCTTGTCAGTTTGATGCATCTTTTTTCATTGTCCAGTCACAGGCTGGTAGAGGGACAAGACCTAGTTGTATAATTTAACTGCATTAGAGGAAAATCAAATCTCCTGCTCTCTCCAGCCTCAAATGACAGAAATACAAATCCTTTACCAGGTGACACAGCTCATTTATATATATATATATATATATATATATATATATATATATATATATATAAGAGGGCCAGTATGGTGGCCCGTAATTATGGGAGGAGCCCGGAGGGTATATAATCAGACCACCCACAACGGTCTGTGTCGGTTCCAGTGCAAGGTACTGCACATCAAGGGGCTGACTCTTCTCAGCTCCCTCACGGTCGTCTATCTGTGTGTCCAATCGTAGGTGCACTTTGGCTTCTTCATTCGTGGTCTTCGTCGGCGGTTCCCGCTCATGGTCGCAGATAAGTAGTATCCGAATCTTTTCATATCATGTGCAAACTTGCGGCTTATCATGCTTACTATCCTGCACCCCTTTTGCAAAACCTACCTCTGAGTTGTTGACACTCATGTCCCGACGTTGTTCGGCACAGCCGAGTCGCTATCAGTTGTTCCTCGTTATCACTCGCCATAGGCTTCACTGGTTATAAAATTCACTGTTCTCATTTTGAGATAAACAGGTATTGTTTGTATGGGTTTCTGTGGCTGATTGAGGTGTAATTAAACCCACCTGATGTCTTACCTGCACTTGACTAGCCTGGGGGGATGGGTGGTTGATAGGTGTTTGGTTTCACAGTAAGGAAGGGCATACACTCTACAACCAATTCGTATCAGATACTCCTTACTGCCAATTTATATCAGATTCATCTCATACATTTTTGAGCTGATTCGTGTCAAATGCATTGCAGAGGCTGACTCTGCCAACTCACTGCATGTCCACGTAGTTGTACCTTCGAGATCGGTCGTATATCTTCATTGATTGTCCCACGCTCGGACCGCTACACACTCGCTGTCGCAGGTAGGACTTTGTTGTTACCGCTCTTCTAAACTCCAATAGTTACCTTATCATGTTCGTTTTGCAAAGTCGCACTTACGCCACCGTAAGTCTATGTCATCTTTCATGTATTTCCAAAAGAACTGTCAATGACAATCAACACTGCGCTAACCCCAAAAATTACACATAAAAAAGCTGCCAACACAATCACGAGGATATACAGTAGTGAAAAAAATTCCAAATGTTAAATTATAGTGTAGCGCTATATAAAATGAATTTAAACCACTTAGTGATGTGACAATAATATGTAAGTATCAAGATTACATAACATACAAGAGTGCTTGCCCAAACTACCCAACAATTGCATGAATAATAAAAAATAGTGAAAAAATTATAATGAACCCAAAAAAATTAAAATGTGAAAACAGTCCAAAGAATTTGTTATTCAATTCAATTAAGTCCAATCCACACGTGAGAGGGAAAGAGCCATCCACCTTCGTCCTATGAAGACCACATGCAGGCACCCCGTGGCATATCCGTCACCAAATGAGATGTAGGCTTACCAGATAGAATGGATCCAAACGAATATACATTCGAAGGATCAATCAAAACTTCAGAATACTCTCATATAGAGTTGTCCAACGTAAAAAGGCTCTCCTGGAAATTCTCAATCAAATATTCAAACGATGGGAAAATCTTCCACTTTAAACCTCAACGCCCATTATAGAACTGGTCTTTTTCACGCTTGGTCCACAGCTGAACACCTGCCCCAACGCCTCCTTCACAGACCTTGCAGAGATCGTGTCTAGGATTGAACCTTAAAGATGAAATTCATTAGTTGCAAACTACACAGCACAGCAATGATCAACTGTTGACATAGGCAACCCGGGAAAGTTGGAGATCTACCTTTAATACCAATGAAGAATAAAGAATATTTCATGCCAGGAATAGAGACACTGTTTGGTAATTGGATAATACAGGAGAACGCACAACTTTTGTTGGGAAGAAATAGCTGCTCCTTTCTCCAGATTGATTGCAATCAATCTGGAGAAAGGAGCAGCTATTTCTTCCCAACAAAAGTTGTGCGTTCTCCTGTATTATCCAATTACCAAACAGTGTCTCTATTCCTGGCATGAAATATTCTTTATTCTTCATTGGTATTAAAGGTAGATCTCCAACTTTCCCGGGTTGCCTATGTCAACAGTTGATCATTGCTGTGCTGTGTAGTTTGCAACTAATGAATTTCATCTTTAAGGTTCAATCCTAGACACGATCTCTGCAAGGTCTGTGAAGGAGGCGTTGGGGCAGGTGTTCAGCTGTGGACCAAGCGTGAAAAAGACCAGTTCTATAATGGGCGTTGAGGTTTAAAGTGGAAGATTTTCCCATCGTTTGAATATTTGATTGAGAATTTCCAGGAGAGCCTTTTTACGTTGGACAACTCTATATGAGAGTATTCTGAAGTTTTGATTGATCCTTCGAATGTATATTCGTTTGGATCCATTCTATCTGGTAAGCCTACATCTCATTTGGTGACGGATATGCCACGGGGTGCCTGCATGTGGTCTTCATAGGACGAAGGTGGATGGCTCTTTCCCTCTCACGTGTGGATTGGACTTAATTGAATTGAATAACAAATTCTTTGGACTGTTTTCACATTTTAATTTTTTTGGGTTCATTATAATTTTTTCACTATTTTTTATTATTCATGCAATTGTTGGGTAGTTTGGGCAAGCACTCTTGTATGTTATGTAATCTTGATACTTACATATTATTGTCACATCACTAAGTGGTTTAAATTCATTTTATATAGCGCTACACTATAATTTAACATTTGGCATCTTTCATGTATTTCATCCTTTCTACCCAACGCGGGTTTACTCGAGCCGATCACTTCACGGTCGATGCGGTCAAATCCGACATTCAAGCCCCTTACTCACCTCGCATCTACGGCCGATTCGAAATCTAGTCGCAACTTCGCTTCTATGTTTCGGATCCTCGGCAATCACAAGCCCCTTCAACCGTCATCACCATTTAGTTGATTCGAACCCAGCCATATCATCGGCAATACGGTCAGATCTGTTATACGAGCCCTGTAGTCACCTCGCATCTACGGCCGTTTCGAATCTAGTCGCAACTTCGCTTCTATGTTTCGGATCATTGACAATCACCAGCCCCTTCAACCACCATCACAATTCAATCAATCCGAACCCAGCCATATCCTCAGCGATACGGTCGGATCCCATATACAAGCCTCTCAGTCGCATCTACGGAGGATTCGAGTCTAGTCGCAGCGTCGGCGCAACGATTCCAGTCCTTGCCAAACGCAACTCTAACAACCAAGCCGAATCCTGTTGCATCACCGACTCAAATGAGTCAAATCTTTCGCAGACTATTCCATAGCTATAGCCCAGTTCAAACTAGTCACATCGACTGTACGAATTCAGCAGTACTTACATTTGACCTTCTCAGTCTATCCATACATGATCGTACACAATTCTCTCCACCAATTTGCTCAGTATTGCGCACGGTCATTCCTACATAATCACATTTCCTCTATAACCTTTCTTTCGCCTTTCAACAAAGCTGCATTCTTGCAATCGCTGCAAGTCTTTTCTGCATTTGGCTCAAAACTGCCAATCGTTTCCAGTAGCAACACTGCTGTTCACCTCATACCTACACACTTATAAATCCGCAAAACATTGCTTTCACCTTTCAAATCTCATCTCTAATAGAAAAACGGCTGCTCTCCTCATTCCTACACACTTATAATTAAATTTATAGATTCAAAAAAAGCTGCTTTCTTGCAAATCGCTGCAAGCATCTCTGCAATAGCTTAATACGGCCACTCATCGTCTCCAGTAGCAACACAGCTGTTCACCTCATTCATTCATTCATTCATTCTCACCTCATAATTCAATTTATAATTCAAATAAGGCCGCTTCCTTGCAATCGCTGCAAGCATTTCAGCGAATGGCTCAAACTGCCACTCATCGTCTCCAGTAGCAACACGGCTGCTCATCGTTTTCTCTGTCGCTTTCCCCTTTTAGGCCAGTTAGAACACCAGTTAGTCCACCCTGCACCAGGTTTGGACAGTATCTCCCAAAAAAAAAAAAAAAAAAAAAAACATTGTCGAGGGCTTGCATCTTCACCAGGGGGCCAGCTTTGCCCCAAACAGCTCTTTGCAATCCCCATCGTCAAAACGAAATTCTCATGTCACCTTACTACAGGCTCCCGGTCAACTCAGTTCTCGACCACCAACCAGTCGACTTCACAACTAGGGCATAAAGTCAGGTGTGTAGTTCAATGGGATTCCCCCTTTCTCTTAAACACTCTTTCACTACATATTTTTACTTCACATACAGAATTTGACCTGCTCCTGAGGCGTTAGCAACTGTCACATACTTCTGTGCACTTCACTCTGTTTTCGAAGCACAAGCCTTCAATACGCAGACAAGGTCGCCTAATCTCCATACTTGCTGGCAGTGCAAGCATTAGTAGACCGAACCCACGTCAATTAACTACAGATCGCAACATTCCTACTTAGTATACCAGACTTCAGCTACCCACCCCAGTCCGCCCTGGGGCGCTCTGGTTCATTAGTCTGTGCCGAGCACAGACTGACACCCGAGCTATCGGTTACCTAGCCAGTCACCTCCTGGCTCACCTCGGTTGTTACGCATTCTTTTGAGTTTTCTAAAGTCACACTCAACAGCGCTCGAGCGCAAACCAACTGTCACTATGGCTGTCGTTCCTTGTCCTATTCTTCTTGTTTCCTTCCGCCTTTCATCTTATCTACCCAACGCAACTATCCGCTCCTACCTTTGCAACTTACCTCAAACATACCCCCCCTTGCTTTTAGTTGACGCCATGTCGCAGGCAGACAGTGAGGACTTTGCCTCAGCCCTGCCATCACCCTTTACGGGCTCAGCAAGCGGCGGTTTAGTCTCACAAGAGCTTGGACCAATAAAAAACAAATAAACAAAACAAAAAAAAAATATATATAAACTCATAACAGAACGGTGTCGCAGGAGTAAATCCTACCCTGCTGCAGCCAGGAAACCAAGCCTTTAGGCTACTGTTTCCACCACCAGTGGCAGCCCTTCCAGGCACCACTTCAGTCTATCTTCTTTGCGACTACTCAGCTGCACTCCTGGGTAACCACACTGTCAGCAGCAGTCCCTGAAGTCCAAGCAGAGTGACAGCCCTGGAGGTACGCCCAGCCATGCCCCTACCAGCTCCAGTCACCACCGTCATTCCCGTACCTTCACTTACAGATGCACCATTGTCTTCCCTGCACACCTTGTCCTAGCAGGGCATCTAGGAGGACATCTTGGATGACAACGACGTTAACTTAGCATCCCTCCTCATAGCAGTACACAACTTGGCCTAGAACAAATCATATTCGCAGGGAGATGTCTCCGTCATCCTGAAGACCAGAGACCCTTTACTTAATCGCAAGCTCACTGTCAGAGTTTGTGCGGGCCTTGGGGACAGTCAGACATGCTAGGCAGAGCAACCCCAACAGGAGGGTAGAATTGGACCCGTATCTGCACGCAGCAGGTCACAAGTACGCAGGGTGCCCATCCTTTGACTATCACTGCTCATTTTCAGCCAAGGCAGCAGCCAGACTCAAGGGGATCTTTTACCTCCCATCTTTTAGTGTTTCTCTTCCAGGCAAAGACCCTGACTAAATCCTTAAATTAAGATGTGCCAGCTATAGCAGATCTGCCCATGAGAGTCGAATTTCTCACAAATTGGAATGGCATGCCAATGTGTATTCCTTCAGCATCTCTCTCTTCATCTCAGGTAGTCATGGTCACCGCAGCCTCCACAGGTCCTCGTCTCAATTTTGGTCAAATTGGGTTTATAGGGCCATGGCCGTCAGAAATCCTCTTGATTCCTGGGTTCAGTTAGTCCTCCTCTTTGTTCGACCTCTACCCCATTGTCGCAGCAGCTCAAGTCTGGTGCAACAACTGGGCAGGACAAACAGTGACGTTCGCCACAGACAACCAAGCCAATAAACCAATAAAGAAGGTCCTAGTAGCTGGCCATCGTGGCCTTCCTGTGCAGGCTGGTGCCACTATCCCCACAGCACCAATCTAACGTCCTATGCGTCCACATCCCAGACAAATGCAATAATCTGGCCGACGCACTACCCGTTAACTTTGCTTCGTTATTTTTTGCAGGAACCTGGAACCGACCCGACCATGTCTCTTATCCCACACTGGTCGTAGCTAACCTCGGATTCAAACAACACTTTCACGACGCTACCTGCCTTATTAATCTTTCACTATCTCACAACACCCTGAAGGCCTACCGGGCAGCCTAGAGGTTCTATGTCAGGTTACTAGCCTCAAACCCCAGAGCAATACCAAGAGTTCTCCATCACATCCCGGTCTTCATATTATGCCACCGCACACAGTTGGCATTGTCACACAATACCTTAGATCCCACTCAGCTGACATCCAGTATTTCATCCCCTTATGAGATCCTAACAAACCGTCTTGTTCGCCGCCCATACGGTCAAGACCATGCTGTGTGGTATTCACAGGCAATGACCCCAAATCAGTATCAAACGGCTACCCGTCACCAGCGCCATATTCTGAGACATGTCTTTCATCCTGTCACATTCCCCTTTTGGCTAAATTCAGCCTGGTCCTTCAAGCAGCCATCTACCTGGCTTTCTACAGCTTCTTACGCCCCAGTGAATACTGTCACCATCCCAGTTGTAAAGTGTTACATAGACACCACCTCACACGCCATCAGACTTCATCTTGCTCCTCAGCGTGTCCAAAACAC
Source organism: Lithobates pipiens (assembly GCF_037356315.1). NCBI lineage: Eukaryota > Metazoa > Chordata > Amphibia > Anura > Ranidae > Lithobates > Lithobates pipiens. The sequence continues at coordinate 220,861,966 of NW_027507785.1, read as the reverse complement.
AATAGTCCGGTCCAGGGGTTGACCTAAAACCTTTCCAAACTCTCAAAGCCTGGTGCCCCGTGTCCATCCTAGATCAATTTTTGGCCCATATGTTTGATCCCTCGCAGGACAGCCCATTACTACCGTTCTCGATTAGTACCCCAGGCAGCAACCAGTTCATTAGTCACGTCAGGTTCCTTTTGAGCACATTAGGCCAGGACCTTGGTCATTTTCTTGGACATTCTTTCGCATTGGAGCAGCATCAGCAGCCTCACGAAACGGGGTCCCAGTCCACGCGATCAAAGATGGGCAGGCGGGAATCCACCTGCTTTACTCGATACATCTCCAATCCACAAGTGGAAATGTCCTGAGCCTTCAGAAACTTTGCCCCATAGTGTCTTGCTGTACATAAATTAATAATTACCTCCCTACACCAAATCTTTTGCGGCCTTCTCTTGGCATATCGCCCAGCAGAGCAGGGCTCACCGCCCAGCTCACCAGGGCTTACCTTACAGCAGACCAAGGGCACAATTCAGGTCTATTTTATGTTGTTAGTCTTGTGACATGTTTATGTGTTCTTTCATATCTCTTACAGCGGAGGGCTCCAACCATAAATAAGAGGGCCAGTATGGTGGCCCGTAATTATGGGAGGAGCCCGGAGGGTATATAATCAGACCACCCACAACGGTCTGTGTCGGTTCCAGTGCAAGGTACCCACCCACCCATTTCCCTTCTTAGAGTACTTCACTTAAAACACGTTTCTCTACAGAAACATCCATTTACTTTCTTAAGGTATGCGGCCTTCTCTTGGCATATCGCCCAGCAGAGCAGGGCTCACCGCCCAGCTCACCAGGGCTTACCTTACAGCAGACCAAGGGCACAATTCAGGTCTATTTTATGTTGTTAGTCTTGTGACGTGTTTATGTGTTCTTTCATATCTCTTACAGCGGAGGGCTCCAACCATAAATATATATATATATAAAAAATCTTGTATATATTATTATTTGTACACAGGATTTATACAATAACAGTTTACACAGTGCTTTACAATATAAGTCTAGGTTCACACCTATGCGGCTGCATGTGATGCGTTTTTTCAGGCACGTTTTTCAGTGAATTCTTTGTTTCTAATCCAACGTTCTTTATGTGTTTTTGCACTCAGTTTTCATACATTTTGCGTTTTACATTTTTTTCTTAAACGTACTGTAAAACACACTGTATAAAGCTGTTTGCTAAGGAGGGGTTGGGAAGACGGCCACCGCGTCCCAGACAACCGATGAGTCATCAGCTAGCAGCAGGGTTCCCCGCTGAAGGCTGAATGTAAAGAAAAAATTCACATAGGGTGGGGGCTGGGATCTGGGGGTCCTCAAGTTTAAGGGGGCTTCCAGATTCCAAAAAGCCCCATGCCCACAGACCCTGACAACCCCCGGATATGTTTGTCGGGAAAAGGCCCGTGTCCTCATCAACATGGGGCAAGGTGCTTTGGGGTGGGGGCGCAGAGCCCCCACTGCTCCCAAAGCACCCGCCCCCGCGCTGTTGAGGGCATGTGGTCTGGTATGGTTCAGGAGAGGGGGGACGCTTGCTCGTTCCCTCCCTTTCCTGACCTGCCGGGTGGCATGCTCGGATAAGGGTCTGGTATGGATCTCGAGGGGAAACCCACACCGTTTTTCTTTTATTTTGGCATTGGGGTCACCTTTGGATCCAAACTAGACCTGAGGGGCCTGGTATGGACCTGGGGGGAACCCCACGCCATCTTTTTTTTTCCGCAAATTTTTCTGCCGGCAATCTTTTTTTTTTTTTTTTTTTACATTTAGCTGATGGCTCATCAGTTGCTAAGGACACGGCAGGTCAGGGCGACCCCCCCCCCCCCCCCCCCTTAGCAACCAGCTATCAACAGTGGTAAAATAAGAACCGCGAAACACATCAAAAATGCACCACTTGCGTTTTTGGTGCAGCTCCATTGAAGTCTATTAGCTGCAAATCATGGGAAAAAGTCCCCGGCCCTTTCCAGAAATGCACCAGCCGCAAAATGCATAGATGTGAACTAGTACTATAGAAAACTATGATAAATAGACTGTAGTGCGTTTCTGCAAACTGCAAAATGCACAAAAAATGTATAGGTGTGAATGTAGGGTAAAGAGGGACCCTGCTCATGAAGCTTACAATCTAAGGAGGTGGTACAAAGGGTAATAGCTGCAGGGGATGATCTGATGCAGGTGACTCAAGTACAGTTCTTAGATGGAGGTGGAATAAATGAGTGAATAAATGAGTTTTCAAGGATCGCCTAAAGGCGGACAGGGTAGGAGCTGACTGCACATACTGGGACAGAGAGTTCCAGAGGATGGGAGAGGTTCTAAAAAAGTCCTGGAGGTGATCGTGCAAGGAGATAACAAAGGAGCTAGAGAGCAGGAAGTCCTGGCAGGAACGAAGAGAGCTATTTGAGCCATATCTGCAGATGAATCTGGTGATGTAGATGGGAGCGATGGTGTGGATGACTTTGTAAGTTGTGGATAGTTTTTAGAATGAAGGGATTGGCAGAGAAAGGCAACAGTTACGAATCTGTTAGTAAGGTGTATTAGTCTAACAGCATCATTCATAATAAACTGAAGGCTGGGGGGAGGAGGGGTTTGTGTAAAGGTATGTGTGTGTGTGTGTGTGTGTGTGTGTGTGTGTGTGTGTGTGTATATATATATATATATATATATATATATATATATATATATAAGCACTCACCTCCGAAGGAGCTGCTGGTTTTATTGGGCTTACTGTTACCTTCTTCTTTTGGATTATTTATTTAAAGTAAAAACAGAGTCTCTCAGTTTAGAATAGAGGGTTAGGTGTAAGTTCAGGTACTTTGGACTGCAAAAATGGAAAGTATTTTTATAAAAAAAAATCCAGAGAATAACCGTTTCACAGCTGGATTTCACAACCCCTGGATAGATCTCCTCTCACTAGGCCTAGCAGCCAACAGAGTGCCAAAGAAAGTCTCTGCCACAGACTTGAGTGTAAAATACTTGAGTAAAAGTCTCTGCCACAGACTTGATTTTAACTGAGGGACGTAGACAAATTTAAAGAGCTATCATAGGGTACCAGTATCTTTCAGCCAATCAGGCGATACCATATTAGTGAAGATCCATGAAGTGTCCTCCAACCGAGCCCCCAGTCTCCTACAGAGAAGCCAGCCTTGCACACAGCCTTCTCCTGAAGAGTCCTCCCCTGGGGTTTCTTCAGTTGCTTGGCCTCTCCCTTAGATGAGACGGCACCAGACCACCTTTGAATCAATAGGCCCCGATATACATTCAGGCCTGTCCCTGCAGTGCTAACCAGCCCCGAGACTTGGAAATGCATGGTGCCGCACCCCAGGCCAGGAGGGCCATGGGGACTGGTCAGGAGGACCAGAACCAAACAGACAAAAAATATTCTCAGGAACGGAACCCCAAAGCACGTGATGTCAATAACTTAAATACCACCTCCCGGAATGCACAGCAGGAGAACACTCCCACTGGGCCGGTTCCGAAAGAGACGTGTTCAATACACCCATCTAAACTGCATTCTCAACATTGCCGGTGGTGACAGCAACACCTGCGGCCAAGGAGAACCCAGTGCAACCCAGCCCGACTGGTACTGAAACCATAAATTTAGTAAAATTAGCCCCAAAACCCAACTGTGGTTTCAGGAGATTTAACTTTGAAAAACATATAGCACATGCTCGTCAGGAGCCAGCGCTACACACACACATATATATATATATATATATATATATATATATATATATATATATATATATATATATATATATATATATATATATATACATATGTTTGCGTGGGTATGTGTATATATATATATATATATATATATATATATAATACTTGGGGATTGTTTAGCTCAGTGTAGCACTCACCATCGAGTAGAGTCCATGCCAGCAGTGCCATTAAAGGGCTTCTTGGCCCACTTTTATAAAAAAGAAAAAGAAAAAGTCCAGCAACAGAACAGTTGCCCATGTAGAGGTTCCCACCATCAACACAATACCTCTGTCCATCTGACCCTTTGACACAGGGTCCCTATGTTCACATACAAACGCTGTACCTCTGTTAGCTATTCCCAAGACCTGGTCCCAGGACTAGAGATTTCATCCCACCCAGATCACTATGAAATCCCTGGGCTCCAGGTCCCAAACAGGAATTTACCAGCCACAGAGGAAAGTGAAAAAAGTGTTTCCTCCAAATCAAACAAGCATCCTGCAGTCCCTCAACCTGCCTAGTTGTGAATCCTAGGCAACTTATGTGCTGTTTGTTATTTCTATTCATGTGAGAGTCCTATCATTATTTTAATTTATTAACCTTTGATTTTACCTAATACTACACTATTGGAGCCTTTCGCTCTCTCCCTATATCCCTATTGAGTGGCATATTTTCGCGGAGGTCGCTGCCTGGCTTTGCTTATGGTTGATACAGGGATGAATGGCCCCCTAGTGGCCCAGTGTGGATGTCCATAATTTCCATGTTATTAACAACTGAAGACCCCCTGGTGGTAAAGGAGAGAATGGAGGTTATTCATTGTATTTGATGTGTTATTATATCAAGGAGTGGAGGTGAGAGTTCTGAGAGCCCATATCTTTTTGCATCATATTTCACCTGCTGTTTCCTGGATAAGAATGTATTTGAACTCTTCTGGTGCTGTTGTACATTATTGATAGACTTATTTTTTATGGTGCCTACTTTCCGAATATTATTGCTATTTGATTGCACTAGCACTTAGCACTTTATATATATATATATTTTTTTATTAGTCACCATATATTCTTTTGGACTTATTTATGATTCGTGCCTTTCTAATTATTTATACAATTTTTTGCATCAAGCACGTTGCACTTTATATGTTTATTATTCACTGTTACACATTCCACTTGCGCAGGATCATTATTGATTATATTATATTTTATTTGCAGTATTATGTGAATACTGATAGATCCAGCTGCATGTATTAGCACTTTGTTTGCAATTTGCACGTGTATTTTTATTTATTGGTTTTATTTAATATCTTTTTGATATGTATCACTATTTACCATATTCGTAGTCTTCACCTTTAGGTAGTAGCGCGAGGGCTGCCTTATTTTATTTATAAAATATAAGATGATTTGTACCTACATAAGAGTGGCTCCAGGCGCTCACGTGACTCCTCGGCTCTCTCCTCTGCCCGGCTGACAGCTCCAGAGATCGGGCCGAGTACTCCCAATGATGTCCGCTGGGGAGGAGGGGAAGAGAGGAGAGAGAGAGAGCCGAAAGTCACATGAGTGCCAGGAAATTCTCAGATATAGGTACAGATCGACAATTTTTTAAAATAACACAGGCACGGGGACACATATTGTTATGTTACAGAGGGGATGGGAGGAATTTATAGTAATTATGAGAGCAGCTGGAGGGTGGACACTGACATGAGCAGATAGGCAGAGAGGGGAGGAGGAGAGAAGAACAGAGAAGGACAGAGCAAGGCTGTGGATGACAGAGGCAGTATCAGGGCTTAGCAGCCATGATAAACCGTGGTCAGTTTACAGGGGGGAAGGTATAGCCAGGTAGGATCAGCCAGGTTTTTTGGGTGATAGAAAGGGCCAAATTACACAGCACAAGCACATGCTTTAAGGGAACAGGATCTGTTTGTTTGTTTTCTTAGGTTAACAAACTATTTCAGTTTGACACTTGCATTATTTGTATCTGTTTCTTTTTTTTATGCTCAGAATACTTTATGTAATACAAGTTTTATGTATCTTCCACTCTTTTGGCCCTTCTGTCACCCACATTTTGCCCATGCCCTATCCTTTGCAACTCTCTAATTCCTTTAAATACAGGAAAGCATAGCAATATGCCATGCTGCTGTCTGCACATTAAAGAGCAACATCAACTTACAAGTCAAATAAGTTCTTTGACATTTTCATCAGTAAGAGTATCACTGATTCTGACACTGGTTTTGATTATGACCTAAAAGCCAGGATTGCTTTGAGGTAAGGTAGGAACCTTGTCCCTGACCCCCTTAGAGGGTGTCGCCTGATACAAGATTTTCAGCTTGCTTCATTGTAGTGATTCTCATATCTGTGTATAAAAGTTCCAGTTTTCTCCTACTTTTAGTAAAGTTATTGCCATGGCAGCGATGTTACATTCTTTATTGAAACATTTCTGTGAGAACTGTGAAAAAGATTATAATGAATATTTCTGTAAATTTAAATTCTTTAAATTGGCCTTGGGCTGAAAGTTATAAGTGAAAATGGTTGATTTAGAAAAAAAAAAGGATGATTTTAGTTGCCACGGTGACATTGATTTAACAGATGTTCTTTGTTTTTAGGCATTATGAGATTTCTGAATTGCCATTACTAACATAAGGGGCATGTGAATCTGAATATATATTAAAAACAAAGCATCGATGCACATTCATATAAGAAAAATTCAATTGCTTAGATACACAATGCAGAGTACATCCTACGACAAGTATGTCCTCAAATTACTATTGATTTGCCTTAGATACAGATGTCAAATAAAGGAATATCCAAAAACACCACTGACTATAAACAGAAGGGATATATAGTTGGGTATTCCACATATTCTAGTATGTTTAAAGAGTAATAAAATATTTGATTGTAAGTAATGAGAATTGGGACAATGTCCCCACTTTAGTCTGATTTTCATGGAAAGCATCAGTAACACCATATTCTGGCATCAACTTGGAAAAAAACAAACCTTTTTTTTGATTGGTATAGACCAGTGATGGCGAACCTTGGCACCCAGATGTTTTGGAACTGCATTTCCAATTAGGCTCATGTACTCTGCAGTGTGGTTGAGCATCATGGGTAATGTAGTTCCAAAACATCTGGAGTGCCAAGGTTCGCCATCACTGGTATACACTGTGTACCTGTTTTCCTATTCACTGGTAATAGGCTTAAATAGTGAAAGTAGAAACCAAACAGATCTACAATTTGTGAGATGCATTGCAGTTTAACAAAATATAAAAACGGAGTACATAACCCCCTGTAGGCTTAGGATACACCATGTCAAGCTGTATAGAGGGGCATGAGTAGCAAAGGCTTGAACCTGGGCAGAATTCTCTGATGTTAACATATACCTCTCCTCCTGATGGCCTCTTTCTTAAAAATAAAATACTAGATAATAAATGATGGTGATCAATCATTTAAGATTATTATTGTCAGATAGCACATATTCCTTGCATACCATTGTACATATAACTAAAATATTTAGTAAATATAGTTGGGCGGACGGTTCGGGCCAAGCAAAAGTTTGGCCTGAACATCGCCTGTTCGCCAGTTCAGCGAACACCTGAATTTGCAGGGCGCTCAGCAGGTGTTTGCCCCGCAATGCACTGCAAGCTGCACAGTGCATTCTAATGCCCTGTACACACGGTCGGACTTTCCGATGGAAAATGAGCAATCGGATCATCTTGTTGGAAAATCCGACCGTGTGGGCTCCATCTGACTTTTTCCCGATGGAGATGTAGACAATTCTGATGGACAAAGTGCCACGCATGCTCAGAATAAACTAAGAGACAAAAGCTTTTAGCTATTGGCCCGTTTATAGTCCCGACGTACGTGTTTGACGTCACCTCATTCAGAATGATCGGATTTTCCAACAACTTTGTGTGACCGTGTATATGCAAGACAAGTTTGGGCCAAAATCCATTGGAAAAAATCAGACGGATTTTGTGGTCAGAATGTCCGACCGCGTGTACAGGGCATAAGCCCTTATTGGGTAAAGCCTTGCCCAATCAGGGCACAGTGAATAGCTGGTTGTTAAAGAGATGTTTGACCCCCCCACAAGAAGATTAAAAGTCAGCAGCTACAAATACTGTAGCTGCTGACTTTTAATATTACCTGTCCAGGGTTCATGCGATGTCCGCACCCCAGCCAATTTTCTGTTAGGCTGTCGGGTGCTGCCGCCGCTATTACTGGTAAGGGAAGTTAGCAGTATAGCCTTTCGGCTTCACAGCCGGTTCCTTACTGTGCATGCACGAAGTGCACTGTGCTTTCTAATTGGCCCGGAGATGGATGAGGGAGGAGGGGGGCCAAACTTCTGAGGAACGGTGCCGCAAAAACAGGTACGCATTTCCCCCTCCCCCCCGATAGGTACTAACTGTGGCAGCGAAGGTGGGGGGAAGACAGATAAGTGGAAGTTCCACTTTTGGGTGGAACTCCACTTTAAGATGCAAAGCCGAGAAGCCAGCTTAACAACCGATAATATGCCATACTAGAACAAAATCGTGTGGGGCTTTACATGTACCTTGTGGGGTCTTATAAATACACAAACCAAGGAAATTTTAACAAAAATATGTTACATTCAAGCTGAAAATAGTGCAGCTGCTGATTGTTAAAATATGGACACTTACCTTACCCCGATGTCGGCACCTGAAGCCAATCTGTTGCTCGGCTCTCGGGTGCTGCCGCTGCCATCTTCAAGAAGCGAATCAGGAATTGAAGTCTTGCGGCTTCACTTCTTGGTTCCCTACTGTGCATGACCAAGTCTCGCTGGGCAATCTGGATGATCCCTGCTGTCTCTGGGATCCGTGTGTTTCCCAGCAGACAGCGGAGGGTCAGGAAGAGGCAAAGACTCCTGTGGGAGTCTATGCCCGGAAGTGGGTGCAAATATCTGTATTATACAGGTATCTGCACCCCCCTCCCCCCTGAAAGGTGCCAAATGTGACACTGGAGGGGGCGAGGGTTCTGAAAAGCGGAGGTTCCATTTTTGTGTGAACCTCTGCTTTACGTTATTCAGGGTGTTGTTGTGCTGGCTGTAGAATCTGGAAAAACTGGCCATTTTTGCGGGTCTGCAGGTGGGGGGCTTATCAGAATCTGGAAGCTCCCTTTAACAAAGGAGACTCCCAGATCCTGGCCCCCCCATGTGAAATGGTAATGGGGTACATTGTACTCCTACCAATTACAGTCTTTGGTGCCTAAAGGGTTAAACGTGGACTTAGACATTAATTGTTGTATTAATAATTTTTTAATTTAATTTTGATTTTAATAATTTTTTATTTATTTATGTATTTCTTTAATTTCCTAATTTTTATTTATGTATTATGTTAACCTTTGCTATTTTATTTATTTTGTTTCATTTATTGTTGTACAATTTATTTGATATAGAATGGCTGCCATGAGAAATATTTCTAATTATTTGATAACAAGACACTATCATGTTGAGTGGATTAGACCATTCAGTTATAACATCATTTTCAGTATTAAAAAATATTGTATTGATATGTTGAACCTAACTCCACATTGGGGTGGATTCAACTTCCTATGTATAATATTCAATTTTAAGTACTAACAGGGTGTTTTAAATGTTTCCTGTGTATACAGGAAGTGATTCCATATTGACCTTACATGTGGGAGGATGGTGATTATGTTACTTCCGGTTTTGACAGGAATGTTACTTCTGGTAAAAACGTCACTTCCAGTTCCTGTAAAACATCACTTCCGGTTCCTGTAAAACTTTACTTCCAGTTCCAGCAGATTCTGGAAGTAGTTATAATTATTACTGCACCATCAATGGGAGTAGTGGGTGTTATTGGGTGTAGTGGGCGGGACTTAATATATATAAGACAGCCAGTCACAGGCCTCATAAGCTTCTGATGACGCCCAGTAGGAGGGGCAAAATATATCACGCTAAGGAGACCTAGTGACCATTGTTTTCACTCCAAGGTGACCTTTCCCTGTATGTTTTAAAGTTTTTTTTTTTATGTAAGTGTAATATTTTTGGGGATTTTATGAATAAACCTTGCAGTATATATATACTCTATATACTATACACGCAGTACTATATATACTCTTTTCCCTTCATTGCCATACATCCTTATGGATGCCTGATCACTGAGCAAGATGGGAAGGATCCAGCATAGCGGTGGAAGATAGGAGTTATCCCTATGTAGTGTCCATACAATCCAGTTACCAGTGACAGGAGATGCTGATCTAGAGATACTATCAGGCATATTTACAGCCTTGTTCTGGTGAGTGGGGACCCAGGAGGGGGAGCACGAATAGTCACCTGAGAATCACCACTACAACTTTTTACAAGTTCAGCACACCATATTGGATGGACTTTATATGATTGCACTTTATATATATTATTATTTTTTGCACTTTATATTTTCACTGAGCACATTATATCATGTCTTTAAGCCCCATCATGACATACCATCTGTGGATATAGGTTGGCTTAATACTATACTGACAAGTGACGTGACAAGTGACACGCTGCATTTGCTGACAAGTGACATGGCAAGTGACATGCTGCATCTGCTGACAATTGACGTGGCAAGTGAACGACTGCATCCGCTGACAAGTGACATTGCAAGGGACGCATTGCATCTACTGGCAAGTGACATGGTAAGTGACACACTGCATTCGCTGACAACTGATGTGGGAAAGTGACAATCTGCATCCGCTGGCCAGTGATGTGGCAAGTGACACACTGCATCTGCTGACAAGTGACGTGGCAAGTGACACACTGCATCTGCTGACAAGTGGCGTGGCAAGTGACAAGCTGCTTCCGCTGACAAGTGATGTGGCAAGTGGCAGCAATCTACTGACAGCTGACATGGCAAGTGATACGCTTCATCTGCTGACAAGTGACATGCTGCATCTGCTGGCAAGTGACGTGGCAAGTGACACGCTGCATCTGTAACAAGTGACATGCTGCATCTGCTGACAAGTGACATGGCAAGTGACACATATTTACTGACAAGTGATGTGGCAAGTGACACTCTGCATCCACTGACAAGTGATATGGCAAGTGACACACTGCATCTGCTGACAAGTGACGTGGCAAATAACAAGCTGCATTCGCTGACAAGTGATGTAGCAAGTGACAGCAATCTACTGACAGCTGACATGGCAAGTGATTCGCTTCATCTGCTGACAAGTGACATGCTGCATCTGCTGACAAGTGACGTGGCAAGTGACAAGCTGCAGCCACTGACAAGTGACACATATCTGCTGACAAGTGACGCGGCAAGTGACACGTATTTACTGACAAGTGATGTGGCAAGTGACACTCTGCATCCGCTGACAAGTGACATGGCAAGTGACACACTGCATCTGCTGACAATTGATGTGGCAAGTGACATTTTGCATCCACTGACAAATGACATGCTAAGTGACACACTGCATCTGCTCACAAGTGACATGGCATGTGACAAGCTGCATCCGCTGAAAAGTGACATGGCAAGTGGCACACTGCATCTGCTGACAAGTGATGTGGCAAGTGACACACTGCATCTGCTGACAAGTGATATGGCAAGTGACAGGCATCTGCTGACAAGTGACGTGGCAAGTGACATGCTGCATCTGCTGACAAGTGGCGTGGCAAGTGACAAGCAGCATCCGATAACAAGTGACATGCTGCATCTGCTGACAAGTGACATGGCAAGTGACACACTGCATCTGGTGGTAGGCGACAGTGGCAAGTGAGACAATCCCACTGATCCTGCATTATGGTGAGCTGAATTATTTCATTATATATTACAATGTAATAATATAAATAATGTGCTTCAATCATTCTGACACCATAACAACCATGGTGCTGGGATGATTGAAATGCCAAGACCAGATGTTTTAAGCAAAGTGGGCCAGTCTGGATAAAGCCCAGGGACAAATTTTTGTTCCAGTCCAGCCCTGGCCATACCCACACAGAAGACTACCTACACAGCAAACTGCCCACCCATCCTCTCCGCAGCTCCCCCCCATTGCTGCTGACAAATGCCATGTCGGGACAAGAGGCAGAACCTGCAGGAGTAAGTAAGCTGACCAGCTGATGGCCAACAGCGTGAAGGAGAGGAGCTTTTTGGTGTGAACTGAGGCCCTATGTTGGAAAAGGTATCGGTGGAGGCACAACACTGTACACTGTAAGCAAGCATGTGCCAGCGCCATTGATCCCATGCCCACCACCACTGCCTCTGACTGAACCCCTCCTCCCCATCACCAGTGCCTCTGACTGAAGCCCCCCTCCCCACCACCACATCTGCCTCTGACTGCACCTCCCCTCCACCGCTGCTTCTGTCTAAACCCCCCCTTTCCACCACAGCTGCATTGGACAGATCCCCCCACCACCACTTTTGCATGTAAATCTGACTTCCTGATACATTTAATTGCAACTTTAATTGTTACGATATAAAATAATGCATGTGGGGGGCTTTTGATGGGCGTGATTGGCAAGTAACACACTGCATCTGTGACAAGTGACATGCTGCATCTGCTGACAAGTGACGTGGCAAGTGACAGGCTGCAACCACTGACAAGTGACAAGCATCTGCTGACAAGTGATGTGGCAAGGGACACGTATTTACTCACAAGTGACACATATCTACTGACAAGTGACATGGCAAGTGACAGGCTGCAACCACTGACAAGTGACACGCATCTGCTGACAAGTGATGTGGCAAGGGACACGTATTTACTGACAAGTGACACATATCCACTGACAAGTGACGTGCAAGTGACCCTGCATCCCCTGACAAGTGATGATAATCTGAATTCCTGATACATTTAATTGTAACTTTAATTGTCACGATATAAAATAATGGATGTGGGGGGGCTTTGCTGGGTGTGATTTTTATTTTTGTAGGTGGGGGGGGGGGGGCAGCATTTCATTCTTGGGCCCAGGCAGCACAATTTCTTGGGCCAGCCTTGCGTGGAGCAATAGGGTAAATCCGTCCTAAAACCTGGCTATCATCAGATAAACATATAAGAAGCTAAATATAGGTATCCAGTTTACACAGTAGTGTTAATTTAGTAGTTATTTATAATTCTTTGAGCCAAATTATTGACAAAAACACTAGCACAAGTACATATTTTGGATTTTTCCTTCTTTGCTACTCAGAAATTCCCCATATTTGACCAAATCTCAAGAGAAATCTAAGGACATGAAAGAATTGTGTCCACTCTGTGATTCCTTCATGCTTCTAGAAGCAGTTAAAAGAATGACGTTTGACATTTTACTGTGCCTACTGTGTTGGGTTATTCCTGGGTGAACTCACAGCATGGAAAAAATAAGGTAGCACATAGTCTAAACTGCAAACCGCGGGGATTCTTTAGCACAAGTAACTTCCCGAGATAACCACATTTCACCGGACAAATGTTTCCCGCTAGAACATATTTAATTACAGAGAAGTTCGATGGCTGCAAGAAATCAAGATACCACTCTAACCAAACAAGCTGCTCTAGACAGGAGCTGAATTTTCTTTGTTGACTGTAGAAGAGTACAGGTTTTGCAATCGGCTGCTGCTCTTTAGGGAAAAAAAAAATGTTGTAAGAATCAAATAAATAGATAAATCAAACATTTACACCTCCCTGAGACTCCCATATTTCTCATGTTATGTTCAGTAAACTACAATTCTTCACACAGCATTAAGTGTGCTATAAAGTTTTTAAAGAGCAAAAAGTAAAAGCCATAGATTTTTAACTTTGGGCTTTGATAATTTAGAGCCACTAGTCTTTTGAGTGACTGCGAAAAGCTAATCATTTGCCGTTACCATATTATTCCTTATCTCAGTACTTTTTATTCATATTTAGTGTGTCTGGAAAGTTATTATATCCCGTGAGACATTCAAATACGTCTTTAAAATGTATTACTTTTGTTCTGAACGTATTAAAGTTTATAAAAGTAAAATTTATTTTACAGTGGATAAAACTTTTTGTGTGCTTTGAAGAAAATACAACATTTGTATTGTGTTTTGAACAATAAGGAAGCGAGTCTGTGTTCTGCATTTTAGTTTGGAGGCTATACTCCAAAGGTTAGGATTAATAGCTGGATTTCAGTTTGGGGCGATGTTGGGATATTAAATGCTGTTCTACATTTTAGATCTATACTCCTGTGGTGGCAAAAGCGAGGATTAGAGAAGAGTGAATGCCTTAAAATCTGATCTGCTGACAACTCATTCGATTTGTCCCCGCAATCTGGTTCATGGTGTGAATTTCTGAAGCATATCAGGAATTTTCCTACCATGGTCTTTTATAGGGATATTTTTTTTCTGATAAAACAGAGAAAAATGTACCCTACTGAAAAATACAATACTTTTGTGACCGCATTTTCATTAAAACACAACAAAAATAGTAAACAGTATACTATTTACGTATTATGGTTAATTTATTTCTTTTCCATTTTGAAAAGAGTAGGGAAGGGATAAGAGCCTTGTAAGGTTTTTATTTTTTTATTTTTTTTTTGGTCTAATTCAAGAGATTTGTCCTTTCGTTGACAGCTGTCACTAAAACAAGTCTCCCCACTGGAAAATTCTCCCTTATTTTTGGTTTTATTGCACCACAAAATCTCAGAAGCTTCCTAGTGCAGACACAGGCAACACTACATATCTGATAGAGGATCTAACAACTTACCAGTCTATCCAAATGAAACAAAAAAAAAAAAAAGGTTTTGGCATTATTCCTTTTTACTGACAGTCTACTGACTGGAATGGTACCAGCGGATTGGAAGCCAATGTAGCACCAACATTTAAATAGGGCCCAAAATACATCCCTGGGAATTACAGAACAGCCTAACATCAATAGTATGTAAACTCTTGGAGCAGATGATAAGGGACTATATACACGATTTTAGTAATGAGAATGGTATCATTAGCAGTAATCAGCATGGATTCATGAAGAATCGTTCTTGCCAAACCAATCTATTAACCTTCTATGAGGAGGTGAGTTGCCAGCTAGATAAAGGAAGGCCCGTAGACCTGGTGTATCTGGATTTTTCAATAGCATTTGACACAGTTTCCCATAAATGTTTACTGTACAAAATAAGGTCTGTTAGCATGGACTATAGGGGGAGTACATGGATTGAAAACTGGCTACAAGGGCGACTTCAGATGGAGATGATAAATGAGGAATACTCTGAATGACCAGGGGTGGGTAGTGGGGTCCCCCAGGGTTCTGTGCTGGGACCAATCCTATTTAATTTGTTTATAAACGACCTGGAGGATGGGGTAAACAGTTCAATGTCTGTATTTGCGGACGATACTAAGCTAAGCAGGGCAATAACTTCTCCGCAGGATGTGGAAACCTTGCAAAAAGATCTGAACAAATTAATGGGGTGGGCAACTAAATTAAAAACTTTATGTGAATAAATCACCAAGACCAGAGGGCTTGCACCAAAGAGTTCTCAAAGAATGTAGCCATGTCATAGAAAGACCATTATTCCTAATTTTTAAGGACAGTTTACTGACTGGAATGGTACCAGCAGACTAGCAAAAAGCAAATGCAGTACCAATATTTTAAAAAGGACTGAAATATACCTGGAAACTACAGACCAGTCAGTAGACATGCGCAATTCTTTTTGGTCCAAATATAAATTCTGACACGTTTTTGGTTATTTGAAGATTCGGCTGTATATGAATCTCTGAATGAAATAGTAATGAATTTTGTTGAAATTTGTTTCGTTTTGTTTATTTGTTTTCTAATAAATTCCAAATTTTCAGAATGATTCAAATTCAGATCGGTCAACTGATTCTAATTCTGTTTGGCGAATAGCTGGTTGCTAGAGAGCGGGCCACTGCTTCCTTAACAACCAAAGACTCAGCTGCCAGCGGGCTTCCCTGCTGAGAGCTGAAATATAAACAAAAGAATGATGGCAATAGAAAATTCAGAGAAACTGGGTCTGGTATAGATTTTGAGGGGAACCCCATGCCAATTGTTTTTTTAAAAATGGTATGGGGACCCCCCCAAAATCCTTACCAGACCCTTATCTGGACCCTTATAGTGACATAGCAAATCTATACAGAGCTAAACTAATTTTTCTGTTCTGCACATGTCTACCAGTCAGCCTACATCAATAGTAAGTAAACTATTGGAGGAATGATAGTGGGCCATATCCAAGAATTTGCTGGTGAAAATGTCATTAATAGTAACCAACATGGATTTATGAAATGCCATTTTTGCTGGATCAACCTTTTAACATTCTATTAGGAGGTGAGCTACAATTCAGAATGGGCTTTTGATACAGTACTCCACAAAAGCCTATTAATTATAAATTAGAGACTTTTGACATTGAGGAAATTGAATGTACCTAGATAGAAAACGAGTTGCTGGAGAAGGTCCATAGGGTGGTGATTAATGGCATATTTTCAGAATGTTCTAGAGTTGTGAGTGATCTGCCCAGGACATAAAGATAGGATAGGATACAAAGATAACTTGACAAAAAAATAAAACAACTTTACAAGAAGACCTAGTTAAAATAGAAGCTTGGGAAGCTATATGGCAAATGAGTTTTAATAGTAAAAAATGTAGAGTAATGCACTTAGGTGCTAAAAAAATATGCATGCAAGTTAATTGTTGAGGGAGGAACCTCTGGGGGGGGGGGGGGGGGTTGAGGATAGAAAGGGATTTGTGGGTCCTAGTAGATGACAGACTCAGCAATAGCATGCAGACTATTATCATGCATTTGATAAAGTATTAAATCAAGAGACAAAAGTATAGTTCTACCAGTTTACAAAACACTGATTTGACCACATCTTGAGTATGCCATTCAGTGTTGGTCATCGATCCTCAAAAAAGATGTCCTTTAACTAGGGAAAGCACAGATTAGGGCAACAAAATGAATAAGGGGACTGCAGAACTGGGGAACAACCACAAACATTAAACTTATTTTCCCTGAAGAAGAGGCATTGAAAGTGTTTGTTAAGTCAACTATTCTGTTCACTGCCAGCCCCTCTATTAAAGCATGGCATATTACACTATCTTAGTCCTTTGAAAAAATAAGCTCTCTAAATACCTCTTTTGAGCTGTCTTCAGGCAGGTCACGTAAATCTCAGCCGCTTTACAGCTCCGAGACATTGCTTCTGCGGGAGGGGACGTGATCGGCCTCTGACGTCAGCCGGGGAGGTCATGTGACCTCCCACAGACACGACGTCTCAGAGCTGTAAAGTAGCCGAGAGTCATGTGACCAGCCTGAAGACAGCTCAAAAGAGGTATTTCGAGCACTTTTTTTTCAAAGGACTTGGATAGTGTGGTATGCCAGCCTCTAATAGAAGAGCTGGCAGTGACCAACGTAGGGTTTTTATTTTTAAGACTAGTGGCGGGGGATGAGGAGGCGACAAAGGGGGACAGAGAAGAGCAGAGAGGACAGATACGTGTGATGAAGGGATGTACTCTGACCACGGGGGTCTGGGCTGAGCAGCCCTGGTTGTCATGGTCAGAATAGAGAGGGCATACAGGAAGTGGCAGGATCATGGAGCAGCCCTGGTTATCGTGGTCAGTATAGAGAGGGCATACAGGAAGTGGCAGGATCATGGAGCAGCCCTGGTTATCGTGGTCAGTATAGAGAGGGCATACAGGAAGTGGCAGGATCATGGAGCAGCCCTGGTTATCGTGGTCAGTATAGAGAGGGCATACAGGAAGTGGCAGGATCATGGAGCAGCCCTGGTTATCGTGGTCAGTATAGAGAGGGCATACAGGAAGTGGCAGGATCATGGAGCAGCCCTGGTTATCGTGGTCAGTATAGAGAGGGCATACAGGAAATGGCAGGCTGTGTGTTGAGTTATTTTGAGTGGACAGCAAATTTACACTGTTATACAAGCTGTACACTCACTACTTTACATTGTAGCAAAGTGTAATTTCTTCAGTGTTGTCACATGAAATGATATAATAAAATATTTACAAAAATGAGGATTGTGAAATACTGTGTATATATACATATATACACACATACATACATTTGATGTGTCCAAAGTTAGATGTCATCATATAACTCTGCCTCATTGATTTGTGGTTTGAAGTCTGCCTGTATAGCTCCAAGATTTTGAAAGCAGTGCAAATCTTTGATTAATTATTGTGTTGGAAGAATGAGTGAAACTCTTGACCTAGATTTTAGCTGGGCTTTTTCACTATTAGTCCTTGATATTACAGTATTTGCTATAAAATCTATACTTAAAGTGCTATATAGCAGAAAAAAAAACTCTTGTAAAGATTTTATGAACAAGTTAATAAGAACTAATGAGGAATACATTGTGAGCCTCTGTATTGTGGTCTCCAAGGGAACATTATCTTAAGAAGGTGTTAATGAACATAACTCACAATGGTCGGCCTCTGCCTTTGCTAAAATGTTTTTTAAAAAAATGTCTTGTTTGATGCTAATAGACGATAAAAGGTCAGGATAAGACAGTGCAAACATAATAACATAATTTACTTTGGACACTGCTTTTAGCTTAGATGTGTATACAATGTAATTCAATAATGACTGTAGAAAATTGAGGTATCATCATGCACATATTCAGTAGACTTGAAAGTGTTGTAAAAGTCTATATGACTGGCCTAAAACATGGCAGTTTAAGCGTATTTGTTTTATTCGATGTGTGATAACCTATTCATGGAGGGGTTCTTAAACTTTTCAATCTGACAACCCAAATAAGAAAATTGCTACTGTACTGGGACTTAAGAAGATAACTGTAAAAAAATGCAGCAAAGCCAAACAAATACAAATATCAAAGGCTGTAAAAGACATTGCGTGTGCTCCTCGCCATTTCTGTAAGCTTTAGTAAAGCTGAGAAAGATACATTTGTCATCATATTATCTTTTTTTCTTTTTTGTTTTAAAGTGGATGTAAACCCAATTTTTTTTTTTTAATTAAGGCTTGTAACTGTTACAGTATAGGATTTAATTTCATCTGTGCCCAGTCCTGCCACGAAGAGTTAATCCTGCTCTGAGCAATCCTTTTATCTTTTTGCAGTGAGATAAAAATGGACAGACAGAGAAATACCAGTCAGTTCTTCCCCCTGCTGTGAGTGACAGATGATTTACATATCTCTAGCGAGAGAGGCATTTTGCGTACTTCACAATTCACATCACCTTCCCCTCTCTTCTTTCTTCTCTAGCTCTCCCAGGATTGGCTGCCTTTCCTGGGTTTTGACTGGATGTTTCTCATCATGGGGTGTGATCCACAGAAAGAGGAAATGCATGCATGGTGCAGTGAACTCACAGGACTGGCCAGCAGAAGATACACAGACAAGTGATTTGATTTAGGGGAGATGTACCACATTTATCGGCATATAACACACACTTTTTCCCCCTTAAAATCAGGGGAAAATTGAGTTGTACTCTGATCCCTGCTGTCTCTGAGGGAAGAGGAGTGAGCGCCGCTGAATTACATAGATTACATAGATCGCCTGTGTACCCCAGGGTTCCTTCACTCACAGCCACGCCTCCTGGCCCCGGAGGCATGGCTGTGAGTGACGAAGTGCTGGGTACACAGCAGATTGCGGCTTTGTGTAATTCAGCGGTGATCTCTTTCCTCGGCTTCCCTCAGAGACAGCAGGAATAATCCAACACTGGCGAGGCTGCAATGATAGGAAAGGTGAGGCTGCAGATGGGCACTGAACAGGCTGCATTGTTGATCAATTTAATAGCTGCAGATGGGCACTGAGCAGGGTGCATTGATGGGCAATTTAGAGGGTGCTGATGGGCACTGAGCAGGGTGACTTGATGGGCAATTTAGAGGGTGCAGATGGGTACTGAGCAGGGTGCATTGATGGGCAATTTAGAGGGTGCAGATGGGCACCGAGCAGGCTGGATTAATGATCTGTGAGCCTAATTTTGCTTCAAAGTCCTTTATTTAAAATGTACGTTTTTTTCCTACACTTCCCTCCTAAAATTGGGGTGCATGTTATACGCTTGTGCATGTTATACACCGATAAATACGGTATCTACTCAGAGCTGGGCAGAGGAGAAACTCCAGTGATGTGATCATTTTTATGGTGCAGTGGGTGTGTCCGAGGTCACCTGATCACAGTTGCAACACTCTTTTGATCACCAGGATGTGTTATGTAGGGGAGGGGTGGATGTCTAATTTTTCATAATTACACCCAGTAAGGCTGAATGAGCTCAAAGCTTACAGCCTACTTGTGTCACCTGACTGCTCCCACCAAATCCCTACTCGTGTCACCTGACTGCTCCCACCAAATCCCTACTCGTGTCACCTGGCTGCTCCCACCAAGTCCCTACTTGTGTCACGTGACTGCTCCCGACAAATCCATACTCGTGTCATCTGACTGCTCCCACCAAATCCCTACCCATGTCACCTGACTGCTCCCACCAATCCCTACTCGTGTCCCCTGATTGCTCCCACCAAGTCTATACTTTCTTGTACAAACATCATGCTGAATAAAGAAGACACCTTCTTCAGCTTGCACCACAATGTCTCTTCCCATCCCCACCTTTTACACAAATCATAGCTGTCTAATCATGACCCAAACATTGCCATTCTGCCATATCCCATTTCCATCCACATGACACAGGAGTTGGTCAGAGAGTGTGCGGACATGATACAGGAGTTGATCAGAGGCTGTGCGGACATGATACAGGAGTCGGTCAGAGTGTGTGCGGACATTATACTGGTGTTGGTCAGAGAGTGTGCAGAAATGCAGGAGTTGGTCAGAGAGTGTACAGACATGATACGGTAGTTGATCATAGAGTGTGTGAACATTATACAGGAATTGGTCAGAGAGTGTGCGGATATGATACGGGAGTTGGCCAGAGAGTGTGTGGACATGATACAGGAGTTGGTCAGAGAGTGCGCGGAAATGATACAGCAGCTGCGAAATGTGAGCGTGGCTTAAATTGTATAGCGTCACCCCTGTAGTGGTTGCTGAGTATAATGGTCTGTCTATCACTCTTCCTAGCCAGGCATGTTTTCACTCCTCAGAGACAATAAAGCAGTCCTTGCATTTTGTTTTATTGAGGGGATATTAAACTTGGATAAGGATGGGGACTCATGAGATGTCCAGGTGGCCAAACATTGGAACATGGGACTCTATATACATCCTGTATATACTCCATTTCTCCTCCTGTACATTGTTTCGTGTTTCCTCTCTTCTGATTATCATTCCATACTCCTCTTGCACATCGCTTCCTCTCTTCTGAGTATCCCTCTATACTTCTTCTGTACATTGCTTCCCCTCTTCTGAGTATCACTCCATACTCCTCCTGCACATTGCTTCCTCTCTTCTGAGTATCAATCCATACTCCTCCTGCATATTGCTTCCTATCTTCTGTGTATCACTCCATACTACTCCTGTACATCGCTTCCTCTCTTCTCAGTATCACTCCATATTCCTCCTGCACATCGTTTCCTCTCTTTTGTTCTCCAGACTAGCTAGCACTGTAGGTCTAACACTTACTTAGCCAGGTCTAAGGCAAATGGTCTTCACAGACATTGACCGCAGACCCCTATGGTATAGAAAAAAGAAAATAGTAAGTTCTGGTACTAGCTGTCCCGCATGCAGCTACTGATCCCAGTCAGCCCTCTTCAGGCCCTGCCAGCCCTCGTGGCTGCAGCTGCCGGACTCCACTGCCCACGACACCACAGTCCTCTCCTCTGGTTCTGCACCTATCTCCAACTGCACTCTCCCAGTCCATTCAGGTGTGCCTCTTCAGTCCTCCTGACTGTGCATGCCACTCACCAACTTTCTGGGTGCAACCGATGGTTCCTCTCTCTGGAGACTTGACCGGCAGTACTCCCGCTGTCCTTTCTTGCGTCTCCTGTGCCTCCTGTCCAGGACACCTCCACGTTTTCCCTGTGCACAACCGAGCCCAGACCCAAGGTCACCCCCCCCTCCAGACTAGGGAGCTTTCTCCAAGGCCCCCGACAGCCTCAATACTGGGCTGACCCTGGGTATTTGAGGAGGCCTGCCCCCTGCCAGTTCCAAGTTGGGGATTGATCAGGGCTCCTTAGAATACCCCAGGCAGCTCCACCTCCCCTCTCCTTCTCGCTTTCCAGAACCTTCTAGAGAGCTCTGGAATGAAGAGGGAGGTATTGATGATGCTGCCTGTGAGTCACCCAGGTTCTACCCTGAGCCACTCCCAGCCCAGATCAAACAAAAACAAACAGGTCTGGCTGCCAGCCAGGCTGGCCTAAATTTACCTACACTAACAACTCTCACTCTAGCACCTATACTACTAGAGGGTGCTACAATTTGCGTAAAATATTGGACGTTGGCTTAAAGGGGTGTGGTTTAATATAGTCTGAGATGACTTACTTAGCCCAGAATGTGGTAATGTTAAATAGAGGATGTACAATGCTGAGTGGACAACGGTGGGTAGTAAATGCAGGAGAGGGGTGTGGAGTGTATGGAGGTGGGTAGTATGTGCAGGAGAGGACTGCAGAGTGTATGGAGGTGGGTAGGATGTGCAGGGAGAGGCATGCAGAGTGTATGGAGGTGGGTAGTATGTGCAGGAGAGGAGTGCAGAGTGTATGGAGGTGGGTAATAAATGCAGGAGAGAGGTTTGGAGGTGGGTAGGATGTGCAGTGAGAGGAGTGTGGAGTGTATGAAGGTGGGTAGTATGTGCAGGAAAGGAGTGCAGAGTGTATAGAGGTGGGTAATAAATGCAGGAGAGAGGTATGGAGGTGGGTAGGATGTGCAGTGAGAGGAGTGTGGAGTATATTGAGGTGGGTAGTATGTGCAGGAGAGGAGTGCAGAGTATATGGAGGTGGGTAGTATGTACAGGGAGAGGTGTATGGAGGTGGGTAGTATGTGCAGGGAGAGGAGTGTATGGAGGTGGGTAGTATGTGCAGGAGAGGAGTGCATAGTATATAGAGGTGGGTAGTATGTGCACAAGAGAAGTATAGAGTGTATGTAGGTGGGTATAATGGGCAGGTGAGGAATGCAGAGTTTAAAGTGGTGGGTAGTATGTGCAGGATATTGTCAGTAGGACAGTGGACAGTGTCAGTAGCTCTTTATTATTATTATTTTTTTTTACAATTTCATTTTTTTGAATTATTTTTTCAAAATTCTTTTTTGGGGACCAGTGGATAGTGTCAGAAATGTTGTTTTTTATTCTTTACAATTTTTTATTTTTTATTTATTTTTGTACAATTTTTATCACAATGATGGGGGTTGGGGTTTTATTTTTAAATATATTTTTTCACAGTGCTTTTGGGAAAGGGGGTGGGGGTATGGGGCAGCGGACGGTGTCAGTGGGGCAGTGGACGGTGTCAGTGGGGCAGTGGACGGTTGAGACATTGAGACAGAGAAAGGGACAGGGGACACCTGTGACACCACTGAAAATGAATGGAGTGGAGACAGAGGTTCCTCTCCATTCATAAACTGAAGCAAAGTAACACAGAGTTTACTCTGCTCAGTTATCAAAGGCATAGAGAGTGATCGGTAATGAACACTCTCTATGTCCCATTCAGAAAAGCAAGGGACCTTCCTCCGCTCTCCATCCTGACAGATTCCCCCCCACCCTCCGCAGCCCGCAGGAGAGGAGAGGAGGGAAGCCGGCTGCAGAGGATGAGGGGGGTAGAGGAAGAGGACACAGAGACACAGCAGGTGGATGAGGAGGACACGGTGGGGGCCAGAGATGAAGGGGGTGTTAGAGGAGAACACGGCCGCTGGAGGAGGAGGAAGACATGGGGGGACATGTGTGAGCACTGATCTCACTGCATGGAGTTTCATGAGCCGCTTCTCCTCTCCCTCCCATCAGCTGAAAAGCCATGCAGGGGGATCGGTGTTCACAGCTGTCCCTGCCACACCATCATCCCAGACTGTCACTGGACATCCATGTGTATGTGTGCAGGACTGACAGGGGGCGTGAGCGCGCTCTGCTTTTGCCCAGAACGCGCTCTGCCTCTCCTGTACACGCTTAGATCAAGGGGAATGTAGAGGTGGGCCGGGAGTCTGCTGATGTCACGACTCTGATCTCTGAGCACCGCAAAACAGACCTGTCCACTCAATCCAGAGTTTTTCAGGGCTCCAAATAGAGAAGGAGGAGACATTTGACAGGTAAGGATACATGCAGGAGGCATGTATATCCTTATAGTTCAGCGCTATGGCAGTAGTTTATAATTGATGAGAGTGGGTTTACATCCACTTTAAATTTTCAACTACAGTAGTACTGTAATCTTTTCATGTCACAAACAAATCTGTATGTCTGCCCCCTGCCTCACAGGCACTCTAGCCCCCCAATATAATATCATTAAATGATGCAGCACCAGTGAAGTCTCTCCTAACTCACAGTCCATATACTGTATATTCAAATGAAATAGATCTTCCACACTCCAGCAGATTTAGTTGTAGTGTAACGAAATACCAAGTGCCACCACCTTTTCAAAATGCACACTCACCAGAAAATGAGCTGCAACAGGTACAGCAGATACAGCATTTTTCTTGGGCACAGATTCTCCCCAGGGGTATGCACTTCCACTCTGGAATCACTCCTCTTAGGTAACAGCAAATGGCAACTCCCACTGAAACACCAAGGAGCCAACACAAAGCCAGTGATAGTGTAGTAGTAGGGACATACAGTGCTTTGAAAAACTATTCATACCCCTGGACATATTCAAAATTTTGTCATGTTTCAGCCAAAGAACATAAAAGAAATAAAGTGCAGCGCTTGGCCACTAAATATGAATGTGGCCTAATAAATGTAAAACAAAAAAAAACTGAGAAATCAAATATACAAATATTATGAAAAACCTTAATATAAGATGCTTTTGAAACTCAAGTGTCCAATAGAATCAAAAACGAACTCTGAATCCAAATGATCATAAATAAATTGATGCAGCAAAATAATATAAATAATGTCCCATGTGAATATGATGCAAAGATAGCTAATCGTGTTTGTTCAAAAATAATAATAATACTTGACCACGTGGACCCTTCACCTCTATAGATCACTAATAAATGGAGGCTTACTAGATCCCCAGTGACCCCTTGTTAAGGGAGGTCGAACTGCGCAGATTAGATCACAAATCACATAGACGTCTCGATACAGGATGCCGGAAAACGACCCAATCGTTCGGATGTCACGTGATCTTCAAATCCGCTCGGATCCTTTCAGCAGGCCTCAAAGCGACGTTTCACCATAAAAAAACAAAATGCGCCAAATCGTGTAATATAGTTTGAACAGGATTTATTTCAACCGAATACTTAAGCGCTTAAAATGACTCCACCGAGTCACACAAGGATACAGATAACCTTTAAAAACAAACAGATTGCTAGCAAAATAAAATAAAAAGATTCATCGACATGAGTAGGGATGAGCTTTGTGTTCGAGTCGAACATACGTTCGACTCGAACATCGGCTGTTCGCCCGTTCGGCGAATTCCGAACGTTATGGGCCGTTCGCGCCAAATTCGTGTGGCGCTCATGGCCCACAATGCACTGCGTCATCGCAGTGCATTGCTGGCTCATGATTGGCCAAGCATGCACTGTGACCCCGCATGCTTGGCCAATCACAGCGCCAGCAGCGAGGAGAGCCATGATTGGCCACAGGCAGGATGCCTGTGGCCAATCATAGCTCAGGCTGTGTAGTGCACGCCCCACACTATATAAGGCCGCCAGCGCGGCGGCCTAGTGTAGTGTGTTGGCGTCTGAAGCAGTTAGTGGGTGTTCTGTGTACCTTCAACACAGTACACACCGATCGTTTTCGGCCGATTTTCGATCTTGCTGTTGTGTAGTGGTTGTTGTCTGTGTGCCCTGACCGCAGTATACACCGCTATATTCACCTCACCTATATAGCTAGTGATCTATCTTTTATAATAGAGCTTGCAGTCAGTAGTGTTAGGAGCTTGTGCGTGCTGTCTGCGTGCTCTGTAGCCAGTACACACCGCTATATCCACCTACATAGCTCTTCTCTATTTGAGCCCACTTGCCATCTGCAGGAGTTATTGGAAGTTGTGTGTGCCTCCAGCACAGCACAGTATACATCTGTATATACCCCTTTATCTCTGGTGTTCTATAAAAAAGGCATCTGCAGGAGTTAGTGGGTTTTTTGTGCCTCCAGCACAATATACACCTGTATCTACCCTTTATTGCTGTTCTCTAATAGAGGCATCTGCAGGGCTTAGTGGGTGTTGTGTGACTCAATTACAGTATACCCCTTTATCTCTGGTGTTCTATAATAAAGGCATCTGCAGGAGTTAGTGGGCGTTGTGTGACTCCAGCACAATATACACCTGTATCTACCGTTTATTGCTGTTCTCTAATAGAGCCATCTGCAGGGCTTAGTGGGTGTTGTGTGACTCCATTACACTGCTGTTTTACCCAACTCCCTTCAGGCCATTACCATGTCTGGAAGGCCAGCAAGGAGAGGCAGACAGGCGCAAGCCGATAAAAGAGGGCAAGCAGGCTCTGTGTCTAGAGACAACAGTGCTGGTCGTGGACGCGGTGCATTTTCATCAGCACGTGGCCATGGGACACGCTTGTCCTTATTTTCAGCAGCTGGACATGTTGAACCACAACATGCCAACGACTTGGTAGAGTGGATGACCAAGCCCTCTTCATCCTCCTCATCCTCTCTCACCCAGTCTCAGGGTACTAGCATAGCAACTGCCAACGCATCGTCTTCCCTCCTCTCAATGTCATCATCAGTGACTCCTTCCCTAGACCCACCACGTCCTCCTGAGGAGTCTCCTGAACTCTTTGAGCACAGTGTTGGGTACATGCTCCAGGAGGATGCCCAGTGTTTTGTGGGCTCTGATGATGACACTCAGCTAGAGGAAGGCAGTAGCGTGAGCGCAGAGAGAGGGGATGCTCAAGAAGGACAGCAATCTGGCAGTCATGTTCCACAAGCTGCAGCATACTGCCAGGTTTGCTACAGCGATGAAGAGGGAGGGGATGATGAGGGCACTGACTCCACGTGGGTGCCTGGAAGGAGAGAGGAAGAGGAGGCACATGTCCAACGAGGCAGGATGCCCTCCGGGGGCCAGCTTAGGGGCAGCACACCAACTGAATCACACCGCAGAGCTCCGCCTGTGCAGGGCGCTGCCTCTGCGCGTTTTTCTAAAAGTTCTTTGGTGTGGGCCTTTTTTGAGACGAGCGCATCAGATCGCACCGCTGCTATTTGCAACATATGTCTCAAGCGTATCTCGCGTGGCCAAAACATCAGCCGCTTGGGCACCACATGCTTGACCAGGCGTATGTTGACCTGCCATGCAGCTCGTTGGCAAGCGTACCTCAAAGACCCACACCAAAGAACAAAGCGGACCTCTCCTTGCTCCTCATCAGCTGGCATCTCCAAACCCACTAGACCTTCAGTCCTCTCTGAAACCTGCTCTGAGAGGAATGAAGGTGTAGAATTAGGTGTGTCACAGCCAAGTGCTTCCGGGAACTCTGCTAGCGGTACACCCACGTCCGATTATAGCAGGCAAATGTCCCTGCCCCAGCTGCTGGACCGGCGAAAGAAGTTCACTCCCAGCCATCCACATGCCCAGCGGTTGAATGCTAGCTTGGCTAAATTGCTAGCACTTCAACTGCTGCCTTTTCAGTTGGTAGACTCGGCCCCCTTCCGTGAGTTTGTACAATGTGCGGTTCCTCAGTGGCAGGTCCCCAAACGCCACTTTTTCTCATGGAAGGCGATTCCGGCTCTCTACCGGCATGTGGAAGGCAATGTCCTTGCCTCGCTGGACAGGGCGGTCAGTGGTAAGGTGCATATTACCGCTGACTTATGGTCCAGCAGGCATGGACAGGGACGTTACCTGTCTTTCACGGCCCATTGGGTCACTCTTCTGGCAGCTGGGAAGGATGCAGGACAAGGTGCAGTAGTGTTGGAGGTTGTTCCGCCACCACGCCTCCAAAATGCTACTATTGGTTGTGACACACCTCGCTCCTCCACCCCCTCCTCTTCTTCTTCCTCTATGGCCTCTTCCAGTGCTCTGTCCTCAGAACCAGCGGTGCTTCGTAGGCGTTCCAGGGGCTACGCAAGTACGCAGGCAAAACGATGCCATGCCGTGCTTGCGCTGGTTTGTTTGGGGGACAGGAGCCACACTGGGGCGGATGTTTTGTCAGCTCTGCAGGGGCAGGCCGAGAGGTGGTTGACGCCACGCCAGCTTAAGCCAGGAATGGTGGTTTGTGACAATGGCACCAACCTCCTCTCCGCCCTCCGACAGGGACAACTGACCCATGTGCCCTGTGTAGCTCACGTCTTTAACCTGGTGGTGCAGCGGTTCTTGGGCAGGTACCCCGGCTTACAGGATGTCCTGAAGCAGGCCAGGAAAGTCTGTGTGCATTTCCGCCGATCATTTAATGCCTGTGCTCGGCTGGCTGAGCTCCAAAAGGAGTTGAACCTGCCCAAGAACCGCCTTATATGTGACATGCCCACCAGGTGGAACTCAACGTTGGCCATGCTGCAGCGGCTGCACACGCAGCAGAGGGCCATCAATGAGTACCTGTGCGACTACGGCACCAGGACAGGGTCAGGGGAGCTCGGTTTTTTCTCACCACACCAGTGGGGCATGATCAGGGATGCATGCACTGTCCTGTCACCATTTGAGGAGGCCACAAGGATGGTGAGCAGTGACAGTGCATGCATCAGTGACACTGTACCTCTTGTCCACCTCTTGGAGCATACGCTGCGTGGAATAATGGACAGGGCACTTGAGGCAGAACAGAGGCAGGAAGAGGAGGACTTCCTTGCCTCTCAAGGCCCCCTTTATCCAGACAGTGTTCCTGCTGTGCCACCCATCACACAGGAAGAGGATGAGGAGGAGGAAGAGGAGGAGGAGGATGATTGTGTCAGCATGGAGGTGGAGGCTGGCACTCAGCAGCAGCAGCAGCAGCAGTCTTGTAGGCATGATTTGCAGTCCCAAGAAACACGTGGACTTGTACGTGGCTGGGAGGAGGTAGCTGCGGATCATGTTGTCCTTAGTGACCCAGAGGACTCCTGACCGAATGCCTCAGCTAACCTACGCTGCATGGCCCCCCTGATCCTGCAAAGCCTGCGGAAGGATCCTCGTATTCTTCGGATCAAGGAGAGGGACCATTACTTGCTGGCCACTCTCCTTGATCCACGGTACAAGGGTAAGGTTGCCGACCTTATCTTGCCATCGCAGAGGGAGCAGAGGATGAGACATCTCCAGGAGGCCTTGCAGAAAGGTCTGTGCAACGCGTTCCCAGAGACTGGGAGGTTACAAACTCCTGGTCCTGGACAACGTGTTGCTGAGGCATCGGTCAGAAGGAGCGGTGGCGAAGGTGGCCGTCTGACTGATGCTTTCAGACAATTTTTTAGTCCGCAGCCCCAAGGTATGATCGGTTCCAGCACCCATCGCCAGCATCTGATTTACATGGTGCAGGAATACCTAGGGGCAAGGTCAGACTTGGACACCTTTCCCACCGAAAATCCTCTGGCTTACTGGGTCTTGAGGATGGATCACTGGCCAGAGCTTGCACAGTATGCAATTGAGCTACTGGCCTGTCCTGCATCCAGCGTTCTTTTGGAACGCACCTTCAGTGCTGCTGGTGGCTTTGTTACCGATCACAGGGTGCGCCTGTCCACCGAATCAGTTGATCGACTGACCTTCATCAAGATGAATCAGTCTTGGATCACCCACAGCTACCAAGCACCTGAAGCTGATATCACATCCCTTCAAGACTGCCTATGCTGATGCTGAGTGACTGTCCTGTTATGTTGATTGTCTATCCTCTTCCTCCTTCGCTGATATATTGGAAGAACATTTCTGGTTCTGGGTGATGCCTAAGGCCCAATTTTTCTGCCCCTGTTTAACAGGGGCGTTTAAGTACAATTTTTGATGCAATGCTTTGCAGCAGGGCTAATTCCTGCAATCAAACAAGAGTATATGGGAGAGGTTGCAGTGTGGTGGCACCAGCACCAGTGCCTAAGGCCCAATTTTTCTGCCCCTGTTTAACAGGGGCGTTTAATTACAATTTTTGATGCAATGCTTTGCAGCAGGGCTAATTCATGCAATAAAACAAGAGTATATGGCAGAGGTTGCAGTGTGGTGGCACCAGCACCAGTGCCTAAGGCCCAATTTTTCTGCCCCTGTTTAACAGGGACATGTAATTACAATTCTTGATATAATATTTCACAGGAGGGCCCCTTCCTGTGCCCACCCAGAGTAACGGTGAGGACTTATAGTGTTGTGGCACCAGCACCACAACCACTAAAGGTCAATTTTTCTACCACTGTTCAACAATGGCATGTAATTATAATACTTGATATAATCGTTCACAGCAGGGCGCTCCAGCGCCCACCAAGAGTCACTTTGAGGGCTCACAATGTTGTGGCAAAACCAACACCTTGTTCCGCCATTTCTGCAGAGCATATAGGGCAGGCCCCTACTTTCAAACATCCAATTTACAAACATCTCCTACTTGCAAACGGAAGGAGACAACAGCAAGTGAGATGAAAAAAGATGGACGACAAAACAAATTATACAGGGGTGATAACCCTTCCCTATGTTTTCCAAAAAGCTTAAAAATAGTTTTTTTGACTGGAGCTACACTTTAAAAATGTACCAGTTGAAAATTACAAACAGATTCAACTTAACACAACAAACCTACACAGTCCCTGTCTTGTTTGCACCGCCTGTATACTGCTGTTCTGAGTATATAGGGCCTGGGGGCCACACGCATTAACCTTTTTTTAATATGGGTACAGGGTTCCCCTTAATATGTGTACAAGACCCAAATAGGCTGGTAATGGGCAGGGAGGGCTACCCATGCCATTTTTCCTCAATGATTTTCAACCATATTGCAGGAACCAGATATAACATTAAAACCGCAAGCAGTTTTAAATGGTGTTATTTCCGTTTAATGTCATTTTGTGCAGGGACTGTTCTAAACACGGGAAACACGTGGCACTTCACAGGCATACTACAGACACCCCCCAGGCACCATATTTAAAGGAATATTTCACTTTTTTTTCTCACTTTAATCGTCATTAAAATCAGTGCTCCCGCCAAAACGGCCATTTTTAAAAACATTTTATGCATTGACCTATGTCCCCAAACCCTTTTTATGACAGTATCTTGCATATTAGCCGTTAAAATTAGCACTTTTAATTTCAAACGTTCGAGTCCCATAGACTTCAATGGGGTTCTAAAGTTCGTTCGAATTTGGGGTCCGTTCGAAAGTTCTGGTGCGAACCGAACCGGGGGGTGTTCGGCTCATCCCTAGACATGAGTAAAATTGCGAATGCAGGTGCACAATGGGTGTGAGCGTGGCTACCCGACGATCGTTTCGTCAAAGGGAGGCCTGCTGAAAGGATCTGAGCGGATTTGAAGATCACGTGACATCCGGACGATTGGGTAGTTTTTCGGCATCCTGTATCGAGACGTCTATGTGATTTGTGATCGAATCTGCGCAGTTCAACCTCCCTTAACAGGGGGTCACTGGGGATCTGGTAAGCCTCCATTTATTAGTGATCTATAGAGGTGAAGGGTTCACGTGGTCAAGTATTATTATTATTTTTGAACAAACAAGATTAGCTATCTTTGCTTCATATTCACATGGGACATTATTTATATTATTTTGCTGCATCAATTTATTTATGATCATTTGGATTCACAGTTCGTTTTTGATTCTATTGGACACTTGAGTTTCAAAAGCATCTTATATTAATGTTTTTTCATAATATTTGTATATTTGATTTCTCAGTTTTTTTTGTTTTACATTTATTAGGGCACATTCATATTTAGTGGCCAAGCGCTGCACTTTATTTCTTTTGTTTTCGTTGTGCCCAGTATCCTGGTTATAGTGTTTAGCTGCTGATTTATTCGTTTTTACTAAGCGCAGATTTTTTATTTTTCAGCCAAAGAACATAAATGTATTTTATTGAGATTTTGTGTAATAGACAAACACAAAGTGACCCAAAATTGTGAACTGGAAGGAAAATTTTAAATGGTTTTCAACATTATTTATAAATAAATATGTGAAAAGTGTGGCGTGCATTTGTATTCAGCCCTCCTGAGTCAATACTTTGTAGAACCACCATTCCATGTAATTACAACTGCAAGTCTTTTTGGGGATGTCTCTACCAGCTTTGCACATTTAGAGAGTGGCATTTTTGTCCATTTTTCTTTACAAAATAGCCCAAGCTCTGTCAGATTGGATGAAGAGTGTCTGTGAACAGCAATTTTCAAGTCTTGCTCAAGTGGATTTAGGTCTGGACTTTGATTGGACCATTTTAACACATGAATATGCTTTGATCCAAATCCTTTCATTGTAGCCTTGGCTGTATTTTTAGGGTCGTTGTCCTGCTGGAAAGTGAACCTCTGCCTCAGTCTCAAGTCTTTTGCAGACTCTAACAGGTTTTCTTACAAGATTGAGTTGTATTTGGCTCCATCCATCTTCCCATTAACTCTGACCAACTTCTCTGTCCCTGCTGAGGAAAAGCATACCCACAACATGATGTTGCTACCACCATGGTGTGTTCAGGGTGATGTGCAGTATTTTCATAGCATTTTGCTTTTAGGCCAAAAAGTTACATTTTAGTCTCATCTGACCAGAGCACCTTCTTCCACATGTTTGCTATGTCCCCCACATGGCTTCATGCAAACTGCAATAGAGACTTCTTAGGGCTTTCTTTCATCAATGGCTTTATTCTTGCCTTTTTTCCATACAGGCCAGATTTGTGGAATGCACAACTAATAGTTGCCCCGTGGACAAATTCTCCCACCTGAGCTGTGGGTCACTGCAGCTCCTTCAGAGTTTCCATGGGCCTCTTGGCTGCTTCTCTGATTAATGCTCTCCTTGAACGGCCTGTTAGTTTAGGTGCATGGCCATGTCTAGGTAGGTTTTCAGTTGTGCCATACTCTTTCCATTTTGGGATTTGATGGATTGAACAGTGCTTACAACCTAACCCTGCTTTAAACGTCTCCAGAACTTCATCCCTGACTTATATGGTGTGTCCCTTGGCCTTCATGATGTAATTTGTTCACTAAGGTTCTCCAACAAACCTCTGAGGACTTTACAGAACAGCTGTATTTATACTGAGATTAAATTACACACACGTGGACTCTATTTATTAATTGTGTGATTTCTGAAGGCAATCAGTTTGATTAAATTTTAGTTAAGGGTATCAGGGTAAAGGGGGATGAATACAAGTGCATGCCCCACTTTTCACATACTGTATATATTTGTAAAAAAATTGGAAAATCATTAATCATTTTTCTTCCACTTCACAATTATGTGCCACTTTGTGTTAGTCTATGACATAAAATCCCAATAAAATACATTTACGTATTGGTTGTAACATGACAAAATGTGGAAAATGTCAATGGATATGAATACTTTTTCAAGGCACTGTAATCTCACTGTATGATTCTGGGTTGTCAGTGGCTTTCTTGGTGAGTTTTTACTGTCTTTTCACTGTCACATTGTTTTAACTGGATGACTGATTTTGTTCTATAATAAACCTTTATTTAAGCTTCTTACACTATCACTGGCATTGTGTTGGCTCCTTGGGGAGCTCTATCTGTTCCAGTGGGAGTTGCCTTTTGCTGTTACCTAAGCCCTTGTACACAAGGTCGGAGATTCCGGTGGAATATGTCCTATCGGAACATTTTGTCGGATATTCTGACTGTGTGTGGTCTGCATCGGACTGTTTACCAACTATTCCAACTTGCCGGTAACATTTTCCGTCAAAATGCTCCGATCGGACATACTCCGATCATGTGTAGCCTACTCCGACGGACAAAGTGCCACGCATGCTCAGATCAAATTCCTAGACCAAAGCTATTGGCTACTAGCCTGAACGTAGTCCCTTTGTAACAAAATAACGTCATCACGTTATGTACAATCGCATTTTCCGACAACTTAGTCCGACCGTGTGTATGCAACATCACTTCTGGACCTCTTCCGGAATTAATACGTCAGAATTACTCTGACGGATTTGGTTGTCGGAATCTCCGACCGTGTGTACAAGGGCTAAGAGGAGTAATTACAGAGTGGAAGTGCATACACTTGGGGAGAATCTGTGCCCCAGAAAGATGCTGTGTCTGCTGTACCTGTTGCAGTTCATGGTCTGGTGTGTGTGCCTTTTGCATAAAGTGGTGGCACTCAGTGTTACACTGCAAGGATCTGCTGGATTCTTGAATTTATATGGACTTTTATATGGATTTATTTGTTTATATTATATTCACTGGCACTGCACCATTGATGATATTATTGTTTAGGTTTGGGTATATCAAACTTTGCTTGCTAGCACAAATTCTTCACAATACCTTTACTCTAGTCCCTCATATTTATCTGTGTTATCAATGATAATAGTTGAAATGTTGCATGGGTTCTGAAAGGGATGGTGGTGTTGTGGAATTTTTCCTGTTAAAATTAACACTTTCTGTGATACGTTAACCACATTGTTTACAAGTTATGTCTTCCATTGTGATAGTATATGCTTTGAAACATGGTTAAAGTGTGCTATAACACTTGTCACTAGTAATTTTATGCTTGGACAAACCAGGCTACTTTCAATACAAAGTCATTGTGACTCATTCCAAACACATCCGTGAACCAAATTTGGTTCCATCTCATAATTTAAGGAACACTACTATAGTGCTATGCAGTAGCAGGCCAAAGATGTGTAATTGTTTTTCAATCAGCCAAAGGGAACAGATTCCCTCATACACAAGCAAGGTGTTTGGAGGACTCCTCCCCAATGTGCCATTTTGTGGGTCTCCTCCACTGTCAGAATACACTGATCAGTGCTGCAGCCAATTGGTTGCAGCGACTGATCAAATGAAGCATTTCCATTATACTCTTCAACAAAAGTCGATCGTTAGATTGACTTCTGCTGAGCAGAAATGCCCATAGATGGATTGAAATCCATCCAGTCCCTGCTGATACAGAGACGTTTCATTTATCGTCAGCATTAGTTTAAAAGCACAGGTTCACCCAAAAGTGATATTTTATATCACTATATATGGATCTAAACCCCAACTGGATGACATTTCAGTTATTAATCCCCTATTTTGCACCCTAGACAAGACTGGCTACTTGTACCTAGCCCCCCCCCCCAAAAAAAACAAAACATCAACATTTGGAAAAACTTGGATATTTAGAAATTAATAAAGCCACTTGTAGCTCAGGTGACATGGCCCACTTATATTCACCTGATATCCATGATGTTTCTCTGGACACTGACCTTTATGTCATGACCAGAAGAGATCTGGTGGTGTGCCGCACTTGGATCACAGAAACATTGGTTTCTGTATTAGTGCAGAGCCCTGACATTGGCTCCCACATCCTAAGCCTATTATGGGGAGTGCCAGGCCTTCCTCTTTGAGGTGCTTCCATTCAGAGAGGCTCTGTATGACTACCTGGTAAGACTCTGCCAAGACCCAACACACTATGGACCATTGCTGCTAAGGTCACCACCATGGCCACGTCATCTGCAGAGCAACACCTGGGCTTTCCAGATCTAGTGGAGGAGGATAGCACCTACCAGAGCTCCCCCCATAGACTATGGGGTTGAGTGCTCCCCCACCGCCAGTGGGGTAGAGCTCTTTCAAGAGCCAGCATTGGAGTTACCATCTGTGGAGGTGATTGAGGCACTGACAACTACAGCAGCACACCCAGCAGAGGTTAGTGGTTATTTAGGACCATCAGAGGTACAGCTGCCTGCCCTACCTGCCGAGCAACCGCCACAGTCTGTGGTAGTGTGTGAGCCTTCAGCCTCTGGTGAGGAGCTTGAGGAGTGGCCTGGGGCTTTGTAGGATGCCCCTAAAGGCACTTACACAATGGAGAAGACGGAAGGATCCGTGGCTTACTTCGCTTCACCTGCAACATCTTCAACAGGCCCCATTGCTGTTCTGCCTGAGAGGGGACACTATCACAAGGTCCCCAACCCCTGGAGGACCTGGTACCTTTCTTATATGTCAGAGGAGTAGGAAGGGGAGGAGACTGGCAGTGCCCTGGAGACCCCCAATGCCCACCATCCTACCTGCCCCCAGCACAGGGGCAGAGACGTCACCTCACATGGTTGACGTGGCTCCAGCGGTGGATGATCAGGGACATTAGGAACTCTGAGTAGAGTTCTCCTATGTCTCAGAAGCTTTGTTTCATACCTTAGAGGCACGGTGGCAGCAGTGGTATGAGATTGCTATCTGGAACCATTTACAGGTGCCCAAACGCCATCAGGTGTTTGCAGAAGGGACAGCCGGATTTCCACTGAGTAAATAGGGAACTACGGATGCCATATTCACATGGACAAGGTACTGGTGGCCCATCCCAAATCTGAGGACATCCATTATTATGTAGTTAGGCAGGTACTGGGTACAGAGGAGTGGAAAGAGTACCTGGACCCCAAATACTATATCTAGTTTGCCCTGCAAAATTCTTTGATTCTGTTGTTTTATCAGCATGCTCTTTCTTTTCTGCATAGTGTGTATGTCATGTGTCCTATTGAGATAGGAAGTGCAGGATGCATGAAAACTGCATGCAAAAACCGTAAAACTTGCCTGAAAAATCCACTAACTGCAACAGCATAGATGTGAGCCTAGACCAGTAGTAGCTGCATATAATTTCTCTGGATTGAATTCCTGACAGTGCCAATAGTGGGCCATACCTACACATTATTTGTCAGCACAGCCAAATTTCAACTAGGAGTGCATGTGGCAGGGTGAAATCACAGGAGTGCAGTTGAAAGCCAATTGTCACCCTACAAAAGGAAGTTCATGAATGAGCACTTTCAAAGCAGGGTCACCAGATATTCTTTCAATAAAAGTTGCAGATTTAAAAACATTGCAAACAACTTTTGAAATTGTATTAACATGTTTAAAGTTTATATACAGGTTTTAGAGTTTGGGTATACATTAACTTTAAACATAGTGATGTGAGTCAGCCCCTGGTATCCTATTGTATATCTTGGATGCTTGAACAATGATATCTTCCTTCTGACATTTCCAAGCCTGTTCCTTTCTACCAGAGAGTTTAATGCGTTTTACCCCAATTTTGCATTTGCTATTGCTTTTTTTGGCGTCATGCCTTACTGTTCACAGTTTTCTAAAGCAAACATTTTTTGGGGAAATTAGTTGCAAAACAACTTCTCCTGAGATCCTGCCAATAACAACAATTCTTGTTACAAACTGACAACACTTAGGAGTTGCCTTGAAATTAGTGTCAGCATTGTCAGCCTGCTATATGAGCTCCTTCAGTTCACTGCTGGACTGCCTTTGAATTCTATCAATGGCCAACTGAAGGACCTCACACAGTAGGCTGATAAGGCTGCTGCTAATTGTGAGAAGGTGACTTAAACAGTCCATAGATTACTCAGTTTTCTTTCCTTTCACCACAGGTGGAAGGAAGGAAAATTGCTTTATTCAGGGAATGCCTCCCAAAGCGCTATTGTGTTCTTCCAGCAAGGGGGTGCCAAAAACAATGATTACTGCTAGTAGCTATAACTGCTGGTAGTAATTGAATTTAAAAAATCCAACAGACTGGTGGTACCCAAGTCAGTTGATGGATTGACTTGGGTATAATTAGCCTGCCCACACATGGATCAAATCTTGGTCAGTCCCTGCTGAACTGGACGAATTTTGATCCATGTATGGCTGGCTTTAGTGTTCTCACCCTGCAACAGGAAGTGCTGGTACTTTCAGAATCTCTAGTTAAGAAACTTTGCAACAGATTTACAGAAAATTATTTGCATAAGAAAATATTATACCGTGAGGTTAGATATCAAATATACCGAAAATAGGTTTCACCTTCAATTTTTCTACTACGGTGTTCAATGTCAAGCATACTAAACAATCAACTTAGGGCTTGCATACAATTTAACGACTCTCTTTGTTTTGGAATACCTTTTTAAATAATTTTGTGAATATATATATTTTTTTTTTATCAGATAAAGAGGTTATAGGTATTTGGTGTATAAAGTATAATTACAGTTTCTCTTGTGTGTTTCATTCCTTTTTATTCTTTCCCATAAACAATGTTAGAACAAGGCTTTAACTCAGTAACTGACAGACTGTAATTACAGCTTTCTTTTACTTTGCATTTTTGTTTATAAGAAAAGTTCTCTGCTTCATAGCTTTTCCGACTAAATTCACATTTATTTGGTGACCTCATATGACATTTTTTAGTTAATGTTGGAAGTAGTTAATTAAAATCATGACATTTATCTCAAGTCACCTAATCATCTTCATTAGTTGCATAAAACTTTTTTTTAAGAGCTTTGAAACAAAATAACTTGAAATGGAGTTCCATATAGTATTAGTAAATTCAGTCTTTTTATAAACCTTCTTTAATGGCTACAGTATAAGGTTGTCCATTACTAAACACTGACGCATTTCAGGAGGACATGAGTGGGCCTTGTTGATTAAACTGTCTGAAACAAGAACTGTTTGTGCTGGCAAATCAATCAGAATCAAACCTGCTATGGAAAATAACAGGATAGTAAAAGGTCAAATCTGATTGGTTACTATAAAGGAATAAAGACGATGGCATCTGAAATGTGTAATTGCAGCTTGTAGTCCTGGTATAATACAGGGGTTTAATACAGCTGCTATAGGGATAACAGATTCCTTCGTGTTACTAAATACTGAGGTCACAATGAAATGAAAGTTTTAATTATAGTGAAAATCTCCATGAATCAAATTCGAATTTTTAGTTTGAAGTAAAAATAATGGTAATGATTAAACCTGAACTCCATGCAGACATACAAAACAAAAATGAATGCAGTTTTGTAGACATTAAACCACAATGGAAAGTATTTTTAAATGGAAGCAGTTTATGTACCTGGACTTGATATCAGGTACATAAACCTGTAGGGAGGGGGCCCGAAGCAGCAAAAGAAGCTAATCAGTTGTGCTGCAGTGCAAGAAGCATGCTGATGAGGGGACACAAAAGAGTAACTCATACATGAGCTCATTAGTGATCTGCGTCACCTTTCACTGTCCATTCAAAGGCTGGGGTGTAAAGGGGACCTATAAGTGAGAACGAAACTTCAGTAGAGAAAGATTGGGTCCTCTCCCCTGGCAACTAGGGCTGTGTTTTGTGGCAGAGCTATGTTAAGCCTCGTACACACGATCGGATTTTCGGCAGGGAATTGTAATGACAGACTGTTTGCCTAAAATCCAACCATTAGTACACTCCATTAGACAATTGTTGTCCAACTTTCGGCCAACAAATGTTGGATAGCAGGCTTATACATTTTCGATGGACAACGGTCTGTTGTCAGAAGTCCGTCACACATAAGTCCAAAGTACAAACATGCATGCTTGGAATCAATGCTTACCAAACACGAAAGTATCAGAAGGTGCCAAAAGGGAGGTGTTCAAGAGCTGAAATTCCACATAGTAGTCACTACATCTAGTACTGTATGTCACTACGTTCATGTTTGTTGGCCGACAATTGTGTGCCGTTAGTATGCAAGCCAAAATCCAGGCACACGCCCTTCGGACAAAAGTCTGACGCTCTATTTGCCAACAATTGGATAGTGTATACAAGGCTTAAGTCACAGGGCTCAATGGGCAAAAATGGAAATGTTTTGGCAGGAAAAAAATATAATTATTAATATATGTATTTCATCTGTGCAATTTTGCTTTTTACCTGGAGTTTAGCTTAAAATAATAAAACATTCCATTGACAGCTAGCTTGGAAAGAGAGCAATGATCATGTTTTGATAAAGTGTCACTTTATATAAATACTGATGTAAGTGATGTCTAAGTTTTCTGAATACAGCAGCACAGTAGGAAGTCACATCGGTCTAAAACACTTTTTACCATCAATCTTCATCACAAACTGTGCATCTGATACCCACCATACTACAGCAATCATAAAAGTGGTGGACGGCCTCAAACACTCTTAAGATTTCTAGCAGAGATCCAAGAGACAGCAACACGTTTAGTTCATTTTGACTACAGTTAGGTACTATACTACTCAAAGAAGAAGACCGTAACTTAGAACATTGGGACAATATTTATGACATGGAAATCAGAAGCTCAGCACTACAGCAGTTTTCAATCATGATCTGTCAGTAACCTCTACAGTAAAGTGTCTCAGTATGAATTTTCAGTTAAATGTAGAAAGCAGTGCAGAAGCATTGGATTTTTTTCCCTTTTACAAAATAAAAGGATTGTGATTTATTGATATCCATAGAGTACCATGTGATCAGGAATATTTTGCCATTTTGGGGTCCACTGTATAATAGTAGATGTCAGTATATATATATATATATATATATATATATATATATATATATATATATATACACACACATACAGTATCTCACAAAAGTGAGTACCCCTCACATTGTAAATATTTTATTATATCTTCTCATGTGACAACACTGAAGAAATCACACTTTGCTACAATGTACAGTAGTGAGTGTACAGCTTGTATAACAGGGTAAATTTGCTGTCCCCTCAAAATAACTCAACACACAGCCATTAATGTCTAAACTGCTGGTAACAACAGTGAGTACACCCCTAAGTGAAAATGTCCAAATTAGGCCCAAAGTGTCAATATTTTGTGTGTCTACCATTATTTTCCAGCACTGCCTTAACTCTCTTGGGCATGGAGTTCACCAGAGCTTCACAGGTTGCCACTGGAGTCCTCATCCCCTCCTTCATGATGACATCACAGAGCTGGTGGAGATCTTGCACCCTTCCACCTTCCATTTGAGGATGCCCCACAGATGCTTAATAGGGTTTGGGTCTGGAGAGAGGGGGTCATGCTCTGCTCCAGTATGTCACAGTACAAGTTGGCATTCATGGTTCCCTCAATGAACTGTAGCTTTCCAGTGCTGGCAGCATTCATGGAGCCCCAGATCATGACACTTCCACCACCATGCTTGACTATAGGCAAGCCACACTTATCTTTGTAATCCTCACCTGGTTGCCACCACACATGTTTCACACCATCTGGACCAAATAAAGTTATCTTGGTCTCATCAGACCACAGGACATGGTGCCAGCAATCCATGTCCTTTGTCTGCTTGTCTTCAGCACACTGTTTGCGGGCTTTCTTGTGCATCATCTTTAGACAACTTTTCCTTCTGAGAAAACAGCCATGCAGACCAATTTGATGCAGTGTGCGGCATATGGTCTGAGCACTGACAGGCTGACCCCTCACCCCTTCAACTTCTGCAACAATGCTGGCAGCACTCATACGTCTATTTCCCAAAGACAACTTTTGGATATGACGCTGAGCATGTGCATTCAACGTCTTTGGTCTACCATGACAAGGCCTGTTCTAAGTGGAACCTGTCCTGTTAAACCCTCTGTATGGTCTTGGCCACCGTGATGCAGTACAGTTTCAGGGTCTTGGCAATCTTCTTATAGCCTAGGCCATATTTATGTAGAGCAATAATTCTTTTTTTCAGATCCTCAGATAGTTCTTTGCCATGTGGTGCCATGTTGAACTTCCAGTGACCAGTATGAGAGAGTGAGAGTGATAACACCAAATTTAACACATCTGCTCCCCATTCACACCTTAGACCTTGTAACACTAATGAGTCATATGACATTGGGGAGGGAAAAATGGCTAATTGGGCCCAATTTGGACATTTTCACTTAGGGATATACTCACTTTTGTTGCCAGCAGTTTAGAAATGGCTGTGTGTTGATTTATTTTGAGGGGACAGTAAATTGACACTGTTATACAAGCTGTGCACTCGTTACATTACGTGGTTGAAAAGTGTCATATCTTTAGTGTTGTCACATGAAATTATATAAAATTAGTGGGGTGTACTCACTTTTGTGAGATACTGTGTGTGTGTGTATGTGTATATATGTATATATATATATATATATATATATATATATATATATATATATATATATATATATATATATATATATATACACTCAAGTCGAAGTAAATCATAAAGCAAAACACATTTCTTTGCTAGAGTATAACTAGTGAGTTGTGTCTAACAGGCGAGGGAAAAGGGGAGGGGGAGAGGGTAAGGTAAGAATTTATAGCGTCCTCCATAGTGTTTCAGATCTTATCTTACCCTTTGGTGTAATATGTAACATGTTAGAAAAAGGTGAACTTATCCTTTAAATACAGCAGCAGAGCCCCAATCTTATTTCATTTTCAACTTTAAAAAAAAAGATATATTTTTTGGTATTTTTGTGACATCTGTTTTTTATCCAGCAGTAATAGACCCGAATTGAGGGGTGGAAGTGGAAGCCGCAACATATCTAAAGGATATAGGAGTTAAAAAATAACTCAAAACAATAATTTAAATGCATTCAAACAAAATTAGCCTAAAACAATAGGCAAAATACATTCAACCAGAAGAAAAAAGTAGCCTTAATCACTAACCTATATACAGTACACTTGACCAAAATAGGATAATACCAGAAAAGAACATTTGATTTTGCCCCATTCTCACAACAGTTGGTCAGGTCACACAAAGCAAAGTGAATATAAAAGACAAACAGCTATACAAGTTTTTTTATGCTTAGACTTCCATCCCTATCATCTGAGGCTGAAGACATTGCAGCAGATGCAAGTTCTTGTGGCGTTGGGGGGTGAAAAGGGAGGATTGAGGAGGAGGAATGCAAGCCTTTTACTGCTGACTAGTAACTCCAACTAAGTTTTTTTGTGGTTAGAAATGATGTGTCCTCGTGCATGTGGTACACCACAGTTTGTATCCTTTAGGGATAGGTAGAAAAAACACCATGGTGTTTTGGCAGCAGATGTGTAAAATGCACAGGCTGTTGTGCTACGTGCTACTACACTGGGGGTAGTAGTGATGCAGTGCCATCTAGTGGAATAGGACAGCTGGTCCCTCCACCTCTCCAAGCTGACCCTGCCCCTGGATCTGCCTTGATGTTATTGTGCCTCTCTCTCTGAGTTTTCTCCTCTTCAATCTCTGGCACCCAGGTACAGTCTGCCACTCCTTCAACCCCACTCGTCACTCAAGTCCACTTGGCAGTAAGCGGCAGAAACATCAAAGACAATTGCTTCTCCCTGCCTGTTGTCCTACCCCTGTATGCTTCTGAAGCTCACTTGCTAGACATCCAAAAACAATAATTTTCTGTCATCTTCCTGCATCAAGTGACTCATGTTGTGCTCAAATAAATCACTCAACTCCTAGCTATAGATAACCCAG
The DNA here is from genome assembly GCF_037356315.1 of Lithobates pipiens. Taxonomy (NCBI): domain Eukaryota; kingdom Metazoa; phylum Chordata; class Amphibia; order Anura; family Ranidae; genus Lithobates; species Lithobates pipiens. Next base: position 220,819,203 of record NW_027507785.1, on the reverse strand, counting down.
ATATAAATGTTAACCTGGCACAAATTTGTGGCAGTGTTGAATTGTAAGTCTGTTAACTTGCTGCACGTTTTCATGGTCAAGTTATACATTTGTAGAGCACTTGAAGCACAAGTTATAGTTGACACTTTTCCAATTTGTAGCAAATTTGCATGGCAAGTCTCTAGCAAGAGCAAAGTTGCAGTGGTGAGTCTACAGAAATGCCGTGTACACATGATCGTAATTCTCATTGGAAAAAGCTATGATGGTTTTTCCAATGGAATTCAGCTCAAACTTGGCTTGCATACACACGGTCACACGATAGTGTTGTACATCACCGCATTCAACAGTCAAGAATGCGGTGATGTACAACACTACTGCGAGCTGAGAAAATTAAGTTCAATGCTTCTGAGCATGTGTTGAATTGTTTCCGAGCATACGTAGGAATTTTGCGCACCAGAATTGCTACAGACGATCGGAATTTCAGATCGAAACTTTTTAAGTCGGAAAAATTGAGAACCTGCTCTCAATCTTTTGGTGGCGGACATTCGACCAGTAAAATTCCGATGGAGCATACACACAGTCACATTTTCCAATGAAAAGCTCTCATCGGTCTTTTGCTGGCTGAATTTCCGATCGTGTACGTGGCAAAAGAGCTCAGCAAATCACAGTGACCCCTGTGGTGGGATGATTATTGCACAACATAACTAAACCAAAACTTGCAGCAGACTTGCAGAATGTTTGCACAGAAAGTTGATCTGAAGTCATGCAATGCAGACTTGCTTCAATTGTGCAATAAAATTGTGAAGCCAGGCAAATCTAGCAATAGTTTAGCGGGTCATTTTCAAACGTGCAGCTCAATTGCTTACTATCTGTGGAAGAGGAAGGAGAGGGCTGATAGAAAAAAATGTGCTGCTCTGCACATGGGAGGAGGACGACAAAACCTTAGTCAGCCACTCCACAGCCCCCTCTCTGTGCTCTGGATATATTACATGCCCACTGGCAGAAAGAAAAGGCAGATGCATACCTCCTACATTTCTGAGATGGGAATGAGGGACACCTATTAGCAAAAGTATGTACATATAGGACACACCCCCCTTAAAGAAGAATTCTAAAAAAAAAAATGGTTAAACCCACGATTGCTTGTTTACTTCTACTATTTCTTTGTATTGGCTTCTGGAATTTACAAAAGCAGAACTTTAGAAATTGGATGAACTGTTTAGCACTAAAAAAACACTTTTTAAAAGATAAGTAGTGCATTTTTTATGCAACTATATAGATCAGACAAAAATGAGAGACAAATAAGGAGGAAAGAGGGACAGGGTGACTTTGTTCCCAAATGAGGGAGAGTCCCTCAAAATCAGGGACAGTTGGGAGCTATGCAGATGGGCATTGCCTTTCACCTGTGTGACCCAAACATTACTTTGTTCCACAGATGCAGAGCCTATTTGTCTCCTACTAACTTCACATGAATAACCCCTGCCTCTCCCTTTAGGTCTCCCAGGCATGAGGAATATAAGGGATTGTATTAGCAAATATGCCATTTGTGGGTGTGGGAATTAAGCTTTCAAGGATTCCCTCCAAACATTTATTTCAAAATAATTAAAAAATTTTACTCATCCTCTTTTTTAACAAGAGAGACATCAGGAAGCTTGAAATCAAATCTTTGACATTACAGTGCATTATGTAGCCCACAATAAGTCAGCAAATTATTCCCACACTCCATGCTCAGTATGCAAGCTCTTCTGCCAGCCTGTAGTTTATTGTAGAGAGGTAAGGCAGGATTTAAATGAAAAAAAAATGACATTATTACTTCAGAGAGACAATAACCAAAATGTTCTGGAATACCTGAATAATTAGGAAAGGTTGAAAACAAAAGATTTAGTCTGCAACAATAAAGTTGCATAAACATTGGGTGTTGGACATTGACATTTCCAGATCAGAAGGACTGACCCTGCAGAAAGAAAAAAAAAATAGATCACGATGCTGAGGAGCAACTGCAGAATGGCAGTGCGGCGGAACTAGATTAGGGCTGTAGAGGCAGCACAGGATGGTACTGCTGGCAGAACCTGAGAGCCTGAAACAGTGGCAGGAGATTGTATTGGTTGCAGGATATATTAATGTATGGCAGGCTAGCAGCGGTGGCATGAAATGGTAAAAGTGACAGGCCTGCAGTGAGGTCAGGGTATGATGATGATATGTTAGCCGCAGTGGCAGGAGATAGTATTGGAGGCATGAAATGGTAATGGTGACAAGCAAGAGGTAGTGTCAGGAAATGATATGGTGGCAGGAGATTGTAATAGTGATAGCTCAGCAGAGCCGGTAAGAGATACAATATGGTATAACAATAATTAGTAGTAGTAGTAGTTGTAGTTACATAGTAGTTAGTCAGGTTGAAAAAAGGCACAAGTCCATCCAGTTCAACCTTAAAAACAAATAAATAAAATAAAAAATAATCGTACAATCCAATATACCCAATTTTATGCCCACAATTGATCCAGAGGAAGACAAAAAAAAAAACAGCAGAGCATGCTCCAATTTGCTACAGCAGCAGAAAAAAAATCCTTCCTGATCCCCCAAGAGGCAATCGGATTTTCCCTGGATCAACTTTACCTAAAAATGTTAGTACCCAGTTATATTATGTACATTCAGGAAAGTATCCAGGCCTTTCTTAAAGCAATCTACTGAGCTGGCCAGAACCACCTCTGGCGGGAGTCTATCTCTTTTCCTCTAGATGTAAAGAGTGCCCCCGTGTCCTCTGGGTTGACCGTACAGAAAATTACTCAACACCAAGTTCACTATATGGACCCCTTATATATTTGAACATGTTGATCATATCCCCCCTTATTCTCCTCTTCTCAAGAGTGAATACATTTAGTTCCTCTAATCTTTCCTCATAGCTGAGCTCCTCCATGCCTCTTATCAGTTTGATTGCCCTTCTCTGCACTTTCTCCAGTTCCCCCGATATCCTTTTTGAGAACTGGTGCCCAAAGCTGAACTGCATATTCCAGATGAGGTCTTACTAATGATTTGAACAGGGACAAAATTATATCTCTCTCTCTGGAGTCCATACCTCTCTTAATACAAGAAAGCACTTTGCTCGCTTTGGAAACAGCAGCTTGGCATTGCATGTTGTTATTGAGCTTATGATCTACCAAAACCCCCAGATCCTTCTCCACTATGGATTCACCCAGTTGTACTCTCCCTAGCGTGTATGATGCATGCATATTCTTAGCCCCCAAGTGCATAACTTTACATTTATCAACATTAAACCTCATCTGCCATATAGTCGCCCAATTAGACAGTGTATTGAGGTCGGCTTGTAAATTGGAGACATCCTGTAAGGACACTATTCCACCGCATATCTTGGTGTCATCTGCAAAGACAGAAATGTTACTTTTGATCCCAGACCCAATATCATTTATAAAGATGTTAAAAAGTAAGGGTCCCAACACTGAACCTTGGGGTACACCACTGATAACCTTAGACCATTCAGAGTAAGAATCATTAATCACTACTCTCCGAATTCTCTCTTTTAGCCAATTTTCTATCCATTTACAAACTGATATTTCCAAACCTGTAGACTTTACCTTACACATGAGCCGTGTATGGGGAACTTTATCGTATACCACGTCCACCGCCACCCCTCTGTCCAAGGTTTTACTTACCTCTTTATAAAAATAAATCAGATTTGTCTGACAACTTCTGTCTTTCATGAATCCATGCTGTCTGTTGCTTAAAGTGTTTTTGTTCAGCAAGAACTCGTCGATGTGGTCTTTTATTAAATGCTCCAGTATCTTCCCAGCTATAGAAGTTAAGCTAACAGGTCTATAGTTACTTGGTAAAGACTTTGATCCCTTTTTAAATATAAGCACCACGTTCGCCTTGCGCCAATCCAGTGGGGCTATTCTCGTCATTAATGAGTCCCTAAAAATTAGATACAATGGCTCTGAAATTACAGAGCTCAATTCTTTTAGGATCCATGGGTGGATTCCATCAGGGCCAGGTGCTTTATCCACCTTTATTCTGTCTAAATATTTCTGGACCATATCACTTTTGAGCCATTGTGGATCATTTGAGGCTGTGTCACTATCACCCCCATTATGGACATGCGCTCCCCCATGCTATTTTGTATACACAGAGCTGAAGAAAGTATTTAATAAATTAGCCTTCTCTTTGTCCCCAGTCACCCACTCTAGATTATTTTGTAAAGGGCCTACGTGCTCGGACTTGACCTTTTTACTATTAATATATTTGAAGAATTTTTTGGAGTTTTTCCTACTATCTTTTGCAATCTGTCGTTTTGAATTTTTGCATCCTTGATTTCCTTTTTACATATTCCGTTAAATTCTTTGTAACATTTAAATGACACTAGTGATCCTTCATTTTTATATTTTTTAAAAGCTCTTTTCTTATAGTTTACAGCTTTTTTTAACTTTGGCCATGAGCCACATAGGTTTTGTTTTTAGCCTTTTAAAGTTATTGCCCATGGGAATATACTTTGCAGTGAGGTCCCAAACAGTCTTTTTGAAGAATTCCCATTTCTGTTCTGTGCCCATTGAAGCGAATATTCTCTACCAGTCTAAGTAATGGAGAGCAGCCCTCATCCTTGGAAAATTTGCTCTCTTGAAGTTAAGTGTATTTATCTTACCCGTATGTATTTCTTGTTTAGCGCTAACATCAAAAGAAATCATGTTATGATCACTGCTACCCAGGTGTTCCTTTATCTGGACATTAGTAATAAGCTCTGCATGGTTTGAGATTACCAGGTCCAACAGAGCTTCATTCCTAGTTGGGGCCTCAATAAACTGGACCATAAAATTGTCCTGTAATAGGTTTATAAATGTTTGCCCTTTAACTGTCCCACTGAGCAAGACTTCACTGCACTCCATGGAAACCTCTCTGGATCCCTGACACTCATCTGCTGCCTCAAAAGATGTGCGTGACTTTACTTTCTAGTGAGTGCATTACCACTTAAATAAATGTGTTACTCATACTGCTGCACTTAGATTGGCCATGCTTGTCTGTCTTTTGTATTCATTTCAGAGTCTCTTCTACTCTTCAATGTGCTGCTTTCCCTGTATCGGCTGTACTCCCTGTGGTTATCACCCAGGCTATAGACTTCCAGTGAACCTATTCTCCCCATCACGAGTCATCCACATTTATATACTAATATAGATCTTATATACATACATGATTTCTAATAGTGTCAATTTCCTCACTAGTTGGAACTTGGACTTTAGTGTTCACATCCTCATCATCACAGATGACACAGTCTTTGCCTGCTGGATTACCCTAGTGCAACAATTATTGTGTTTACAACCTAGGCACACAGTTAACCCTTTGATTATCAAATTCCTAAGGTTAGCATAAATAAACACAAATTCATATATGACACATGATATTCGGTAATAATACTTAATATCAGAAAAATAAAAAATAACAGTCCATATAAAAGTCCCAACAAATTTCTCGTGCACGAAAGTCACAGAAAATCCAGTGCAGGGTCAAACAATCACCAATGGGAAAAGTGCTATGAAGTGCAAAGGTTGCCACCACCAATAACCATTCTGGCCGCTTACCAGAACCTTAGATCCCTATTGAGTGGGACCAGAAAGCGCATAGATAAATCATCGGGATGGACACTTTGAAAAATCAGACAGGAAATCGCTCACTCCCGACAGTCAAGATGTTATGCCGCAATGAGCAAATTCATATGGAATAAAAGGGGATAGTCGCATAGCGTAAAAAACCTTTATATTCTATTCAGATAAAACATAGATGTAAACTCACATAATCCGGATATAAAAAGAGCAAGAAAGCAAATGAGCCGGCTAGCTCTCGACTACCGCCCGTAGTTCCGGGCCTGGCGTAGAACACGGTGACGTCAGCATGCCGTTCCTCCCTACGCGTTTTGTCACTCCAAGGACGTGGTCACGGGATGCGGGACGGCGTCCTGACGCACTGCTTAAATAACCATACACAAAATCAAGCCTCGGTCTGAGTTCCGCTAAGCACATAAATCCGCCATCTTAACTATAGGAAAAGGGGCTTGTGAATACCCACAACCAATACAAAAGGATATATAGTGGAATCTAATCAACATATTGACCTGTTACGAAAGGGAGGAAAAAGACAACCAAATAGACATCCTCAAAGGTTTACAAAGGAACTGTCTTTGTCTCTTCCAACCTTACTGACAGCACCCCACTCGCATTTATAGCTGGAGGAAAACCCTATAAAATCTGTAATAGTGTCACTGGTGTCCAAAAAGAGTAAAAACTGTCAGGTGTCCAATTTTTCCACCACAATATCACAGTCTAACTATATATATATATATATATATATATACAGTGATCGCCATCATTACTAGTAAAAAAAAAAAAAAAATCCCATAGTTTGTAGAACTTGTGTGCAAATCAATCAATATACGCTTATACCACAAATATGCAGCAGACTACATATTGGCCTAAATTGATGAAGAAATTCGATTTTTTTTTCAGTCTTTAGTGCAAAAAAACAGAGGTGATCAAATACCACCAAAAGAAAGCTCTATTTGTGGAAAAAGAAGGACATTTATTTGGATACAGTATTGCATGACCGCTCAATTATCAGTTAAAGTAACGCAGTGCCGTATCGCAAAAAAGGGCCTGGTCAGGAAGGGGGTCAAACCTTCCAGAGCTCAAGTGGTTAAAAATAAAATAAAATAAAAATCCCAATGAAATCAATTTAACATAGCGTCCATTCCATCAACCACAAAAAATGTGCATCACTTGTAAATAGAGTTAATAGTGCAAATAATGAATGGAAGGTTCATTGGTGCTCCATCCATAGTGGGAAAGTGTAAAGATGTTCAAAACACACCCTTTGGACAGCATAAACTCACCAGAACACAGGTAAATTGCACTGAATCAAAAATCGGGGTACAGACCCTCACTCCTCTAGACTCAAAAGGCTCCACTCACAGGAAAAAAGGGAAGGACAGAAAGAGATTCATTGCGTAAAACTATTACCTTTTATTAAAATGCATAAAAAACAAACAGAGTGCTGACACTTTATGGTGCCTTAAACTTGACACAATCAATGCTCAATAGTATGAGGGAATCACAGCCATCCCACCTGTCACAGAAGCCAACCTGCATTCCACAGTAGTTCAGCCCAGTAATAGGCAAACTGGAAGTCACATTAATGCCATTCAGATCTGCCCCAATGCATTTCACCCAATCGGTTCCTTAGGAGGCTGGATCTGGACAACACCAAATAATTAACCCTTTACTAGTGGAAGCTGCAGGGTGGGAGGGAACTACCAAACCAAACTGGCCACTCTGATCCATCCTGTCATAGACAAAACCATGCTGATGAATGCTGATGCTGACCTTTTGCTCTTATATTTTTTAAAGAACATTTTTTTCTCATTTATCTGTCTTTTTACCTTAGTATTTAGTCACCCAGGTTTAACTTCTGTTCCTTTATATTTGTTGGCCAGTGGAATGCACTGTTGAATGCTGTTGTTGAATGCTGTTGTTTAATATGTCCTTAAAAATACTCCTGCTTTACCCTCAATGTTGTTTGTTGAAAAATGTGATCCCATTTAGTAGCATGCATATAGAAAGCACAATTACTCTGTGATCACTGATTCCTAAATTATTCCTAACTTCCAGATCGGTAAAGCAGCACTGTGTTTGAAATTTAAAGGGTCCAACAAAGCATTATTTCTAGTTGGGTTTCCGATATTTGACTCCTTAAGTTATCCCGCAATATGTGCAATAAATGATGAGCCTTAATTGAGTGTGCAGTTCCATCTGCCCAATTAATATCAGGATAGTTGAAGTCCCCATAATCAAAACATTGCCCTGCCTCCCAATCATTACTAACTGTGAAAGGAGATGTGTCTTTTTCTTCTTGCGTTAAGTGGGCCTATGGCATAGACCCACAATAAATGTACCATTTATTTTGTTCACTTGAAGCTCCAGCCATAAAGACTCCCCCCCCCCCCCCCCCGTAACCAGTCCTTTTGGTGAAGTCAGCTCTCATTCTCACTATTTTATTGCAAATGACATAGAAGCATAGCCCCTACCCTTCTTGTACCAACCCTTTTCCTCAAAAACAGACTATACCCCTTGGTAGTCACAATCCAGTCATGTAAACTGTCAAACCAGGTTTACAGGATTCCCCCAAAGTCAACCTTCTCCTCAAGAATCAAAAGTTTATTTCTTCCATTATATTAACCATACTTCCAGCATGTGTGTACATACTCTCTAATTTTGAATAAATGTATAATATTCTATCTGTGCTCACTCTTGCATTACAGTTAGAATCAGAAAGTCTACCAGCATTGGTCTTGGATACTGTATTTTCTCTGCCATCTGCTTTTAAGCCCCATTCCTCCCAGGTTGCCCACATCTATATTCAGTGCAAACTTTGACATTTGTTTCCTTATTGATCCCTTCACCCTATGTTCTAGTTTAAACGTTTCTCTAACCTACTGACCACCTTCTCCATCAACAGAGCTGCAGAATCCATATTTAAGTGAAGTCCATCCCTGCTGTAGATCCTTTCTGTAGAACTGGTAACCAACCAAAATTTTGCTGTAGAACTGGTGACTAAACCATTTTTACCATGAACCTGAAACCCATGTATACCAGATTTTCAGTCATTTATTTATCTGTCAGAGCTGCCTATCAGGTGTGGCTTTTGGTACAAGAAGTATTTTTGAAAATACTGCATCTGAAGTTCTTTTTTGAACTTAGGACCTAAGTCCTTGAATTCATTTTTACGGATGCTCCATATTGCTCTAACTTTGTTATTTTTATCAATATGTACCATGACAGCTGGCTTCTCCCCAGTCCCACTCAGCAAACTGTCCATTGGATCTGCAATGTGCCAAATGGAGTGCTCGATAAACAACATACTGTTTGCCGATTATGATCTATGCACCTATAAATTTGGTGTACTTGACACTGTGTTGATTATGGGCAGTGAACTGCACTGGAATAGTGTGTGGGGATGTTCTGCTAACAAAGGGAAGTTTTTTGCCTGTATCACCAACAAGTTCATTCTGCTGATCCTGAAAAAAAAAAAATACCCTATCAAGATAGAATATAAATAAATATACCTCCTTAAAAAAAAAATTGATAAAACCCTGAACCTCGAGCACCAACTCTAAAACATCACAGCCTCAACTGTTTGTCTTATTTATTTATTTTTGCAGAAAACAAATAAAAAAATACTTGAAAAAACAGCCCCCAAAATAGAAAAGAGGGAACAGCAGCAGATTAACAGCTGCAGACAGACATAAACACAGCCTTAACAAAGACTGTTGGGTCTATTAACTTTGAACACAAAAGGTGCAGAACACAACTATCTCTCCCTGAAATCACTGTCAGTTGTTTCTCACTATTCCAACTCTAATGTCGCATACACACGACCGGACTTTCCGTCAAAATAAGCTCTGGTGGTCGTTCCGACTGAACGGACTTGCTTACACACGATCACACCAAAGTCTGTTTGTTTCTAACGCGATGACGTACGACGGGACTAGAAAAGGTAGTTCAATAGCAAGTAGCCAGTAGCTGCCCTTGCGTCTTATTTGGTCCGTCGGACTAGCATACAGAAGAACGGTTTTCCCGATAGGAATTGATTCCGTCCGAAAGATTTAAAACATGTTATATTTCTAGGTCTGTCTGAATTTTTGAAGTAAAAAGTCTGATGAAGGCCACACATGATCAGAATATCCGATGAAATGATTCCGTCAGACCTTTTCTGACGGAAACTATGGTTATGTGTACATGCCATAACACACTGATGGCTGACTTATTAAGTGAGGGGACATGCACATTTTTTAAGCCCCAATATTGGCCATACTCTGCCAAAAAGCCATGGTTCACAGCTCAGGCAAAGAACTGTGTGTGTGTTGAGGGGAGGGGGTTCAGTTTTGGCTCTCAGGTGAACAGCAAAGATTCAGAGCAATCCTGACGTGGCAGAGAACACAATCCTCATTCCTAGTAAACAGAGGTCAAATTAAAGTTTATTTTTAAACCTGATCTGACCTATAGAATTGGTGTACTCCATGCTAGATTTGTGCAGATTGGTTCTTTCATTTCTACTACATATACAAAATCTGAGATGTTGACTTTGACATATATATTGCACATAGCAATCTGAAAAGCTGCCAGCAGCATTCCCCTGCAAGGCTTGATTTAGTACTCCCTGTCTCTTATTTCACATTATAGTTTAGTAAATTATGAAGCAAATCAATTTTAGTGTTATAGATTTGGAAATAAATTACTGAAATATAAGCTGGCGACTGTGGTAATTGCATTTTAAATACACTTTCTGTAACTGTGCCATTAACTGATAAGGGTCTAGGCTGTAATTGCAAATATTTAAAAGGTATCAGACTCCTTGTATAAATCTGGGTTTGCTGTTGTGGTATAACATCTGTAATCTTATATTCGTGTTTTTCTGCAGTCTGGAATTTAAACCCCACCATGAAATCAGCTGTGATTATTGTTCAAACATAAAACTAATATTAATCTAATATCTACTTGTTTGAAATGTAAACTAAGCTTCATATTTGCCTGCCAGAGGTGTGAATTGAACAGAATTTTGATTAGCTCCCCTTTTTAATTTTTAATGTGAATGATGCATGTAAGCAATGCAGCCAAACATTCTATTTTAATTACCATTGCCTGGATTTTTAATACATTTGTTTGAAATGTTGAACAGTTTAAAAGTAAACTAATTAAATTATTTTAAAAAGCAGTGTTGACAAGCAGTACAGCCGTCAAGGTTACGGCAACCTTTTGTATCTAACATTATTATAGTGCTGCATTTTGATACTAAGCATTTTTAAAGAAGTACTCTTCTCTATTTACTTATAAACTGAACAGGTAAAATAATTCATTGTAGTTTAACAATAAGAACATTTTGAAGCTTATTTTTTTGTTTATAGGGCCTCTTCTGCTCTAAAAGAAACACACTTGATGACTGTTAACCCCTTAGTTTTTATTATAGAGTCTATATGTTATTTCCTAATTCAAAAGAAGGAGGTACTTTATAATCCATGAAAAACATTGACATGTTTTCCTGAAGAATAAAAAAAAATTAAAGAAAAGAAAACATATAATTTATTAATAATGTAACATTTCAACTTATGATTTCTTGTGTTTAACAGTTCTTCGCTTTAACTTTTCCATACATATAAAGAAATATTTATTTTTCACCACTATGAATCAGAGAGGTGGGTATAGTGACAGCACAGCTGTCATTAATAATAATGAGGCATAGATTCACAGCAGATCCCAGTGATTCGTTGTCACTATGAGTTCATGACGAATACCAGGGATTTGCGAAGTTCACAACACACATACTTTTGGCCTAAAAAAATCTAAAGGTTTGTCCAAAAAATCTAAAGGTTTGTTGCCAGAAATAAGGAACAACCTGTATAGCAATGACTATTCTTTGCCCTGGCAGCTGAGTCACAAGAGCCGATAATCTGAAGAAATGGATATTTCAGACCCTTTTCTATAAAAGAGTGTGCTTTTATATGGAATCTATTTTTTAGTTTTGTTATTCATTACTTTAATAAGAATTGAATAACAAGATTACCCTCTATAGACTATGTAGAGTGGGGTTTGACATAAATTGCATAGCTTAACCACTTGCCGACCGCCGCACGATGATATACGTCGACAGAATGGCACGGGCAGGCATATGGGCGTATATATACGTCCCTGCCTTCCCGCGGGTGAGGGGCCCGATCGGGCCCCCCCCTGGTGCCAGCGGCGGTCGGTATCCGTACAGGAGCGATCCGGGATGAGGGGGCGGCCATTCGTTCATGGCCACCCCCTCACGATCGCTCCTGACGAATGGAAGTGAGGCGTGACATCACTTCCTCTCCTGTAATGTAAACACAGGCAGAGGAAGTGATGTAATCTCTCCTCCGTGTCGGTATTTTTCGTTCCGGCACCGAGGAGAGAGGATCGGTGAGTTGCACCAACATGACACTACACAGTAGAACATGCCAGGCACACTCACACCCCCCCCTTCATCCCCCCCGATCACCCCCCCAATTACCCCTGCCCCCTCAGTCACAGTGACACCAATTGCATTTTTTATTTTTTTTGCATTGGTGTCATTTGTGACTGTAATAACTGTTAGGGCAGTTAGGGTTAGCCCCCTTTAGTTCTAAGGTACCCCCCTAACCCCCCCAATAAAGGTTTAACCCCGTGATCACCCCCCGTCGCCAGTGTCACTAAGGCTGGGTTCACATTGCAGCGGTTTATGAGAACGGATGTGATTCGCACCGCACTGCAGTGCAAATCACATCCGATCTCTGTGCGATTCGAGTTCAGCCATACAGATAGTATGGCTGAATTTGCGTTGCACCCGCCGCACCCACCGCAAATTCGCACTGGACCCTTTTTTTGGTCCGCAGCAGAATCGGATCGCATGGGTGTTCACACCATGCGATCCGAGTTTGCAGATCACACTGCGATATGCGAATTGATCTGGGGGTGTCATTAACATTTCACTGACACTCCCAGCAGTTCGCATAGGGCAGTGTGAACTGCCGCCGGGAGGCATGCGATGCGGGAACCCGCCGTGGATTCGTGGCGTTCCTGCATCGCTCCAGTGTGAACCCAGCCTAATAAGCGATCATTTTTCTGATCGCTGTATTAGTGTCACAGGTGACGCTAGTTAGGCAGGTAGGTATTTAGGTTCGCTGCAGCTTTTTATAGCGCCAGGGACCCCCATATACTACCGCATAAAGCCCCCTGATTGCCCCCTAGTTAACCCTTTCACCAGTGATCACCATATAACTGTTACAGGTGACGCTGGTTGGTTAGTTATTTTTTTATAGTTTCAGGGCACCCGCCATTTATTACCTAATAAAGGTTTAACCCCCTGATCACCCGGCGGGTGTCATTTGTGACTGTAATAACTGTTAGGGCAGTTAGGGTTAGCCCCCTTTAGTTCTAAGGTACCCCCCTAACCCCCCCAATAAAGGTTTAACCCCGTGATCACCCCCCGTCGCCAGTGTCACTAAGGCTGGGTTCACATTGCAGCGGTTTATGAGAACGGATGTGATTCGCACCGCACTGCAGTGCAAATCACATCCGATCTCTGTGCGATTCGAGTTCAGCCATACAGATAGTATGGCTGAATTTGCGTCGCACCCGCCGCAAATTCGCACGGGACCCTTTTTTTGGTCCGCAGCAGAATCGGATCGCATGGGTGTTCACACCATGCGATCCGAGTTTGCAGATCGCACTGCGATATGCGAACTGATCTGGGGGTGTCATTAACATTTCACTGACACTCCCAGCAGTTCGCATAGGGCAGTGTGAACTGCCGCTGGGAGGCATGCGATGCGGGAACCCGCCGCGGATTCGTGGCGTTCCCGCATCGCTCCAGTGTGAACCCAGCCTAATAAGCGATCGTTTTTCTGATCGCTGTATTAGTGTCACAGGTGACGCTAGTTAGGCAGGTAGGTATTTAGGTTCGCTGCAGCTTTTTATAGCGCCAGGGACCCCCATATACTACCGCATAAAGCCCCCTGATTGCCCCCTAGTTAACCCTTTCACCAGTGATCACCATATAACTGTTACAGGTGACGCTGGTTGGTTAGTTATTTTTTTATAGTTTCAGGGCACCCGCCATTTATTACCTAGTCTCACTAGTGTACCCCTAAATTTAGGGGTGTCTACTTTCCAAAATGGGGTCATTTGGGGGGGGGGGGGTTTGTGCCATCTTGGCATTTTATGGCCTTCAAAACTGTAATAGGTAGTGAGGAGTGAAGTCAAAAATGTACGCCCTTAGAAAGCCTGAAGGCGGTGCTTGGTTTTCGGGGCCCCGTACGCAGCTAGACTCCCAAAAAGTCCCACATATGTGGTATCCCCGTACTCAGGAGAAGCAGCAGAACTTATTTTGGGGTGTCATTTCACATATGCCCATAGCATGTGTGAGCAATATATCATTTAGTGACAACTTTGTGAAAAAAAAAAAAAAAAAAAGTTTGTAATTTTCCCGCAACTTGTGCCAAATATAAAATATTCCATGGACTCAACATGCCTCTCAGCAAATAGCTTGGGGTGTCTACTTTCTAAAATGGGGTCATTTGTGGGGGTTTTGTGCCATCTTGGCATTTTATGGCCTTCAAAACTGTAATAGGTAGTGAGGAGTGAAGTCAAATATTTACGCCCTTAGAAAACCTGAAGGCGGTTCTTGGCTTTCGGGGCCCCGTACGCGGCTAGGCTCCCAAAAAATCCCACACATGTGGTATCCCCGTACTCAGGAGAAGCAGCAGAATTTATTTTGGGGTGTCATTTCACATATGCCCATAGCATGTGTGAGCAATATATTATTTAGTGACAACTTTGTGTAAAAAAAAAAAAATATATATTTTTTTGTCATTATTCAATCGCTTGAGGCAAAAAAATAAAATATTCAATGGGCTCAACATGCCTCTTATCAATTTCCTTAGGGGGTCTACTTTCCAAAATGGGGTCATTTGGGGGGGTTTTGTACTGCCCTGCCATTTTAGCACCTCAAGAAATGAGATAGGCAGTCGTAAACTAAAAGCTGCGTAAATTCCAGAAAACGTACCTTAGTTTGTAGATGTGACAACTTTTGCACAAACCAATAAATATACAGTTATTGACTTTTTTTTACCAAAGACATGTGGCTGAATACATTTTGGCCTAAATGTATGACTAAAATTGAGTTTATTGGATTTTTCTAATAACAAAAAGTAGAAAATATCATTTTTTTTCAAAATTTGCAGTCTTTTTACGTTTATATCGCAAAAAATAAAAATCGCAGAGGCAATCAAATACCATCAAAAGAAAGCTCTATTTGTGGGAAGAAAAGGACGCAAATTTTGTTTGGGTACAACATTGCATGACCGCGCAATTACCAGTTAAAGTAGCGCAGTGCCAAATTGTAAAAAGACCTCTGGTCATTGACCAGCAAAATGGTCCGGTCTGAAAGTGGTTAAAACCGTAAACAAAATCCAATAAACTGTTTGCAAACCAAATTTGGGCAGATTCCCTTTTCCCTTGTCAATAACTCTCAATGATCTTGACGCAGAACAGATGCAGACAAGAAAAATAAATAAATGATCTGCATGTCTGGTTTAATCTTTTTGCTCCAAATGATGTAAGGCCTACATTATTGGCAGGGGCCCCTTTGATATACATTGTGTGTAATTGTTAAGCTGATTGTCACCTCCACAGGTCTCAGCAATGCCATGCCCCTCCCCCCCACCATGTATCCTGAGTTCTGCTGTCCCTCTATCAGGCCCAGAACAGGTATGACAGATGTCACTGGGTAGGGCAGAGAGATCTTTACTGATCCTCCCTCTGATTAAAAAGACCAGGAAACAGAGTGTATTACTGCACTTCCTGGTTTAAAGCTGTCACAGTAAAATACGCTATCCCATAGGGATCTGTAGGTCCCTTATGTGATAGCAATACTTTTGTGTGGTGAAAAAAACTTCAAAATATACTTTAAAAATAAAGTATCAAATGAAAAATAAACAAACATATATATATATATATATATATATATATATATATATATATATATATATATATAGATATATATATATAGATATATATATATAGATATGTATATATCTTTTATTTATTTTTTTAAATACCTACCACCCGCCTTGTATACAAAAGTGCATACATTAATACATGCATGAGGACAACCATATATGAACATGACAATTTTTGCACATATGCTATATATCACTGTGCATGTTACAGTTATGGCATTTATTCTAGGGTATTTTTTTCATAGCTAACACTATATGGATAAGCATTAGGAGCTTTTAAAGCATTACCTATAGACTATAATATACAGCATTAAAGTTTGTTGCCACGTCATGGACGTGGGTGTGCAGTACCGCAAAATCACAGCACCAGCAGGTTGTTAAAAGATGAACAGTTGCTATAGTAAGATACATTTAATAAAACTGACACCTGCTGTATAAACAACACTGCAAAAAAAGGCACTGTGACCTGAAAGTCACTTGTAATGTATGTACGAACGTGAAATAAAACACTTTTATGTCACAAATTTATTTTTTATTAGACAATGTGAATGATTCAGTGTCTGATTAAATAAGACGCTACAAGAATAACACTTTTTCCCACCAGAACTTCAAATTAACAATGCATATAGTTCATGTATAATGGGATACCTTATTTTCTATTTATACCTCTGAAAAAATAAGTCAGGATACCAAGTATCTCACATTGGTTATACTGAGCTCCAAGCATTTATCTTGTCTAGATCCATCAATGGTTGTTTATAAAATATAACTTGTGAAATTCGTTTTCTTACGGCAGTGGAGTGTATTGCATTATAATTATGTACATGCTTTCCTTTACGCTTATACACTGATGTGTTCCCTTAATAAAACTTTTGAACAAGAAAAAAAAAAACAAGTCAGTACTTTTCAACAAGCAACAAAAACAACAGTGCATAAAAAATGTAGAAGACAGTCACATTTCCAAACAATAAAATTAATAAATAAATGTAAATCGGCCAACTAACCAAAAACGGGAACCTCGAAAAATATTTATTGTTGAACATTTTAGTAAAACACTTACCTTAAAACATAAAAGCTGCTGTTGCTGCAAAACATAGTTTGGATTTAAATAAAAAATAATAATAATTAACACAGAAAATACATTTTCAACCACCTTTAAACTGTTTATATTTAAAATTTTTAAGATATTTAAAATCCAAAAACAAAAAAATGGTTATATTGTAGCTTATCAGTTCTTAAAGCGGTAGTAAACCCGCACATTTTTTATTTATTTTTTTAAACCTGCAAAGCAAAAGGCATAATGAGCTAGTATGCACCACATACTATATCATTATGAAATACTTACCTTAGAACGAGGCCCCGACATCTGGCCCGATCCACGCCGAGGGAGCTGACATGCTCCCTCGGCGTTTCTTCCAGGTATCGCGGCTCCGGCGCTGTGAGTGGCCGGAGCCGCGATATCGTCACTCCCGCGCATGCGCGCGGGAGATTTCAGTCCGGATTTTCACGGCGAGAACCCCCTTGTGCGCATGCGCCACTGCAGTCAGCGGCGCATACCGAGGGGAATATCTCCTAAACCGTACAGGTTTAGGAGATATTTTTTTTACCTACAGGTAAGCCTTATTATAGGCTTTCCTGTAGGTAAAAGTTAAAAAATTGAGCATACAACCACTTTAAATGGGGTGGCTGCATTGATTTTTTTAGTTTAAAAGTATTTTCCGCAAATGCAGAAAATATCTATTATCTTGCCAAAAATGTAGTGTCCCTGTCTTTGAACTGAACTGAAAGTACAAAAAACTTCATTTTTCCCTTGTGTAAAACTGCCACATATAATGGAGATGAACTAAGGCAGACATGTTTTTAGTCCAGACTGGGAGATAACCATGGTTCCCTTCAGAGGAACATGGAAGTGAACAAGTGAGTGTAGTCATAAAGAGATAGGAAATGTGTTATATGTGGGATCACCATATGAAAATAAAGGAAAACAAGCCTGAGAAAAAATAAAACAAATTCAACCTCCTCATACAAAGACTGGCAAGCTACAGTATTTTATGTATGTGTTTAGCTATGAATTAAAGTGGTTGTAAACCCTTACAGACCACTTTGACCTACAGCTAAGCCCAGATTAAGGCTTACCAGTAGGTGCAAGAAATATCTCCTAAACCTACACAGTTTAGGAGATATTTGCAAAAGACAGGCACCACTGTCTACGAAGCATGCGCCGTAGACAGCAGCGTGCCGTTGCTAATGTCAATCATACATAGTGACGTCCTCACGGCTCCAGCCAATCACAGCACTGGAGTCACAATACTTGGAAGGAAGATGGACGCTTCGTGGAAGAGGGGACTGTGGTGAAATCGCTGGTTCCTGTGTCAGGTAAGTGACACATAATGGGCTACTATGCAGGGAAACAAAGAGGACGTAAAACCCATCAGGGTTTACTTCCCCTTTAAAGTGGTTGTAAACCCTTTACAACCACTTTAAACTACAGGCAAGCCTATAATTAGGCTTGCCTGTAGCTTCCCAGGAAATCTCCTAAACCGGCACGGTTTAGGAGATATCCCTGTATTTGCACGTGCCAACGTCATGCGGCACATGCACATTTAAGCCAACTGAAGCAATGGCACGTACCTGCTTCAGTTGTACTGTGCCATTCCTGGCGGGATCCCGCGCATGCGCGGGGGTGACGTCATCGCGGCTCCATCCAATTACAGAGCTGTAGCAGCGATACCCAGGAAGTAACCTCCGGGATAGATGTCGCCGGCCAGAGGGGGCTTTGTTCTCGGGTAAATAATTCATAATGAGCTAGTATGCTATGTATACTAGCTCATTATGCCTTCATCTTGCAGGGGTTTTTTTTTTCAAGAGGGTTTACAACCACTTTAAGGCTGTCTGTCTGCCTGTTTATCTATTGTATATATCTATTTCCTCAAACACACCTTTTTGCTGTTTCAGTAGGTGAAAGTAGTAATATTTCATGTTGTAGGATTTGTATGCATTTTTCTATCCAGTGTTATTTTCTGTGTAATGGCACCAATGGTTAATCTGCCAGTCCACTCTATGTCTCCCACTTGGATTTCTGTTCAATAGAGCTCTAGGGAAAAAGCATAGCATACTCTACAATAAGCATATGTACCATATTTCTAGCAGTAAATGGCCAATTACAGTGTTAAAGTATGACAGAATTCAATTAACATAAATATGTGCACATTTTTCTCTTACATGCTCAACAAAATGTAGATAAAGTGCCTGTCAATGTTTTAATTTTTTCATGTTCTAGTTAGACTGAACAGAAAGCTTTTCCTCCACAGTATCATGAATATGATAATCTATGGAAATCACTATAGAAGGTACTTAAGTTAAGCACATTCTACATTAATCCCTGATGAATTGAAATCTCTTCTGTTTAGAGAATGTGTTGTTGTCTAATAGGTGACAGGCTGCCAGATGTTCACTAACTAGCATAAACCTGTTAAGTGTGACAATTTTCAGTGTTTCCTCATTTTACAAGAAATGTTGTACAGTTCTATTTTAATGAAAAAGAAACATTAGTATAAAAGAAGTTTGCCTCATTATGTGAATTGAAAGTCAGATGTTAGTATAGTAAAGAGTAGCCTGCTAATTTGGCCTTTTCATTTAATGGGAATTGTGGAATGATGTTTTATTTCTAGAAAGCTGTCGGTGAGTTGAATCCAATACAGACCATTTGTCCCCTTGTTGGATGAAATTTCTCAGGTTCCAAGCCCCACACATTTATTAAGGATATTGGAGAGAACCTTTCTAAAGTTAATGATTTCACTCTCTTCACTCTAAAGCCCTGTACACACGATCAGATTTTCCGACCGGAAATGTAGGATGGCAGGCTGTTGGCAGAAAATCCAACCATGTGTATGCTCCATCGGCCAATTTTTGTCGGACTTTCCACCAGCAAATGTTGGCTAGCATGTCTTCAAATTTTCCCACCAACAAATGTGTGTTGTCAGATTTTCCGATCGTGTGTACAAAAGTCCAAAGAACAAACATGCATGTTCGGAAGCAGAAGCGGTCGGTCTTGTAAATTATTGTTTGTAATGGAGAATTAACATTCGCGATGTGGCAAATTATGATATCTCCAAATGTAGTGCACAATTATCTTCTTCTTTTAATGAGATAATAATGAAGCTGCTTTGCTGGTGATACTGATGGAGTTATTGCAAACTGATTTTCAAAGGCTTTTTTTTTCTAGTGATATCAAGAATATTATTATTATTTTATTTTTATTTGCGCAAGTTACCACAACACCATTATCCCATAGTTTTTAAGATCAAAGATACAACTATGTTGGTGTCCCAAAAATGATTTGGCTTGACATACACTTTACATTCTATATAGAAAGTATTTCCCAACCAGGGTGCCATCTGGGTTTCCCCAGGGTGCTGTGAACATGGGACCCAGTTTGCTCTCAATTATCATCATGAGTTGCCATGGCACAGGCAAACTGGCTACCAGCACCATGAAAACAAATAACATGCTAGAGTCGGGACACATGATGACATTTGTTGCTATGGTGATCTTGGCCAGCTCATCTGCACCATGACAATGCATCAAAAGGGTTAATATACTCAAGTTGGCAAAAGAATAAACAAATCCTGAAAGGAGTTATAATTCTTCTCACTCTGCTGTACTCTTCTATACTCTATCCAAAGCTAATAAAGAAAAAAAACGTTATTTAAAGGATAACAGACCTTTAAAAAAAAAAAAAAAAAAAACATGTTATACTTACCTCCTCTGTGCAGTTGGTTTTGCACAGAGTCGCCCGATCCTCCTCCTCTGGGGTTCCTCAGCAGCGCTCTTGGCCCCTCCTCTTCTCGAGTGCCCCATTGGAGAAACGCTCTCCCATGTCTTGTTGCTGCTTCTATTGACACAGACAGCAGGACTCAGCCCTGCCCCCTGGCTCCCGAGTCATTGGATTTGATTGACAGCAGCGGAAGCCAATGGCTGTGCTGCTATCAATCTATCAGGACACGAGACTCCAAAGACATGCAGGTAGGTTAATTGGCTTCTGTCCAAAAAAATTGGCCCTAGTATATGAATGGGGACCTTAGATTGTGGGCTCCTTGAGGGTAGGGACCAATGTGAGTGTGCAATGTACAGGCATAGGGGTAGACACTTGCTCAGGTTGAACTGGATGGACTGGTGTCTTTATTCAACCTTACTAACTATGAAACTATGAGACACTGGCTGGAGCTGCTGTGCTCTTTCTCGGTGCTGGAAAGACCGTGATCAGGTCAGTAAAAGTGGAGGGGGGTCTGAGGGGGATGCTGCACTATAGAAGGTTTTTCACCTTAATGCATAGAATACATTAAGGTGAAAAACCATGAGGGTTTACAACCCCTTTAAGGTCAGACAGCAATGATATATACTATGTAACTAGGTACTATTTGGTCCATTACAAATAGTTCTTGTCCCAAACCATTCCTGATGTGCTTGTTGGCATTGAGAGAATTTTTGTAATAATGAATACAGTGCTGATATAAGCATTTCATAGGTAGCGATGGGTAGGCATGGTTTTTAAGTATTATTATAATATGTGCTTTTCCTTATATTGTATATGACAACACATTCCTTAAGGCTTATTAACATTAATTATTAAAAAAAAAACACATTTTATTCTTTTTATTTCTTAGATATAAATTGTATAGCTTTCCAGCCTAGAATGCAAATAACTCATTTGCTAGTAATGACCTCTGCATTATTTTCAGATTAGTTGGTCAAATTAAGGCTCAGTGATTTATTTATTTTTTAAACATAGACGTGAGATTCCAGAAAAAGCTTAAATAATATGTCAACCCCACAAATTTGATATTCCAAATATGTGCCTGCTGTACCATGTATTTGTATGAAAAGTATCCTATTCTCTTTTTATTGCTTCCTTTGTGTGAAATACCTAGTTTTCCTGCCAGTCCCTCTGTGTTCCTATGAAATCTGACCACACTAGACAGGAGAGCACAACATGGTCAGTGAGAACTCAGCCTGTTTCCCACCAATGATCAGACTGGTGCTGGCACATGCCTCCCTGCTTAGCCGCTCACTGAGAATACCAGTGTGATATGGTTCTCCTTCCCCAGCTCTCTCTGAGCTCCTTATGCAGCTGAGGACAGAGGGTATGGGATCACTTAAACAAAATGTATTTTTATTGATTTTATATCTATATACAATTTTTTTTTATTATTTATTTCTGTTTTAAACAGAATGGGTTGTTTTACAAGGTGAAGGTCCACATATACTTAAAGCGGTAGTAAACCCAGTTTCAAAAAACACTTACATTCCCGGCATGCCAGAAATGCTAACTTTCACATTGGTTGTGCTCTCAACCAAACTTTCAAACCATCCAATGGCTGGTGTCATAACTGATCACATGTGCAGCATTATGGCAGTTGAAGAATCATTAGAGGCCAAGATGGCAGCTTCCTTGACTGAAAACGATAGAAGGGTTTACTTCCACTTTAAAGTGATCAATTTAGTTTGTGTGCTTTACCTTTTTATCTGAGTAAAGATCTAGGTTTGTCCCAAGCGTATTTAAATTAACTTGCTGTTGACTGCCTCACTGGGGTTGATATACTAAAGGCAAATAGGATGTTCCCCTTGGAAGGGGATTTTCACATTGCAAGGGAATTTTCTCTTAGCTTACTGTGGAAAATCCACTTTGCAAAGAATATCTAATCATTTGCAAGAAAAAAAAATCAGGATGTTTTCTTGCACATGATTGGAAGATGGAAGGCAGTAGAGCTTCACTTCATTAAGTAGGCTAGTGTAAAATCCCCTTGCCAAGTGAAAATTCCTTTTCAAAGAGAACAGCCCCTTTGCCTTTATTTAATCAACTTCACTACCTCTGTTAGAAAGTCTGTTGCAAACATCAACTAATCTTTTTGCAAAAAATACTAAGGTTAGTGTTGAGTTTTCCTCCTGCTAGTTTGAAGACATGCTCCTGTGTTCCCCATGTTAGCTTCATAAAAAAATATGTTTCTCTTGAAGCTTATTCACACCCTTTATTATTCCTAGGACCTTTCACTATTTTTGTGTCATGTGCCTAGACTTAGCCCTTGTACACACGGTCGGACATCCTGACAACCAAATCCGTTGGATTGTGTCCGACGGATTTTGTCCGAAACTGTTGCATACACACGGTCGGACAAAGTTGTCGGAAAATCCGATTGTACATAACGTGATGAGGTTATTTCATTATGACGGGACTACGTTCAGGCTAGTAGCCAATAGCTTTGGTCTAGGAATTTGATCTGAGCATGCGTGGCACTTTGTCCGTCGGAGTAGGCTACACATGATCAGAGTATGCCCGATCGGAGCATTTTGTATGAAAATTTTACGGACAAGTTAGAAAACTTGTCCGATGGAGACCACACACAGTCGGATTATCCGACAAAACGGTCCGATAGGACACACTCCGTCGGAATCTCCGACCGTGTGTACAAGGGCTTAGGAGAATCAGGACCTCCTTCTGTTGGTCCCTCTATTGATGCATCCTAAATTCTGTTTACTTTTCCCACTGCCTGGCACACATTATTTGCTCAGTTTGCAGTCATCCGAAATAAGCATCCCTAAATTTCCTGTGTAGCAAATCATTCAAAAAGAAAGCAACAAATCGGCAACTAAATCCAGGTAAAATTTCATACAAAGTTTAAATTCTGTGCTTCATACTGATCTCAGTGAAAGGAAAGAACATGGATTTTTGAAGTGCTTAAAAAAATGAATTATTTTTTAATGGAAATAAAATGGACATAAAATTATGCATTAAGGTAAATATGCAAAAGCCATCATTACCCCACAGAAAAACTAATAACCCATAAGAATTAGGGCAAATATGCTGCTCATTCTAAAATATTAGCAATTAATTGTGCATGAAAGAGTGTGAATATTACTGTTCTAACTCTGCAAGACATAAATGCAATAGTCAGCTTTTAAATATTTTTTAAGTAAAGTATTTAAAATTTGATTTTTTTTTTGGTCTGTATTCTTGTAAAAGCCAAAAATACAGTCTTATACTTTTTCAATTACGATTTGCCAGTAAGCTTTTTTTTTATGTGTTCTATGCATACATTATGCATTTTATAGAAGATGTTTGTGAATCACCCAGCTGTTCAATTATCTTACATGTATAACTACAGCTGCACAGAGGGTAGGGGTTAATTGTGTATGAGCTACATGACCAAGCATCCACCCTTTAGAAAGTGTATATCTATTTAACTAAAGCCAAGGAACATATTGTATAGATTTATTTTGCTGTGCTATGAAAACGAAAGCACAGCATGTACTGTATACTGTACATAGTGAATAAGAATGTCTGCTTCCATGTGTCCATAACTTTTATCAGTCCAACTAACCTTTATTAGTCATTTTGCACCATACCAATGTTTGAATGCTTTGGTTGAATTAAAACATAAAACCATAATGTAAAAGTAGCTGATGTTATAGGTCACTTAATGTTAATGTTATTATGTACAGTCTTCATATTACTTAAAACAATTATTGTAGTCTTAGCTTTTAATCCAGGATGATTACCATGCATTTCAGCTCTTGCTATAGCACATCACAACCAAAAATAGGTTATAGTAAAATATTTTTAACTTTTTTTAAAAAGCTCTAGCATTACTCTGATGTTCTCACTCAGATGTGTGCGTATTTCAGCTATTAGAGTCACGAAATGAATACTGTACATTTCAGTGTGAGATAAGGTTATCTGAGAATCTGCAAGGAGTTAGTTTCTGTGATAAAAGCAGGTCATCAGTGTGAACTCCCCGGAGGAAATGTTTGAATAGACATCAGAGTGGTTGCTGAGTTGTAGACCTCAGGCATGTTTTAATCATCTATAACAAGATTTTCCCCCTACTGGTTTTTAAGAAACCGTTATTCGCCTTGTGCATTTGTGGTATTTAGTGAATATGATCCTTAAACTGCTTCCCCTCAAGTGAAAAGCCATAAAACAGCCTTCATCACAATGCCTTGGTCACAAAATAGGAAATCAATTAACTTATTTTCAGAGTGAGATCCGTTCTAAATGCTTTTTTAATGACCTTTAATCAGATGGTGCCCATCCTCAATTAGCCACCAGATGTAGATCTTGACATTGAAATGGTGCATTTTAGCTTGTACTGCTTTGCACAGAATTTACACTCAAGGAAATGTATATACCCTTAGGTTTGTCCATTTAATACACCTATGTTTTGTATATACATCCGAATTATTCTCAAACCTATCGAATCTAACAATTACAATAACATTTGTTAAGATTCTTTACTAAACCATAAAGCGTTAGCAATGCATATGATCAACGGAGCAAAACAGTGTATTCCCTTATACTGGAACTCAACTCGAACACCTACACTCACAAAATGGTTCATCAGAATCCGCAAAGTGGCTAAAATGGAAAAACTCATCCACATTGCACGAGACATTCCCACAAAATTTAGCAAGAAGTGGGCCTGCTGGTCACATTACCAGACAACATCTGAATACACTAAGATAATGGATCCATTGACTACTACAACAACCTGAACCGCGATAGGCCTCACCTATCACTCGCTATAACCCACTTTCACCTTTCTCCATTCCCCTTCCAGATACTTCCTCTGCCCTCAATATATTTCCACCTATCTACATATACTTATTCTCTATGTTGAAGCTCCCCCCCAAACATAAACAGCCACGGGAAGTTAGAGACGCCCCTTCCTCCCTTCCTCTTCCCCATCCATCCCCCCATCCCTCCCTTCCTCCCATCAACACCTTACTCCATCCCTTCCAAATCTCCCATCTACATATCCACATACTAAAACAATTTACCTATATTACACATTGTGTAATCCACCCTCCCCATATACGAGGTCCTAGACCAAGATAGAGCTCTCTACCTTCTCTCTGACTAACCCCCCACTCATTTGAAAGTATACTACATGGATTCCCCATATACGAATGACCTTCTCTCCGCAACACAGATCTTAGTAACCAAGCCCCAATCGCACTGTCTTTAGTTCTTTCTCTAAGTTTCTGCTCCCTGTTATATTTCAACATGCCTAGACTAACAGATTGCAGTATTGCCCCTAACTTCATCCCACACGTGTTATAATTTTGTAGTATACGCTGTTTTACACTACAAATGTCTTTGGCCTTGTAAATCACTAATGTACATCTGTTGTTTAAGATGCTTGTTAATGCTTCCTATTTTTCAATATAATACATTTTCAGAAAAAAAAAAGATTCTTTACTAAAGAATAAAAATTCAAACATTGCTCAACCAAACATTCTATATGAAAATTTTGGATTCAATATTCTAAATCCACATAAGAATAACTGACAGATGGTTGTGGAATCTTTTGAGAATTTAGTCACCAGACTCCCTCACTAGTATTCCTAGTTCTGTAGTGTCCACTCTATCTTGAATTGCTGGTACTGAGGTTTACTGCTCATTACACACAGCAGTTCCCAAACCTTCTTTAGCCATCCAAGATAAGACATGCTAGGAAAGAGTGTCACTCTCCTCATCCTGTATTTTCAATAATATGAACCCAATGAATAGGAATAAGAGCAGTTGTAACCATATGAATCTCATTGTCATAGACAAATTTCAAACTGACAACCTAAACAAACTTGTGTTGCTTTATTACTGTACATTAGTTAACGTCCATGGCGGTATGATTATTTCCGTTTTTTGTTGCTCAAAGCGGTACAATGTTTTGCATGGAAATTTGCCGTTTTATATTGTAGGTCTGTAATTCTAAGGAATAACACACTTAAATCTGTCCAAACAAGAGTCTTGTAGACATCCCGGGTATGATAAAGTTTGAAACATGAGAACATAAATTATAATATAATAAATAACTATAAATAATTATAACAAATAATATAATAATAATAATAAAAATTATTCACTAATGTATTCAAATCAAAAACACTTAAATTTGCTCAGTTGCAGAATTGTTGCTTTTATTACTTTCAACTTTCAATTTCAACACAAATCACTATCGCTCAATTCTGCAAGTGATTCTAATTTATTATCGCAGTTTTCTAGCTGATAGAATGCCGCTTTTCATGTAAAGGGACACTTTTTGGTTGCCATGGATAATCCTCAGTTTACAGGCAGAAAGAACAGTATTTATAATATAAAACTGCAGGCAGGGCACTGGACAAACCACTAGGGACAAAAGGGAGGCAAAATAATGTGATAGAGTAATGTAATCTGTAAGCTAACAGTGTACTGTATGTGTAATGTTTTTTTAACATTTTTGAATTTGGCACCGTGCTCTGTCCCCGTGAGTCACAACGCTCGCAGGGAACAGAGCTGGGCACAGTGATAGATCCGGTAGAGGACAGCTCGCACACACACAGCGAGGGGACATCGCAGGATCCTGGGGACAAGGTAAGTAACATTTCCTGGATCCTGCAATGCGATCCCAAGTGTGGCTTGGGGTTACCGCTTTTGGTCCTGAAAATTCACCCAGAGCCACACTTATGCCGCGTACACACGAGCGGACTGTATGGCGTACTTAGTCTGGCGTACTTTCCGCCAGACTGTCCGTCGGACTTTCCGAACGGGCTACTTGTCCACACACGGCACTTTTTGAGCGGACTAATAGGGCGTACTAAGTCCGCCCTACTATCCGCCCTACTTTTGAAATGAACGGACTCGTCCACACACGCGGAGGAAAGTCCGCTCATTTCGAGCGCGTCTCCAGGTAGGCGGGGCCCGCGAAGGAGTCGTCGCTAGCCCCGCCGCCTGGTATGGACTTAAAGGGGAACCCCAACGCCGAAAAAAATCGGCGTGGGGTCCCCCCCAAGTCCACAGCAGACTCTTGTCCGAGCACGCTACCCGGCTGGCCAGGAAAGGGGGGCGAGCGAGCGCCCCCCTCCTGAGCCGTACCAGGCAGCGTGCCCTCAAGCACCTTGTCCCCATGTTGATGAGGACAAGGGCCTCTTCCCGACAACCCTGGCCGTTGGTTGTCGGGGTCTGCGGGCGGGGGGCTTATCGGAATCCGGGAGCCCCCTTTAATAAGGGGGCCCCCGGATACCGGCCCCCCACCCTATGTGAATGAGTATGGGGTACAATGTACCCCTACGCCAGGGGTGTCCAAACTTTTTTCAAAGAGGGCCAGATTTGATGAAGTGAACATTCGTGAGGGCCGACCATTTTGCCCGACATTCTTTGAACCATTGAAAATTCGGTCTAAGTGTGTCCATCCGAGCGCTAATACACGGCCCAACAAGAATTCTCTTGCCTTTGTCGCGCTTGTTCCCAACACACAGACGAATGCTCTGCACTTTAGGGGGTACCGTTAATTCTTAATGGTACCCCACACATTGGAAAATGTAGGGTGCTTTTGGTGCAGTGCAATTAAAAAAAAAAAAAAACTCGGGAACTTCTTTCCCTGCATTTGTGAGTAGGGAAGCCCATTGAAATTAATGGGCTGCCCTACACACAGTACGCAGCCACACAGATGTTGCATTTATGGGCTTAAAACAGGTGGTGAGGAGGCAACATAATGCCTCTTTACCGCCATTCAAATGCCTCTGAAAAGAGATCTGTGCATGGATTGCTTTTCAGAGGAGCAGCAGTCCTGGCTAATATCACACACAAGCCCTACAAAAGCAGTTTTGATGGTATAAGAATGGGGGGGGGGGGTCCGGATTAAACGTAACATACACACAGATACATGCACACACTTGCAGACAAATGCACGCCGCACACACATACAGACACATGCATACACATACATACAGACATACATGCACACACATACAGACATACATATGTGCACACACACATACGTACACACACACACATACATACATACATACAGACACATGCACATACTTACAGACACATACAGACATACATACAGACACATGCGCACACACACACATACATACAGACATACATACAGACACATGTGCACACACAGATACAGACATACATGCACAAACCTACAGATATACAGACATACATGCACACACATACAGATATACAGACACATGTGCACACACACATACATACAGACATACACATACATGCACACACACAGACATACATACAGACACATGTGCACACACAGATACAGACATACATGCACACACATACAGATATACAGACACATGTGCACACACACATACATACAGACACACGCATACACATACATGCACACACACACAGACATACATACAGACACATGTGCACACACACATACATACAGACATAAATGCACACACGTACAGACATACATACAGACACATGTGCACACACACATACATACAGACACATGTGCGCACACACATCCAGACACGTGCACACACACACATACATCCAGACACATGTGCACACACACACATACAGACACATGTGCACACACACACATACATACACATACAGACACATGTGCACACACATACAGACATATGTGCACACACACACATACAGACACATGTGCACACACACACACACACACATACAGACACATGTGTGCACACACACAGATACAGACACATGTGCATACACACACATACAGACACATGTGCACACACACACACACACACATGAATAAAGCCCTTTTTCACACTAATTTAGCTTGTAGCATAGTACAGTGCCTTTGCAGCTTCCTCATTCAGCCGGGTACTGCACTGTAGGGGGAAGCAGAGAGCACAGCACAATCCTCTGCACTTTACTTTCACTTTTGAAGCTCACAGAGCTTTTCACAGTGCCGGGGATCGGCTCATCTGACAGCCCTGATCCCGCGGCACACTAAATTGAGAAAGACCAGGCGGGCCGTTCAAAACCGAACCGCGGGCCGCAATTGGCCCGCGGGCCGGACTTTGGACATGCCTGCCCTACCCATTCACCTGTAAAAAAAAAGTACAAAAAAAAACACAACACACGAGATAAAATACTTTATTGCACAGCTCCGGGGGTCTTCCGTCTTCGGGGGTCTTCTCACCGGACAACACCGCTGTTCTATAAATACAGTACAAGGCGTGAGTATTGTCATCATAGGGCAAAAAAAGTGTGCCTGGCAGTACCAGCAAGTGGAAATGTAGAAAACCGCCTGAAAAGGTAAACAAATGCAGCCACTACAGCTAAGGTTTGGGGAAGTGCAATAAATGACATATTTGTACTTGGGTTCCCATATGCCTTAATGTTACTATTTATATTGACACCACCAAGTGCACAGGTTTTGTCCCTAGCAGATAGCGCAATCATATTTTAATTTTCTTTTTCTTTTAGAAACTTCCAAGTTTTGGACCCTTTTTGGAGGAACGTAAGAGAATCATAGCTGAGAACAAGGTCAAATTGCGTTCGGAGAAAACTGTTTTTCCTGCAGAAGAGAAGCATTTCCTGCCTAAGAGACCAGTACCAGCAGTCAAGGTAGAAAATAAAAAGAAATGGGAAACAAGTGATTTTTAATATGTAAATTCATTTTTAGGGATGAAGATTTAGGTTGGAATGTTATGCCCAGCTGAACCAAACTTGTGAATATTAGAAAGTAATCTGTTAAATAAGAACATCAATATGCTTCTATAACCCTCACCGCCAACATCTGAAAGGAAGCACTACTGTATTTTTAATTTTTAGGGTTGGGCAATGCTCACTTTGTATCTAATGTATGCTGGGCCTAAATTGTCAGATAGCTCTGTAACATTTTAATTAGAAACATTTATTTAGACCTCCTGCTATTCCTTTCTGTCTTAAAATGTACATTGCAAATAAGTGACTGACTGTAGTCAAAATGCGGAGCTGATTTATAAAGAATCACAGATGTTCTGTTAAGGTATAATTAGTTTTGTAATATTCAAGGATGGCTGCACTCTTTGTTCCTTCCTTTTGATTGTTAAATAACATTGTGTTAGTTATATCTCTCACACAGTGCATATGTGCAATGAATTGAAAACTTCTGAAAGTATCACTTTTGATAAAAAGATTAAAGGAACAGTTGTAAGAGAGTGTAATGCTCATCCATACAGATTTTTCTTTTTCAAGTACATCTTTTGCTACTTTATAAAACTTGTCACGTATTGATGGTCTTTCCATGGTAACACTTTTAACAATATTTATTGCATTTTGACTAATATTAATTGTGTGTTTGTAGTTAGTTTGTCAATGTTGATTTTGTTTTTGCATTGTTAGGGATGATTTATTGTTTTTTTATGAAGATAGAAAGGTATCTTAATCTTTTTTCTATGTTTAAACTACAAAGTGCATAGCAAAAATGTACCATTTGTCTTTCTCAAATGTTTGACAGTAAGGATGGCCATAGACAGCAGAGGTCTCTTTTCAAGAGAGATAGGCAGTGGGAATGGAGATGGAGGCTGCTGGGTGAGCTGTGTACTCTGCAGTGTGAACTAGTAAATGGTCCCTTTAACTAATTTACCAGTTAATGGAGAAAACTGGTCCTGGCAACACAGGAACTTATATTCAGCACAAAACAGCTCTATCCATGGCGAGCTCCTATTTGTTTAAACTGGTTTTCTTTTTTTTCCCCACAAAAAAAAGTTTTTCTTAAAAGAGGATGAAGTTGCATGTAGAATACATTGAACAGATATTTGACAGAAGCATCCATGGCAATATTATATGTTGGCAAAACAGAAAAAGTTGTTACAGTACAAGTCATGGAAAAAGGAACTGTGGGATTAATTGAACATAAGTAACGCATGAAGAAAATAAACATTAAACATTATATGAAATGACCAACAGTTCTACGTCCTAAGGAGAGACATCCTAGTAGAGACAAGTCTTGTCATAATTAGTCTTTATCCATGGGGACCAATATCAAAAGGTCTGTCTTCAAATTTTGGCCCTCCAGTTGTTCAGAAACAACAATTCCCTTCATGTCTAGTCATGTCTGTGAATGTCAGAGTTTTACAATGCCTCATGGGATGCGTAGTTCCGCAACAGCTGGAGGGCCGTAGTTTGAGGATCCCTGAAATAGAATATTAAACTTGTATGTAGGGTATAGTAAGATTTGAGTGTCTCTGGTGGAAAAATTACGCAATATGTTGGTTATTTCGATGCGGCAGCATTAAAAAAGTGCAGGGTGGGGGGTAAGTAGATAGAAAGAACTGGGTAAGAGGGGGGATATTAGGGGGATAAGGGAGGGTGGGGGACAGCATGGGGGAGAAGGGAGGATAGAAGGAGAAGGGAAGGGGTGGGGAGGGAAGTAGGAGACTTCTCCTCATCTCAGATCCCCTAGTCTCAGTCAAGCTATGACAAGATCAGTTATGTGCAGGTCGAGTGAAAGGGTACCACTGAGGAAAGTGGGATTTATATCCTTCTGTAGACCTGAAATGTGTCCAGCATGCCCAAGTATTGGGAAATTTCTGTATGTGGTCTTGAGAGGTGTAGATCAATTCTTCCATCTTCTCAATCTTTGCAACCCTAGTTAAATATTCTCTAATGGTCGGAGTGTTATTTGACTGCTAATGAACAGGAATGCAGAGTCTTAGCCCCTGTACACACGGTCGGAGATTTCAACAACCAAATCCGTCGGATTTTGTCTGTCGGATTTTGTCCGTCGGATCTTGTCCGAAACTGTTGCATACACACGGTCGGACTAAGTTGTCGAAAAATCAGATCATTCAGAACGTGATGATGTAATTTCGTTACGATGGGACTACGTTCAGGCTAGTAGCCAATAGCTTTGATGTAGGAATTTGATCTGAGCATGCGTGGCACTTGGTCCAAACAAAATTCTCTACACATGATCGGAGTATGTCCGATTGAACCAGTTGGTCGGGAAATATTTCCAACATGTTGGAAAATTGGGTCCGATGGATATTCCGACGGAATCAGTCCGATGCATACCACACACAGTCAGAGTATCCGACAACACGGTCCGATAGGACACATTCCGACGGATTCTCCGACCGTGTGTACAAGGGCTAAGACTAGTTTTCTTGACTCTAATTACCACATTTCCACATAGGAACATGTTAAAAAAAATGTCTGTGGGGTATAAGTGCTTTTAATGATCAGAAATGCTCTTGATCTGCATCATTGTTCTACAGGTTCTTAGTGATGTCCAGATTTGCTGCATGCTTTGCAAAGATTGGGCCCCCCAATAAATGGCCACATTACAGTGCCTTGGAAAAGTATTCCACATTTTGTCATGTTACAACAAAAAACATAAATGTGGCACATAATTGTGAAGTGGAAGGAAAATGATAAATGGTTTTCAAAATGTTTTACAAATATCTGAAAAGTGTGGAGTGTGGCGTGCATTTGTATTCAGCCCACCTGAAAGTCAATACTTTGTAGAACCACGTTTCACTGCAATTACAGCTGCAAGTCTTTTTGGGGATGTCTCTACCAGCTTTGCACATCTAGAGTGAATTTTTTTAAGATGTCAGATGGGATGCAGAGCATCTGTGAACAGCAACTTTCAAGTCTTGCCACAGATTCTCTAATGGATTTAAGTCTGGACTTTGACTGGGCCATTCTAAAACATTGATAATGCTTTGTTCTACATCATTGTAGCTCTGGTTGTATGTTTAGGCGGAAGCTGAACCTCCACCCCAGTCTCTTTTGCAGACTCTAACAGGTTTTCTTCTAAGATTGCACTGTATTTGGCTCCATCCATCTTCCCATAAACATCCCCACAATATGATGCTGCCACAACCATGTGAGGATGGTGTATTCAGGATGATGCACAGTGTTAGTTTTCCACCACAAAAATTAGGCCAAAAACTTTAAACTTTCTTACTTCGTGATTATATGCCCCTTTGTGTTGGTCTAACACATAAAATCACAATAAAATACATTTACGTTTTTGGTTTTAACATGACAAAATGTGGAAAATGTCAAGGGGTATGAATACTTTTTAATGGCACTGTATATCATTGCAAGTTTATCCATTTTTAGTGATGATACTTATGCAGCCCTAAAGGATTTTACCCCCTTCCTGACCAGAGCACTTTTTGTGATTCGCCACTACGTTGCTTTAACTGACAATTATGCGGTCATGCAACATTGCACCCAAACAAAATTGACATCCTTTTTTTCCCCACAAATAGAGCTTTCTTTTGGTGGTATTTGATCATCTCTGCTGTTTTTATTTTTGTGCTATAAACAAAAAAGAATGACAATTTTAAAAAAAATGCTATATTTTTTACTTTTTGCTATAATAAATATCCCCCAAAAATATATATATAAAGAAAATGTTTACTCAGTTTAAGTCGATATGTATTCTTCCACATATATTTGGTAAGAAAAAACTCAATAAGTGTATATTGATTGGTTTGCACAAAAGTAATAGCGTCTACAAAATAGGGGACAGTTTTATGCCATTTTTATTATTATTTATTTTTTATTAGTAATGGCTGCGATCTGTGATTTTTATCGGGACTGCAACATAATGGTGGAGACATCGGACACTTTTGACACTATTTTGGGACCATTGTCATTTATACAGCGATCAGTGCTATAAAAAATGCACCAATTACTGTGTAAATGGCACTGGCAGGGAAGGGGCTAACCACTAGAGAGTGATGAAGGGGTTAAGTGTGTCCTAGGGAGT
Organism: Lithobates pipiens; assembly: GCF_037356315.1. NCBI lineage: Eukaryota > Metazoa > Chordata > Amphibia > Anura > Ranidae > Lithobates > Lithobates pipiens. The sequence continues at coordinate 220,785,117 of NW_027507785.1, read as the reverse complement.
GATTCTAACTGCGGGGGTGGACTTCAACTCACATGACAGCAATCACTGCTCTCGATGACAGATAACAGTGATCTCTGTCAGTACACAAGGCAGAATGGGGAAAAGCCTTTTTTACATAGGCACTTCCCCATTCTGAAGCTCCGTGACGCGATCGCCGGGTGACTGGCGGACATAGAGTCCACCGGTCCCATGGGGCACAATCGCACTGTATGCGGCAGGCGCACACCTGCTCTCCCGGCCTCTTAAAGGGGACGTTACAGGTACGTCCATTTGCCCACCACTGCCATCGTGCAGCGGTTGGCAAGTGGTTAAACATGAAGCATGAACGAGCCCTTATAATTAGTAATAAACAAGAGCACTGGCCACTAATATTTTAGCATTCAGCCCCTCATAGAATAAATGAAAGATCTGCATGGACAGTAAAAGAAAAAATGTGTTTCAAGGTTGGGATTTTTTTTTTCCAGTGCTGTTTTGTCACCAGTGACATCCTAGCCACAGCTGCTGTACAAAGACATTATGGTCACAACTGCTAGTGTAAATGCATACAATGGTGTAAATGGAAACTACCCAGTATTTTAAGTTGTACATTTCGGTGCATACACAAATGGATACACTAAGTGTTCACACACTTTGTGTGATCACAAAATAGATTTATAGTCTGAATTGACAGGCCCAACTTGGTAAGGTCAAAGTAATTGTAAACTATCACCTTGTAAAATAACCCATTCAGTTTAAAATAGAAATGAAAGGCAAACCATTTTGTATAGATATAGGGGAAGAGGAACAGCAGGACACTGAGCATCCTAATGAAAGCCTGTGTGGGAGGGGGGGGGAGTATTAGGACAAGTCAGATTATTGGAGTAGAGCACACTGAGTTCCCTGCATAGCTAGGGAACTTACCACTGACCTGGAAATGAAAGTGACTAGCAGGGACACCAGGGATTTCACATAAAGGAAGTAATACAAAGAGAACAGGATACTTTCTCATGCACAAGATGAACTTTTGGGGTAACAAACGCTTTCATTTCTGCTGTTTCGAAAGTAAACAAATAATTGGAAAATCCTTTTGAAAGACAGTGACACATTTGTTGTAGCCTTGTTTGAGAAGAACGTCTAGGGGTTTATTGACTAAAGGCAAATTAGCTGTTCACTGTTTCCCGTTGCTTAGTGAATACAAAGAAACTCTGGCCCAATGATGACTATGCTCACATAGCCTTTTAAGGTCCTATCTACAGTCCATGCTCAATCACATTTCTTTGACTTATCTATCCTTTCTAGACATTCCAATAGAAGATCATATTTTTTTTTATAATCTCTTTTTCTAGAGCTGGTCATGCACCAATTACAGTGGATTTTCCTTACTGATCATGTGTTAGAGCAAAAGAATATAATAATTTTATAATACAAGAAGCCAAACTAAATAATCAGTTGTATTCATATTCAGCAGACCATCATACTTGATCATTTTTGATAATGATTAATCATCTAACATGTCACCTGGCTTATTTGAACAACTTGACCGGGTATATTTTCTTGCATGAAATGCTAATTTTCCCTTTATTATTCATGTTTTGATTTAAGCTTTTGAACACTTAGACCCCTTTTACACCGAGCCACCTGGGCATTAGCTGTAGATCAGTGCTATTTTTAGCGCCACTTTACCATTGTTTTAGCGGCGATATTTGGCCGCTAGGGGGGTGGTTTTAACCCTCCACGAGCGACCGATAAGGGGTTAAATCGGCCCGCAAAACACTGCCGGAGCGGCGTTTTGCTGGCGGTATCGCAGCGCTGCCCCATTAATTTCAATGGGGAGCAGAGGTGGAGCAGCGGTGAGTTCACCAGTCCTTCACCGCTCCAAAGAAGCTGCTAGTAGGACTTTTTCTGTGACGCTCCGGCCCGCGCATCACTCCAGTGAGAAAGCCCTCGGGCTTTCACACTGGAGTGCATGGAGCAGCTGTTTTAGAGCACTTTGCAGGCGCTATTTTTAACGTTATACCGCCTGCAAAAGGGCCTCAGTGTGAAATGGGTCAGTTGAAAACTTCTTCTGAACGTTGAAAATTGACAGCTGATAACAGTGAAAAACCTCAGCTTAACAGCTTTTACATATTTTAGCGTAGCGAGTTTTTTAACACCCAAGAAAATAAAATGGCAGTTGTTGCAATACTTTCTGTCACACCGTATTTGCGCAGCGGTCTTACAAGCACACTTTTTTTTTTAAAATACACTTTTTTGAATTAAAAAATAAGACAACAGTAAAGTTAGCCCAATTTTTTTTATATTGTGAAAGATAATGTTATGCTGAGTAAATTGATACCCAACATGTCACGCTTCAAAATTGTGCCCACTCGTGGAATGGCGACAAACTTTTATCCGTAAAAACTTCCATAGGTAACATTTAAAAAATTCTGCCAGTTGCATGTTTTGCGTTACAGAGGAGGTCTAGGGCTAGAATTATTGCTCTCGCTCTACTTATTGTGGCGATACCTCACATGTGTGGTTTAAACACTGTTTTCATTTTTATTTTTACACTGTTTAAAAAAAAAAAATCACTTTTATTCCTATTACAAGAAATGTAAACATCCCTTGTAATACAAAAAGCAGGACAGGACCTCTTAAATATGAGATCTGGTGTCAAAAAGACCTCAGAACTCATATTTGGACTTAAATGCAAAAAAAAAGTTGTCATTTTGAAAAAATGACATAAAAAAAGGTGCTTTTAAGAAGTATGGGCGGAAGTGACTTTTTGACGTCACTTCCACCCTGCTATGGTATGGAGATGGGTGGGGGCCATCTTGCCCTCACTCGTCTCCATACCTAGCAAGGAGACAAAAGCGATCACCTCCGCCCCTGCCAATGTCTCCGGTAAACGGCGGAGGGCACCGGATCGTGGAGGGAGGGGTGCCCCACTCCCGCAACTGATAAAAGTGATCTCACGGCGAATCCATTGCAGAGACCACTTTTATCCTGTAGCTGACCTCCGGCTGAACACGGGGATACTGGAGTTATGGCAGTTATCTGCTGCCATAACAATGATATCCGTCCCCGGGATGTACATCGGCGCGTGGCAGTCGGCACGTGGTTAAAGATAACCTCCGGCAACCCTCTCAAATGTCCACAATGCAGGGAAAAAATGCAAATTATTAACTATTTCAGACATTCTGTGAGAAGAGAGAGCAGTGTGCTTTAAATATGGAGACTCTCTCTCATGCTCTGCCAATCTCTCGCTCTCTGTGCCTGTATTTTTTCTCTCTCTTTGCCTGTCTCTGTCTCTCTCTCTTTCTCTGGCCCCTCTCTCTCTCTCTGCCTCTCTCTCTTTTTCTGCCTCCCTCTCTCTCTCTTTTTCTGCCTGTCTCTCTCTCTCTCTGCCTGTCTCTCTCTCTCTCTCTCTCTCTCTCTGCCTGTCTCTCTCTCTCTCTGCCTGTCTCTCTCTTTTTCTGCCTGTCTCTCTCTCTGCTGTCTCTCCATGCCTGTTTCTCTCTCTCTTTCTGCATGTGCCCCATCTCTCTCTCTGTATCTCTCTCTCTCTCTGTGCCTGTCTCTGTCTCTCTGCCTGTCTCTCTCTTGCTCTGCCTGTCTCTTTCTCTGTCTGTCTTTCGCTCTGTCTGTCTCTCTCTCTCCATCTCTCTCTTTGTCTGCCTGTCTCTCTCATTTCTTCCTCTCTCTCTGCCTGTATTTCTCTCTCTCTGCCCATCTCTGTCTCTCTCTGCCTGTGTCTCTCTCTCTCTGCCTGTTTCTCTCTCTGCCTCTCTCTCTCTCTCTCTCCCTGTGCCTGTCTCTTTCTCTCTCTGCCTGTCTCTCTCGCTCACTCTCTCTCTCACTGTGCATGTTTCTTTCTCTCTGCCTGCCTGTCTCTTGCTCTCTGTCTCTCTCTCTGCCCTTCTTTTTCCCTCTTTCTCTCTGCCTGCCTCTCTCTCTCTCTGCCTGTCTCTCTCTCTGGCTGTGTGTCTTTCTGCCTCTCTCATGCTGTGCCGCTCTCTCTGCTTGTCTCTCTCTGCATGTCTTTCTCTCCCTCTCTCTCTCTCTCTCTCTCTCTCTCTCTCTCTCTCTCTCTGTCTCTCTCTCTCTCCCTATGTCTCTCTCCCTCCCTCTCTCTCTCTCTCTCTCTCTCTCTCTCTCTCTCTCTCTCTCTCTCTCTCCCTCACCTTCACCCTCTTCCCCTCCTTGAAGGCAACAGCATGTGGTTAAAATCGTATTTCTCCCATATCTTACATGTTCCTCTTTAGGAACGCTTATAAAAAAAAATAACGTGCCTAAACTCAGGTTACAGCTTTTACATGAGTTTACAAGCAGTAACAAGCATTTGACATTTCAAATCCCTCTGAATGTCCATCCTGAACCCATTTTTTTGGGTTCTAAACTCAACTGCCTATAAGGACCCTGTGTACATGTACTGATAAGATAACATAGATGAGAGTTCAAGGGCAGCTGAAAAAAAATGCCCAACTGCTCCTAAATGTCCGTTTACCAGAAGCAGTGTAGATGAGGCCTTAGGAGCATATTTAAAAAGCAGTGAATGTTATTTTCACCAAACATTGGTGAATGTCAAATGAAATAAGAAAGGGAAATAGACTTGGCGCTATACCGTTTGGTTTTAAAAAAATAATAATTAATTATAATTTATATACATTTTCCAGCGTGCTGGTAAGTAATAAAAATGAAAAACTATCTGTTCATGCCCAACAGTAATCTCTAGTGATTATTTATATATATATATATGCTTCTTTATAAATGCCATAAAGTGCTAACAAACCATAAATAAACAAGCGATTCCTATACTTAGGTATTAAAGTGCAAGTGCCAGTGAAAAAACATGTGCAAAATTTAAGTATTAAAATGCACAGATTCAACTACATTTAAAATAAATATATGATTGATTAACAATTTTGCATGTCATATATCAATTAGTGAACAATTTGTGTGCTAAGTGACACAATCAAATACCATGTGACTAATGGCCCGTGAGAAAATAAATAAATAATGAAAATAAAAATAAAATTTAAAAATGAAAAAAGTGAGCAAACTGAAAAATTAATAATGAATGACACTTATAAAAGTGAAAAATTAAAAATTAAAAAAAAGAAAAATATGATAAAAATTGATTGAAAAATAATAATAATAATATAATAAACGGTGGAAAAAATCTTCTGTGAGTGTCTTTAAAAAAAGGGGGGGGGGGGCGGGGGTGACTGCAACTGCTGCTCCCAGTGCTCGGTGACTGCTAATGTGATTGCTCTCACCAGAGGTATAACCCCATCCGGGGTGGATCAGCCTTCACAGTATAAGCCACTGTGTTGCTCTCTGGCTTTTCTCTGCTGTGGTCCTGGGGGTCCCCCGTTCCTCCGTTGGTATAGCATGCCACGTTATATGCAACAAGGAAGAGGCATATCCATAGTGTAGTACGTTTGTAAAAGGAGTTTTATTTATATAAACTTAAAATTACTCACAAACATTCAGTGTAAAATCGTTTTCTTGTAGTGATTGGTTTGAAAGTCCCGCCCGGCCGTATTGCCGTCTAAGCAAGAGGTGTACGCTGTCTGGCCACGCCCTACGCGTTTCGTCATTCAGACGTCATCTAGAGCGGGGGACCCCCAGGACCACAGCAGAGAAAAGCCAGAGAGCAACACAGTGGCTTATACTGTGGAGGCTCATCCACCCCGGATGGGGTTATACCTCTGGTGAGAGCAATCACATTAGCAGTCACCGAGCACTGGGAGCAGCAGTTGCAGTCACCCCCCCCCCCTTTTTTAAAGACACTCACAGAAGATTTTTTCCACCGTTTATTATATTATTATTATTTTTAAATCAATTTTTATCATATATTTCTTTTTTTTAATTTTTCATTTTTCATTTTTATAAGTGTCATTCATTATTAATTTTTATAATTTATCAGTTTGCTCACTTTTTTCATTTTTAACTTTTATTTTTATTTTCAATATTTATTTATTTTCTCACGGGCCATTAGTCACATGGTATTTGATTGTGTCACTTAGCACACAGATTGTAATTTTTTAAAACCAAACGGTATAGCGCCAAGTCAATTTCCCTTTCTTATTTCATTTTACTGTTTCACCCACACTGGGTGGAAATTTAATAGAGGCCGCTCATACCAGAACTATAATAAACTGCTCCATAGCGCGACCTTACTCCCTTCTCTTGCCTTTTATTATTGGTGAATGTCACATTTACTGTTTCATAAATATTCACCAAGGACAATGTGCAGTATCACGTATTTATAAATACCTTATTATCCATTGTCTTAGATATTCTGTTCAAGGATCTTTAATTTGTGAGAACTGAGTATTTTTTGGATAGTTATTGACATTGCTACCACCCTACAACAAATGTTATTTGTTGAACTGTTACATTGCCTTACCATGACTGCTTACTTATGCTTCAGAAATCTCTGGGATAAGCAAACAGAAGTAATCTCTAGTTTTGAAGATAGTGCATATCGCCTTTAAATGTTGTTGAGACCAGTACAAACTGAGCTGCTCACTGAATTCATAAGAACAGAATTGTAGCTACTTCCAGTCCTCAGATTTTCAACTAATCACACAACACATGCAGCTTTGGGTAGATTGGCCTAAGAATCTCATAATAATTCCTTTTGTAAAAAAGAAAAAAATCATTGCCAGGGATGCACAGTTACATTTTATTGATATTAGTTTGCTATATTATACTATGGATGACTTGGAAAAGCGGACACAGATTTAGGAAAACTCAGCAAGTTTGTGTATTTCGTTTTGTTCAACTGGGGACAATTTATTTTACATTTTCTATTGTTCCTCACATTTAAAAAGCATTGGCAAAACCACCTGAGCCTGGGTTCACACTATTGAGAACACAGACATTGCATGTGATTCGCACTGCATTGCTGTGGCGATTACATGCAATGTCTCTGCAATGCAAATTCAGCCATACAGTTGTATGGATGAACTCTCATTAGATTCGCATGAAAATAGTGCAGGAACCTTTTTTTCCCTGCACTGGAATCGGATCGCATGGGTCTTCACACCCATGCATTCTGATTCCTGTTCAAATTCATATTTCACACTACGATCTGCGAATTTAGTGGTGTCATTAACTTTGTATTGACACCCACAGCGGTGAACTGCCTATGAGGGAGTTGCCATGCGGGAACCGGCACTGGAATCAGGCTGGTTCCCGCATCGCAATAGTGTGAACCTCAGGTCCATCAAAAAGGAATATTTCAGCTTTTAGTGATTGCTGGCAATTTGAATCATATACTATAACCTAATGGTGCGCTATTCATACCTCCAATCAGTAAAGTTTAAACAAATATTATAAAGTGCTAAGTGATAAATAAAACTATTTGCAATTTATAGCTCAGATATCATGGTTCCATCAATTATGGTAAGTCATCCAGGTCCTTAAGCTACAAAGCAGTCCCAGGCCATCATGTTACCACCACCACGTATGACTGTTGGTATGATCTTCTTGTTATGAAATGCTGTATTAGTTTTATGCCAGATGTAACGGATGCACATCTTCCAAAAATATACATTTTTTATCTCATCAATCCACAGAATATTTTCCTAAAAGTCTTGGGGATAATCAAGATGTTTTTTGGTAAATATGAGAAAAGCTTTTGTGTTCTTTTTGGTCAGCAGTGGCTTTGGCCTTGGAACTTTTCCATGGATGCCATTTTTGCCCAGTCTCTTACTTATTAATTGAATCATGAACACTGATCTTACCTGAGGCAAGTGACGCCTGCAGTTCTTTAGATGTTGTTCTGGGTTCTTTTATGACCTCCTCGATGAGTCGTCATCATGCTCTTGGAGTTATTTTTGTAGGCCGGCCACTCTTGGGAAGGCTCCCCACTCTTCCAAGTTATCTCCATTTGTGGATAATGGCTCTCTCCATGGTTCACTGGAGTTCCAAAGACTTAGAAATTGGTATGAAACTCTTCCTAGACCGATACATGTACATTAATTTGCTTCTAATCTGTTCTTGAAACTTTTTAGATTGTGGCATATGTGGCTGTTTGTGATCTGTTAGCGTGCTTCACTTTGTCAAAAAGCTTCTATTTATATGGTTTCTTAATTCAACAGGTCTGAGAGTAATCAGGCAAATAAAATGTAACTCAGCTTTCCAAAAAATTGTGGTTAATCACAGTTCATTCATGATTCAACATGGTAGGGGCAATTACTTTTTCACATAGGGCCAGGCAGGTTTGAACAGTTTTTCCCCTTAATAAATTAAATAATAATTTAAAAGCTGCATCTTGGATTTACTCAGGTTATCTTTGTGTAATATTTCAATTTGTTTGATCTGAATCATTTAAGTGTGAGAAATATGCAAAACAAATAAAAAATCAGGAAAGGGGAAAATATTTTTTCACACAACTGTAAGTGTCCAAAGTCAAAATATAGAAATCCAGGAGTCAATCAGGACACTTTTGCCCTTAGAATGGGGGAATAATTCCCTTTCACGATTTTTCAGCTCAAAATAAAACATATTTCCACTCATCATGCAGTATATCAATACAGTGTATTTTCTTAAAACAAATGTCATATACATTATTATTATTATTATTATTAATAACGATTTATTTAGCGCGAACAGTTTACGCAGCGCTTTACAATGTATAAGTGAGACAAAACAATTACAGTACAATACAAAAGGTACAGGAGGGCCCTGCTCATAAAGCTTACATTCTAAAGGGAGGGGGTGGTGGTACAAAAGGTATTAGCTGCAGAGAATGATTTGATGGGGGCAGCTCAAGACAGTTAGTTTGGTGTGGGATAGGCTTCCCTGAATAAATGAGTTTTCAGGGAACTCTGGACAGGGTAGGGGCTGAGTGGACAGACTGGGGCAGGGAGTTCCAGAGGATGGGAGAGGCTCTGGAGAAGTCTTGAAGGCAAGCATGAGAGGAGGTAACAAGGGAGCTAGAAAGCAGGAGGTCGTCAGAGAAGCGGAGGGGACGATTTGGGTGATATCTGCAGATGAGGTTGGTGATGTAGATGGGGGCGAGGTTGTGGATTGCTTTATATGTTATGGTTAGTATTTTGAATTTTATACGGTGGGATAAGGGAAGCCAGTGAAGGGATTGGCAGAGAGGGGCAGCAATCACGGAACAATTAGTGAGGTGTATTAGTCTAGCAGCAGCATTCATAATAGACTAAAGGGGGGATAGCCTGCTTAAGGGCAGTCCATTAAGGAGAGAGTTGCAGTAGTCAAGACGGGAAATAATCAAGGAGTGAACGAGTTGCTTTGTGGTGTCATTAGTCAGGAAGGGTCGAATTCTGGAGATGTTGCGGAGGTGAAGGCGGCAGGATTTAGCCAGTGATTGGATATGGGGGCTGAAGGAGAGGTCAGAGTCGAGGATTACAGCCAGGACTCTGGCATGAGTGGAGGGACCAATGGTTGTGTTGTTGATATTAATGGGGAAGATATATACATTCACATGATGCAGTACTTGCATAAAGCATGATCACAATTGACAACAGTACTGAATCCACCCGCATGAACGCTCACCAGATTCTGGGTCTTGGAGACATTGTGTCTCTGGTCACATGCCTTACTCAGGGTAAGTCCTGAGCCCAGAGGAAGTCACGTGACCAGTGATGCAATGCTTTAGGAGGAGCCTGTATGTCAGTTCCAGTGTCTCTGAAACTCGTAATCTGGTGAGTGTTCATGCGAGGATTATTTACTACTGTAAATTGTGATTGCTTTATGCTTGTACAACATCATTTGAGTGTATACAACATTTGTTTTAATAAAATACACTGTATTGATATACTGCATATATCTACTGATATACTGTATTGATATACTATTGAATAAGTAAACTCATTAAATTTGTTTTCCTGTACCAGTTATTTTTTGGGCATACAACTAATATTAAAGAGGAAAATCCGCTTTTTTCCCTCCTTTCCCCCCCTGCTGCCACATTTGGCACCTTTCAGGGGGGAGCGAGTATCTGGTTTTGACAGGTACCCGTTTCCACTTCTGGTTGACTTGACCATGGGAAACTCATCCAGAAGTTTGGCCCCCTCCTCCTCCCTCCATTTACAAAGTGCAGCATGCTTTGCTCATGCAGAGTACGAAACCGACTGTGAAGCTGCAAGGCTTCACTACCAGTTTCCCTTAGCCGAGATGGCAGTGGAAGCACCCAAGAGCCTATTGAAAAATCGGCTCTGTGAAGACACCACTGGATTTGTGGACAGATAAGTGTCCTAATATTAAAAGTCAGCAGCTACAGTATTTGTAGCTGCTGACTTTAAACTTTTCTTAAGAAGCCTGGAGCACTGCTTTAACTGGTTCCCAACCAGCCACCGCAGTTATACTGCTGTAGGTTGGCTTGCTAGGGGGCATGCTCGATGACGAAGCCAATGCATGTGCCCGGCGGTTGCAATGTCCGCCAGCCACCCACGATCACTCCTAAGAGAGACAGAAGTAAAAAGGAAACGTTGGGACATTAAATAAGGCGGCGACCGGGTAAGGTCAATTGCCTCCATCCCTATCTAATTTAAACAAACAGGAGGACTGGGGGCTGGGACTTTAAATGAAGCAGGCAGGTGTAAAAAGTTTAAATTTATTGGAAGTCAGTGATAAGTTACATGAGGGTAATCATGAGTACACCAAGAAAACATATATATTTTGTTCAAAGGATAAACATACAGCAATGACAATTAACCACTAATAATACAAATAACATATTACAGGTGATCATTAAGTAGATAAAACATATAGTTGGCATAAAAACATGGCATATAATAGCTCTGTGCATTTTGTGGATCCATCCACTCTTCAGAAGCATGCACGTGGAAAACTGAATGCTGTAGTATAATAGTAACAAGTATATCTGTAAGGTCTGACCCTGTCATGGAAGGAGATTAAAATAAAATAAAATAAAGTAATTAGAGGTAATCTTGCCTAGGATAAACCCCCCAAAAACCCTAAAAAACTCTCAAAAGCACTTGTCTGTGTCTATGCAGTAGCAATGTGCCAACATGGATCAGAAAACCCCTAGGGGTATCACTGGTGGGAGCTGAGGTGGTAATGACAGACCAGGACTCAAGATGGTTTCAGAGGAAGGAAATTCCAAACGATAATGGTCAAAAATGACCATGAGTGCTGAGAACAAAAGTGAGATTATAAAATAGATTGGAAACTCATATTATGTGGTACAATGAGAGAGACAAGACGGAGGTCTGTAAATGTAAATAGACAAATCTTTGTTATGTCAGGGATGAGGAGACTGATCAGGATGAAGGGAAGATTCTGAACAGCCACACTCAAAATCAAATGCCTTTATTAAAAAAAAGGAGGTGATAATCCAAAAAGTACAAGCCACAGCAAACAACGGATCACAGGATTGACGCATTTCACACTTTTAAAAGTACTTATTCATGAATAGGCACTTTTTAAAGTGTGAAACGCATCAGTTCCTGTGATCCGTTGTTTGCTGTACCTTGTACTTATTGGATCATTACCTGCTTTTTTTAATAAAGGTATTTGATTTGGAGTGTGGTTGTCCAGAATCTTCCCTTTATCCAATTACCTATGCTTATCCAGCACCTTCTGTTCCTGTTCTGAGGAGAGCCACATTTCCAGACACCCTTTCTAGAGCGGCATCTTTCTTCCCCTTGCTCCTGGACTTTGAGGAGACTGATCAGTTGTTCCCAATGCTTAGGAACAATGATTGGTCTCCTCCCCCAGGCAGTCCTATCCCACCCCAGTTAGAAACACTCCCTAGGTCACACATTTAACTCCTTGATCGGCCCCTAGTGTTAACTTCTTCCCTGTCAATGACATTCATATAGTAATCAGTGGTTTTTTTTTTAGCACTGATCGCTTTAATGGCCAATGGTCCCAAAAAAGTGTCAAAAGTGTCCAATCTGTCTTCCGCAATGTCGCAGTCTCAATAAAAATCACAGATCACCGCAATTACTAGTAAAAAAAAAAATTATAATAAAAATGCCATCAATATATCCCCTATATTGTAGACGCTATAACTTTTGCTCAAACCAATAAATATATACACTTAATGTGATTTTATTTACAAAAATGATGTAGAAGAATACATATCGGCCTAAACTGAAGAAGAAATTTATTTTGTTTTTTTTTAATTTTGGGATATTTATTATAGCAAAAAGTAAAAAATATTGTTTTTTTCTTTTTCAAAATTGTTGCTTTTTTTTGTTCAAAAAATAAAAACCGCAGAGGTGATCAAATACCACCAAAAATTAAAAAAAAGGACGTCAATTTTGTTTGTCTGCCTCAGTATCTGCTGTGCACTACCACAAGCACGTACAGAATTTACCTAGAATGTTGAGGTCATTTCAGACCACCAAAGCTTTGTCTCCTGCCAAAACTATTGATGCACTCAACCACAGCGAAGCAACCTCCTCCCCCTGTCAGCACTGTCATTGCTGCATCCTGTCAGAGAGACTTGCTCTCTTTGCTACAATTATTTAAATTCTGAGCAGATTCTGACTCATTGGCCAAAAAGCAATATTTCTAGCTTACTGCCATACCACTGAAGAGTTTTCCTGTTATCCACCTTTGTCGATTTATTCCTGTGTATAGACATTGGGCTTTTTTCTCTAGATACCCATGCCTGCCCTGACCTCTGGCTTGTTGGTGGTGATCTATGCTCACTCCCTGTGTCTGCTGCCAGCCCTGATCTTTGACTTATACCCTGAATATCCATGTCCACAACCAGCCCTGATTTTTCCAAGTAACATATTTCACTGCATTATTACCTGTAGTTTACCTATCTGCTGTAGAACTACTCATCTCCCTGGCTTGTACTCCATGGTGTTTGAGCAAGGTGAACCAGGGGGTTATGACCCAGGGTCTGCACATAGCTAAGTCCAAAACCCCATATCGCCTGACTCCTAGACACTGAGTCCTGGGGTATTCCACAAAACCCGCTCTCACATGGGACCATTCTCATACTTTGGTGAGTCCTGATCCAAGTCCGAGATCTTATCCATTCCAGCAGGATCCTGATCCAGTTCCCTGGTCTCACCTCTTTCTGGTGTGATCCAACATGGTACCTACTGTGCAGATCAAGCTCCCAGGTGTAATGTATTCTGCGGCGCTTTTCCCCACTGGAAGACCAGCTTTCGTTCTACATTTCTCAGGTATGCTTACTTCCTTTTGCTGGCTTTCCCTTATAGTGTAGTTGGAGAATCCACATTTACACCAGTCTTTCTTCCTTATTTGATATCTTGATTTGATTTGTGGAAGAGGACACAATTCATTTTATTAATTGTTAAAAAAGCAAATAAGAAAATAAAAATGGTGCATTCAAAATCGAACAGACTAGATGGAGGGAGAGGGGTTTAGCAAACAAAAGGCAACTTAACTCACCTCTTCTCTCAGGCCCCAAAGCAGCTGCTTTGGTGTCTATGGTTGTATTTAACTCTACGGATTCAGTATAATTTCAGCTTGCAACTGTTTTTTTTGGCTTTGTTAGACAATATACCAGCTATTTGTGGAGCAATTTATTTTATAAACAGCTTCTGTCTCAGACCCCGTCTGAACCAGGGGATAGCTTTTCCCTACTACAATTTTTTTTTTTTTTTTTTTAGAGTGAACTCTGCAATTATGCTGGTAAGGGCTAACAAGGGTGACTACCTTTGTCTCCTACTTTGAAAAAAAATACTGCTGGGATTTGCTGTTGAACAGTGCAATTAAAGATAAGAACTAGTCTTACTCTTGTTAAATAAAGACCAATTTTATTTATTTATTTTATAAAGTCCATTTAATTGTGAGGTTGTTTTTATGAAAAGATCAAAACAGACATGAATGTGATTCCATGAATTAATCCTTTCATCTTCATCTAAAAATAGTTGAGTAAACAAGCTGCAACTGATTAAATATAGCTAAGGTAAGACATTTATTGGATCATTAGTCAGTAAGCTACCACTTGCATTAGAAGCTGACTCTTTTATGGGTGAGCAGTTCTCAGCTTAGGAAAGCTTGAAGCTTTATCACAACACAAATGACAGAATCCGACGAGCTGTAACTGCTATAGTGTTACTGACCGTGGCAGATGAACACTGCACAGAAAATTATTAATAGTACATTTCACTTAAACACGCTTTGATTTGTCTATATGTCTCAGTAAAGTTTAGTTTGTACTTGCTCAACTGTGGTTAATGTAGATTTCACAAGAACACTTTTATTCATAATAATGTTCATTTTTTTATTGTTTGTGGAATTTTAAGAACTTCATATGCTGAGGTTGTATCAATGTTCAAAACTAGAATGGTTTTGAAGTGCTACTACAGTTATTTTTTTAAAATTTTGGTCCCTCACCCACTTCATTGAAAAAAATAAAAATAAATTATATACGTTCTAAATAAGTTCTACTTACCCTCTCTATGCTCCAGCTCTGTTCCTGGCTTCCTCTTCAGTTCAGAACCAGCAGCCCTCTTTGAGGAGAGTGATCATGTTATGCCTCCTAAGGGGTTTAAGGGCTATGTTATCATGCAGGCTGGGATCACAGAATTCCAGAACTAAGCAGCACTCACACATAATTATGTAAGCACTGCTTAGTCCAGGAAGAATGTTTGCCCTCTACCGCCACTAGAGGAAGCTGCCATGACATTATTGTATCAGCTATTATGCCCTGTACACATGGTCAGACTTTCCGACGACAAAATCCGTCACATTTTTTCCGACGGATTTTGGCCCAAACTTGTCTAGCATACACACGGTCGCACAAAGTTGTCGAAAGATCTGATCGTTCTAAACGTGGTGATGTAGAATACATACGACGGGACTATAAACGGGCCAATAGCTTGCGTCTCGTAATTTATTCTGAGCATGCATGGCACTTTGTCCATTGGAATTGTCTACACATGATCGGAATTTAAATAGTCGGATTTTGTTGTCGGAAAATTTTAGATCCAGCTCTCATGCCCCATACACACGGTCGGACATTCCGACCACAAAATCCGTCTGATTTTTTCCGAAGGATTTTGGCCGAAACTTGTCTTGCATACACACGGTCGCACAAAGTTTTCAGAAAATTTAGATCGTTCAGAACGAGCTGTAGTTATACATGTATGACGGGGCCAGTAGCCAATAGCTTTCATCTCCAAATTTTTCTAAGCATGCGTGCCACTTTGTGCGTGGGAATTCTCTACACACGATTGGAAAAAGTATGATCAGAATTTGTTGTAGGAGAATTTTAGATCCAGCTCTCAAACTTTTTCCATCAGAAATTCAGACAGGAAAAGTCTGATAGAGCCCACACACAATCGGATTTATGTTTTATGTATTTATGTTTTAATTTATTTATAGAAATGGGATGGCAGCTGAAGAATCCAATCACTGTACAATCATTCTACAGTATAGTCATGGTATAAATATTCTTGTACCCATTCATTAGGATGAGCAGAGAAGGGATGAGATGATTCCTATGATGGTCATCTGCTGGACTCATACACATGAAAACATTGTCTAGTTAAAACCAATGCAATCTGTTTATTGCAATTCCATGGCCTTGGATAGCTTTAGATGTGAGAATTATCATATACCCAAACCATACTATGTAGCCACCTGTTATACTGTATGCTCCACACAGCAAAGTGAGCTGAGGATCTCTCTTGCATGTTTTAATTTCCAGGACTCCTTGTTCTAGTAACACCAGTCCATGTCGATATTAAGAGCCCATTCACACAGGGGCAACTCCTGATCCGACTTCAGGTCGCCCCAAGTCGCCTCAGGTCGGACAACATTTAAAAAGCAATGCAAGTGAATGAGAGCCGTCTTAATGCACACTACTGAAGTCGCTCCGACTTCAGAAAAGGTTCCTGTACTACTTCTATCCGACTTGTAGGCGACCGGTACCCATTGATTTCAATGGAGATCGCCTCCAAGTCGGATCTCCGTCTATACGGAGGCGACTTTGACAGAATTATTAGCTCTGAAGGGGGAACTCCACGGCAAATTTCTGAAAAAAAATTGGCGTGGGTTCCCCCTCCGAGAGCATACCAGGCCCTTAGGTCTGGTATGGATTCCAAGGGGAACCCCCTACGCCGAAAAAACGGCGTGGGGGTCCCCCCCAGATCCACACCAGACCCTTATCCGAGCACGCTACCCGGCCGGCCAGGAAAGGGGGTGGGGACGAGCGGGCAGCCCCCCCCCTCCTGAGCCGTACCAGGCCGCGTGCCCTCAACATGGGGGGGTGTCTTGGGGGAGGGGGGGCGTGCGGCCCCCCCACCCCAAAGCACTTTGTCCCCATGTCGATGAGGACAAGGGCCTCTTCCCGACAACCCTGGCCGTTGGTTGTCGGGGTCTGCGGGCGGGGGGCTTATCGGAATCCGGGAGCCCCCTTTAATAAGGGGGCCCCCGGATACCGGCCCCCCACCCTATGTGAATGAGTATGGGGTACAATGTACCCCTACCCATTCACCTGTGGAAAAAAAGTACAAAAAAAAAACACAACACAGGGAAAAAATATTTTATTGCACAGCTCCGGGGGTCTTACGTCTTCGGGGGTCTTCTCGCCGGACTCCTCCGCTATCTTCTTGTAGCTCTTTTACTAGCGGAGGAGTCCGGCTTTCTTCCTCCCCGCCGCCGGCCTCTTCTCCCGACTTCGGGGGTCTTGTCCCCCTCTTCGGTTCTTCTGCCGGGCCACCGCGCCTTCTTATAGCTCTTTTGCAGGCGGTGGCCCGGTCTTCTGCTGCTGCCGCTGCCGCCGCCCGTTCTTCTTCTTCTTCTTCTTCTTCTTCTTCTTCTTCTCCAGGAGATGTTGACACGACGCTCTCTCCGGCCACAATGCCAGGGACGCGCTCCGCTGCCACTTATATAGGGACAATGGGGCGGTGTCACATGGGTTGATGTCACATGGGTTGGTCACATGGGTTGATGTCACATGGTAAGGGGACGGGGTCACCATGTGACATCAACCCATGTGACCAACCCATGTGAGATCAACCCATGTGACACCGCCCCATTGTCCCTATATAAGTGGCAGCGGAGCGCGTCCCTGGCATTGTGGCCGGAGAGAGCGTCGTGTCAACATCTCCTGGAGAAGAAGAAGAAGAAGAAGAAGAAGAAGAAGAAGAAGAAGAAGAACGGGCGGCGGCGGCGGCAGCGGCAGCAGCAGAAGACCGGGCCACCGCCTGCAAAAGAGCTATAAGAAGGCGCGGTGGCCCGGCAGAAGAACCGAAGAGGGGGACAAGACCCCCGAAGTCGGGAGAAGAGGCCGGCGGCGGGGAGGAAGAAAGCCGGACTCCTCCGCTAGTAAAAGAGCTACAAGAAGATAGCGGAGGAGTCCGGCGAGAAGACCCCCGAAGACGGAAGACCCCCGGAGCTGTGCAATAAAATATTTTTTCCCTGTGTTGTGTTTTTTTTTTTGTACTTTTTTTCCACAGGTGAATGGGTAGGGGTACATTGTACCCCATACTCATTCACATAGGGTGGGGGGCCGGTATCCGGGGGCCCCCTTATTAAAGGGGGCTCCCGGATTCCGATAAGCCCCCCGCCCGCAGACCCCGACAACCAACGGCCAGGGTTGTCGGGAAGAGGCCCTTGTCCTCATCGACATGGGGACAAGGTGCTTTGGGGTGGGGGGGCCGCACGCCCCCCCTCCCCCAAGGCACCCCCCCATGTTGAGGGCACGTGGCCTGGTACGGCTCAGGAGGGGGGGGCCGCCCGCTCGTCCCCACCCCCTTTCCTGGCCGGCCGGGTAGCGTGCTCGGATAAGGGTCTGGTGTGGATCTGGGGGGGACCCCCACGCCGTTTTTTCGGCGTAGGGGGTTCCCCTTGGAATCCATACCAGACCTAAGGGCCTGGTATGCTCTCGGAGGGGGAACCCACGCCAAATTTTTTTCAGAAATTTGCCGTGGAGTTCCCCCTTGAGCTCATTCTCTGCTTGGCCTCGGCAAAAGTCGCCTGGCCTGGGGCGACTTGTAAGTCGTCCCAAGTCGGGCTTGAAGTCATCACAAGTCGTTTTGAAGTCGTCCCAAGTCGCGCTGTGATCTTAACTCAAGTCGTGTCCAAGTTGCCTGACTCAAGTCGCCTACAAGTCGTGTTGCCCCTGTGTGAATGGGCTCTAAATATGTATTTGCTGTTCAATGGATCATTTTATTTCATTATCACTGGGTCCAGTTTAGGACAACATTGTCTCATTGGGGCTCAATTTTTTGTGCTCTTCCCATACATTGTTTTGGCACCATCCAGTGGTTTGTTTAATCAATGCAATATGACTACAGGTAATGGAGATTCTGAAAGGGTATAAACATCTGGATAAGTACAAATCTTAGGCTATCTCTAACTTATAGGGCTTTTTAAAAGACCTCCTAGTTACATAGTGGTCACACATCAGTATTTCGTGGGATTTATTTTTGTATTTCCATATATTTATCCATTGTTATTTATCCCATCTCCTAAATATCCCAGTCATTTCTCCAGCCCTTATCCATGGAGAGCATTATGATGAATCTTAAAGTTGTTGTAAAGGCTAAGGGTTTTTTACCTTAATGCATTCCTAGCAGTTCCTTCCCCTCAGCCCCCTCTAAAAACGTACCTGAGCATGATCTCAGTACAACTCTGCGCACAAGAGCAGAAACACTGCTCTCTCTCCTTCCTCACTGGACCCCTGCTGGCTCCGGCTGCTGCCATTCAATTGCAGTGATGAGGAAGTGGGCAGGGCCAAACTACTCTATCTGGCTTACTGGGGGTACTCAAAGAGGGGAGGAGCCAGAGTGCAAGAGTGGAGGAACTGCAGTCTGCTCACATAATTTGTTAGAAAAACATCTTTGCCGTTCTGAAGCTTCCCTACAACCACTTTGCATATTATTTTATATATACTGTGATTCTATACTTGTCAAACATGCTGCAGAAATCTCACTTCACTAAGTCTGGCTGCAGCCATTTTAGCTTTGAGCAGCTGAAACTGCTGCTTGTTCACTTCCTGGATTTACACAGACACACCGAGGCACAACTCCAGCTCTGCAGCCCTGCAACTTTCATTGGCCCTCTTATGACTCATCTCCCCTCTCTTCTTGGCAAACTCTCACGAGAGTGAGAGAAAGAGAGCTGTGCATGATGTCAAAAGCCTAGGCTTTTTACCAGAAAAGAAACAGGAAGTGGGTTGTATAAGGTATTTACTGGCTGAAAAAAAATGTTTTACTATCCAAAGTTAAAACAATAAGAGCAGACGATTTAATAGATGGATAGTTGAAAAAATGACTGAAGGTCCACTTTAATCTATTCAAAATATAGAAAAAAGCGTTGCCTTCAATTACACTTTATTGTGAAAGAAAACCTAAACTTCCTGCCCAGAAAATGAAAAATTAGACATATTCATATGTATTTATGCAATTTATGTACTGTCTGTGATACTTATTTTATTTGTACTAATATCCAGATTTTCAGGACAAGCTTTTGGGATGTACCCCCTTCTTCAAGGCCCAATCAGTACTAATATACAACATTTTAATGGAAGTTAGTAAGACTATCTCTGAGGAAAAAATACATAATAAACAATAGTAATTCAACTTGGGTAGTTAATGAGAAAAGGGAGGGAGAGGGGTCCAAACTGGGAGGACGAGTAACAGTCACAAAAATATATAATATAATATATATATATATATATATATATATATATATATATATATATATATATATATATATATATATATATATAAATCTATATCATTATCCAACAGTTTTTACGACCATCCTCACCTCTTTGACTGTTAGGCCCTGTACACACGGTCAGAAATTCTGATGGAAAAAGGACAATCAGATTATGTTGTCGGAAATTCAGATCACATGTGGGCTCTATCGGACTTTTTCCATCAGAATTTCCGACGCACAAAGTTTGAGAGCAGGAGCTAACATTTTCCAACAACTTCCGATTGTGTGTAGACAATTCTGATGGACAAAGTGCCACGCATGCTCAGAATAAATTAAGCTATTGGCTACTGGCCCGTTTATAGTCCTGACGTACGTGTTGTACGTCACCTCGTTAGGAACGATCGGATTTTCCAACAACTTTGTCCGACCATGCGTATGCAAGACAAGTTTGGCACAAAATCCGTCAGAAAACATCTGATGGATTTTGTTGTCGGAATGTCCCACCGTGTGTACAAGGCATTACTTCCTCTCCCAGTCAATAGCCATCTACCAGCCCTATCTCACTAACTACCCAAGTTTAATTACTATTACTGTGTATGCCTTTTGTTTCACTCAGAGATTGTCTTAATTATTATTCTACTAAAACTCTGTTTATTAGTACTGCTTGAGCTGGTCATACATGGATTGAAATTCAGCCTGGACCAGATGAATTTTGATAAATGTAATGGTAGGTTGATTGTACCCAAGTCAATACGTCAATCTACTTGGGTACAACCACCCTGTTGGATTTTTCTGCATGCAGTTGCCAGCGGCTATATCTTTCACCAAAGCAGCTCAATAAGTAAAAATTTGAGTCTCCAATTCTGCAAAAATTTACAGAAGGTTGAGTCTGAAATTATCTTGAAATCACTCCACTCATTCATAGTGGCCAGGAAAGTTTGTGCATTGTACTTGCTTGGTAACAACCAGTCTAAAGATAAGGCAAAGTAAAGAAACATGAAAAGTTTAAGGAAAGGTAATAATTTCCAACTGTGTAAATGACTAGCCTATAGTAAATCTGAGCAGACAGAAGAGATAAACAAAGCCTATGTTAAATAAAGCAAGTTAATATGTATTGTTTCTTGTTTTTGTAGGATGTAATTGGCAGAGCGCTTCAGTACATTGGATCATATGGTGATTTAAACATAAAGGAACAAGTTGTTGCTCTTATTGATGAGGAAATGTGTATTAACTGTGGAAAATGCTACATGACCTGCAATGACTCTGGTTACCAGGTAAAAAAAAAAAAAAAAAAAAAATGCTTGAAATCAATGTGGAAATATGAAGCTCCAACTAAACTTTTTTTCTGGCAAACTAATAAAACCTACAGCTAGCATGTTTTGTAATTATGAATTGATTGCACAATGTGTCTATAATTATTTTATTTTAGCAAAGAGCTAAAAGTTGGGGGAGCATATATTTTTCTTTAGGAAGTCAGAAAGGCGGTGTGTTCTGGTTTTAACCAAAGATGTGGGTTGTTGCCAAAAATGAGGACAGGGTAAAACCCACAGTAAAAGCACATTATGTGCTGTATATTCACCATGCTACCTTAAAGTATATGTAAACCCTCACTTTGTAAAACAACCCATTCCGTTTAAAATAGAAATAAAAGGAAAAACATTTATGTACAAATATAAAAAAAAAAAAAAAAATAAACATTATAAACACATATGTTCCTTTTTTTATAAGTGATCACATACCCTCTGTTCTCAGCTGCATAAGAGCTGGGGGAGGAGAAATAGGAGCATGCTGAGTTTCCCAGTGAATGGCTGTGCAGGGGTGGGGTCAGGACAAGCTTGATCATTAGAGAAGAGCAGCCCAAGTTCCCAGCAAAGCCGACTGAACTGACTGAACTCACCATGGTGTGTTCTCCTGCTTAGTGTAGTCAGTTTTTAATAGGAAAACAGAGGGACTGGCAGGGACATCAGGGTTTTCACACAAACAAAGCAATACAAAAAGGATTGCTTTTCATACAAGTATATGGTACAGGAGGCACATATCAGGAATATGAAATGTTGGGTTTACATACTCTTTAATATATTTTCGTCTACAAGGGAAACATTTCCTATTACATTTTTTAATGAATGTATGTGCTCAAACACATTTAAAAAAAAAAGGTTTCTCAGCTCAGCTTCCCAGAGAGCACTCTCTATACCAAGTCACAGAAAATGATACAGTCTTCAGCAGCTGTCCATTAGCAGTTTGGAGGAGGAAGGAAGTGGGAGCAGGAAAGTGGCTTGCTGCTTTAAAGTTTCGGGACTGTGTGCTAGTCCCGGTCGGCAACAAGTACACAAATGTGGCTTTGAAGTTTTCTGCAAGGTAACTGAGCCACTCTGAAACCAGAAAGGGGGGCTATCATTTAGGTAAAAAGAACAAGTTAAAAGGGTAGCCTACACTGTTAGTATATTGGGGAGATTTACAAAATCTGGAGCAGCTGTCTGTAGTAACCAATCAGCTTCTAGTTTTAGCCAGTTTATTTAAGCTTTGAAAATGAAAACTAGAAACTAATTGGTTTCCATGCACAACAGCTCCAGATTCTGGCTGCCACCGTCTTAGTACATTTGCTTGTATATCCCAGCAGTAAAAATTACTTAAATTAATTAGGTGTTTAAGTTACAGCCCTGTAATCAATACCTCTGGAGTTGCAGCAGTCATACAGTATCTCAAATATATGTCTATACAAAACTGGATGTAATAGATTGGATATGAACATGGCTACAGACAGTTCTGGACTTACTTAAACATTCTATAGTTGGGATACCATGAGCTAAATTCTAAGTGCAAAATGAAGATACCACCATTTGACAAAACACATTGATGTTTTCTGCTTCTCTTACTTTCTGCTAAAATAAATAATGGCAAGACAACGTGAACAGCCCTCTTTGGAAAGTAGACACCCCTAGGTCATGTTTTTGGCACTTTTTTGGGAAATAAAGAAACATGCTGATATTGAGCAGGAGAAAACATGGAGCTTTGTAATGACGCACTGGATACAACACATACGGGTCATATAAAAGGAGGTGGTGAAGGAGTTAATGTACAGGTCAAATACAGTGTGAAAATGAAGGTGAAGGATCTAATGTGTACATGCGCAGGATAAGGGAGGTGAAGGACTAATATACAGGACACATAGACAGAAACGATGCAGATGGTTTAGACAGTAATGTAGGAGAAGAATGTAAGCGTCCAACTTTACTTGCAGCTGCCATTATTGTTCTGTGTTCAGGAATAGGGATGAGCTTCGAGTTAGAGTCGAACTCATGTTCGACTCAAACATTGCCTGTTCGCCTGTTCAGCGAACAGTGAACAATTTGGGCTATTCGCGGCAAATTCGAAAAGCCGGAACACCCTGTACAAGTCTATGGGAGAAATCTAAAGTGCTAATTTTAAAGGCTAATATGCAAGTTACTGTCCTAAAAAGTGTTTGGGGACCTGAGTCCTGCCCCAGGGGACATGGATCAATGCAAAAAAAAGTTTTAAAAATGGATGTTTTTTCAGGAGCAGTGATTTTAATAATGATTAAAGTGAAACAATAAAAGTGTAATATTCCTTTAAATTTCATACCTGGGGGGTGTCTATAGTATGCCTGTGAAGGGGCGCATGTTCCCGTACTTAGAACTGTCCCTGCACAAAGTGTCATTTCGCAAGGAAAAAAAGTATTTTAAAATCACTTTGAATTGTCGGCTCCCGTAATACAGAGAGTGGTCTCTGTATTATGGAGCCAACAATTCATTCATTGATAATAAAAAAAAAGCGTGGGGTTCCCCTAAATTCAATTACCAGGCCCTTCAGGTATGGTATGGATATTAAGGGGAACCCCGCGTCAAATTAAAAAAAAAATTTGACGTGGGGGCCCCCCTAGATATCCATACCAGACCCTTCAGGTCTGATATGGATAATAAGGGGAACCCTGCGTCAAATTTAAAAAGAAAATTGACGTGGGGGTCCCCCTAAAAATCCATAACAGACCCTTTATCCGAGCACGCAACCTGGCAGGCCGCAGGAAAAGAGGGGGGGACGAGAGAGCGCCCCCCCCCCCCCGAACCGTACCATGCCACATGCCCTCAACATTGGGAGGATGCTTTGGGGGTCTGTGACCCCTCAAAGCACCATGTCCCCATGTTGATGGGGACAAGGGCCTCATCCCCACAACCCTGGCTGGTGGTTGTGGGGGTCTGCAGGCAGGGGGCTTATCAGAATCTGGAAACCCCCTTTAACAAGGGGACCCCCAGATCCCCCCCCCCTGTTTGAAATGGTAAGAGGGTACAAAAGTACCCCTACCATTTCACAAAGAAAGTGTAAAAAATTGTTAAATAAGACAAACACACTTTTGAAAAATTCCTTTATTAAAAAAAAAAAAAAAAAAAGATTCCAGCGGTGCTAATCCACTCTTGATATCCAGCACTGGATGATCATCTCCCTGGGGTCCAGCGATGGCTGATCTGATCCAGCGACGGGTGATTTTCAGTCCAGCGCAGTCCATCCATCCATGCGTCTTCTGTCTCCACTGAAGAGACACTGCGGGGATCCCAGCGCTGACGTTTCTTATCTTAGGAGGGCGGGGCCACCCGTCACCTGACCCCACCCCCTCTGACACTGGTGAGGGAAGCCAGGGGTTTCCCAATGACGTATGGGTGACCCCCCCTTCTGATGTAAAAGAAACCTGCGTTACATCAGAGGGGGGCGGGGTCACCCATACGTCATTGGAGAACCCCTGGCTTCCCTCACCAGAATCAGAGGGGGCGGGGTCAGGTGATGGGTGGCCCCACCCTCCTAATATAAGAAACGTCAGCGCTGGGATCCCTCAGTGTCTCCTCAGTGGAGACAGAAGAAGGATGCATGGATGGACTGCGCTGGACTGAAAATCACCCATCACTGGATCAGATCAGCCATCGCTGGACCCCAGAGAGATGATCATCCATCACTGGATAGCAAGAGTGGATTAGCACCGCTGGAATCTTTTTTTTATTTTTAATAAAATACACAGACCCCCAAAGCATCCTCCCAATGTTGAGGGCATGTAGCCTGGTACGGTTCAGGAGGGGGGAGCTCTCTCATCCCCCCTCTTTTCCTGCGGCCTGCCAGGTTGCATGCTCGGATAAAGGGTCTGGTATGAATATCTAGGGGGACCCCCACGACAATTTTTTTTTAAATTTGACCTAGGGTTCCCCTTAATATCCATACCAGACCTGAAGGGCCTGGTAATTGAATTTAGGGAAACCCCACGCTTTTTTTTTATCTTATCAATGAATGAATTGTCAGCTCTGTAATACAGAGAACACTCATTGAGTGTTCTCTGTATTACGGGAGCCGACAATTCAAAGTGATTTTAAAAGACTTTTTTCCTTGTGAAATGACACTTTGTGCAGGGACAGTTCTAAGCATGGGAAACATGCGCCCCTTCACAGGCATACTATAGACACCCCCCAGGTACGAAATTTAAAGGAATATTACACTTTTATTGTTTCACTTTAATCATTATTAAAATCACTGCTCCTGAAAAAACTACTGTTTTTAAAACTTTTTTTTGCTTTGATCCATGTCCCCTGGGGCAGGACCCAGGTCCCCAAACACTTTTTAGGACAGTAACTTGCATATTAGCCTTTAAAATTAGCACTTTAGATTGTGAACGTTCGAGTCCCATAGACTTTAATAGGGTTCTAAAGTTCACACGAAGTTTAGGTCTGTTCGCAGGTTCTGGTGTGAACCGAACAGGGGTGTGTTCGGCTCATCCTTATTCAGGAACTAATGAATGGCTCGTCTCATTCATCAGTTCCTTCTTCCTCTCTTTCATTCATTTTAAGAGGAAGAGGAGAGCTCTCATGGTTTGCATCATGTGCTGGCTGTGATTGTTGTATCTATGAGCAATCACTGCAATGCTAAGGTAAACAACCATTCAAATTGTCTCTCTACACTAGGGATGAGCCGAACACCCCCCTGTTCGGTTCGCACCAGAACCTGCGAACAGACCTAAACTTCGTGTGAACTTTAGAACCCTATTAAAGTCTATGGGACTCGAACGTTCACAATCTAAAGTGCTCATTTTAAAGGGTAATATGCAGATTACTGTCCTAAAAAGTGTTTGGGGACCTGGGTCCTGCCCCAGGGGACATGGATCAATGCAAAAAAAAGTTTTAAAAACGGCCGTTTTTTCAGGAGCAGTGATTTTAATAATGATTAAAGTGAAACAATAAAAGTGTAATATTCCTTTAAATTTCGTAGCTGGGGGGTATCTATAGTATGCCTGTGAAGGGGCGCATGTTTCTGGTGCTTAGAACTGTCGCTGCACAAAGTGTCATTTGTGCAGGAAAAAAAGTCTTTTAAAATCACTTGCGGCTAAATTGTCGGGTCTCCGTAATACAGAGAACACTCAATGAGTGTTCTCTGTATTAGCCGACAATTCATTCATTCATTGATTAAAAAAAAAAAAAAAAAAAAGCGTGGGGGTTCCCCTCAATCAAAAGGCCCTTCAGGTCTGACATGGATATTAAGGGGAACCCCGTGTCAAATTTTAAAAAAAAATTGACGTGGGGGTCCCCCCAAATATCCATACCAGACCCTTCAGGTCTGATATGGATATTAAGGGGAACCCCGCATCAAATTTAAAAAAAAAATTGACGTGGGGGTCCCCCTAAATATCCATACCAGACCCTTTATCCGAGCACGCAACCTGGCAGGCCGCAGGAAAAGAGGGGGGGACGAGAGAGCGGCCCCCCCTCCCTCCTGAACCGTACCAGGCCACATACCCTCAACATTGGGAGGATGCTTTGGGGGTCTGTGACCCCTCAAAGCACCTTGTCCCCATGTTGATAAGGACAAGGGCCTCATCCTCACAACCCTGGCCGTTGGTTGTGAGGGTCTGCGGGCGGGGGGCTTATCAGAATCTGGAAGCCCCCTTTAACAAGGGGACCCCCAGATCCCGCCCCCCCCCCTGTTTGAAATGGTAAGGGGGTACAAAAGTACCCCTACCATTTCACAAAGAAAGTGTCAAAATGGTTAAATAAGACAAACACACTTTTGAAAAATTCCTTTATTAAAAATAAAAAAAATAAAAAAAAAATTCCAGCGGTGCTAATCCACTCTTGCTATCCAGCGACGGGTCTCCGGGGTCCAGCGATGGATGATCATATCCAGCGACGGGGGATCTCTCAGTCCAGCGCTGTCCATACCTCCTTCTTCTGTCTCCACTGCGGAGACACTGCAGAGAGCCGAGCGCTGACATTTCTTATATTGGGAGGGCGGGGCCACCCGTCACCTGTCCCCGCCCCTCTGACGCAGGAGAGGGAAGCCAGGGGTTCCCCAGTGACGTGTGGGTGACCCCGCCCCCTCTGATGTAACGGAAACCTGCGTTACAGGTTGGCCCCGCCCTCCCAATATAAGAAATGTCAGCGCTCGGCTCTCTGCAGTGTCTCCGCAGTGGAGACAGAAGAAGGAGGTATGGACAGCGCTGGACTGAGAGATCCCCCGTCGCTGGATATGATCATCCATCGCTGGACCCCGGAGACCCGTCGCTGGATAGCAAGAGTGGATTAGCACCGCTGGAATATTTTTTTTTTTTTTAATAAAGGAATTTTTCAAAAGTGTGTTTGTCTTATTTAACCATTTTGACACTTTCTTTGTGAAATGGTAGGGGTACTTTTGTACCCCCTTACCATTTCAAACAGGGGGGGGGCCGGGATCTGGGGGTCCCCTTGTTAAAGGGGGCTTCCAGATTCTGATAAGCCCCCCGCCCGCAGACCCTCACAACCAACGGCCAGGGTTGTGAGGATGAGGCCCTTGTCCTTATCAACATGGGGACAAGGTGCTTTGAGGGGTCACAGACCCCCAAAGCATCCTCCCAATGTTGAGGGTATGTGGCCTGGTACGGTTCAGGAGGGAGGGGGGGCCGCTCTCTTGTCCCCCCCTCTTTTCCTGTGGCCTGCCAGGTTGCATGCTCGGATAAAGGGTCTGGTATGGATATTTAGGGGGACCCCCACGTCAATTTTTTTTTTTAATTTGATGCGGGGTTCCCCTTAATATCTATATCAGACCTGAAGGGTCTGGTATGGATATTTGGGGGGACCCCCACGTCAATTTTTTTTTTAAATTTGACACGGGGTTCCCCTTAATATCCATGTCAGACCTGAAGGGCCTTTTGATTGAATTTAGGGGAACCCCCACGCTTTTTTTTTTTTTAATCAATGAATGAATGAATTGTCGGCTAATACAGAGAACACTCATTGAGTGTTCTCTGTATTACGGAGACCCGACAATTTAGCCGCAAGTGATTTTAAAAGACTTTTTTTCCTGCACAAATGACACTTTGTGCAGCGACAGTTCTAAGCACCAGAAACATGCGCCCCTTCACAGGCATACTATAGATACCCCCCAGCTACAAAATTTAAAGGAATATTACACTTTTATTGTTTCACTTTAATCATTATTAAAATCACTGCTCCTGAAAAAACGGCCGTTTTTAAAACTTTTTTTTGCATTGATCCATGTCCCCTGGGGCAGGACCCAGGTCCCCAAACACTTTTTAGGACAGTAACCTGCATATTACCCTTTAAAATGAGCACTTTAGATTTCTCCCATAGACTTGTACAGGGTGTTCCGGCTTTTCGAATTTGCTGCGAACAGCCCAAATTGTTCACTGTTCGCTGAACAGGCGAACAGGCAATGTTCGAGTAGAACATGAGTTCGACTCGAACTCGAAGCTCATCCCTACTCTACACAGTGTCTGTTGAAAGACCTTAGCAAAAGTGATGGCCGCTGATGGTGCTTTATCTAGTGCTGTTTATAAATGGCACTGGGTAAATAATCATCCCTCCTTTGTCATTTAAAGGTGTTTGGTGATAGTGAAGTGGTTAAAACTGTTCCACTGTTGGCTAGGGCTTTAATTCTCTACTCCACCCCGTAAAGCTTCTGTTTGTAAGCAAACCAGCCAGAATAGGTGACATCATTGATTAAATATGATACTGATCATACTTGGTCAATAGTGTCAGTCAGCATTCCCAGATGATTTGATTACAAATAGACACCTGCTGGGGATTGTTCATTGTGAGATGATAGTGCAGTGGGGGGACATCATCCGGCAGCAGGATATCTTAGTGACATGGCAACATTATTAGGCTGCAGGATCATTGTGGAAGCAGGCCATTATGACTGACAATGGATCTACATCATTGGACATGATTGACGATGGATTCATATCATGGGACATTGTTTAATTTTAGATTTAATTTTTCATGGTGTGGGTGTCTTCATTTGTTTTCAACATTTTTGGGAATGAGTAATAAGATGTGCTCATGTACACTGTGCACATTTCCCTTGGGGAGTTGGATATTTTCAGCCCCCTTATTATAAAGCACGCTTCTACATTCTTATAAGCCCCACCAAACAACCCCCCACATTCTCTAGGGGATTGGATGTGGAATTTAGGCCCTTGTCCCCTTAAAATAGAATTGTAAGTAAAACTTTTTTCATTTTGGATACAGTAAGGCAGAGTTATAACCTCTGTCAGATTATTTTGCCATCCGTGTGCCGTTGGGGAGATCTACTCTCATTTCCCACAACCACAACAGCACGTCAGTGGAAAATCCCTGCAAATCAAGGGAACCCATTAGGGCCTCATGATCACCCATGAAGATTTTTCCTCTATTACTGTTCTGGGAACAACCCATGTGGTATTTTCCTTTACTTTCACTTTTGATAACGGTTAAACAGGACAAATAGAGAGGGTGAATTTCCCAAACAGGGACACAGCAGATAATATAAACCTGACAGGTGTTTTAATCCCTCTCCACTCTGTCCAAAAACTAAAAAAGTTATGGCTTTAGTTGTGCTTTAACATGCGATAAAAAGCCTTGCTGAGGGAAAAGCGTGCCCACTCAACCTTGTAAAGTTTCAGGACAGGGGGGCTGCATGCTTGCTGCCCGACTATTCTTGGCAACCCAGGCTGCATGGCTGGAAAAGGGTTTGGATATTAATTGTAGGGGAGAACCCCGCTGCATTTTTTAAAAGGACAGCACACATTTAAAACAAAAGGAACATGGCATGGAGTTCAACTTAAAATTGATACCAGACCTTTATTTTTGCAGGCAGCCTGGGTAGCCAGGAAAGAGAGGGCAGTGAGCAACCAAGCTCCCTCTTGCAATGTATCTTGTTTCCATGTTAAAAGAGAAGTGTGGAATAGTACAAATAAATAACTGCACTCATCTTAGTGCTAGAAAAATGCACTGATTACTGTATAAATGACACTAGCAGGGAAAGGGTTAAACACTAGGCGGTGATGAAGGGGTTAAGTGTGTCCTGGGATTGATTCTAACTGTGGGGGGGGTGGGCTACAACTCACATGACAGCGATCACTGCTTCGGATGACAGGGAGTACCCCCGCCAATTAAATGGAACGTACATTCACTGATGTGCGCTGATGAGGCTGCCCTAATGGGCACTGATGAAGCAACACTGATGGGCACTGATGAGGCGGCACTGATGGGCACTAGTGAGGCTGCACTGATGCGGCTGCACTTATAAGGCAGCACTAATGGGCACTGATATTCTGCACTGATGGATACTGATTGACATTGATGGGGCTGCACTGATCATCAAAGCACTGATCATCAATGCCCTGATTAACAGTGTAAATGTCTGCTGTCACAGGAAAGTTGATTATCAGCTTCCCTCTCCTCACACAGTGACAGCGCTGAAGAAAGGAAATACTAACTGGCCTTTGTTTGCATGGGATCAGCTGTGATTGGACACAGCTCATCACATGATAGAGAGCCAATCTCATTGGCTGTTTACTCTGATTGTTGATGCACTGTGTCCATGGGATCTGCACACCCCAGGGGGCGCGCATGAGTGGCGTGACCAGGAGGATGTCATATGATGCCTACCCAACCATTAATCTACTATAGACTGGCTAGGAACTGGTTAAACGATAAATTCACCTTTTAAGAAAAAATTATAAATGCACATATTTTTCCAGGAAAAAAATGCATTTTCTTATTTTTTCCTGCAGGTTCCTGGAAATTATTGCACCCATGATTAGTGGATAAGAAGTGCAATGATCAGGCTTCTGCAGACAACCTCTGCAGCTTTCTACCCATAGCTTCATACCTATGGGCTGCCTGCTGAAAGCTGCAGGGCTACGAGAGTGCTCATCAGTGCCTTTGCAGTTCATTGAGAACTACAAGCTGTCATTCGCTGTGGCTGAAAGTAGTTGTAGTTCATTCATTCACAGGAAACTGTCCATGTGGGTGTTTTTAAATTGTGACAGCAGGTGTGGGGAGAAGATCCTCCACCCACTGTAACACCGAGGGAGGATCAGAGGAACTGGCAACATTGATGTAAATACTGCAATAAATTTTTAGAAGCCAAATGAAGATTTTTTTGTATGTACTATTTGTCTATGTATATCATCTGTTAAATGATTTTTTTTTCTTGAATACGGTCTTCAGAAACAAGTAGATTTCCATAGTTTAGCAAGAGTGGCATGGACATAGGGAGAGTACTAGATATCTACTAGGTCCAATTTGTCATTGTTTAACCACTTGCTTACTGGGCACTTAAACCCCCCTCAGTCCCAGACCAATTTTCAGCTTTCAGCGCTGATGCACTTTGAGTGACAATTGCGCGGTCATACAACACTGTACCCAAATGAAATTTTTATCATTTTTTTCCCACAAATAGAGCTTTCTTTTGGTGGTATTTAGTTACAGCTCGGAGTTTTATTTTTTGCTAAACAAACAAAAAAAGATGCAAA
Organism: Lithobates pipiens; assembly: GCF_037356315.1. Lineage (NCBI taxonomy): Eukaryota > Metazoa > Chordata > Amphibia > Anura > Ranidae > Lithobates > Lithobates pipiens. The sequence continues at coordinate 220,753,760 of NW_027507785.1, read as the reverse complement.
AAAAAAAAAAAAAAAAAAAATCATGTTTTAATAGTTTGTTATAAAATTTTGCAAACGGGTCATTTTTCTCCTTCATTGAAGTGCGCTGATTAGGCGGCACTGATAGGCTGCATTGGTGGGCACTGATGGGCTGCATTGGTGGGCACTGATGGGCTGCATTGGTGGGCACTGATAGGCTGCACTGGTGGGCACTGATAGGCATAGTTAAGGCGGCACTAATAGGCACAGATAAGGCGGCACCGATGGGCACAGATAAGGCGGCACTGATGGGCAAAGATGGGCACAGATAAGATGGCACGGATGGGTGGCACGGATAAGTGGCACGGATGGGTGGCACGGATGGGCACTGATAGGTACCACAGATAGATGGGACTGATGGGCACTGATAGGTGGCACTGATAGGTGGCTCTGATAGGTGGCACTGCTGGGCACTGATGGGCGGCACTGCTGGGCACTGATGGGCGGCACTGCTGGGCACTGATGGGCGGCACTGGGGTGCAGCACCTTTGAGGCAGATTTTGGGTGGCACTGTGGGTGGCACTGTGGGTGGCACTGTGGGCACTGCTGGGTGGCACTGTGGGCACTGCTGGGTGGCACTGTGGGCACTATGGGCACTGCTGGGTGGCACTGACAGGGGGGCACTTACTTTATTTCAGGATGGCACTGCGGGTGGCAGGTGGGCACTGGCAGGGGGCAGGTGTCCACTGGATATGCTGGCCATGATCGGGACTGATGTCCCGAACACGGCCGTCGGCGATCGGCTTTTTTTTTTCTCCTCGCGCTGACAGCGCGAGGAGGAATACTAGCCGATTACCGGCTCCGTTTTATCACATGATCAGCTGTCATTGGCTGACAGCTGATCACGTGATAAGGGGTTGGGATCGACCTCTTACACGGATCGGTGATCAGGCGAGTCTCACGGACTCGCCGATCACAGAGCGCGCCGCGCGCGCCCCTCAGGGGGCGCGCAGGCCGCTCGTAACCGGGACGACGTCAATAGACGTAGTCCCGGCAATCTAGGTCCACGCTAATGCCGTCATTCGGCAATAGCGCGGTACCCAAGTGGTTAAGCACCCTCATTTTATATCAGTATATTTAAAATGGAAAAGAACCAGATGACCTGAATAGGTCCAAACAAACCGTTGCCTACATTTAACCTCTTGCCACCCACATAGTGTGCATGTGCAGTGGCAAGGAGGGTGAGCTTTAACACACACACTTCCCACATATGAGTTCATGGAGAGCCAACGTTTCTGTGTCGAGAGTGCATTTAGGCCCCTTTCACAGTTTTTCAGGTTAAAAATAGCGCCTGTATACGGCCCCTTCAATCAATGGGGCAGTGTGGCTATACCGCCGGCAAAGCGTTGCTGCAGTGGCGCTTTGCGGGCGGTTTTAACCCTTTTTCGGCCACTAAAGGGGTTAAAACCGCCGCTAAAATGATGGTAAAGCGGTGCTAAAAATAGTGCCGCTTTACCGCTGACGCCCGCAACGTCCCAGTGTGAAAGGGGCCTTACTGTGTGCTCCTAGCACAGTGACTAGGGCTGGCATAGCTCCTGCTCTCTATTAATGATTGGGTAGAACAGCTTATCACAGTGATCATGTGATTGGACAGTCCTTTTCATCCTCGCAGGCATCAGAGCCCAGTTAAAGGGATGCTGGGTTGGGTGGGAAGGGGTCAAGGGAATTTATATTCTTGATCACCATCCTGCATAATGCACAAAATTCTGTAAACTCTGTATTCTAACTTGTAACTCCAATACTATAATTTACTTTTTACTTATTTTCTTTCTAGCTATCATACAGTATCTAAAACAGTAATTTTTCTCTTGAATTTTTTTTTTCCACCAAATTGTTGTCATGGTAACAATGTTGTTTTGTGCATAAGTCTTCAATAGGCTTTGCAAAGAAAATGTGGACACTTAATCTGGAGCACCATTGACCTTCATTAAAGTGACATCCAAACCATTTATTTCTATTTGCAGGCTATCGAGTTTGATCCGGTGACCCACCTTCCCATTGTCAATGACAGCTGTACTGGTTGTACTCTGTGCTACAGTGTATGCCCTATTATTGACTGCATCAAGATGGTTGCCAGGACAACACCTTACGAACCAAAGAGGGGCCTTCCCTTAACTGTAAATGCTGTGTGCTGAGGTGATTAGTTCAATAATGACACAAACATCAGTAATACCACTAATGACTTACTGTGTTGTTATGATACATTATTTGAAATCTAGTTGAGTTATGGAAATGATAAAAAGAGATAGTGATTTTTAATTACAAATGTACACACAGACCATTTTCAAATTAAAGTTGCCTTTCAGAATTTTAGATTAGCCTTTCAGAATTGTATCTAATAAACAATGTAAAGTGCCTGTGCATTTTGCTCTTGCAATTGTTGAAAATATCAAAACAGTTAATTTGGAAGAAACTATTAAATAAATAAAGCCATGTAATGCCGTCTGAGTGTCTTTCTATGTTCATATTTTCTTTGTAGCTGAGAATTGTCAGACATAATTAGTTATATGGTGGGGGGGGGGGGGAATTAAGCAAAGAATTACTGTTTGTATACAGACAGTAGATTTACAATGAGGATTTAACACTGGATTAAGTACTTTGTGCAGTGCATCCACTGATAAAACATAATGTATTTCTTAATCCCTAGTACATTAGGGTTTATAATGGGCACCGTGGAAGACAGCATTATTAACCAATTTAAATGAACTTGCCCTGTTTACTAATGTATTCCACATGTTTTCATCACATCCTGTCTCCATTATTTTCTTCTTACTCTACAGAACACAAGCATTTTCTAAAAACAGCACTTCAAAGCTGGTGCTGCAACTGTAATAGGCAATTTTTTTTCATTTACCAAAAAAACAGCATAGCACTGTGATTTTAACTGGGGTATGAGCTATGTTAGTTGTTATAATACTCCGACTTCAAGCGAGCATGGAACTAAAGCCTTTATATAGTGGTGTAATCTAAAAAGAGGAGGCACTGTACAATAGTGGGAGGAAGGTTGGGTTTACAATGGTGTGGAGATACACTGATGAGTGATGACTAGATCATTCCTTGCTCTGCTCCAGAGTTCACACATAAAGAATACAGAGCAACTATAATGCCGCGTACACATGGTTGGACAGCAAATGTGTGATCGGAGCTCATTGTCGGAAATTACGGCCGTGTGTAGGCTCCATCGGACAGTCTCCATCGGAATTTCCGTCACGCAAAATTTGAGATCTGATTCTCAAATTTTCCGACAACAAAATCCGTTTGCCCAAATTCTGATCATGTGTACACAATTCCGACTTACAAAAAATACAAAAATAAATTACAAGACGGAAGCACTCGGTCTGGTAAAACTACTGTTTGTAATGAGATAGCACATTTGTCATGCTGCAAATTTTGAAATCTTTTAATGCAGCGCATTCTCTTCTTCTTTATAATGCTAGAAGAATGAAGTTGTTTTGCTGCTCATATTGAAAAGTATGAATTGTCTCTCACCAAACTTCTACTAACACAAGATTAGCAGAAAGAGCCCAAAGGGTAACACACTTGGTATTGAACTTCCCTTTTCTAGTCCCGTGATACGTGTTGTACATCACTGTGTTCTTGACATTCGGAAATTCTGACAACTTTGTGCGAACGTGTGTATGCAAGACAAGTTTGAGCCGACATCCGACGGAAAAAATCCCATGGATTTTGTTGTTGGAATGTGCGATAGTGTGTGCGCGGCATTAAACGTTTTTTTCCGTTGATGCTTTCACAGAGCTTGAAGTCAAATTGCAATCAACATTTGCAGTAGAAGCTTTATTTTTGGTGAGATACTTTCTTAAACTTTCCATATTCATAGGGATGTAGTCTCCATTTTTTTATTATAACATTACTAAGAATTTTCAGGTGGTGGCAATGGAGGTAAATTATTTTACTTGGCCAGACATTTTCTTACATCAACATTCCAAGAGCAGAAGCAGATTAGAATTTGCTATCACATGTCCTACATTCATTTCAATTGATGTTCACATAATTTTTTTTTTTTTTTTATGAAATCTGCTTTTTTGTTCTTCTTCACTCTATTTAGTCTGCTCACAGTATATCGATAAATTCCAAGATGAATGAAAAACAAAAGGAATAGCATATTATCAGTAGATAGCCATTAACTTTGTGATTAGGAACCCATGGGTCAAAAAGATCTGCAGTTTTTAACCACTTGCCGACCGCCGCACAGCGATATATGTCGACAGAATGGCACGGGCAGGCATATGGGCGTATATATACGTCCCTGCCTTCCCGCGGGTGGGGGGCCCGATCGGGCCCCCCCGGTGCCAGCGGCGGTCGGTATCCGTACAGGAGCGATCCGGGATGAGGGGGTGGCCATTCGTTCATGGCCACCCCCTCGCGATCGCTCCTGACGAATGGAAGTGAGGCGTGACATCACTTCCTCTCCTGTAATGTAAACACAGGCAGAGGAAGTGATGTAATCTCTCCTCCGTGTCGGTATTTTTCGTTCCGGCACCGAGGAGAGAGGATCGGTGAGTTGCACCAACACGACACTACACAGTAGAACATGCCAGGCACACTCACACCCCCCCTTCACCCCCCGATCACCCCCCCAATTACCCCTGCCCCCCCAGTCACAGTGACACCAATTGCATTTTTTATTTTTTTTGCATTGGTGTCATTTGTGACTGTAATAACTGTTAGGGCAGTTAGGGTTAGCCCCCTTTAGTTCTAAGGTACCCCCTAACCCCCCAATAAAGGTTTAACCCCGTGATCACCCCCCGTCGCCAGTGTCACTAAGGCTGGGTTCACATTGCAGCGGTTTATGAGAACGGATGTGATTCGCACCGCACTGCAGTGCAAATCACATCCGATCTCTGTGCGATTCGAGTTCAGCCATACAGATAGTATGGCTGAATTCGCGCCGCACCCGCCGCAAATTCACACGGGACCCTTTTTTTGGTCTGCAGCAGAATCGGATCGCATGGGTGTTCACACCATGCGATCCGAGTTTGCAGATCGCACTGCGATATGCGAACTGATCTGGGGGTGTCATTAACATTTCACTGACACTCCCAGCAGTTCGCATAGGGCAGTGTGAACTGCCGCCAGGAGGCATGCGATGCGGGAACCCGCCGCGGATTCGTGGCGTTCCCGCATCGCTCCAGTGTGAACCCAGCCTAATAAGCGATCGTTTTTCTGATCGCTGTATTAGTGTCACAGGTGACGCTAGTTAGGCAGGTAGGTATTTAGGTTCGCCGCAGCTTTTTATAGCGTCAGGGACCCCCATATACTACCGCATAAAGCCCCCTGATTGCCCCCTAGTTAACCCTTTCACCAGTGATCACCATATAACTGTTACAGGTGACGCTGGTTGGTTAGTTATTTTTTTATAGTTTCAGGGCACCCGCCATTTATTACCTAATAAAGGTTTAACCCCCTGATCACCCGGCGGGTGTCATTTGTGACTGTAATAAATGTTAGGGCAGTTAGGGTTAGCCCCCTTTAGTTCTAAGGTACCCCCCTAACCCCCTCAATAAAGGTTTAACCCCGTGATCACCCCCCGTCGCCAGTGTCACTAAGGCTGGGTTCACATTGCAGCGGTTTATGAGAACTGCAGTGCAAATCACATCCGATCTCTGTGCGATTCGAGTTCAGCCATACAGATAGTATGGCTGAATTCACGCCGCACCCGCTGCAAACTCGCACGGGACCCTTTTTTTGGTCCGCAGCAGAATCGGATCGCATGGGTGTTCACACCATGCGATCCGAGTATGCAGATCGCACTGCGATATGTGAACTGATCTGGGGGTGTCATTAACATTTCACTGACACTCCCAGCAATTCGCATAGGGCAGTGTGAACTGCCGCCGGGAGGCATGCGATGCGGGAACCCGCCGCGAATTCGTGGCGTTCCCGCATCGCTCCAGTGTGAACCCAGCCTAATAAGCGATCGTTTTTCTGATCGCTGTATTAGTGTCACAGGTGACGCTAGTTAGGCAGGTAGGTTTTAGGTTCGCCGCAGCTTTTTATAGCGCCAGGGACCCCCATATACTACCGCATAAAGCCCCCTGATTGCCCCCTAGTTAACCCTTTCACCAGTGATCACCATATAACTGTTACAGGTGACGCTGGTTGGTTAGTTATTTTTTTATAGTTTCAGGGCACCCGCCATTTATTACCTAGTCTCACTAGTGTACCCCTAAATTTAGGGGTGTCTACTTTCCAAAATGGGGTCATTTGGGGGGGTTTGTGCCATCTTGGCATTTTATGGCCTTCAAAACTGTAACGCCCTTAGAAAGCCTGAAGGCGGTGCTTGGTTTTCGGGGCCCCGTAAGGGGCTAAGCTCCCAAAAAGTCCCACATATGTGGTATCCCCGTACTCAGGAGAAGCAGCAGAATTTATTTTGGGGTGTCATTTCACATATGCCCATGGCATGCGTGAGCAATATATCATTTAGTGACAACTTTGTGAAAAAATAAAAATAAAAAATAAAAGTTTGTAATTTTCCCGCAACTTGTGGCAAAATATTCCATGGACTCAACATGCCTCTCAGCAAATAGCTTGGGGTGTCTACTTTCTAAAATGGGGTCATTTGTGGGGGTTTTGTGCCATCTTAGCATTTTATGCCCTTCAAAACTGTAATAGGTAGTGAGGAGTGAAGTCAAAAATTTACGCCCTTAGAAAGCCTGAAGGCGGTGCTTGGTTTTCGGGGCCCCGTACGCGGCTAGGCTCCCAAAAAGTCCCACATATGTGGTATCCCCATACTCAGGAGAAGCAGCAGAACTTATTTTGGGGTGTCATTTTACATATGCCTATAGCATGTGTGAGCAATATATCATTTAGTGACAACTTTGTGAAAAAAAAATAAAAAAAAATAAAAGTTTGTAATTTTCCCTCAACTTGTGCCAAATATAAAATATTCCATGGACTCAACATGCCTCTCAGCAAATAGCTTGGGGTGTCTACTTACTAAAATGGGGTTATTTGTGGGGGTTTTGTGCCATATTGGCATTTTATGGCCTTCAAAACTGTGATAGGTAGTGAGGAGTGAAATTACAAATGTATGCCCTTAGAAATCCTGAAGGTGGTGCTTGGCTTTCGGGGCCCTGTACGCGGCTAGGCTTCCAAAAAGTCGACCACATGTGGTATCCCCGTACTCAGGAGAAGCAGCAGAATGTATTTTGGGGTACAATTCCACATATAACCATGGCATGTGTGAGCAATATATCATTTAGTGACAACTTTGTGTAAAAAAAAAAAAAAAAATGTTTTTGTCATTATTCAATCGCTTGAGGCAAAAAAATAAAATATTCAATGGGCTCAACATGCCTCTTATCAATTTCCTTAGGGTATCTACTTTCCAAAATGGGGTCATTTGGGGGGGTTTTGTACTGCCCTGCCATTTTAGCACCTCAAGAAATGAGATAGGCAGTCATAAACTAAAAGCTGCGTAAATTCCAGAAAACGTACCTTAGTTTGTAGATGTGACAACTTTTGCGCAAACCAATAAATATACAGTTATTGACTTTTTTTTTACCAAAGACATGTGGCTGAATACATTTTGGCCTAAATGTATGACTAAAATTGAGTTTATTGGATTTTTCTAATAACAAAAAGTTGAAAATATCATTTTTTTTCAAAATTTGCGGCCTTTTTACGTTTATATCGCAAAAAATAAAAATCGCAGAGTCAGTCAAATACCTTTAAAAGAAAGCTCTATTTGTGGGAAAAAAAGGACCCAAATTTTGTTTGGGTACAACATTGCATGACCGCGCAATTACCAGTTAAAGCAGCGCAGTGCCAAATTGTAAAAAGACCTCTGGTCATTGACCAGCAAAATGGTCCGGTCTGAAAGTGGTTAAAGATCGGTTCTGGTGCACCTATAAGGTGCCATTGGACATCTTTCGTTGTACTTCATGCAAAGTGCAACCAAACTGCACTCAAGTGCACATGGCTCTATTTCTGAACATGGAAAGAAATTAAAATGTGTTCTTCCTAGCAGTATTATGCTTATGAGGGTGGTGTCATATCTTTAAAATACCTTCTGTTTTATGCCATTGGTTTTAGTTTATTAAATCGGGTAAGACTGGGTTCAAATCTGTGCAAGAACATCTGTGAGTGAAAAAGTTCTGTGTTTTTTTTAAATTGTAATTTTTATTAGTTTTCAAATCAAGTACAAAGTATTCGAGCATTAGAATAATCAATAAACAGAAGTGAATATAGAACATATCACAAACAGTGGCTACAGAAGACAGAGAATAACGTCCATATATGCAGGCACAAGGGTGAACTGCATAACCCAATTATGTAGAATGATCAATAAAACAGTTTACTAAAACCAAAATGTCATTTGACAAAAGGCTGTAGGCCAAAAGGAGGCATAGAAACATAACATTTACATGGTCATCATGGCGAATCTCAGGAGGGGTAGTTTACCAGGATTGGTACATAGAGAAGGTAAATAGGAGGGGGGGGGGGGTGAGAATAGATGACAGAAAGGGGATGTTACATCTGGTAGCTATGACCATAAAGGATGTACAGGCAAGGGAGCCCCAAAGCTCGACCGATCCCAGGGCCCCCATACCTTATCAAATTGGGGAATCAAGTCATGCACCGAGGCTGTCAGGTATTCCATTCTCCGAATATCTGACACCAATTGAAGAAGTCTAGGCCATGGAGGAGCTGCGCCCGACAGCCAGCACAGCGGGATAAGCCTCTTAGCTGCCAATAGAATATAGGAGACCAGCCTGTTTGTATTTTTAGGTAGGCCAGAAACAGGAAGTCCTAACAGACAGTGTAAGGGGTCGATTGGGAGGGATACCCCGTCACCTCCGCCACCAATGACCCCACCGATATCCAAAAGGGACGTATCAGGGGGCATTGCCAAAAAATATGAAATAGTGACCCAATGTCAAGCCCACAACGCCAGCAGCGCATTCTGTGTTTTTTTAAGTTCAGTTTTAGTGCTAAGTTGTACTTACATAGTTACATTGTTAGTAAAGTTGAATAAAGACACCAGTCCATCCCATTCAACCTGAGTGAGTGTGGGTGTGTGTCTACAATTGTCCCTATCCCTGTACATTGTATCTCATTAAGATGCTCATCTATTATTTATTTAAGGTACCCATATAGCGCTGACAATTTTTACACAGCGCTCCACACATACATCGCACACTCGCATCGATCTCTACCCTCAAGGAGCCCCCAACTTACATTCATATACTAGGGCCAATTTTGGACAGAAGCCACTTAACCTACCAGCATGTCTTTGGAGCGTACTTGTTCTTCTCTAATAGGTTTCTCACCTTCAGCTGAGAATGATAAACTGGTTGTTGACACAAGAGAGCTGTTATGCCCCTTTCACGCAGATGGACCGTCTATACGTTTTTCTTCCATCCGCCAACGGGCGACAATGCATTCCTATGAGCAAATGGATGACCATCCGTTAACCTCTGCTTCCGTTTTTATCCATTTTTTTTTATGTACAAGGCTACGTCCACATTCATCAAAACAGATATTAACTGACAATGTCCATCAACGTCCGATCACTTAAGATCCGTTTTGAAGAAATAATTCAAAGTTCATACTTTGACAAATAAAAAAAAAGTTAAAAAAACTTTATTTTAAAAGGGTTAGGCAGAATAATAAAACTAAAACAGTTTTGAACATATCATGTGCTTTTATGCTATCAAAACACAATGAAATAACCAACATTTATTAATTAATACATTTAAATGTACACTACATTATTTATATATATTGGTACTGCAAAGGAACTTCTCTTGATGGAGATAGAAAGTAGTTGGCAAATTGTACATGCATAGCAATGTAGGATGAGGAGCAATACTTTCTGGGTAATTTCCTTAAAGGCACAGAAACTGCTGTAAAGGGATGAAAACGGATACAAAAATGGATGTAAACATGTACATTAACGGATGAAAACGGATATTAATGGAACGGAAGACGGATAAAAATGGAGATTAATGGAACAGAAGACGGATGAAGATGGATGAAGCAACAGATAAGAACTGATACATTTTTAACTTGGCTAAACTGATGATGCCCATGTGAAAGGGGCCTTAGTCATTTGTAATTTTATTTAACCACTTAACAACCGCCCTATAGCCGAATGACGGCTACAGGGCGGTTTCTTAACTCTGGGAGGCCGTCATATGACGTCCTCCCAGAATTCCGCTCTCGCGCGCCCCCTGGGGCGCGCACTCGAGAGCATCTGTGACCGCCGGGTCCACAGGACCCGACGCATCACGGATCACGGTAAACGGCCGCTCATAGCGGCCGTTTACCACGTGATCGCTCCGTCAAATGACGGAGTGATCACTTGTAAACAAACCGGCGTCATGTTATGACGCCGGTTCCTCCCTCCCCCTCTCTGTACCGATCGGAACAGCGGAGGGGGAAGAGATCGGTGTCAGCAGCGATGTGGGCTGCATCTGCAGTGCCCACATCGCTGCTCACCAAAAATTAACCCCTCAATTTCCTGACAATACTCTGCAATACCCTGACATTACTCTGCATTACTCTGCAATACCCTGCAACACTCTGCATTACTCTGCAATACTCTGCATTACTCTGCAATACTCTGCAATACTCTGCAATACTCTGCATTACTCTGCAATACTCTGCAATACTCTGCATTACTCTGCAATACTCTGCAATACTCTGCATTACCCTGCAACACTCTGCAATACCCTGCAACACTCTGCATTACTCTGCAGCACTCTGCATTACTCTGCAATACTCTGCAATACTCTGCATTACTCTGCATTACTCTGCATTACTCTGCAATACTCTGCAATACTCTGCATTACTCTGCAATACCCTGCAACACTCTGCAACACTCTGCAATACCCTGCAACACCCGCCAATACCCTGCAACACTCTGCAATGCTCTGCAACACTCTACAACACCCACCAATACCCTGCAACACTCTGCAATGCTCTACAACACCCGTCAATACCGTGCAACACTCTGCAACACCCTACAATATCCTGCAATGCTCTGCAACGCAATACTCTGCAACGCCATACTCTGAGATACCCAGCCATACTCTGAGATACCCAGCCATACCCAGCCATAGTCGGTGATACCCTGCAATACCCAGCCATAGACACTCCCCCCCTCCCGCCGCCCTCCGGTGCTTCTACCGACTCGCCAATACGATCAAATCCAGAATCTTTTTTTTTTCAGGCTTCCCAGCTTAGAGGTGAGATGCGGGGTCTTATTGACCCCATATCTCACTGTAAAGAGGACATGTCATGCCATATTCCTATTACAAGGGATGTTTACATTCCTTGTAATAGGAATAAAAGTGATCAAAAAATTTATTTTTGGGGAAAAAAATTTCAAATTAAAATAAATAAAGTAAAATGAACAATACATTTTTTTTTTTTTTAAAGCGCCCCTGTCCCCATGTGCTCGCATGCAGAAGCGAATGCATACGTAAGTCCCGCCCACATATGAAAACGGTGTTCAAACCACACATGTGAGGTATCGCTGCGAACGTTAGAGCGAGAGCAATAATTCTAGCCATAGACCTCCTCTGTAACTCAAAACATATAACCAGTAAAAAAAAATTAAATCGTCGCCTATGGGGATTTTTAAGTAGCGACGTTTGGCGCCATTCCACGAGTCTGTGCAATTTTGAAGAGTGACATGTTGGGTATCAATTTACTCGGTGTAACTTCATTTTTCACATTATGCAAAAATTGGGCTAACTTTACTGTGTTTTTTTTTTTTTAAGCACAAAACTGTTTTTTAAAAAAAAAAGCATTTGAAAAATTGCTGTGCAAATACCGTGCGAGATAAAAATTGTATTCTCCAGGGTGTTTGCTAAAAAAACATATATAATGTTTTGGGGTTCTATGTAATTTTCTAGCAAATAAATTATGATTTTTACATGTAGGAGAGAAATGTCAGAATTGTCCTGGGTGCTCCAGAACGCCTGATGGCGCTCCCTGCATGTTAGGCCTCTGTATGTGGCCACACTGTGTAAAAGTCTCACACATGTGGTATCACCGTACTCGGGAGTAATAGCAGAATGTGTTTTGGGGTGTAATTTGTGGTATGCATATGCTGTGTGAGAAATAAACTGATAATATGACAATTTTGTGAAAAAAAAAAAAAGTTAAATAAATCTTGATTTTGCAAAGAATTGTGGGAAAAAAGGACAACTTCAAAAAACTCATCATGCCTCTTACTAAATACCTTGGAATGTCTTCTTTCCAAAAAGGGGTCATTTGGGGTGTATTTGTACTTTTCTGGCATGTTAGGGTCTCAAGAATTCAAATAGGCCGTCAGTACTTCAGTTGTGATCAATTTTCAGATATTGGCACCATAGCTTGTGGACTCTATAACTTTCACAAAGACCAAATAATATCCACCAATTTGTACTTATTTTTACCAAAGATGTAGTGGTATAAATTTTGGCCAAAATTTATGAAGAAAAAATTACTAATCTGTTAAATTTTATAACAGAAACAAATTAATTTTTTTACAGAATTTTCTGTATTTTTTCTTTTATAGCACAAAAAATAAAAAACCCAGCGGTGATTAAATACCACCAAAAGAAAGCTCCATTTGTGTGAAAAAAAGGACAAAAATTTCATATAGGTCCAGTGTTGCATGACTGAGTAATTGTCATTCAAAATTTGAGAGCACCGAAAGCTGAAAATTGGTCTGGTTATTAAGGGTGTTTAAGTGCCCAGTGGTCAAGTGGTTAAACATATTATAGTTCACATGCATATGTTCTTATCCTATGAGATTTCATATATCTTAACACACAGCACTACTTATTTTGTAAAGTTCATCTGAACAATTCCAACCCAGTTAATTTAGCTTTCATCTCGTGTAAATTTCCAAAAGGGGCTGCAACCATATATGTCCTGGTTGTCATCCAAGCCTATTAAAACTGGAGTCGATAAAAATAGTCATTAGCAAAGAGAATTTTAATATTTTAATGTGCATTTAGGAAAGAACATCTTTATAAAATTATGAAGCAACTGTGCATAGTAGGTTAAGTACATCTGTGCACATCTTAAAAATACATAAGTGAGACAATTTTTAATTGAATAGGAAAATGAAACAGCAGAATTATATGGATAGAAATCAAGATAGTGAGCTGAAAAATGCAATTCAGACAGAATTTATGGTTTAAATAAATGTTTTAATTAATGAATGTTGATGTTAATATTATTTGAACTAGACAGAAATTATTAGTATATGAGTTAATAACTAAGCCAAGTGAGTAAGTTAATACATTTTCTAGGCAGAGATTGACCTGGGTAGAAAACAAGCGCAAATATTTATTAAATTTAGTGAAAGCATACAGGTTTGCACATCTTGTTCCTAAAAACATGCTAATTACATCTGAAGCTAATGGAAGAAAAAAGCTTTGAACTGACAATTTATGTAATATTTGTGCATGGTTTGCATTTTGAAACATTTTATTTTAAAAGTAATGCACTGCATTACAATTGTGTTTAAATGGTAGAATATATTATTATAAACCTCAAAAATCTGTGAATTGATTATCTAATACATTAATATTTGGGTGACAAAGAAAAACTGAAAGCTTGCTGCAATATTTTATCAGCTTTTCTTAAGTGGTCCTTTATGTTCTAGAATAACAGAGAAATTCTAATTCTTACAGAAGATAAAGATTCAAGTAGATACGCTGTGCTTTTTAAAAACACGTTGCACTTGTAAATCCATTAGAATTTTATCATTTGGTTGCACACTATATGGTAAATTGTGTGAGAACACCTCATCATCACACCTATATGCTTAGTTGGACATTCCAAACCATGGCCATTATTATGGAGTTGATTCCTTTTTTGCACGTATAACAGTGGTTTTAAAAAAAGGGGAAATTATGTTGTCGTGCCCATAGAAACCAATTAACAACAATGCACTTCCTGCCCTCTGAACTGTCATCAGGGGACTTTGAAGGGCCAACCGTGAGGGTAGTCCCCTTCCTATTTAACTCCTATTTAATTCTAGGATTCCAGAAGTCTTTATTCAGTGCATGGTTGAGCAGACATGGGGTGGTCAGGGATAAAGACAGCCGGGAAAGCTAGGTGCTAGTGCTGATGCTTACATTTAGCCGGAAACACACTAACATGTACTGTGCAGTGCTATCGCAGATTAAGTAAAGATTATTGCTACAAATGTCTTTCTATAGTTTTATTGATTCACAGACACATTAACAGCATAACAGATTAGGGAGATATTATGAGATGTTTCCAGGGAAAGATAGATGATGTGAGCCAATGCTCAAACTGAGCAAGACTTAGGGGTGGGACTTAAGCATCAGAGGAAGAAAATATTAAAATTGGTATGTTTTCCTTCAATTGATGTGAGAACGGTGGAAATGTGCTTTAAATTATTAGCGCCCTCCCAGACTTTCAGAAATATCACACAGCAGCAGTAGTGAGGAGAATTCTGGATTGGGTCTATAATGCCCCATATAAAAAATGGGTGTTATTGGAAGATAATATGAGTAAAGTTGCCCTGGGTCAGATCATATGGATCCCAACGAAGTACAGACATCTCCCTAGAGGAATGTCCCCAATTACAACTGAAACACTAAGAGCATGGGATGTGGCACTCAAAGGCACAGTAGGGCAAAATAATAGCCCTCTGATGCCCTTGACAGGAAATAACTACTTTCCCCCGGGGAAAGAAAATAAAATGTATCTAAAATGGACCCATAGGGATCGACTGAGGCTAAGGGATGTGATAAAAGTAAATAGCTTATGCTCACTAGCGGAGCTACGAGAGAAATATGGCATAACACCGTGGGACGGGTGGAGATACAGACAACTCCAACATTTTGTAGAATCCCTCCCTAAACCCCTCCGCTCAGGTGATAGTTTAAACCCTTGGGAAAGTTTGGTTGACCAAGGGAGGATGGGTAGACAAGGGATCTCTAAAATATATAGGATCCTAATAACTTTGATGGACGATGGGACTATGTCTCCTCTGGGGAGGTGGGAAGTAGAATTGAATCAATCAATTCCGGAAAAACTGAAAGGGAAGGTTATGGACTATGTCCATTCCACCTCAATGGACACAAGGGTAGAAGAAATGAATTATAAATTAATGGTCAAGTGGTATTATGTTCCATCCAAAATGCACAAAATTAATCATGACTTATCACCTCTATGCTAGAGAGAATGCGGGAAGGAAGGAACTCACGCCCATATATGGTGGCAATGTAGTTCAATTCAATTATACTGAGAAGAAGTGCTGGGTTTAATTAAAAAGATTGATGGGACAGAAATAGAACTGGACCCCTGGAAATGCCTGTTTCACGCGACCGGGGGTCCTAGGGAAAGATACAGGGCAGCACTTACTCCATTCTTGCTAAATGCAGCGAAAGCATTAATCCAGAGATATTGGAAAATAAAGGAAACACCAGGGATAGGGGAGTGGTTTAGAGAAATAGATAGAATGAGGACTATGGAAGAATTAATACATCTTCAAAAGGGGATAGGAACAAGATTTCAGGAAGAACTGGCTGGAATTTAGACAGTCTCTGACTTATCTGGGAATTATGGGGGGTGGAGAGAGCGCCTAGGGGTTTGTCGCTGGGCACTCTCTCTTTATTACCCATGTTTTTTTTTGGGGGGGGGGGTGGGGAGGGGGAAGGATATATAGATATATATATATATTTTTTTTTTCTTTTTTCTAGATATCTCTTTACTAAAGATAATGCTCACATAAATTTATGGAGGATGGTAGTGGGGATAGAGGGAGAGGAATCCCCACCTTATATATACTAAAATTAAGAAAAATAGTCACGGGTAAGAAGGAAATAGTAAGATATGATTTACAGGGTGATAATGTAGGTCACAGGGGTGTAGAAAACTTTCCCCCCTTGCCCCCATGTGTCAGGGCTGGCTTAGCCCTTCCTTCACTGGGCTGGCTGCTCAGCTGTCGGCTAATTGCCAGTTCTCATCTCTCTCCACAGTTACCAGCTGTTCCTGATCATGATCGTCTGACCTGCCTACTTAAAGCTGTCCAGCTCACTTCACCTCTGCCTTCGCCTTGGTCACATCACAAGAAACCATCTCCTGCGGTTCTGTTTAAAGACTGGCTTGCTGACATCCCTTCTGGCTCCTTATCCTGCTTGCTGTTGCTCTACTTAAATCCCTGATTCTGGCCTGACTTATTACCCAATCTGGTTATTGACCTGGCTGACTACTCTATCCGGTTACTGGACTCTGGCCTTGCTTTGACTACACTTTTTCTACTTACCTTTTTATTTAATAAACAATATATATATATATATATATATATATATATATATATATATATATATATATATATATATATATATATATATGTATATATAAATATTTTGGCAAAAAATAGCTAAAATCATTCAAGAAATAATGGGTAAGCAGATTTCTGTAGAACCCTGGAGATTTTTGTACCATAGCACGGAAACGGTGGTCCAATATTCAAGTTCAGCATTCCAATGGGATGTAAGTTTGTGGACTTGACCATATCTTTTTTCTATATAAACCCCTTTACATATAATACTTTCCATATCATGGGCTTTTTTGATTGAGAACATCTGCCACTACTTACAGATATTCAACAGCTTCTTCTGATGAGCCGGCTTACCGACAAAATGCGTTGAGTTTTTGAGGATTTAACCCCTCACATTTCCATCAACATCTTATGAATTTAACTGTATATTACTAGGTCTATTTTTATCATACTTATGAAACATATACAACTGTTCCCCTGTTATGGTAATCATGTTTTACATCCTGTTTATATGTATGCTATATACTCTCTAAGATGTCTGCATATGCATTGAGTAACAATTTTTCATACACAACGTTATGCAATTTGACATTCATGTGCAATAAAAAATTCTTTACTTTTACGTTGTGTTTGAGCCTGCCTCATCTAAAGTCCCATACTCTTTTATTCTTTTTTTAACCCAATATAAGAAGTCTCTCCTCCCCATTTGTTAAACACTGCCAAAAGGCCAATTCCAAAGTACTGGCAAACACGAAATACTCCTAACATGAAAGAATGGTTTTTGAAAGTAGATGATATATGTGGGATAGAAGAAATAATGCAGATGGGGATACCTTAGAGAAGTTTAAAATGACATGGGAAAAATTGTTAGTATTTAAGAAATCAGAAAAATATATTGAGATATTAAGGGATTTGTAAAGGCAGAAGTTTTTTTTATCTTAATGCTTTCTATGCATTAAATGTAAAAGCATTATGCGTGCAGCAGCCACCCCAGCACCCCCTAATATCTACCTAAGCTCCATCTCTGTCCAGCGATGCCCATGAGTGTCTCGGCCATCGGAGTCTCTCCCTCCTGATTGGCTGAGACACAGCAGAAGCGCCATTGGCTCCCACTGCTGTCAAATTTAATCAATCAGGAGAGAGAGGGGGCAGGGCCGAGCCACAGCTCCATGTCTGAATTGACACAGGCTGCTATGACTCGGCTTGGGTGCCCCCATAGCAAGCTGCTTGCTGTAGAGGCCAATCAATATACAATCATTGAGATTTTTTTTTTTTAACCAAAATTATGTAGAAGAATATTTATCTGCCTAAACTGATGCAGAAATGAGCTTTTTTACATTTTTTGAGGAATATTTATTATAGCAAAAAGTAAAAAATATAATTTTTTTTTTTCAAAATTGTCGCTCTTTTTGTTTATAGTGCAAAAAAAAAAAGCAGAGATGATCAAATACCACCAAAAGAAAGCTCTATTTGTGGGGAAAAAAAGGACGATGCAGTGCCGTATCTCAAAAAATGGCCTGGTCATTAAGGGGGCAAATCCTTCCGGTCCTTAAGTGGTTAAGACCACTTTGGGGGGCTTTCTTTAGGAAAAATAAATACAATTTTAGGCTGATTTATAGATTTAAAAGTAGCTGCTGTGGGTCCTGTTGGCAAAATGTGTAAAAGACTGCACACCTATGCAATACAACCTTTTGGGGCTTTTTACAGTGGGATAATTACACTTTTAGGCCATTTGCTAGATTAAAAAAATAGAATTTGGACTTACCAGTAATATGTTTTTCTTGGAGCACAGTACAGGGCATGGAATCTTTGGACTTTACAAATGGGTTATATGCTGCTGCCTTTAAGTGGTAATAATAACAATGAGAAAGGCCTCCTTGTTAGTAAAGTCAGAAAATTGAATATCCCTAATAAGTTTGACGGGCAGCCTTTGGAGGGCAGATAGAACCAGGTCAAGCAGTGGTGGAATTATAGGGGTCGCTGAGATGACGACCGGGTCCCTTGCTTCAGGGGGCCCTTAAGGACCCCCTGTACCTTTCAATAGGAGGAATGGCAAGGGCAGCTGAGGCAAGCTCCCTGATGGGCAGCCGAACTGTAATCAGCACTGTGTATCGGGCTGTCACATTAACCTAAAGTGAAAGCACAGTGTATGCTGTGCTCTTTGTCTCCCCCTACAGTGCAGTACCCGGCAGGATGAGCTAAGGTAAAGTTATGCCTTTTTTTAAAGACTATCTGTCTACTGTATGTGTGTTTATATATGTGTGTGTGTGTGCATGTGTATGTGTGTGTGTGTGCATGCATGTATGTATGTGAGTGTGCATGTATGTATGTATGTATGTATGTGAGTGTGCATGTGTTTTTCAGTGGCAGTGCATCCATAAGGGTGCATGGGCCCCTCCCCTCTCTCCAGCCACCCCCTTCTATGACCAATGGATAAATCCATGGCCACTGCTGCCACCCCCATATTGAGGTGTCTGGCCCCTTTTCGGGCGCCTGAATTACAGTGGCAGGGGGTGTTTTTGAAGCACCCGATTAGAGCCATATGCTCTAATAGGCTTCAAAATAGGTGTAGAAAAGAAAAAGAACTGCGCTAACCACGAATACCCAATATGATTAGGGTATATAGAAGTGCCAGACCCACACTGTGGGTCTTAGTACCTAATGTCTCTAAGGCCACCTCCAAAATGTAGTGTAAACCATATACGGATAAATGCAATTAAATGCAAAAACAAACCATAAATACGTATCGATAATGTGAATTCCCCAAACACAATATATGTGTATCAAACTCTGTGTATGAACCCCTAAAACATAAAAGTGAAGATATGAAAAAATATTTGCTATTAAGCATAAATGGGCTATCAAAAAATAAATTTGTGTTTAGAGACACCCTATATAATGTCCATATAGTCCTATATCAAAAATAATAATAATAAAATGTCCAAATAGTAAACGAACACCAGTGAAGCAAAACTTCAAATGAGGTACGGCAGTGAAGAAAGATTCCAAACGGCTGAATTACAGATACACAAATTGAAAATCTTCTCCAAAGATGTGGTATGCTTATCCCATCACCGAATGAATGAATTAGCTCCTTACCAGATCCAAGCGACCCCCCGTTACAGAGGGTCACCACAAGCAGCAGCAGTCAAAGGATATCCGGATAACGCTTCCTCCTCAGGTGATCACGAATCTTCCACGCGATAGGGTTATGGCTGTTACTCACTCCCGACTCGACGTGGTATCACATAAGGAAAAACATAGGCTCCAGATAGTGTAAAACCAAATGACTTTAATTTCTTAAAAACGAACGTAAACACTTACGTAAAAGACTTTAAAAACAGGTTCCAAACAAAGGCGTGCACCGGCCGGATACACGCCAACGCAAAGACCAACCCGTCCTTCCTGGTCCACAGAAACGAACACGACTGGGGTGACGTCGACACGTTCGCACCGCCCTACGCGTTTCGTAATAATTTACGTCGTCCTGGGCCCCTGGACGACGTAAATTATTACGAAACGCGTAGGGCGGTGCGAACGTGTCGACGTCACCCCAGTCGTGTTCGTTTCTGTGGACCAGGAAGGACGGGTTGGTCTTTGCGTTGGCGTGTATCCGGCCGGTGCACGCCTTTGTTTGGAACCTGTTTTTAAAGTCTTTTACGTAAGTGTTTACGTTCGTTTTTAAGAAATTAAAGTCATTTGGTTTTACACTATCTGGAGCCTATGTTTTTCCTTATGTGATACCACGTCGAGTCGGGAGTGAGTAACAGCCATAACCCTATCGCGTGGAAGATTCGTGATCACCTGAGGAGGAAGCGTTATCCGGATATCCTTTGACTGCTGCTGCTTGTGGTGACCCTCTGTATCGGGGGGTCGCTTGGATCTGGTAAGGAGCTAATTCATTCATTCGGTGATGGGATAAGCATACCACATCTTTGGAGAAGATTTTCAATTTGTGTATCTGTAATTCAGCCGTTTGGAATCTTTCTTCACTGCCGTACCTCATTTGAAGTCTTGCTTCACTGGTGTTCGTTTACTATTTGGACATTTTATTATTATTATTTTTGATATAGGACTATATGGACATTATATAGGGTGTCTCTAAACACAAATTTATTTTTTGATAGCCCATTTATGCTTAATAGCAAATATTTTTTCATATCTTCACTTTTATGTTTTAGGGGTTCATACACAGAGTTTGATACACATATATTGTGTTTGGGGAATTCACATTATCGATACGTATTTATGGTTTGTTTTTGCATTTAATTGCATTTATCCGTATATGGTTTACACTACATTTTGGAGGTGGCCTTAGAGACATTAGGTACTAAGACCCACAGTGTGGGTCTGGCACTTCTATATACCCTAATCATATTGGGTATTCGTGGTTAGCGCAGTTCTTTTTCTTTTCTATTTCTGTTTGGTGTATTTTTGGTGTACATTTGAATTGCAGCTTCCGTTCAACACTATTTGTTTTTCCCGTAGCGCAGTTTTATCCTTTTTTCCTTCAAAATAGGTGACCTGCGAGCGCCATGCTTGGCACTCACAGGCGACCCAGGTGTGTTAGAAAAGCAAATTAATATTCACTTTCCTAACACTGAACCACCAATCAGGTGTGCGGGTCTGTTACCCATCACCTGATAGGCGTCCAATAGCCGCACCTATCGTTTCAGCCAATCAGGAGGAGAGGACGGAGATGAGGATGGCAGGAGGAGCATGGAGGAGCCCGCTTGTGGCCATCACCTGCAGCCCCACTGAGAGAGGGTAAGTGCCGGGCAGACAGCTAACAGGCGGGGGGATACACAGTGGCAGCATTCAATGGCACAGTTGCAGCATTTGATGGCACACTGGCAGCATTTGATGGGCACACTGGCAGCATTTGATGGGCACACTGGCAGCATGGCACAGTGGCAGCATTTGATGGGCACAGTGGTGGGATTTGATGGGCACAGTGGTTGACTGAGGGCCAAGGATGGTGGACTGGCCCTCAGTACAGAAAGTCCATACAATCCATAAGGGCCGACTGAAAGCCTGCGAGGAGTCTAAAAATGCCAGAGTAACACATCCTCGTGGACCAGTTTAATGTGATGAGAATGACCACAATGTCCTCCATCTTAATCCTGTGACATAGAAAAGGATGTTGCTGGAAATGAAAAAAAGTAAAGGTCAGGTGGCCCAAAGGTCCCCTGATCTGGCAGTAAATATGTCCAGTTGTTGAAACTAGACACCATAAGGTATACATCCTTTGTCCTACACCTGAGGTAAAGGGCTTGTCATAGTATTGCTTAAAGAGCCAATTCCTCTGATCCAGACTGAGAAAGTCTACCTGCCAACTTTCCATAATCGGATGTGGACAGCATACAAGCACCGAATGTGCAGTTCTTTTGAAGAGAGGACCCACTTCCTTTTCAGTAGCATGACTCCCGGTGGTTGATGTAGGCTGCAGCCATAGCATTGTCCAAATATATTCTTGTTGGGTAACTTGAAAACTGAGGGATCCAGTAATGGAGGAAGATAGACAAACTGAGTTTCAGGATGTTGATAGGAAGCTGGGCTTCCTCTGACAATAAAGTTTCCTGCACTGAGAGGGCATCTAGGAATAGCATTATGGGAACTTTCCTCCTCTTTGGTGCAAAGAGTTTCTTTGACTCCAGTGCCTGGTTGGAAATCCACAATGCCAGGAGAGTCTAGCCTTGCAGATCAGATGCATGGGATGGTCCAAGAACCAAGTCTGTCCCACAGTGTCAGAGTCTAGAGTAAAACTGGGCATCTTACACTGATTTGAAGGAAACCACAATTCGATTTTAGGGCAAGCATGGAAAGGGTTTGGGGGTCCAGGCACAAGAGAAAAGGTACAGAAATTCATCCCAGGGCAAAAAGATCTGGGAAAGAGCCATATCTATTGTCGGGCCTAGGTACTCAAACTGATAAACTGGTATCAGCAACAAGTTCTAAAAGTTGAGAATTCAATTGAAGCGCTGCGGAGTCTGCACCATCCACTGGACACGAACTGACAGGGTTAGAGAGGATTGATCCTTTAGCAGGGGATCATCCAGGTAACGCACAAGCTGTGTTCTCTGGGAATAGGGTGGTACTGTGAATATTCAAATGATATCCAATGCCATGTCCCAAAATTTGAACTATAAAGAGAATTAAAAAAATATGTATGGACTTTTAGGCACAGACACAACAATAAGGTTAACATTTACAAATCTTTATTCACAATACCCATACAAGTTCACTTTAGTGGCTAGCTTAGTATTTCATTATTAAAAACAATACACACACAAGGTATGTCACCCCCTGGAATGACCATGCATAGGAGCTGTATGATAGACTAGGCAGTGCCTGAAAACTCCTCCAAATGTGGGGGTTCTACGATTTTATATTTATGGCTTGAGATTTTTGCTCAACGTGTTTGGCCACTGGCCACTGAAATATACTGCTGTAAACTTGCAGTAGCGCACTGAAATATACTGCTTGTTCGTGGCCACTGAAATATACTGCTGTAAACTTGCAGTAGCGCACTGAAATATACTGCTTTAAATGTGCAGTAATGTACTGACATATACTGCGTTAAACGTGCATTCTGTACTGAAATATACTGTGTTAAACGTGTAGTAACACACTGAAATATACAGCTCTGACAAAACAAACTGATACTAAAGTAAAAATGAATGGTCAAACTATACTCACACTGCACTATCACTAGATCCACACTAAGGCCCCTTACACACTACTGCGACTTCAGAGTCACGCGATTTTGCCACGATTTTAATGCAATTTTGCTGCAATTTTTGCTACGATTTCAGGGAATGCCTGTGTAACTAGCATCAAAGTCGGACCAAAGTAGTGCAGGGACTACTTTGAAGTTGGCACGACTTGGAGTCGTACTAATATTAATGATTGTCATCGTAGGACAAGTCGTGCAAGTGTGAAAGGGGCCTAAGGTTTCACTAAAGTAAAAATGAATGGTCACACTACATTCACACTGCTCTATCCCTAGATTCACACTAAACTGATATTCTTCACTTACAAGAGAATCACTATACTACAAAGTTGCTAGTAGCACTGAACAGAGCCCTGTCCTCTCTCCACGCCAATATCACACTGCAAATGGCCACCATGGGGAGAATATTTTTATAGTGTGGGGCGGGACTAAGAGCAATGAGCCATGATTGGATAGAGTCATCATTACTTTCTGCAGTCATAGTTCTGATAGTATTCTGTGCCCTGATTGGGCAAAGCTTTCATTGCTTCAGCCAATGAGGGCTTCCAATGCACTGTGCAGTGACGCAGTGCATTGTGGTCGTTTTGGCGGGCCCGAACAAATGGTTGAACGCCCCAATAATTTGGGTGTTTGTCAAATGGGGGAACAACGAATGTTCGGCCCGAGATTATGCTCGGGTTGAACCGTTCACCCAACTCTACTACAAACATTATACAAACATTGCCGACAGCAGTGTGGCTTAGTTCTCTGAAGCTAAGTGTCTGTGGTCTGCATCTCATCAAGAAGACTTGACCCAGCCATCTTTCAACCTTTCAAACAAAGATCTGTGCAAAACTGTAAAAATTTTACTTTGTACCGGAGCTTTTTATAACACCCTCTCCCCCACAGCTGTTCTCTGAATGAGCTATGGGCAGCATAGTGATAATGTCCCTCCTACATTTGCAATGAGTGCCATTGTGATTTATTTGCTGTGGAGTATTTGGTGCCCTGGTGTGGAGGAAGGAGCAGAGTGGATTAAAAGGCTGTTTCATGCTTGATTGACCTCCTGTGACATACCGGTGAGCATCATTACCATAAGCACGAGGTGTGGAGAGAGGGATGCCTGTCGAAGAAAACTTTATTTACATCTGCACTCTGAGGAGTGTATTGGAACTGTGGAGGTTTAAAATTTTATGCACAAGGGATCAGATTGATGCATGAACATTTTGAAATTACACATTGTGAATGTACTTGAAAGCTTATTGCACATTAGATGTATACTGTATATTTTCGTCTTTATGTATACTTATTTGTGTGAAAATAATTTTATGAGCTAAAGTATGGTTTTTGTATGTACATTTATAATTTTGTTTATAATTATCACTGATTTAGGGATATATTTTTGTACTGAACTAAAGACGCTGTAAGGTAAACTGGATTTCTATCATCAAAAGGCCAGTGCAGATTCATGCTAATGTTCGTGCACATTGCACATAGTGTGTAGTGCCAGCTCCTGACGAGCACATGCTATATGTTTTTTCCAATTTAATATTCCTAAAACCACAGTTGGGTTTTGGGGTTAATTATGCCAAATTATGGTTTCAGTGCCAGTCTTGCTGGGTTGCACTGGGTTCTCCTTGGCCACAGGTGTTCCTGTCACCACTGGCAAGTTTGAGAACACAGTTTAGCTAGGTGTATTGAATGCCATTCTTTCTCGGAACCAGTCCAGTGGGAGTGTCATCCTCCTATGCATTCTGGGAGAGGGTATTTAAGGTACTGACATCACGTGCTTCTGGGTTCCGGTCCAGAAGATTCTTCTGTCTGTTTGGTCCTGGTACTTCTGACCAGCCCTCATGGCCTGGGGTGCGGATCCACCCAATTCCAAGTCTCGGGGCTGGATCGCCCAAGGTAAAGTAACTGAAAGGAGGATCCGAAGGTGGTCCAGTGCCGTCTCACCTGAGGAGAGGCCCAGCAACTGGAGAAGCACCCAGGGAAGGACTCCTTAGGAGGAGGCTATGCATAAGGCTGGCTCTTCTGAAGGAGCCTGGAGGCTCAGTTGAAGGACACTAAATGGATTTACACTCATAAGGTATCGCCGGAATGGGTGCAAGCTACTGGTACTGTATGATAGCTCTCTAAATTTACCTACGCTCCTGAGTTACAATCAAGTCTTTGGCAGAGACTTTGTTCAAGTGTTTTACATTCAAGTCTGTGGCAGAGACTTTGTTATACTTAAACACTCTATCGGCTGCTAGGCCTAGTGAGAGAAGGTCTATCCGGTAGCTGTGAGAATCCAGTTGTGAAATGGTAATTCTCTGGATTTCTATTGTGAGAAACTTCTTATTTATGCAGTTCCAAAAAAAGGTACCTGAACATCCTTCCTAACCTTCTACCCTTCATTTAAGAGACTGTGTTATCTTTTAAATAAATGTTCCAAAAAGAAGATCCAGTGTCAGTTTCTGCAGTTCTTTGGGCCATCTACCACGGGAACCCCCTAATGATATGTCATTGATAATAGTGCACGCTGTATCATTAACAGTCCATTCACACAGGGGCAACACGACTTCCAGCGCGACTTTGGGAGGCAACTTGGACACGACTTGAGTATGAATCACAGCGCGACTTGGGGCAACTTACATGTCTTGGGGTGACTTACAACACAACTTTGAGTCACCTCCCGGCCAGACGACTTTAATTAAAAAAAAAACATGGGTTCCCCTCCAAGAGCATACCAGGCCCTTCAAGTCAGGTATGGATATTAAGGGGAACCCCGTGCCAAAAAAAAATGGCGTGGGGTCCCCCTCAAAACCCATACCAGGCCCTTCAGGTCTGGCATGGATTTTAAGGGGAGCCCCATGCCAAAAAAATGGCTTGGGGGTCCCCCTCAAAATCCATACCAGACCCTTATCCAAGCATGCAACCTGGCAGGCCGCAGGAAAAGAGGGGGGACGAGAGAGCGCCCCCCCTGAACCGTACCCGGCCACGTGCCCTCAACATTGGGAGGGTGCTTTGGGGTACCCCCCAAAGCACCTTGTCCCCATGTTGATGAGGATAAGGGCCTCATCCCCACAACTCTGGCCGGTGGTTGTGGGGGTCTGTGGGTGGGGGACTTATCAGAATCTGGAAGCCCCCTTTAACAAGGGGACCCCCAGATCCCGGCCTCCCCCCTGTGTGAAATGGTAAGGGTGTACCCTTACCATTTTACCAAAAAAGTGACAAAAGTGTTAAAAATGACGATTTGACAATTCCTTTATTAAAGTCTTCTTCTTTCATCTTCTGGTCTTCTTCCTTCTTCCTTCCTTCATCCTTTGGTTTCTTCCTCCATCTTCTTCTTCCTCCATATTTTTCTTCCTCCGATCCTCTGCTTCTTGCTCCGGTGTTCTCATCCGGCATCTTCCTCCATGGCGTCTCTTCTTCCTCGCTTCATTCCCGGGCTGCTCCGCGCAATGGGAGGCTCCCGCTGTGTGACGCTTCTCTTCTTCTGACAGTTCTTATATAACGGAGGGAGGGGCCACCCGGTGACCCACCCCCTCTGACACACGGTTCCGTTATATAAGTGTCAGAAGAAGAGAAGCATCACACAGTGGGAGCCTCCTATTGCGTGGAGCGGCCCGAGAAGGAAGCGAGGAAGAAGAGATGCCGTGTAGGAAGATGCCAGATGAGAACACCGGAGCAAGGAGCAGAGGATCGGAGGAAGAAGATGGAGGAAGAAACCGAAGGATGAAGGAAAGAAGAAGGAAGAAGACCAGAAGAAAGAAGATGAAAGAAGAAGACTTTAATTAAGGAATTGTCAAAAACTGTCTCTTGTCATTTTTAACACTTTTGTCACTTTTTTGGTGAAATGGTAGGGGTACTACCCCCTTACTATTTCACACAGGGGGAAGGCCGGTATCTGGGGTCCCCTTGTTAAAGGGGGCTTCCAGATTCAGATAAGCCTCCTGCCCGCAGACCCCCACAACCACCAGCCAGGGTTGTGGGGATGAGGCCCTTGTCCTCCTCAATGTTGAGAGCAGGTGGCCTGGTACGGTTCAGGAGGGGGGGCGCTCCCTCGCCCCCCTCTTTTCCTGCGGCCTGCCAGGTTGCGTGCTTGGATAAGGGTCTGGTATGGATTGTGAGGGGGACCCCCACGCCATTTTTTTGTTTTTTGGCGTGGGGTTCCCCTTAAAATCCATACCAGACCTGAAGGGCCTAGTATGGAATTTTTGGTGACCCCCACGCATTTTTTTCTTCGTTTTTTTTCTCTTAATGCTAACATCACCTGTGTGCAAATAGCCCTAAAAAAACATAAAAGTGAACCAACGCAAAAAAGTCAAGTTGAGAGGTGCGCCTGTTCAACTTATGCAAATGCATCTCTGTGGCTTGACATTTACTAAGATTTTCCTGGTGCAGTGAACCAAAGCACTTGAATGTGCGAAAATGCCATTTGCGCATGCGCAGTGCATAAATTTACCTCATGCAGTACCAACTGTATTTGCAGGCGCAGCAGGCTTGTTCACAGAAAGTTACTTTTCCATTATATTTTGGACATATTAGTTACTTGGACAGTTATAACTATACTTCCTCACATCACACACATCACCCCCATAATATTGGCACTTCCACCTTCTTTTAATTCTGAGCTGAATAATGCATGCGCCAGGTCTATAGCAGCGCACAGATCGCTGCCTCCCATGCGCCGGCATGTTGATAGTAAATGGGGAATTGTGCTGTGTTATAGGTGCAAATGCTTTGTGAATATGAAAACGGCTGTTGTGCATCGCCGTGCGCCGCAACTCATGGCACAAAGCGTTTGTAAATCAGCCCCATAGTGTATATGTGGTATAGTTTATTTTGAAGGAAAGGGAGAACTACACATTTTTTAGTCACTAAATATTTGTATTGTGAGAAACATAATTGGGAGCGGCTCTCATTAATACGATTTTTTCAGTACCAGCTAGGAATAGTGGCGCAGAGGCTTTCACAGTATTATCATCTAAGGCAGGGGTCTTCAAACTATGGCCCTCCAGTTGTTCAGGAACTACAATTCCCATCATGCCCGGTCATGTCTGTGATTGTCAGAGTTTTACAATGCCTCATGGGATGTGTAGTTTCGCAACAGCTGGAGGGCCGTAGTTTGAGGATCCCTGATCTAAGGCATTGCATGACTGCTAATCTCAGGAGATTTTGGGGTGAGGTTTGGTGATATCACCTGTGTGACTCACTGTTCTTCTTGTTGGAGAGGAAACAGTACTATAAAACCTGCAGTGCAAGGATCCCACAGTTTCTACTTTATTTATTCTGTGGATCTTTGTTTTCTATATTTCTTCTGCTGCTTCCTAATTATTCCTCTACCAGTCATCAAATTACCAGTCACCAGGGGGATAATGCTGATATGAGGAAGTAAAGTCTAGTCTCCACCAAGATAGCTCCCTCTGCACAGAGACACTGTGCAGAGCAAGGCATGGCACGTTAGTATTGGGTAAAAATACCAGTTGCCTACAGACAATACTGGTGAGCTGTCATTTGTCCTCTGTGTAACTTATTGGACACAGCTTGTACAATTTAGGTACGTTTTAATGCTGGTTACCTGGCTGTTAGGCTTACCCTACTCCTACAGTAGTTAAAGTTATTTAATTTCTCTATTTGCATTAGAGATGGGTGAATGGTTCCGCCCGAGCATGAGTTTGGGCCGAACATTTGCAGAATACCCAAATTTGCAGGCAATGTACTGAGTGCTGCACAGTGCATTCTGTGCCCTGATTGGGCAAAGCTTTGTCCAATCAGGGCACAGTGTAAGCGGGGCTGGGAAGCCAGTTTCTGCGTCCTTAAAGCGATAGTAAACCCGCTAATGTTTTTTTTTTTACCACCTGCAAAGCAAAAGGCATAATGAGCTAATATGCACCGCATACTAGCTCATTATGAAATACTTACCTTAGAACTAGGCCCGACATCTGGCCCGATCCCCGCCGAGGGAGCTGACATGCTCCCTCTGCGTTTCTTCCGGGTATCGCGGCTTCGTCGCTGTGAGTGGCTGGAGCCGCGATATCATCACCAGATTTCATCCCGGCCGGTCGGCCACTGCCGGATTTTCAGCCAAGAATCCCCTTGTGCGCATGTGCCTCTGCAGTCAGCGGTGCATACCGAGGGGAATAGGTAAAAGTAAAAAAAAAAAAAAGAGTATACAACCACTTTAACAACCAGTGAGTCATCAATTGTCAATGGGTTTCCCTGCTGACAGCTGAATTTAAAAAGAAAGTGCCAGTAAAAAAAAATAAAGAAAAAAAACTGCATTATTTTCAGGTAATCTGCTATAAAAGGGGTATGGGGGTCTCAGGAAACTCCGAAAGTGCTGAAGTGTTTACAAAGAATAAAAGCCCTTTATCCTGCAGTATTTTATATCTGTTTGTTTACAGTCTCTGCCAGTAACCACATCCCCTATGTTTTGCCCTGATTGGGTTTAGTTATAGATATGGGAGTGAATATAAAAGGGGGGGGGGGCAATTATATTACAATATACAATTAAAAACATTCAAACTATCTTTCACTAATTAAAAGCCACTGTCACATGCCTTGTGGCAGAACCTGACGTGTAGAGGGAGACCTCTTGTACAGTCCCAGCTCAAGGGTCACTGGAGTTGTGACAGTGGCCACAAGAGTGCGGTGAGGTAAGAGTGCCTGCAAGATCTTTCATTGATCACAGAAGTGTGTGGCAGGTGTGTCACCAGAGCTGGGCTGGAAGGCTGAAACAGTGGATGGTAGCAGGCACAGTAGATGCAGACACACAGAGGATGAAGGAACCGCATTACTGGGCACCATGTAGAGCAGGAAAGATGGATAACTGAATGCAGGGTCAGACAAGCCAGGTCAGCAGTGAATGATCAGAGACAAGCATTAATGGCAGGCAGAGAATGGTCAATGTGCAGGCAGAGATTGGCAACAGGATATCAGGCAGATAAAAGATATAGCAAAGTCTTAAAGGCAAGCCAAGGTCAGGATCAAACATTAGAATCAAGCAGAGATCACAGAAACAGGTATACAGGGTAAAGCTGCAGATCAGACAGCAAAGCACTAGTGCAGCTGCTGCCCTTATATAGGCCATTTGGCGCCAGCATCAATGGCTATGATGCATGCTAATGTTTATAATATGTTGTTTGTAATATGTCACATATGCGCATAGGCGTGCACTCGACTATGTATGGCCAGACAGGCACCTGTAGGAGTGCAGTATTCCTTTGCCTTGGAACTTCGGATGTGCTATGGCCAGCACGTCCCTGACAGCCCCTATCATTCTTTCATGTAGATTTTAGTTTAACCACTTTCAGACCGGACCATTTTGCTGGTCAATGACCAGAGGTCTTTTTACAATTTGGCACTGCGCTGCTTTAACTGGTAATTGCGCGGTCATGCAATGTTGTATCCAAACAAAATTTGCGTCCTTTTCTTCCCACAAATAGAGCTTTCTTTTGATGGTATTTGATTGCCTCTGCGATTTTTATTTTTTGCGATATAAACGTAAAAAGACCGCAAATTTTGAAAAAAAATGATATTTTCTACTTTTTGTTATTAGAAAAATCCAATAAACTCAATTTTAGTCATACATTTAGGCCAAAATGTATTCAGCCACATGTCTTTGGTAAAAAAAAAGTCAATAACTGTATATTTATTGGTTTGCGCAAAAGTTGTCACATCTACAAACTAAGGTACGTTTTCTGGAATTTACGCAGCTTTTAGTTTACGACTGCCTATCTCATTTCTTGAGGTGCTAAAATGGCAGGGCAGTACAAAACCCCCCCAAATGACCCCATTTTTTTGCCTCAAGCGATTGAATAATGACATTTTTTTTTACACAAAGTTGTCACTAAATGATATATTGCTCACACATGCTATGGGCATATGTGAAATGACACCCCAAAATAAATTCTGCTGCTTCTCCTGAGTACGGGGATACCACATATGTGGGACTTTTTGGGAGCCTAGCCGCGTACGGGGGCCCCGAAAACCAAGCACCGCCTTCAGGCTTTCTAAGGGCGTTACAGTTTTGAAGGCCATAAAATGCCAAGATGGCACAAACCCCCCCCCCCCCCAAATGACCCCATTTTGGAAAGTAGACACCCCTAAATTTAGGGGTACACTAGTGAGACTAGGTAATAAATGGCGGGTGCCCTGAAACTATAAAAAAATAACTAACCAACCAGCGTCACCTGTAACAGTTATATGGTGATCACTGGTGAAAGGGTTAACTAGGGGGCAATCAGGGGGCTTTATGCGGTAGTATATGGGGGTCCCTGGCGCTATAAAAAGCTGCAGCGAACCTAAATACCTACCTGCCTAACTAGCGTCACCTGTGACACTAATACAGCGATCAGAAAAACGATCGCTTATTAGGCTGGGTTCACACTGGAGCGATGCGGGAACGCCACGAATCTGCGGCGGGTTCCCGCATCGCATGCCTCCCGGCGGCAGTTCACACTGCCCTTATGCGAACTGCTGGGAGTGTCAGTGAAATGTTAATGACACCCCCAGATCAGTTCGCATATCGCAGTGCGATCTGCAAACTCAGATCGCATGGTGTGAACACCCATGCGATCCGATTCTGCTGCGGACCAAAAAAAGGGTCCCGTGCGAATTTGCGGCGGGTGCGACGCAAATTCAGCCATACTATCTGTATGGCTGAACTCGAATCGCACAGAGTTCGGATGTGATTTGCACTGCAGTTCTCATAAACGTTCTCATAAACCGCTGCAATGTGAACCCAGCCTTAGTGACACTGGCGACGGGGGGTGATCACGGGGTTAAACCTTTATTGGGGGGGTTAGGGGGGTACCTTAGAACTAAAGGGGGCTAACCCTAACTGCCCTAACAGTTATTACAGTCACAAATGACACCCGCCGGGTAATCAGGGGGTTAAACCTTTATTAGGTAATAAATGGCGGGTGCCCTGAAACTATAAAAAAATAACTAACCAACCAGCGTCACCTGTAACAGTTATATGGTGATCACTGGTGAAAGGGTTAACTAGGGGGCAATCAGGGGGCTTTATGCGGTAGTATATGGGAGTCCCTGGCGCTATAAAAAGCTGTGGCGAACCTAAATACCTACCTGCCTAACTAGCGTCACCTGTGACACTAATACAGCGATCAGAAAAATGATCGCTTATTAGGCTGGGTTCACACTGGAGCGATGCAGGAACGCCACGAATCCGCGGCGGGTTCCCGCATCGCATGCCTCCCGGCGGCAGTTCACACTGCCCTTATGCGAACTGCTGGGAGTGTCAGTGAAATGTTAATGACACCCCCAGATCAGTTCGCATATCGCAGTGCGATCTGCAAACTCGGATCGCATGGTGTGAACACCCATGCGATCCGATTCTGCTGCGGACCAAAAAAAGGGTCCCATGCGAATTTGCGGCGGGTGCGGCGGGTGCGGCGAATGGCTGAACTCGAATCGCACAGAGATCGGATGTGATTTGCACTGCAGTGCGGTGCGAATCACATCCGTTCTCATAAACCGCTGCAATGTGAACCCAGCCTTAGTGACACTGGCGACGGGGGGTGATCACGGGGTTAAACCTTTATTGGGGGGGTTAGGGGGGTACATTAGAACTAAAGGGGGCTAACCCTAACTGCCCTAACAGTTATTACAGTCACAAATGACACCAATGCAAAAAAATAAAAAAAAAAATAAAAAAAATAAAAAGGCAATTGGTGTCACTGTGACTGGGGGGGCAGGGGTAATTGGGGGGTGATCGGGGGTAAAGGGGGGGTGTAAGTGTGCCTGGCATGTTCTACTGTGAAGTGTCGTGTTGGTGCAACTCACCGATCCTCTCTCCTCGGTGCCGGAACGAAAAATACCGATACGGAGGAGAGATTACATCACTTCCTCTCCTGTGTTTACATTACAGGAGAGGAAGTGATGCAATGCTTCACTCCCATTCGTCAGGAGCGATCGCGAGGGGGTGGCCATGAATGAATGGCCGCCCCCTCATCCCGGATCGCTCCTGCACGGATACCGACCGCCGCTGGCACCGGGGGGGGCCCGATCGGGCCCCCCACCCGCGGGAAGGCAGGGACGTACAGGTACGCCCATATGCCTGCCCGTGCCATTCTGTCGACGTACATCGTCGTGCGGCGGTCGGCAAGTGGTTAAAGAAGCGTTAAACTGATCACAGTAAAGAGTTCATAAAAAACACATTCAATTTTAAGAGTCTGTTTCCTTCTTAGTTTTAACAAACTTTGGCTTTCTTACAAGAAAATAACACAATAACATATATTACGCAACTCAATTATCTGGCATTTGCTTCTGTGTCATTGATGGGAAACTAATAGAAAGATATTATAAAGGCGTTCTTGTTGTTATTTAACCCCTTTTTTCTGGCTGTTTATACAAGCCATTCTGAAATACCATGACTCAAAAGGTGGTTAAAAGGAATTAAAGTTGGTAAATGAGAACTCTTAAATATATTGGCTATCCCACAAAGTTCTTGGTGGCTCATTTACCTTTCAGTCTTGCAGGCACAATCCAATTGACTACAATTTTATCAAATCTTCATTAAAGTGTATCTAAAGCCAAAACCTTTTTTATTTTGAAAATTTGAGAAAAGTTATAACCTATACTATCCTAAGTGCTGTAAATATTTCTGCTTTAAGGGTTAGTTTTGAGTTTTCCAGGCAACATAAACACGATCCAGCCCACAATCACAGTTAAAGTATAATTACAGTGATCGTAAAGCTTAATTTTTTTTATTCAAATAATTAAAATGGTATTGCATAGAGTAGCATTGAGCCTCCTTTTCTCAGGTCCCTGCCAGCACTCTGGGCTTCTCCTTTTCTTAGTGCACAAACACAGGAAGCCACTTCCTATGGGAGTACACTTGCAGGCTCGATCCAGAGCCTGGCTGGGTGCGTCCATTGACATAAAGTTTGGTTTGGCCCGACCCCAGCTCTCTATTCGCAAGTTTTGATTGACCTCTGTTGGCAGAGAGAGGGAAGATAGCCACTGCAGACAGACAAAGAAAAATGTGCAGCCTTTAGAACAAAGTTTGTTAAGTTACATATTAAAACATTTTTAGAGATCATACAATACAAATGTATTGAATTCAAACCATCAGGCTGAATAATTGTTAGTAACTGTGGATCATACAGGGCTTAAAGAGGAAGTAAACCCTGATGGGTTTACTTCCTCTTTGTCTCCCTGCAAAGGTAAAGCATAATGGACTACTATGCATCGCATAGTAGTCCATTATGTGTCACTTACCTGACACAGAAGCCAGCAAAGTCAACGCTGTCCCCTGTAGTTCCAAGCGTCCATCTTCTTGGTGGGTCTTGCTGCTCCGGCGCTGTGATTTGCTGGAGCAGTGTTGACGTCACTCCTGCGCATGCGCACGGGAGCTGACACTCGCGGCATATCGCAGCGATCTGCGGCTTGCCCAGTGCGCCTGCGCGCCGCTGTCTATGGCACATGCGCCGTAGACAGCGGTGGCTGTCTTCAGGTAAATATTGCCTAAACCGTACAGGTTTAGGAGATATTTCTTGGACCTACAGGTAAGCCTTAATCTAGGCTTACCTGTAGGTCAAAGTGGTTTGTAAGGGTTTACAACCACTTTAATAGAAGGCCACATTGAGCAAAAAAAATGCTCATGCTGTAAGAGGATCCAAATCAATGGTGTGGGGCACAATAGCCTCTACGTGTTTTGAGAGTGACCACTTGGGGATTTTCAGGTACACCCCCAGTGCCACCCAGGGAGTAAAACCTATCATTTATTCAGCCTTTAGAACAACTTTAAACCCAGTTCCTAAAATCCCTTTGAATGTATATGTACATTTAAAGATCGTCTTTAATCTTTTTATTTTGCAGGTTTCCAGGTGGTCTTGCCATGAATGTGCAATTTGAAATTAGAATAGTAGCGAGCTAATATGCAGAAATAATTGGAAATAAAACTGATAATAATAAACCTTAAATCGCTGCAGCTGTCACTAATGTTCTCCCACAGATAACAGTATATGAAATGAAAATGTGGCAGCGCTGCAATAATATAGATTATAAAAATGTATATAAAAAGCAACAGCTGACTGTGCAATATATGTATAATAATAGCATAAATAAAACATTCCAAACAGTAAAACTGAAAAGTTCTTCAACTGATGTGAAAAAACGTATGTGATGTTTCTTCAATGAACCTTCATATCCAGAGTGCTCCCACTGCCACATGCAATGCTCGCCCATCTCCTTTACACGACCTTGCAAGGGGTCAAACACGCCTTGCACTGTGTGCAAACACTCCCTCCAAGGGATTCTCAGTGATCTTTGTTGGCTCAAGGAATAGAAAAACAACCTATGACTGGTATACATTCCATCCGCTGTGCTGCTTCAAACCTTAATTCACATTTGTGACTGGTAGCTTACATGGAAAAAAGTGCCTCCTATAGTGCAGTATCTGAGAGATTAGAAATAAAACCTCTCCACCCCATCTAGCAATAAGCTCACATTTATTTAAAAGATTAAAAGCATTTATAATAGAATCAGAACAGTCTCACTCAGTTGCGATAAAAGTCCACCACCCGGCTCCACCTCTACTAGTTTCGCCACATTCCACATGACCTCATCTGGAGGAATGAGCCAAGCGGCTGTGGTGGGACCAATTTATGATGTGCAATATGGTAATAACCAATTACCTTGTGTTACATAGTTACATAGTTAGTCAGGTTGAAAAAAGACACAAGTCCATCTAGTTCAACCACAAAAAAAATAAAAAATAATATCATACAATCCCATATACCTAATTCTATACCCACAGTTGATCCAGAAGAAGGCAAAAAACCCCAGCAAAGCATGATCCAATTTGCTAAAGCAGGGGAAAAAATTCCTTCCTGATCACCCGAGAGGCAATTGGATTTTTCCCGGATCAACTTTGCTTATAAATGTTAGTACCCAGTTATATTATGTACACTTAGGAAATAATCCAGGCCCTTCTTAAAGCAATCCACTGAGCAGGCCAGAACCACCTCTGCAGGGAGTCTATTCCACAATTTTACAGATCTTACTATGAAGAAACCTTTCCGTATTTGGAGATGAAATCTCTTTTCCTCTAGACGTAAAGAGTGCCCTATTGTCCTCTTTGTTGACTGTAAAGTGAATAACTCGACACCAAGTTCACTATATGGACCCCTTATATATTTGTACATGTTGATCATATCCCCCCTTAATCTCCTCTTATCAAGAGTGAATACATTCAGTTCCTCTAATCTTTCCTGATAGCTGAGTTCCTCCATGCCTCTTATCAGTTTGGTTGCCCTTCTCTGCACTTTCTCCAGTTCTCCGATATCCTTTTTGAGAACTGGTGTCCAAACCTGAACTGCATATTCCAGATGAGGTCTTACTAATGATTTAAACAGGTGCAAAATGATATCTCTCTCTCTGGAGTCCATACCTTTCTTAATACAGGAAAGGACTTTGCTCGCTTTGGAAACCGCAGCTTGGCATTGCATGCTATTATTGAGCTTATGATCTACCAAAACCCCCAGATGCTTCTCCACTATGGATCCCCCCAGTTGTACTCCCCCTAAAATGTATGATGCATGCATATTCTTAGCCCCCAAGTGCATAACTTTACATTTCTCAACATTAAACCTCATCTGTCACATAGTCACCCAATTAGACAGAGCATTGAGGTTGGCTTGTAAATTGCAGACATCCTGTAAGGATGTTATTCCACTGCATAGCTTGGTGTCATCTGCAAATACGGAAATGTTCCTTTTGATCTCAGACCCAATATCATTTATAAAGATATTAAAAAGTAAGGGTCCCAGCACTGAACCTTGGGGTACACCACTGATAACCTTAGACCATTCAGAGTAAGAATCATTAACCACTACTCTCTGAATTCTGTCTTTTAGCCAGTTTTCTATCCATTTACAAACTGATATTTCCA
Organism: Lithobates pipiens; assembly: GCF_037356315.1. Lineage (NCBI taxonomy): Eukaryota > Metazoa > Chordata > Amphibia > Anura > Ranidae > Lithobates > Lithobates pipiens. The sequence continues at coordinate 220,716,839 of NW_027507785.1, read as the reverse complement.
AAGACTTTAGCCGTGTGTGCGGAACTGTATCGAATGCTTTTGCTAAATCAAATTTATCAAAAATCAATTTATGATGTGAAATATGGAAATAACCAATTACCTTGTGTATAGGCAGCTGCAGCATTCCCAGGACGCCTGCACATGCGCAGTAGAAAGGCCTTGTGTTAGCACGACGTGATGTAAATAACGTCATGCTAATATGACGCACTTCCAGATCCCAGTCAATGGTGTGGGGAACAATAGCCTGATAGTGTTCTACTTTACATGTTTTGAGAGTGACCGCTTGGTGATTTTCAGGTACACCCCCAGTACCACCCAGGGAGTAAAACCTATCATTTATTCAGCCCTTAGAACAACTTTAAACCCAGTTCATAAAACCCCTTTGAATTTTTTTAATGGATATGTAGATTTAAAGATTGTCTTTAATATTTTTATTTTGCAGGTACCAGGTTGTCTTTTCCAATGAATATATTTGTTCAACCACTGCTCATTATAGGGTGACAATTTTCTCTTAGTTTTACTTCTGTGGTGTCCCCCTGTCATATGCCACCCTCCCCCCAATCCTGTGACATTCATTAAACAGGCATGGTCCAACATTCTTATTATCAGAAAGCTGGCCCAGAGCAATAATTTTCAGCATTTATTGAGTGAGTGCATGTAAACATGAATTAGCTGTAGGAGATTGGCAGCACTGAAATGCAGAATGATTAAACAAATCCTTCAATGTTGCCTGTACTGCCTGGGGAAGATATACAAACTAGTATTTCTACCAAAGGATAGTAGGAATTATATTAGCTAAATTTGCTTTATATATTACATTTATGAAATATATCATAACAACTCAAATATGTTGGGTCTACTACAATAATCCCTAGCTTCTATAATTGAGAAATGTGGGAAAAAAACATTCTTATCAGTATCTTAAATCACGGCCTTTATACTGAAGCTGCAATCATGAGGTTTGACGCTACAAATCATCTTTGTAAATTAGTTAATGATCTATGTCCCCTTTGTTTAATCCACTGTTTAGACACCATACAGGAACAAGAGAGACCGATTTCACTTCTTGGCAACCTCCTCCCCCTTTCCCCAAGTGCCTCCGTCTGCTAATGAAGGGAAGGGGAAGAGTCCAGTGACGCTGATGTCTGTGATGCTACTCAAGCCCCAGGCTTGAATGAGACACATTTATATAAACCCTTTTTTATAAAAATCTTTTTTTTTTTTTTGGGTTCATTGATAATCCACCAACCATTTTTTAAGTATTTTTAATTTATTGTATTTTTCTTTTTATGCTATTATATCTTTATTATTAAGATTATATATAATTTTTCTTTTTTCCTTTTATATTTATACCACATACATACATTTTTTTCCTTAAAAATGTAAGCTTTAGTTGACATATATGGCCTTGTGGGACTGTATAATACAACTTTAATGTAAGTAAACTAATTAACTGAATGTAATTGACTATAAGTTGATTTGTAAAATATTGCTCCCAACATTTCCCCCGCTTTTTTTTCTTATTGTTATATTATATTTTTCCCCCTTTTTCTGTTTTTTAGTAGGTGAATCTGGAGGGTATCATGCGGCCACAAAGCGTCTCTGGTATCAGCCTTCGGGCTGGTTTAGAGACGCTCTCTAGCCCCGAATTAAAGTTCTCTTTGGGGTCTAGTTTTCTGGTCCATGTGGTGTGTCGGGGGTCTTAGTAGGTGCATGCGCTGTGGGATCCTGGCGGGTTAGGTCCCGCCATTCCTCTGAGCATGCGCTGGCCCCTTGGCTTTCCCGCTGTGTCCGCAATGCGCGGGACACCCTGGAGACTTGATGCACACCTGGCTAGTGACATCACAACCGGGGCAGCTGTGTATTAAACAGACGCGTGGAGTCGGCATCTTGCACAGCAGTCCCGGTATATGTGAACATTGGTGAGGAAGGCTCTGTCTCTGTTTCCCTCTTGGAAACCCACCAAGGGAGACCATTTTATTTCTTATATTAAGGTAAACACTGCTTTTGGTTTTTTTTTTTTTTTTAATAAAAATTCAAATGTCTATCTAGTCTAATTGATATAGGTTTGCTTACAACCAATATCATCTATCAGGTTCCAATCCTCCCCCGTTTTGGGGCACTACTGGATGTGTGCAACTGGAGGGTCATTAGGTAACGTTTTCAAATTAAGGGTTTTATTGTATAATTTGCACATTGGCACAACTGTCACATTACTATTTAAATAAACATAATAATAAATAACACTAATAATAATATTAACTAAAGGTTTCCTCCTGTTTTTTACTTTCAACCCAGCCTACGTTTACATTTTGTATACATGGTACATAATTATTATCAATGAGGATATTTAGCATAACTATTTCATAATGAATTGCACTGTATGTAAAACCACCTTAGGGTTGTATTCCCATACAAGATCTTCTATTATTTAAGAAACATGGGTATAAAAAAAAAAAATTGCATTTAATATATAAAAAAAAGATATAAATATATCTCTATATATAAAACAATAATATATAAAAAAAATAGATGCAAATTAATGAGATATATATATACAATATAAAATACATTATTTATTGTTTTGTTCTCTTTCTATCAACATCAACTATACACATATAATATTTATAGGAACACTCATTAAATGAATTATGTTTAATTTATTGCACAGATTCTTTATTACTCCCCTTTTTGGAGTATCCTGTCCTTTACCTGTATGCTTTTTGAGGTTCATACTACCACCCTCATCTTTATATAGACAAGCCTTGTCTTAGCTATGAGGAATGTGAGTAATGATGGTATATATTATTTATACCCTATACCTGTCTCTACATAAAACTGAAGTAATCCTCCTCCCTTCCTCAATGCTTTAACCTTTCATTATTTTTTGAAGTTATCACACTCGCTCCCATGATCCCCCAGATATTAGTTCTTTTTCCCATAAATCCCCCCTCTTCCCCCCCTTTTTTTTTTGTTTCTTTTTCTCCCCCCCCCCCCCCCCCCCCCGGGAGCAATTTTTCTTTTTCTCCCCCCTTCTTTTGGGTGGTTTTGTGTTCTTTCGGTTTGTAATCATCACAAGATTGTGATTTTTATGTGATTATTTTATATTGTAAAATGATGTTTATTTGATATCTTTTAGAAAATCATCATAAGCTCCTGATGAAGCGTTTCATAGAACGCATAACATGTAGAGCACCTCTGAGCTGAACCATCTATGATAAACTGTTTCTGCAAAGGATTTCTGTGATTCTACTGTATTTTATCCCTATACTGTACAAAATGGGAATGTATGAATTATTTGTTTAATTGTGATACAGTAGACAGTGTAATCGTCATGCTCTGAGATACAATAATGGATGTTTCGTCGTTTTTAGAAATAAATATTGTTTGAATTTATAATTTTCTTGTATGTCTATGCCTAAAAAGTCCATCAACGTCAACAATAGTTGTTTTCTCCTTTAGTAAATTTAAATATCGGGACATGGCATGTCTATTGTGTAGTGTATCCACAGCACCACTCTGTGGTTGATACACCCTTAAATTGAAGTTTTATAATTAATTTTATTCTAACTTTCTATGTTTTCTTGAAGTTTAATAAAAAAAAAATTACTTACATCAGTGCTACAGTTTGAATTTAAAACGTATTTGTGTGAACTGTTAAATTAAGTCATGGACTGTGGAAACAAACTAGTGTCGGGTGATTGTATATAGTGTATACCACATTTATCACTAACTAATGTAGAATTGCAATGGAAGGAGAGCTAAAAGAAGTTGTATCTGTGTGTGCGTATGTGTGTTATAATGAATCAAAATTATTTTATTAATCAATTTAAAAAAAAATGATTAATCAAACACGAAAATTTTAATCAGTAACAGCCCTAATATATATATATATATATATCTATATATATATCCATATATATATATTTATATATAGATATATATATATATATATATATATATATATTTATAAATAAATATATATTTATAAACAAATGTATTCATCAGTTTAGGCCAATATATTTGATCAATATATATGTTCTGCCACATATTTTTAGAAACTGCAATAAGTGTAAATTTATAGCGGCTACAAAATAGGGGAAAGATTTAGGGACTTTTTTATTTGTTATTTTTTATACTAGTAATGACGTCGATCAGCCTATTTTTAGTGGGACTGCGACATTACGGCAGAGAAATCTGACCCTAAGTGAAACTTTTTGGTGACCATTGACACCATTAAAGTGATCATTGCTTTAAAAATGCACTGATCACTGTATAAATGGCACTGGCAGGGAAGGAGTTAACACTAGTGGTGATCAAAGCATTGAGTGTTCCCTAGGGAGGTGCTTTCTAACTGCCAGGGGTATGATCACTAGGAACAGCTGAGCTCTCTCTCCTCCACTGTAAACAAGGCGGATCCCCATTCTGCCTCTTTCCAGCTATTGCAGATTGCCGGCAGACATCGCATATGCCAGACCCGTAGGTGAGCGCCCATGACACACGGCTGGCACTCATGCCTGAAAATGCCAGTGTATGAACGATTCGCGCAGCCAAGCCACCTTGCCGCAGTATAACTGCGGTGGCTGGTTGGCAACTCGTTAAAGTGCATCCACGTACAGATTTCCAAATCTTTGATGCATTTTTTTAATAGGCCTCCTCCACCATCATGTCTGGGAGGTCAACAAGGAGAGGCAAATGTTGGCATTGCACTGTGAGGAGGCCAGCTGCGTATGTGTTCATAGGCAAAGGTGGACGTGGTTTGTCCTCTGGCAGGGCATCATTTATTCTGTTTAGCGATGTTGCCCACGCTATCCAGCCACAGCATGCAAAGGAGGTGGTGGACTGGCTTACTAAACCCTCCTCAGCCTCCTCATCCTCATCCCCCAAGCAGAGAATAGTTCGCAGTCCACTGTAGCTGCCAGGGTGACTTATTCTGCCTCCTTTTCACAGCTACTCCGGTCATAGTCCCAACATCAGGCATGGAGGAGTCAGCTGAGTTATTTGAGCACAGTGTCAGCCACTTGCGCCTTGACGATGTACAGCTATTACTTGATTCAGAGCTGGGTTCTGAGGTTGAGGAAAATAGGAACATGAGTCTACAGAGAGTGGAGAACGCTGATAAACAACAAATTGGCAGTCATGTTCGCCCAGCTGCAGCATATTGCCAAGTTATCTTTAGTGATAATGAGGATAGACGGGATGAGGATGAGGTCACTGATGTGACTTAGTTACTGGATAGAGCAGAGGAGGAAAGTGAGGCACAACCCCAAAGGGGCAGCCATCATGGAAGAGTAGAGACCAGCCACCCTATTCCACCAGATTATGAAGCTGTTATCTCCCGGCCCCCTCCCCCCATCTCAGCTGTTTGGCCTTCTTTAGCACATGTGCAGCCCACGCAGTGTTGCAATTTGTAAACTTTGCCTCAAGCGCATCAAGCATGGAAAAAACACCAGCCATTTGGGTACCACATGCTTGACAAGGCATTTAACTTCCCACCACTCAGCCTGTTGTCAAAAGTGCCTGAAAGCCACACAAAAGGGAAACAATTCTGCTCCTCCTCCCTCCTCATCTTTCCGTCTTTTCTTCTAACCCCACTATACCTCATGACCTCTCAGCAGCCTCCACTGACAGGAATATAGTGCAGGGTGTCCCAGGTCCTTGCAGCATGTCTGCCAGTAGCACACCACCAGCTGTAGACTACGGCAGGAAAATTTCTCTGCCACCCACATGCCCAGCATCTTAATTAAAGCTTGTCAAAGCTGCTGGCTTTACAACTCCTGCCTTTCCATCTGGTGGATTCTGCCCCCTTTGCTAATTCTTTTTACGTAAGGCCATTCTAGCTCATGTGGAAAGCAATGTCAGATCTACCCCCTCCTCCTTCTCCGCCTCTTCCTCCATGCCCTCCTCTGCTGAATAGTCCTATGAACCACAAGTACCCCCTAAGCATTCGATGAGCCAGGCTAAAAGGTGCCATGCAGTGCTTCAGCTGGTCTGTTTAGAGGACAGGAGCCCCACTGGAGCAGAGATTCTTGCAGCTCTGCACGGACAGGCCCAGAGGTGGTTCACGCCAGCTGGAGCCAGGAATGGTGGTGTGCAATAATGACAAAAACCTCCTGTCCACCCTTAGAAAGGGAAAGTTGACACATGTGCCATGCCTGGCACATGTCCTCAATTTGGAAGTGCAGTGTTTCATAAGTAGGTACCCAGGGTTAAAAGATCGGCTAAAGCAGGCCAGAAGAGTCTGTAGCCATTTCAGGTGGTCAAACACAGCCAGTGCTCTGTTGGCTGAAATTCAGTGGGAATTTCACTTGCCTGTAAACTGCCTGATTTGTGACATTAAAGTCAGATAAATTGGATCATCACAGGGTGATACTATGGATATACAGATAGATGTATGCCAACGTCCTAACTACTGGGAAATATTTGTACATTTGCTCAAAATGGCCTTTATAGGCACACCCTTACGCATCATATTTCTTAAAATATTGTTTATTTAATTATCGTTAAAAACAACGTGTGTATACATATAAATAATAGAAAAATTACATTATGACAAATTGCCTACATAGCACTCATACCACCAATTCCATCAATAGTACCATGTACATGAATAAAGAGTGTCCTGGAGCGGACAAATGGTGTTCCAAGTATTTTGAAGAGATTATGGTTGAGGCATATTGTAGGTTTTCTCTACATGTTGCGCATGTCAGCGCTTCTTCAGGAGCTTGAGAATATATCATGTATAAAAACAGGTAATAAGTTTAGCATCTATTAAAGCAGATGAGAAAACAAAAAAAAAGGCAGATGCCTGTCATTTATAGCTCCCAACCCGGCGACGGCACAAAGCCACCAGAGGACACCGCTACGCAACGTCGCAGGCTCAGAGCTTCTGCGTGACGCACGCGCAGACTGATCGCACACACGCATGCGCACTGACCCACAGGCCAAACGAGGGACGTTCCTGCCAGGGTCAGTGCAAGAGGAGGGGGTGGTCCCCCAGAAGGCGGGACCAGCCTCCCCACCAAGGAGCTCGCCGGGCCACCGCAGAAGAACAGGGTGGAGCACTCCTCACCAGAGCCCAGCATGGAACAAAAGGGGGGGAGAGAAAAGGGGGGCTGAGTTGGGAGCTATAAATGACAGGCATCTGACTGTACTTTGACGGTCTGGACCGGGCACCTGGGTTTGTGGGTCCTAACATAGCTCTTAGTAAGTAATCTAAATTGTACCTATTTGTCATCCTTGATGCAATATTTTACTTTTCGGTACCATTATCGGTCAATCTTTAATTGTGATATCGTTCACTCTTCTTTTAGGTGACACAGAAATCGGATTAGCCTTACCGTGCTCCCATCCGTGACCTGTGGCTTTACTGGCTACATATTATGGCCCTATACCAACCCTACCCTTTCTAGTGGGCTGCCCCTCCCGGGACCCCTCAATCTTACATTGTTATTAGATATAATTGTTACTTCCTCTTATTCACTGTTATACCAGCCTCACCACCCACTTATGGTATCATTCCCCCGTTCCCCCATTTCTCCCCCTCCCCCCTCTTTTTCTTCATCTCCCCCCACATTCTTTCCCTGCCCCCCTCTTCTTCCTTCCTCCCTTTCTCTCTCTCTCTCTCCTCTCCCCATTCTTCTCACCCCTGTCTCTGTTCCCCCTCCCCTCCCTTCCCTTCCTCTAACCCTTCACCCATTCCTTCTTCACTCCTTCCCATTTATTTTCCCTTGCCTTTCTTTTCCCTTCCCCTTTCCTTTTCTTCCCCCTCCCCTCAATTTCACATGTCTCCTCCCCTGTTCCCTTCCCCCTTTTTTTTCCAACCTACCACTTTGCCTTCCTCACTTTCATCCCTTCCCTTGTCCCTACCTGGATCACTTTTGTCATTTCATTTTTACACTCACTCATCCATTACACTCTATGTATAATGTTTTCTTGTTCACTCTGCATATGCCCATTTTCATCACTTCCCTCTTTTTGATAGATTTTTTCATCATGTTTTTCACCCTCACTTTTATATTTTATCTTCACTTTATACCCATTTTTACAATTTGGGTCTATAGTCTACAATATACCCATCAATTTTACCTTTTTTTATCCAGACCCCAGTTGTCATTTTTGTGGCTCCCCCGAGTCGCCGCAGGATATCATATTCTAGGTGGTAGCGCTCTGCAATGGACTCCCGCTGGGGCAAGGGTAAGCAGCTCAGGCCTTTCCCCCTTTTTTATTTCTATGATTTTGTTCTATGTTTGATGCTGTATGATAAGGTTCCATCTTTCTACCTCTTTACCTCTCACAGATAAACTCCTGATGAAGCGGTTATTGTCCGTGAAACTAGTCGAGGAAAGTGACATCTGTGATCAACTACTCTATTGTGATTATTCACTGGTGATAATTCGTGTACTGCTGCTATGTTTTTATTTGTAAATGATGATTTTTCTTCTGGCATCAATAAAATCATCTGTAAATTTTTGTATATTTTTGTTATAATTTTCAATTGTATTGTTTTTTACTATACCGTGATAGTCCAACCACCCTCTCTATACTTTTTGACAGCAAGGCCAATTCTTGCTTTCATTAAAAGTACCTCTATAGAGTTATGGTGTGAAGGCACAAACGACACCCAAAGACCAATTTTTCTGCCACTGTTTGGCTGGGGCATATCATTAAAATTTTTGACAGCAAAGTCAATTCTTGCTTTTATCAAGAGTACATCCATAGGGTTACGGAGTGAACGTATCACCAGCACCCAAAGCCCATTTTTTCCACACCTGTTACTTCTATCCAAAGTCTGCAAAAGAGACACATATTTTATCCCAAAAGTCTCTAATCTTGTTCCGAGTGCACTAAATTGTGGCCTCATCATACAAACTGGCTCTCCAAGCTGTTGCAGGGAAAAGGTCATTTTTTGGCCTTTTGAATGCCATTATTGTTGTAGCAGGTTGTATACACGATACAGATGTGCCACTGTGCAGACAGACTAAGGGGACCCACAGGCACTATATATTTAAAGGAATTAAAACATTTTATTGTTATTTCTCATTTTTATGGTTTCACTTTAAGCATCAGTAAACTGCTCATTTAAAAATGATGTTATTTACAAACTATTTCCATTGATACATGTCCCCAGAGCAGTACCTAGACCCCATAACCATTTTATGCCCAATTACTTGCATATAAGCCTTCAAAATGGGCACTTTTGATTTTTCAAGCTTGGGTCCCATAGACTTCAATGGGTTTCATTGTTTGGTCCTGAACTTTTGCAATGTTCGAAAGTTCTGCCACAAACTGAATGGGTGGTCATTCGGTCCATCTCTAGTTTGGAATTGGGTTGATCTGGATACTCTAGATAGTGATTCATCCCTTTTTATTGTGGGTGCTTTCTTCTTTTTACATTAGATTCAGAGAACACTCACTTTTTTTTTATCTCTGTGGGGACATGTTTTCTTACATATGTTTTTATGGACGTTTAGTGGTCATTTTTGGTCAACTGGGAGCCAGCCTATAGACACCCTGTCAGTTAAGTCTTCTCCTGATGACATGAATTAACAATAGTAAATTGTGTTGAGAGTTATGACATAACCCAGCCATTGGATTTATGAGTTTCTTAATATTACTGTTGGAAGTTGTGATTCCTTAACAGATATAAACCATTGTCTTTGTCTCATCTTCATGTATGTATAATTATCAACGTTTTTTAGAAACATTGGTGGATAACGAATAAAATTATATATTTTTTATATAGATGACTTGCCTTTATAGCACACCTCGATAATGTCTCAAGGGCATTTTTTTGTGTTCCTGGGTAGAGATTTTCCCACTATAGTTTCTGAAAGTTTTTGTCACCCCCCAAGCTATGCTGTATTGACTCTTCATCTTGCCCTGTAGGGCCGCTGTTTATTTTCTTTTTTCATTAGCTTTTTCTGCTTGTCATATATTGTACTGTGATTTTCTGTATGTACCACACTGTTCTACTTTGCAAAAAACAATAAAAATGAATTAAATTTAAAGTTTCTGAAATTTGCAGTAAGGTGGCAGTCATTTTAAATATCTGTCATTAAGGAGGCAGTTGTTTTAACTCTTTCTGATTTATTACATACACATATAGCCGTATATACAGAAAAAAACAGATATATAATGCATTCCAATCTTCTTTATTCTCACTATAATTAACATTTCAGATTATATCGTTTTTCATTGCTGGTTTTTTAATGTCAGCACTTTAAAGAGATGACCTTGCTATTAAAGAACATATAACCGTTTTTTTTTTTTTTTTATGAAAACATGTTTTTATTATTTAAATCTTCTTTCACGATAAAGCATAGATACAGTAAGCTTCTTTTATAATGTGCAAACATATATGTTTTATGCCAGTGCTCTATTTATTGGATTAGCTCCAAGGATTTGCCATGAAAGCTTAAGATGATATTGAAAACACATATCACCCCTATTGTAGCAAAGAAAATCAGCTTTAGAATTACAGAGACCTTGTATCAGGCATTATGTAGAGACCTTTAGCTTTTCATTATAGCTGTTAGTTTCCAAGGGAACAGAATTAACTATTTATTTTTTTATAATAAAACTAAAAGAAGATTTGTTTTTTTTTCCTGCAGCTCGTTTCATTTTTTTTTTAAAGGTAAGTGCATTATTTGTGTGTAGATAATGTCAGTAGGTGAGTGGCAAAGCTTCTTGGAGAATAGACTTGACCTAAGTCTTCATCCATATGTATCTTTTGCAGAAGATAACAGATCTATGTTGAACATTGTAGGCAATAGGTTATAGAAAATGCTTTCATCTTCTGTGAGTGTGCATTCTTAGGGACTGTCACTATCTAAATTTATTTTTTTATGATTTTAAGTTTACACAGACATGTCAGGATATGGGTGTTGGAAGGGTATTCTATTAAAGTGAATAATCAAATTGGAACATAGTTATTCAAATATTCAATAGTCATTAAAGTATAATTCCAGAGAAATATAAGTAATAAAACGCATATAAATACCTGAATCCTATCCTATACTGATTTTTCACACACCAGCTAAAAGCTTAAATAAGGCTCGCAAGGAGAGCAAAAAAAATGATAGGTCTGAATGGATAGGTTCTAGCAGCTTCATAGGTGAGAGGTATGCCTCGTACAGATGATTGGACTTTCCGGTGGACTTGGTCCGACAGACCAGAGTCCATCGGACAATTCAATCGTGTGTGGGCTCCAGTGGACTTCTTCTTCCCAAAAGTCCGGCAGACCTAGAAATAAGACTGGCTTCAAATGTGTCTGCTGGACTCAGCTTTTAGCGGACAATCCGTTCGTCTGTGTAGTAGTCCGACAGACTAAAATCGACGCTAGGGCAGCTATTGGCTACTGGCTATTAACTTCCTTATTCTACGTCATCACGTTCAAATCCGTTGGACTTTTGGAGTGATCGTGTGTGACCAAGTCCGTTCATTTGAAAGTCCGGCGGACCTTAGCTGCAAAGTCCGTCGGACCAAGTCCATCGAAAAGTCCAGTCGTGTGTACATGGCAGTAGGGTGGTAATACTGCACCTGCAGAAAGCTCACAAAAGACCACAGGTCAGGGTGGCCCTTCATGGTTCCTTGCACCAGGGCCCTGAAGGTTATAGTTATGCCTCTGCTATTTACCTGAGTTGGAAAGTCGGCTAAGAAAGCCAGTTCCTGTGACAACTGTCTAAGAGAGGACCAACCTAGTTTCCTCCTATTTCGTGTTGTGCCTATGGGTCAAGAAGCTAAGGAAAATCTCCTCAATGGGACACAGAGGGCAGAAACAGTTAACAACGATTTTAACCTTGCTAGCTAAATGAAAATATGTTTTCGTTTAAGATTTACTTTATTATAAATTATTATTATTTATTATTTATCATGCTTTTTTTTAAATCTCTATGACATTTTATTATCTCTTACTTCTGTATTTTTTGTAAGTGAACAGTTAGTTGTTATAAATATGTATGAAAAAATAAATGTATGTGTAGAATATGAATTTTTGGATTTTCATACATTCAAACATTATCTTTAAATTGACAATATGTTAGACCTATCTGTCCCATCACAGAAAACAACACATGAAGATGTAACTAACCTTTGCCTTCTGTGCATAAAACAATGGCTTCGATTTTCTCGGCTATCTGTTCCTCTAAACTAACATGAGATATACTTCTGATTGCAAAACAGTGAGCCATATCAAACAAATCCAACACCCATCTCTACTGTTCTAGCTTACATCCATGTGGATCAATAATAGAAAAATGCCTTTCCCAGCTTCTACCCTTCCTTATATCAAGCATAGACAACAGCCAATTACCACAGCTACAGAACAATTGCTTTCTCCTCAGGAAGAAGAAAAGATTGGTCTTCATCACTGCTGCTCGAATCTGTCTTCCACTCAGACCCCTCTTCCTATCACTCTACAGATTTCAACAATGACAACACAAGAGAAAACAAACTCTACAAATATAAACTACAAAAGCAAACCTGACACTATAACAGTTATAAATCCAGTTATATCAATGAGGTTAAAAAAAATTACTGCAGGATTTCTACCAGTTCTCCCAGGAAAATTGCCCAAAACTTATATAGAAATGTGTGCAAAATGTCATTGGTGCATAGCCCACTAAATTGCTCAATTAAGCAGAAAAACAATTGATGAACATTTAATACATGAAAAACAATTGCTAAATTGTATTTCTAGCATCATTTTTGTATGATAGAGACAGAAAACATACATATGAAGAAAGACAGTGCACCCAAAACAGTGAAACATTTTCAAAGTATTCGATTTTTGCAATGTAAAAGTGGGTTTATTTCACAATAAATTTCCATCATATCAAGTAATATTTTTTACTTTAATTTAGATTATTTTATTTTTAAGTATGTTCATGGAGATTTAAAGTTGAACTATGGAAAAAAAATATTAATAAATAGGCCTGAGTTTGGCTTATGGGAGGATCCACAAACCCAGCCTGAAATCCGCAAATCCCGGGCACAATGCCGGAATCCCACTGAAATCAACCAGGAGTTGTGCTTTGACTGCTTCTGCTTGACTGCTTCTGCTTGCAAGTGTTGTTTTTGGGGGTGTTTTATTTTCTCCCCTCGCTTATTTGATACATTTGCTAGCAGTTTTTAAAAGACCTTTTTTCTGACACTTTTTAAACAGCATTTTTTTTTTCCCCTCTTTCTTCCTGCCAAATTAGGGGAGGGGTTAATTGTTCACAGGTGTATAAAGGTAGTTATACAAACTCCTCCAGGAGCTTGCTCCCTGATTGTGGCTTGCATGTGGATTTTGTGAACACAAGTGGATTTTTTGAACTAAAGTGGAGAGTTAACAACCAGGAGTTGAAAACAGGAGTTAAGACAGGAGTCTCCAACCTCTATCCTACCTCCATCCTCCCCTCCATTTTAAAGATCCCACTGCAAGGGGCAACCAGACGGCTTTCCAGAAACGTCAGGCTGACAGCAAGCCAGATTCACCGGAACCAGAGTGTTTAACGGGGACCACCGCAGCCAGGTAAGCTCGCACCCCCACTCCCCCCCCCCCCCCAGTGATTGTTCCAGGGACTCCGTCCGACCGCCTACGGGGGTCAGGAAGGAATTTTTGCCCCACTGGTGCGTTTGGCTGCTACTGTCAGGGGGTTTTTCGCCTTCCTCTGGAACAATCAGGAACAACCATAGGTTAGCATACCCCTACCTCCGGCCTCCTTTCCATTTTTTACGCTATCCTAGGACGACTATTCCAGATCACAGTCAGACATCTTTTCTGAGCGGAGACCTTCACCTTAAGTAAAGGTAGCTGGAACAGCCAGCAACCGAATACAACAACTCCTTCCATATCCATATAGGCATCCCCTGATCAACTTGTGCGCTAATAGCCTCAAGCACGGCGGTAAGTCTGATACCTAGCCCCACCTCAGGATCAATACCCTGATCAGGATCATCATCTTAGGCCCATAGTACCATCAAAAGCATCCACAAACCATGTGCTACTTCAAAAACTCAGCTGAAGTTCTGCACAGACTAAGGAACATCAACACCACATTGCCATCTTCCATACAAAAAATACTTCAAAGAGAACAACTATTAAAAACCGAACGACAGGCAGCTCCCAACCACAGGAAGACATCTACTCGACCACTACAATTAGATTGCGCCTTGATTAACGCCAGGTCTGCAGTCAAACATAGACTGGAAGTACACGACTTCATCATCGAGAACAATGTAGACTGCCTCTTCATCACCGAAAGCTGGTTAACCTCTGACTGCAACACCATCCTCACCGAATTGGTGCCGGAAAACTACAGGATCCTAACCGAACACCGGATAGGGAAAAAAGGAGGAGGCCTAGCAGTGATCTTTAAAGGTCACCTGGATCTCACTAAACCATCATCTCAGAACCCAGTTCCTTTTATGGAAACCCTGACGCTACATCTTCAACCAACACCCCATGAGACCACTCATATTCTACTGTGCTACAGACCACCGGGACCAAAGTCCAATCTTCTTTCACCCCTTACAGAATCCTTTGCAATGCACACCCTAAAATTCCAAAATTTCCTGGCACTCTGAGATTTCAACCTTTGGGCAAATGAACCTAAAGACCCCATCGCGACTGCCTGCATCAATCAACTAGAAGAACTGGGTCTACAGCAACTGATAAAGACTCCCATGCATGGGTCAGGACACACCCTGGACCTCATTTTCAAATAGAACATCGACGTCAACATACTCGACAACATAACTCTGCCATGGACGGATCACCACGCCATCAAATTCAAAATCGCTACCAACATCACCAACGCAAAACGGAAACCTGTAACAACGCACTGGACCAGATCGCATAAAAAACTGTACTCCGAAGCCTTCAAAACCACTCTGTCCAAAAAGATATCTACAATAACCTCAAACCACTCTACGGAGGAAACACTCAACTCCCTGAACAAGGCATTACTGCAATCAGCAGACTCGGTAGCATCAAAATGCAGGGCACTCATCAGGAAGAAAAATGCTGGATGGTTTAATAGCTCCCTCTCCGTACTAAAGCAAGAACGCAGAAGAGCGGAAAGAACATGGAGAAGAAATCCCACTGAGGAAAACCTATTTAACTACAAAGGTCTCACAGAGAATTATCGGAAAGCAATCTTCAAAGCCAAAAAGGACCACTTCTCATATACAATCTCAACGGCCGCAAACCAACCATGGGAACTGTTTAAACTGGTTAATCAATCAATGAATCCGGTGTGCCTAGAACCCCCAGAAAGCGAATCCCAGGATTACTGTGACAAACTGTCGGATTTTTTAATCGATAAAGTCAAAACCATCAGGGAAACAATTTGTCAGAAGAAAACATCCAACCTCATCCAGCAAATACATAAAGAGGATGTCTGCACCAACATACCGCAACTGCCAAAATTTTCACTATCCCCAATTACCGTAGACACCGCAAAAAACATCATTAATAAACTGCGTGACAGTACCTCACCTATTGACATCATCCCCACAAAACTACTGAAATAATGCTCCGACATCGTGGCTCCAACCATAACCCACCTCATAAACCGATCATTCCACGAAGGGATTGTTCCCAGCATCCTCAAACAAGGCATCGTCAAACCTCTACTCAAGAAACCAAACCTGGACCCTCAGGATCCAAACAACCGTAGGCCGATTACAAGCCTCAACACCATTTCTAAGATCATGGAGAAAGCTGTAGTACATCAGCTACAACTTCACCTGGATACTCACAAACTCCTGGACCCGCTGCAATCAGGCTTCCGCCCGGGTCATGGAACAGAAACAGCTCTCCTCAAGATTTGGGATGATGCCCTCGAAGCAGCAGATGACGGAGAGCCGTGTCTCCTCGTACTGCTAGACCTAAGTGCAGCGTTTGATACAGTAGATCACAATACTCTACTCGTCCGCCTCACAGAAGTAGCTGGAGTCCAAGACATAGATCTCCAATGGTTCGTGTCCTTCCTAGGAAATCGGTCACAGACAGTAAAACTAGGAAAATTCCTCTCCGAAACTCGGGCAGTCACCTGCGGAGTCCCTCAAGGCTCTCCGTTGTCACCCGTTCTCTTCAACATTTACATTCGCCCACTCCTTCAAATCATCAGATGCTCAGATCTCTGCTTCCACTCTTACGCCGACGACACGCAACTTTATTGCCGGATCAATGGAAAAAAAGATCACCAACAACAACTTGAAAACTGCCTCAAATCAATAGAGGACTGGATGACCACCAACTCCCTCCAGCTGAACCAATCAAAGACAGAGCTTCTTATCTTACACTCAAATCATAAGCCCGCAACCAAAACCTCCTGGTCTCCACCAACCGTCTTTGGGCAGACTATCTCCCCAAAGACCAAAGCGAAGAGTCTCGGGGTTATTTTAGATGCACAAATGTCAATGGATGCGCAAATAGGATCTGTAGTCAGTCGATCTCACCATCTGCTGCGCATGCTTCGCAGACTCATCCCTTTTATCTCAAAGAATGACAAAGCAGTGGTAGTTGGAACAATCATTAATTCACGACTGGACTACGCAAACTCGCTTTACATAGGATTACCACAATATCAATTTGCGCGATTACAACTGATCCAAAACACGGCGGCAAGGCTGATAACAGGAAAAAAAACCTGGGAATCCATCTCTCCTTCACTGAGGAGCTTACATTGGCTAACCGTAAAAAATCGGATCACGTTCAAGACCCTGTGCCTCACCCACAAATGCGTGCATAGAGAAGCTCCGCAATACCTAATGGAGAAAATAAATCATTACACACCAAACCGCAGTCTTCGATCAGCCAACAAAAACCTCCTCCTCGTGCCCAAAGCCCGGTATAAATCCAAGGGTGATCGGAGATTCGCTGTCCAAGGGCCTCGGCTATGGAATGCTCTACCAATAAACATCCGCCTGGAAGAAAATCACCTGGCTTTTAGGAAAAAACTCAAGACCTTTCTCTTTTAGCAGATGATCAAAGCTCGCCACAGCGCCTAGAGGCGATTCAGTTCGCATTGTGCGCTATACAAGTATTTCATTCATTCATTCATTCAAATCAAAGAGGCCAGTTTGCAATGTTTAGGCAAAAAAAGGGCATGACGTGGATGTCATGTGGGACATGTGGCAATTGAAAAAATGGAAAGTAAAATGCTGCTTAGCAGGGATTGAGTCTTTTTAATGTGATTTAATGGTCAGCATTACAAATACACAATACTTTAAGGGATAATGTACACAAGGCTCAGCCTGTAAAAGCGTATCTATGTTAGCCTATGTGTCAATGCTTAACGTGCTTTAACGCACATGCAATACGTGGTTTTAGAGGTGTTTTTTTCCTGTCAAGAGTAAAAGATGGTCAGGGGAGAAAACCAAATGTCCAGCGTGCATTAGGCCCACATAACATGCTTTGTAATTGCCTGAAACCTGTACATGAAATTGCGCACTTGTTTAATATACCCCAGCAAAAGTGACAACTTGTGCAGCTAAAAGGATAACTTGCCACAAATTTGTGGCAGTGTTGAATTGTTAGTCTGTTAATTTGCTGCACATTTCACTGGCAAGTTATACACTTGGAGAGAATATGAAGCATAAGTTCTAGTTGACATTTTTATAATTCATAGCAAATTTGCATGGCAAGTCTCTAGCAAGAGAAAATTTGCAGTGGTGAGTCTACAGCAAGAGCTCTGCAAGTATACAGCATGAAAATTCAGCCACAGTGAACATCAGGGGTGATCAAACAGTTAAATGTTTGCCTAGCTAATGTTTAAATGCAGTGAAGGAGGTGTTTTTTACTAGTGAAAGACATGGATCTGTGTTTCTGCTTTACAGAAACACAGGATCCATGTCTTCTGTACTGATAGAATGCCAATCTGCCTTGCAGACCACCATTCTGTCAATGTACCAAATGATCAGCGGGTGCCGGCAGACATCAGGTCCGCGGGACCCGCTGATAAGCTCCTGCTGTGTAAAATCACAGCAGGGGCAAGCCACGCCACCATGCACTCTCGCCCAAAATCCAGAAGTCTTCTGATTCTGCGCACCATGCCCACCCTGTCGCAGTAAAACTGCTACAGGGCGGTCATCAAGTGATTAAATGACAGCTGGTCTGTGTGACTATAATATTCCTATTGCAATAATGAAAGCTGATTTATCTTAAAGCGGAGGTTCACACAAAAATTGAACCTCCGCTTTTCGGAAGCCCCCCCCTCCAGTGTCACATTTGCTACCTTTCAGGGGGGAAGGGGGTGCAGATACCTGTCTAAGACAGGTATTTGCACCCACTTCTGGGCATAGACTCCCATAAGAGTCTACGCCTCTTCCCGTCCCCCAGTGCTGTCTGCTGGGACACACTTGGGTCCCAGAGACAGCAGGGACCATTTGGATTGCGCAGTGCGACTCGAGCAAGCGCAGTAGAGAACCAGGAAGTGAAGCCGCAAAGCTTCATTTCCTGATTCCCTTACTGAAGATGGCGGTGGCAGCATCCGAGGACTGAGGGACAGTTCAGCCTTGGGTGACGACATAGTGGGTTCCCTGGACAGGTAAGTGTCCTTATTTTAAAAGTCAGCAGCTTCAGTATTTGTAGCTACTGACTTTAAAAAAAAAATTTAGGGTCTTCTGCTTTAAAGAGATACGGTTGTTAGTATACATGTATCCAAAGACAGTTGGGTTGATTTACTAACGGAAAAGAGACTGCACTTTGCAGCTGCAGTTGCATTCTGCAAGTGCATTTTCTTCAGAGCTTAGTAAATGAGGTAAAGCTTCACTTTGCAAACAATACTCAATCACATGCAAGAAAAATAAGAAAATGCATTGTTGCTTGCACATGATTGGATAATGGAAGTGAGCAGAGCTTCCCCTCATTTACTAAGCTCCAGAGCAACTGCACTTGAAAAATACACATTATTATTATATTTGCCTTTAGTAAATCAAAATACAGGTATTTTACCTGGTAATACTGCCCCCAATGAATGCAGTTGTTGCTCTTTTACAGCTAGACGCATCGCTAGGATCTTTAACATCCAATAATTCTGGATGTGTCATCCCTGCTGCACACAGTGGTTTCACCCACTAGCCACCTCATCCCTGCCATTCCGATGCCAGCATCCCAACTTGATGATATGGATGCTGAAGATCCTAGCAGCACTTCTAGCTCTGCAAGAGAACAAAGATACAAAATACAAACGTTATTCATATATCCACTACAGTATATACACCATATATTCCAAAATCAATTTAATTTCCTGACAATTCAATAAAAAATCATGACATCTGTATATGCCAGGATGGAAAAACTGAGTATTAATCTATCAATAGTAGACCAGGGTACTTCAATTACAATAACTCATGTAAAAAGATGCTGTTAGCGCTATTGTTCTGTGAAAATGACACTTACAATCTCAAAATCCATACACATCCGTACAAAAGGTACTTAAAATAAAGTGTTATATGTCATGGAAAAAAGCTGAAAACTCCCTTGTTTATGTAACAGTTCAGATAAAAAAAAAAATCACGTCCATATGGGTATTATCATAAAGAGCAATACAAATACTTGAGAAACTGAGATTCATATTATAAATAAAGATATGACATCTGCAAATTAATTACTTTATATAAACTCAAGTTTTATACAAAGAAGCAAAGATATAAAAGCAAAAAACAGGAATGGGCTACTAAGTGCCACTTTGTTCTGTGAATGGCTCCTTTAACCACTTGACCTCCAGAAGATTTAACCCCCTTCCAGGCCAGGCCCTGTTTTGCGATACAGCACTGCATTTTTAGCCTAATAAATTGTATGTCCTTTTTTTACCCACAAATAGAGCTTTCTTTTGGTAGTATTTGATCACCTCTGCTTTTTAACATTTTGCGCTATAAAGAAAAAAATTGGAAATTGATTAAAAAAAAAATGTTTTACTTTCTGCTATAAAACATACAGTATCCAATAAAAAAAAAAAAAAAAAAAAATTGAAGAAATCTAATTTCTTCATAAATTTAGGTCAATATGTATTCTGTTACATATTTTTGGTTAAAAAAAATCCCAATAACCGTATATTGATTGGTTTGTGCAAAGGTATAGCGTCTACAAACTATGGAATATTTTTATTAATTTATTTAATTTTACTAGTAATGGTGGCAATCAGAGACTTATAGTGGGACTGCGATATTGCGGCAGATATTCTGACACTTTGTGGGAGCTAGTGACACAAATACAGTGATCAGTGCTAAAAATATGCACTGTCACTGTACTAATGACACTGGCTGGGAAGGTGTTATAGATCAAGGTCGATGAAAGGGTGAACTGTGTGCCTAACCAGTGTTTAACTACAGGAAGAGATAGAATTTTTTCCTGGCTTTGCAAGGACACAAACTTCATCCCTCCCTCCCTGTCAGAACAGTGATCTGCCTTGTTTACGTAGGCAGATTGCAGTTCTGTCTTACTTCCCAATAATCGGCAGGTGTTGGCACACATTGAGTCCCTGGTACCTGCTGATTGACTTCTGCTGTGTATAATGACAGCGGAAGTGAGCCGCCAGTGGCATGCATGTATGCCCCTACCCAAAAGTGTTGGATCACACACACACACACACACACACACACACACACACACACACACACACACACACACACACACACACACACACACACATATATATATATATATATATATATATATATATATATATATATGTGTGTGTGTGTGTGTGATCTGGCACACAGCTGCTTCCCCTTTAGTAGCAAAACTGCTATAGGGCGGTCAGCAAGTGGTTGACTTACCTGCAGGACATTTATACCTTGTTGCAGTGCATTTCTCCTTTTTTGCAACGTGGACAGTGTGGACATGAAACGAGCACCCAATACAGGTGGAGCAGCTGACATTTTGAACTCAAATTGGCTGAAAACTTGGGACTGGGATACCTTCCAGGCCATAAGTGAGAGGGGAAAGAAAATCCACATTGAGGGTAGAACACCTCAATGGCTGGGGCTGCCTAAGCTATGCAGAGGGGCAATGTGTGCAGGGTGGCCTCAAACAGTATACCTACAAATTGTCCCAGATCTTGCAAGACTATCCTGGAATTTCAATAAAATCCTAGCATCCTGTGGATCTGGACTGTTTCCTGGTGCACAATGCCAAAATGAGTTCTGCCATTTGAGTCCACTGAATAACTTTAAAGCCAAAGCAGGGGCATGCTAACACTGGGCAACCAGGGGAAGTTCCCATCATCTTAATTAGGGAGCCCCAGTACCCCAATACTTTGATCACCAGCTAATGCAGCAGCCGAAATCCCCAGATGTTTGTCAGAACAAAAATTGGATACAGAGAATTTGTGTTGGGGGGAGATTTGAGCTTTCAGGGGATGTGGGGGGAAGAGGATTTGGGCTTGATGGGAATTTATGGATTTATGGGGGGGGGGGGGATTTGCACTGGTAGATTTGACTGGGGGTGTGGAGGGGTTTAGTGCTAGCAGATGGAAGAGGATTTATGCTGGGAAGAGGGATTGGGGGGTAGAGGATTTGGGGATTTAGAGGTAAAAGGATTTATGCTTTGAGAGGGGATTTGGGGGGATTTGTGCTAGAAGAAGAGCAAGGAATTGTATGGGCAGTATTAGTGTTGGGAGGGTAGGAGAGGACTTGTGCTGGCAGGTATTTCTGGGCGGGTACTGGAATGGTTGATTTAGGAGGAGAGGATGTGTGCTAGAAGAGGGTATGGGGGAGAATTTGTGCTAGCAGGGGGAGAAGATTTGTGCTGATAAAGGGGTAGAGGGGAGGTGATGTCTGGTGGAGGGCTTTAGAGTGAAAGAGGATTTCTGCTGGGGAGGGGGGTGTACTAAAAAGGGGATTTGGAGGAGTCTGGTGCTGGGAGGAAAGAGAATGTGTGCTGGCAGGAGGGATCCGGGAGGATTTCTAATGGGGGGATGCGGAGCGATTTCTGCTAGCAGAGGAGGATAATTTGTGCTGGGAGGGGGGATTCAAGGGAGAAAAACTGTGTTGAGGGATTCAAGGTGGAAAATGATTTGTGTTGGGAGAGGGGGTTGAGGGGCAGAGGTTTTGTGCTGGAGTGGTTATGGGTAAGAAGATCTATGATGGGATGGGGTATTTGGGGAGAAGATATTATTTGCTGTGAGTTGAGAATGGGGGGGGGTTGCATAGAGGGTGAATTTGGGGAGAAGAGGATGGTACTAGAAGGAGGATTTTGAGGGAATATTTGTGCTTTGGGGTCTGGGAGAGAGGATTTGTGCTTGGAGAGGGGAACTGGGGGAAGAGGATTTGTGCTGGGAGGGAGGATTTAAAGGAAGAGGGTTTGTGTAGAGAGGGAAATGACTGATTTAAGGGGAGGTGATCTGTGCTACAAGGGGGTATGGGGGGGGGATTTATGCTAGCAGTAGGAAAGGATTTGTGCTGGGAAGGGGAGGGGGTTGAGAGGAGATTTTTTGGATATGTTTTTTTTTTCAATTATTTTTATTAAGATATTTTTCACATATACAAAAAACATTCCATATAATTTCAAATTCTTATATATAAACATCCTTTTAAAATACATATACATACAAAAGTAAGACACACAAAGGACCTCAATCAATATAACACATGGACCAATCTGAAAACACTTGCCAAAAAGAATTAAGGGTATTCCGCCGTCTCCCCCCTCTCCCAGCCCCCCTAGGAAGATAAGAAGAAGGGGAAATTTTTTATTTATTTTTTCAAATTGTGCAGTGTATCTCTTTTGGATGTGTTTTTAATTTTTTGGGGTTTTTTTTAAGAGTTTTAAATAGTTTTTATAACATTTTTCACATTTAAAAAATCGTACATACCTTGCAAAACAATTTGCAAACCATTCATAATAATACACAACATTTTCAAGGTACACATAAATACATAAAATAAATACATTAGGTACTTGAGTGGATCAATCCTCTAACATACGTTTAAATATTTAAATCTAGATCTATACCGCGGTAGAGAGGAAAGAGAAAAAAAGAGGAATGACCTGGAAGCATGCCCATTCCCCTATCTCCATCCCAAAAAAGAGGAAAAAACATTTCAAAATTGATATCCCCATGTAACCTGTGTCTATTTATCTTTACTTTCAGGGAAAAGAGAGAATCCAATTTCTCTATCCCAGTATTATCCACCTTCATGTTGTTAGAAAAAAAAAAGGGGGGGGGGGTGTATTTTAAAGCAGCAAGTAAAAAATATAGTTTTCGTTTTCAAAATTGTCGATCATTCTTTGTTTCTAGCACAAAAAAATTAAAAAACGCAGAGGTGATCAAATACCACCAAAAGAAATCTGTATTTGTGGGGAAAAAAGACATACATTTTATTTGGGTACAGCGTCGCACGACCGCGCAATCATCAATTAAAGTGCCGTATCGTAAAAAAAACAGCCTGGTCAGGAAGTGGGGGTAAACCTTCCGTAAGTGAAGTGGTTAGTACAGTAAAAATATTGTATTTTTTCTTTTTATGCTTGAGCGATGGGAATTCCTAAAATAAATAGTAAAAATGCAGCTTTCCTTTTCAGTACCAAAGTTTCCTTTAGTAGAAAAATGTATTTTGGTGTACACATAACTCCATAACAGCTATGACAGTCACAGCTAAGTTATTTCCAGACCCGAAGAGCCAGAGAATGAGAAGAGACGCAGTATTAATGGCTGGGTATCAAAGGTGAAGTGCAAAATGACAATAATGATGATGATAATGAAGTAGGGTTGGAAAAAAGAAAAGTCTGGGGGAATTGAAAATCTGAGTCACAAAATAGCAATTACATTGATATGTCACATCCAGCATTTGCAGCTTCTAACTAATCGCACCACGTAAACAGTTGAATATTAATACACAGCATGTGTGTGACTAATACCCTTATAATGTGCTCATAAATAGGTTCAGCACAACATTTTTAATAGGATTAGGAACATTTTACCATGCAGAATAGCTGAGTTGGGATGACATGTGTTGATGTATTTTTTATTTTTCTAACTACATAATATGAGAAATAAGAGCTATAAACATAATAGGGAAAGATCATTAAAATGCTACAAATACTTGTGTTAGTGCAACTAGGTAAAGGAAGATAATAGGCCATTATATTGTAAGGGGTTTGTGGTTTAAACCTGGGTTGTTGCTGTGCACTTTGACCCCAAAGAAAAATGATTTCCTGAGGGCATGGCTGCACTGCTCACAAGATTTTTCAGATTAACTTGGATACTGACCAATTTAGCTAAATCTGTACTAAACAAGCATAATAACAGGTATAGCAAACCAATATTTCAGCAGATTATAGAATACAATGCAATGGCTTGTACGTGATTTTCGTAAGTGGATGGATGTTCTTATAGAAATGTGGCATTTCTTGATAGGACTATGAAACTGCAAATAAGGTATGGTATGATGCTTAGAGCTCATTAAAGTTTGTCTGTCATTTAATAATAGATAAAATACTACAAAAGACGAAGAAGGTTAAGTAATGTTGTTCTTTCAAAGTTTAAGATTTCGGTGTGTTTTTGAAGTGTGAAGTTAATGACATTTCCAAACTGTTTGCATGTGCTGTTGTATACCAGGAGGATACATTATGTTAAACTCTAAGTAAAATTCAATTTTTACCATCACTCTAAATAGTTTATTTGGACTAATCTGGCACAAAGGAATGCTTTCCAACATAAAAAAGTCTGCTCGCGGTGGCTGATGTAACAGTTTGTAGCAGTAGCGGTTGGTGTTTTTTTTTCCTTTTTTGGGGGGCAGCAAACAACCACCCCCCCCTGTCGGTCGGCGGCACCCCCCTACCCCAGAACTTACTCCATCGGTTGCAGGCAGGCATGCTCCTATGGGCAGCGGGTTGTGGGCTCCTACAGGCAGCAGGTTGCAGGCTCCTACAGACAGCGGGTTGCAGGCTCCTATGGGCAGCGTGCAGCGGCTCCTGTGTCCCCTCTGCATCACAATGGCTTCCGCCATGTGGCTCCTCCCTCTTCCTCCTAGGATCACTGGGTGACTGGGGTTTTGTGGCTCAGATTTTCAATTCCCCTCGACTTTTCTTTTTTCCAACCCTACTTCATTATCATCATCATGATTGTCATTTTGCACTTTACCTTTGATACCCTGCCATTAATACTGAGTCTCTTCTCATTCATTTTCTCTTTGTGTCTGAAAAAAACTTAGCTGTGGCTGTCATAGCTGTTATGGAATTATATGTACACCAAAATAAACCTTTTCTACAAAAAAAAAGCTTTTGATGCCTGATGTGTGCTGGACCGAGAAAAATAAAAATTTGTTCTAATGGATATACCATAAATTATTAAAATTTGTATTATTTTATACATCATTTATATATCACCAACAGTTTGTGCAGCGATTTACAATATAGGGAGACAGTACAATTACAATACAGTTTAATACAGATGGAATAGAAGGGTCCTGCTCATGGAGCTTAGATTCTAAACAGAGGTGGATGTGCTAAAAAAGGTAATAGCTGAAGGGGATGGTCTGATGGAGGTGGCTGAAGTACAGGTGGGTTAAGGTACCCTGAATAAATGAGTTTTTAAGGATAGCTAATGGTAGACAGGGTAGGAGCTAAAGAGACATACTGGGATAGGGAGTTCAAGAGAATGGGAGAGGTTCTGGTGAAGTCCTGAAGATGAGCATGAGAGGAGGTGACAAGGGAGCTGGTGAGCGAGATGTCCTAAGAGGGGCAGAATGGACAATTTGGGCCGTATTTTAAGATGAAGTTGGTGATGTAGCTGGGGCCAGTGTTTTGGATGGCTTTATATGTTTTGGTTAGTATTTTTATTTTTAGTATTATACGCTCGTGGCTAGTAGAAGCCAGTGAAGAGATTGGCAGAGAGGGGCAGTAGCCACTGATCAGTTAGTAAGGTATATAGATCTAGCAGCAGCATTCATAATAGGATGAAGGGGGCTAGCCTGAGTAAAGATAGGCCAGCAAGAAGGGCTTTGCATTAGTCAAGGTAGAAGGTAACCAGGGAGTGAATAGGTTTTGTGCTGTCATTCGTTAAGACCCTGGAAATGTTACAGAGGTTAAGGTGACAAGATTTAGCCAGTGATTGGATGTGGCGCTTGAAGCAGAAGTCAGAGTCTAGGTTTACACATAGTACCCAAGAGTGTGTGGAGGGACCAATAGTTGTGCCATTGATCTCAATGGTAAAGTCATGAGAGGGTTATTGAGGAGGACAAAATATTACAAGCTAGGTTTTAGAAAGACTGAGTTTGAGAAAATGGTATGATATCCATACTGATATGTCACTCAGCAAATTTGTGATATGTAAGGTGATTAATGGGGTGAGCTGGGGGAGAGAGAGATCTGGGTGTTTCGTCGTAAAGATGGTTTTGGATGCCGTGGGAGGCTATCAGCTGGCCCAGGGAAGAGGTATAGAGAGAGAATAGGAGAGGCCAAGGGCTGAGAGGAAGAGGAGCAGAGTAGATAGAGTTGTAGGTGACTCAAATACATATAGAATCATCAATCATACAAACCAAATAACAATTGCACAAAACTGTGGTTGGATCAATGCCAAATGTATATCACATAAGTAAACAACGTTCAAACCACACATGTGAGGTATAGCCAAGAACGTTTGCATGAGAGTAATAATTCTAGCACTAGACCTTCTCTCCAGTGATGTAAGTAACTGAGTTAAATAAATGGCGTTACGTAACGCAGTTACTTTAGAGGATAAAAAGTAATCTAACTGATTACTCTTCCCCTTATGGTAACTCAGTTCCCATTACTTGGGCGGCATTACCTCAATTACATCTACCACCCGGGAGGCCCCGCCGTGGCTGCGCTGCCTGGTCGTTCGTTCCGCCATGGGGAGGGGGGCTTTTGCCAGATGAGCTGAGAAGAGGCTGAGACTCAGAGAGACTGTCTGGACCGCCCCATCCCACCCCGCCTATCCAGAGAGAGAATGTAGGGGGCGGGGCGGACACTGAAAAATGAAGTCAGCTGACCAGCTGACACCAACCGAGTGAAGGGGATGGTCTCTCTCCCCATGAGGAAAGGCATCCCTGGAGGCATTCAAGTAAGTGACTGATGATTCGAATTGCAGTGCATTTGATCCATCCCAAGTCCTCCACCACCTCTGCTTCTTACTGATTCCATCCCTACCCACCCACCATCACTTTACAACAGATTTGATGGGGGATAGGGTAGGGATGAGATCAGTGGTGGTGGGGGATGGGATCAGTAAGAGGCAGAGGTGGTGGTGGTGGGAGAGGATGGCACCACCACCGCTGCCACCCCCCCAAGTACCTCGCTGGCTGCCATCCCCTCAAGTACACCACCGCTACCACCCCCCAAAGTACCACCGCTACCACCCCCCAAGTACACCACCACCAATGCCACCCCCCAAGTACCACTGCTGCCACCCCCCGAGTACACCACCACCACTGCCACCCCCTCAAGTACCACCGCTGCCAACCCATCAAGTACCACTGCTGCCACCCCCTCAAGTACCACCATTGCCACCCCCTCAAGTACCACTGCTGCCACCCCTGAAGTACCACCGCTGCCACCCCCCTCAACATTTGGGTTCAAATAAATACTAAATGTTCTAAAATACTGTATATAGTGTTTTTATTCTTCAATCAGTTAATATAAACATCTTTGATATTAAAGATGTTATAGAATGTAATTGCATTATAGAATATTTAAAAAAAGTCACTTTGCTGAGTAACTAATTACTTTTCCAATGTAGTAATTGAGTTACTAACACAATTACTTTTTGGGAGAACTAATTTGTAACTTAACTAATTACTTTTGAAAGTAAGATGACCAACACTGCTTCTCTGTAGCTCAAAACAAGTAACCCGTAAAAAAATGTAAAGTGTCGCTTAGGGTTTTTTTTAAGTATCCAAGTTTGGCGCCATTCCACGAGTGTGCACAATTTCAAAGCGTGAAATTATAGGTATATCTTTACTCAGCGTAATATCCTCTTTCATATTATCCAAAAAAATGTGTTTGAAAAATTACTGCGCAAATACAGTGCAAGATAAAAAGATAAAAAATTGCAACGCACCCCCATTTTATTCCATTGGGTCTTTGCTAAAAATATATATATAATATTTGGGGGTTCTGATTAATTTTATAGCAAAAAATTATGATTTTTTAAATGTAGGGACAAAGTGTCAGAATTGGCCTGGTTAGCAAGTAGTTAACCTCCCTAGCGGTGATCCCGAGTCTGGCTCGCGTTGGGATTTTAGTTCCATGAGCGGTAACCCGAGCCAGACTCGGGATCGCATCGCTGGATACAGGGAGGACACAGGGAGAGTTACTTACCTTGTTCCCTGGATCCAGCGATGTCCTCCACACTGTGTGATCGAGCTGTCCTCCGCTCGATTCACACAGTGCCGAATGCCACCGAGCTCTGTTCCCTGCGTTGTAACAGCGCACGGGAGCGGAGATCGGCACCAAATTCAAAAAAGTAAAAAGATACAAAACACACACAGTACTATAATCTTACAGATTACAGTACTGTATAAAAAAAATACACACCCCCCTTTGTCCCTAGTGGTCTGTGCAGTGCCCTGCATGCACTTTTATATTATAAATACTGTTTATTCTGCCTGAAATTTGGAGATTGTCCATAGCAACCAGAAAGTGTCCCTTTTTCAGTGTTTTATGATTTGATTACATTATTGAATAATTTTTATTATTATTTATTATATTATAAACTTTATCATACCCGGGATGTCTGCTAGACTCTGGTTTGAACAGATTTAAGAGAGTTATTCCTAAGAATTACAGGACTACAATATAAAACGCCAAATTTCCATGCAAAATAATTGTACCGCTTTCAGCACCTAAAACCAGAACTAATCATACCACCAGGGAGGTTAAAGAGGAACTGCAGTCTGCTCACATAATTTGTAAAAAAAAAATGTCTTTGCCATTCTGAAGCTCCCCTAAAACCACTTTGCATATTTTGTCATATATACTATGATTCTGCACTTGCCAAATATGCTGCAGAAATCTCCCTCTACTTAGTCTGGCTGCAACCATTTTAACTGTGGGTAGCTGAAGCTCCTGCCTGTTCATTTCCTGGATTTACACAGACACACACACACACACACACACACACACACACATATACAGACACACACACACTTACAGTGATCAAGGCCTTTTGTGCTGAAACGCATTTTGCACTGTTCTTACACCGTTCTTGTATGTAGCAATAAAGACTTTTTTATTTGGATTACCGGAGATAAAGACAGACACACTCACACCACTGCTTGCCTGCGCATTTCTCCTCTGTGGATGAATAGACATGGATTTCTGAAGTCTCCTGCTATCTCCGCCCTCACCCGGCTCTGCAGTTCTGCAGCTCTGATTGTCCCTCTTATGAATCCTTCCCCCTCCCTTCCTGGCAAACTCTCATGAGGGTTGGAGAGAGAGATGTGCATGATGTCATAAGCCTAGGCGTTTTATCAGACATGAAACAGGAAGAGGGCTGTATAAGGCATTTACTGGCAGAAAAAAAATATGTTGTATTATCTAAAGTTAAAACAAGGGCAGAAGATTTAATAGATGGAAAGTTGAAAAAATTATTAAAGGTCCACTTCAATGTGTACGGAGCAGTGCCTGTTAAAAAAAAAAAAAAAAAAAAAATTCACTTAAAGGACTTTTTGAAACATTAAAGTATTTGTTACCCCAATATTTTATACTCCTGATATGTGAATGCTGTACCATGTACTTGTATGAAAAGGTATCCTGTTCTCTTTGTATTGATTACTTTGTATGAAACCCCTGGTGTTCCTGACAGTCCTCTGCTTTCCTATCAAAAACTGACCATACTAAGCACGAGAACACACCATGGTCTGTTTTCTAGCTATGCTGGGAACTCAGCTCTCCTCCAATGATAAGCCTTGTGCTGACATGCCCCTTGCACAGCCATTCATTGGAAAGTTCAATGTGCTGCTGCTTCTCCTCCCCAATGATTAATTCCATCAGATACAGCCAACTTGTTTTGGGGGAAAAAGTATTCCGCTTGTTCAGGGCTTGATCAGTTGATGTTAAGGCTTGATGAAGACTAGCATCTCCTGATGGCGCTGTAGACAGCTGGCTGCCTACCATGCCATCAGAAGACACTAGTCTTTATAAAGCCTTAACACTGATTCCTTTGTGCTTTCTGTTGTAATTTTATAAACATTGATTGCTCAAGCCCCGAAGAAGGAGGAGGCTTTTCCCCCCAAAAACAAGGCAGCAGTATGAAAAAACGGACACTCTCCTGCTGAATATAGATCAAGTTAATTTTAGCTCATACCCACCATTGAGGAGAGACCTTGTATTTTTATGAATGACTACATAACTTGCTTTCATTTGCTGAGGTGGAGCAAACACACACATCACAACATCATCCACCCACCTCCCTCCCCCCCTTGGCCAATCAGAGGAAGCCTTGTATTCATTGATACAAATACAAGGCTTCTCCTGAATGGCTGGGATGCACTAAGACTGACTCGATCTATACCCAACAGCAGAGAAGAATTGTCTCATACTACCAGAACAGAGCACTGCTTATGCAGTTAATGTTATTACAGCAGCCCCAGTGGCCAGACTGGTGTGTAATGCAGATGATTTAAAAAAACTATTTAAATTGAGAGTAAATCTTCAATTTGACTTTAACTGCTTGCCACCCTTCCACTGTCAAATGATGACGGGATGGTGCGGCTCTCACATGTAAACACGGAGATGCCGGTAATTGGCTCTCATCACCTAACACAGACATAGTGTATGGCGAGGAGAGCCGATCAGTGGCATCTCCATGCAGGGGTACATCTAGGAATGTAATCAGGGCACTGATCATCAGTGCCCTGATTATAATATAGCAATACAGTGTCACTAATCAGTGCCCACCATTGCCCACCAATGCCAGCAATCAGTGACCACCAGTGGCAGCAATCAGTGCCCACCACTGCCCACAAGTGCCCATTAGTGATGCTAGACAGTGCTGGCAATCAGTGCCGCCTATCAGTGCTGCCCATCAATGCCCGATCTGCTGTCGATCAATGTCCATCAGTGTTGCCCATCAGTGCCACCCATCATGGCTGACAACATCTGAAGAACACTTGGAAGTGAAGGGCGAACATTCCCCCAGCACACCGGTAGCAGAGTCCAAACAGCAGCACAGTGGCTTATACTGTGAAGGCTCGGTTAACCCTTTGAGGGTGTTTGATCTGGTGAGCGCAAACATATCCCCACAGCACTGAGTGGCGCACCGGGGAGGAGTGTCTTTCCACTAGATTGCCTTCCTTGCACGAGTCACTTTATTCCACCACCATCCCTAGAAACACTGTAACATGCGATTTTCCAGCAACTTTCAGCAATTTTGAAAAAATGTTCTTCTTATATTAAGGACATTCTTTGGGATTTTTTTGCACGATTTTTTTGCACAATTTTCTGCATTCTTGCACAAGTCGTTGTATGATATTTTTACAGGACTGTTGATTTGCACTTTTACATAATACAGTAATTTTCGCACTATTGCAATTTTTTGTTTAATTTATTGTCTATTTTGAATTTTTAGTAGAGAATATACATGTAGCATTGTATGGTAAGGTAGCACCAGCACTGTATATAGATATAAATAAGTAACATTTGGCTAACACGGTTATATTTAAAGCACTTATTTGTATGCACAAAGTTGCACAAACACAGGGTTCTAGAGCCAAAGCTTATTTTCAATTTTCCTAAAGAATTTGTACCAAAGCAAAAAAAAAAAAAAAAATTTTATTCCATTTAGCAGAGAGTAGCAATTTTAATAATTATTTAAGGGAAACATGAGAAATGCAAAAGTCCTTTAACCACTTGAGATCCGCGCTATAGCCAAATGACGGCTACAGCGCGGATCTCCTTTTCCGGGACGACTTTAATAGACGTAGTCCCGTGTACGAGCGGCCTGCGCGCTCTGTGATCGGCGAGTCCATGAGACTCGCCTGATCACTGATCCGTGCAAGGGGTCGATCCCGACCCCTTATCACGTGATCAGCTGTCAGCCAATGTGTGATATAACGGAGCCGGTAATCGGCTATTATTCCTCCTCGCGCTGACAGCGCGAGGAGAAAAAAAAAAGCCGATCACCGGCGGCCGTGATCGGGACATCAGTCCCGATCACGGCCAGCCCTGCTAGCGCCCACCTGCCCCCTGCCAGTGCCCACCTGCAGTGCCACACTTATTAAAAGTAAGTGCCCCCCGTCAGTGCCACCCAGCAGTGCCCATAATGCCACCCACAGTGCCCACAATCTGCCTCAAAGGTGCTGCACCCCAGTGCCACATATCCGTGCCCATCAGTGTCATCTACCAGTGCCCAGCAGTGCCACCCATCAGTGCCCAGCAGTGCCACCTATCAGAGCCACCTATCAGAGCCACCTATCAGTGCCCATCAGTCCTATCTATCAGTGGTACCTATCAGTGCCCATCCATGCCACCCACCCGTGCCATCTTATCTGTGCCCATCTTTGCCCATCAGTGCCGCCTTATCTGTGCCCATCGGTGCCGCCTTATCTGTGCCTATTAGTGCCGCCTTAACTATGCCTATCAGTGCCCACCAGTGCAGCCTATCAGTGCCCACCAATGCAGCCTATCAGTGCCCACCAGTGCAGCCTATCAGTGCCGCCTAATCAGCGCACTTCAATGAAGGAGAAAAATGACCCGTTTGCAAAATTTTATAACAAACTATTAAAACATGATTTTTTTTTTTTTTGCATTTTTTTTGTTTGTTTAGCAAAAAAGAAAACTCCGAGCTGTAACTAAATACCACCAAAAGAAAGCTCTATTTGTGGGAAAAAAATGATAAAAATTTCATTTGGGTACAGTGTTGTATGCCCGCGCAATTGTCATTCAAAGTGCATCAGCGCTGAAAGCTGAAAATTGGTCTGGGACTGAGGGGGGTTTAAGTGCCCAGTAAGCAAGTGGTTAAATAACATGTCTGGGAAATGCTCTAAACCACCAGGCACATCTGTACTCTGTATACAACCTGCTACAGCAAAATTGACATTTGCAATGAAACTAAAATGCTGTTTAAATTGCCAACAAATGGCAGCCCCCTCACTTCCTTCTCTAAAGATTTAGTTTTCTCCCTGGATGACCTATTTTCAACTTCAGAACTTTTACTACACATTACACGGCACATGCCTGTAACATAGACCTCTTACCTCTGAGCACCCTGTTTTTATCATGTATGCTCTCCTTCTATAATATGTATCTCCTGGTTTGCCTACATATCAGGATGGGAGAAATAACTTGGACAAGCGTTCTCAGATGATGATGCTTCTTTCATACTGATACATAAGATTTCTGTGGCAAGGAGAAGAATGTGCAAATGCTCTCCACATGGTATTGCTATCTTTTCAAACTGTATTCCATCTTTCCTCAAGTTCCTGAAGTGTGCTGTAGATGTCATGCGTATACGGCACAATGCTACACATATGGTAGACTTGGCTACTGCTCACAACGTTTTGGTCTATGGTCTTTGGCATATATACTCACCTAACCTCCTTCAATATAGAGGGATACCCACACCTTGCCCTCCTCTCCATAATTCAATAGCTTCAGCCAAAAAGAGTTTACTTCCTAAAGCTGACAGAACATTATTCTCTGATGCTAGTAGTCTATCACTTTATCACTGAAAGAATTGTAGACCCAATTGTATTTGTACAGAATTGATAACCCAATTGTATTACCATTACATCCAATTTTATACATGTGGAGCCCTTGAATGTTTTACAACACCACAACTCACTTTCAAAACCAGTTAAACTCACTGTAAGCCCATCTAACTTAATAACCACTTCGGGGCCATCCCTTCTACCTTCCAGTTAAACATTGCCCCTCCACCCCACATGTCTCCTTCCTTTCTTTACATTACTACTCCATTTCCTGCCTTTTCTACATTCTTCACTCTGCTTCTGGATTTTCCCCTTTCCAGTTTGATGTGACACAGTGTTCATTTTGGCAGCCAATTTTGATTAAGTTTTAGACTTATGCCCTGTACAGACGAGCAGAATTTCAGTCCGAAAAATCTTGGATGGTTTTTCCGACGGAATTCTGCTAAAGCTTGGCTTGCATACATACGGTCACACAAAATTTCTCTGAACTTTCGTCCGTCAAGAACGCGGTGACGTACAACATTACGTCGAGCCGAGAAAATGAAGTTCAATGCTTCCGAGCATGAATTGTTTCCGAGCAAGCGTAGGAATTTTGCACGTCGGAATTGCTACAGACGATCGGAATTTCGATCTGAACTTTTTCCATTGGAAAAATAGAGAACCTGCTCTCAATCTTTTGCTGGCGGAAATTTGGCCAGCAAAAGTCAAATGGAGCATACACACGGTCGGAATTTCCAACCAAAAGCTCACATTGGACTTTTGCCGGCGGAATTTCCGATCGTGCGTATGGGGCATAAGCCTTTTGACTAAATGACATTTTAGTTTTAGTCCCATTTTAGTCTTCTGCAATTGTTTTAGTTTTAGTAGTATTTAGTCGACTAAATCTACAGTACATTTTAGTCGACTAAAATGATTTTAGTCAACTAAAACTGTAATGCATTATTTCAGCATTTCTCTACAATTTCCAAACTCTTTATATGCTGCTGGAGTGAAAAATTGAATATGTTATTATTTATGGTATTAAGGTTTGAACATGCACCACAGACCAGTGTTAATTTTGACGTCAAATTTCAATTCAGTTTTAGTTATTTTTAGTCATCTCAATTGTTTTAGTTTTAGTCAACTAAAATAGTATTCATTTAGTAGACGAAAATGTTTTAGTTGATTAAATTAACACTGATGTGACAAACAATGTCCAGTGAACATCATTATTTAGCGAATCTTAAATGGCTTGTATACCACATTACATCACTACATCTGGGGTTGATGATTGGTAGTCTATATGTATTGTTTACATTTCTGGAAAATTTGTCTTGCGACCTGTGCTTTAATATTTATGTTCTGTATTGGGATGTTAGGAAAAGATCATATTTGAATAATGTATTATTGCAAACTGGCTGGCAAAACAAAACGTAGGTTCAGTACCGTATTTATCGGGGTATAACACGCACCGGCGTATAACACGCACCCCAAGTTTAGGAGGGCATTTTAAGGAAAAACGTTTATGGAGCGAGCGCTGCCGAAAAAGACCGAGCCAACTCTACTGTGTATTCAGCTTGGCTTGGTTCGCAGTCCCGCCCAGTATGGGCGGGACTGCAAGCCGAGCCGAGCCGAGTACACAGTAGAGTCGGCTCGGTCTTTTTCGGCAGTGCTCGCAGAAACAGCAGGGAGGCGGGACTACGAGCGGAGCTGAGCAGACGGCTCGGACTTTTTCGGCGTCGCTCTGTATTTTTGGGCGGCGCTCTGTCTTTTTGCCTCACAGACAGTGGGGATCGGCGTATAACACGCACCCACGACTTTCCCCCGATTTTAAGGGGGAAAAGGTGCGTGTTATACACCGATAAATACGGTAATTTAGTACTAATCCTAGCTATCAGGGGCAGCTCATCCATTAAGGGCACATGGGCGCCACCTCCACTATCCATCGCTGCCACCACCTATCCATGCATCTGGCCCCTTTTAGGATGGCGGGCGCATGGATTCCAATGTGGGGTGGGAGGTTTTTTGAAGCATCGATTAGAGCAAAAGGCTCTAATAAGCTTCAAAATAGAAAAAGAAGGGTTAGATACCGCGCTAAAAACGAAATAAATAAATCACTAAAAATATAGCTGCAGCTCAAATTTGTAAGATATCTACAAACACCATAACCAAAACATAGAATATAACAGAATATAGCTGCGCATAAAGTTAGGCTAAAATAATATAATAGTATGACAATAAATAACACCAAACAATCACCATAATAAATATAAAATCATACTCATGAATGAACATGTGATTAAATAAATGTGTAATAAGTGATAAATACGTGATAACAATAATACATCCTAAAATAAATTTAGATTTGATTTAGAAATAAAATAATTATATCTAAAGTCCAGTGAATGAAGTGAAAATGGTGACTTAATCAAATTCTTCTGTGCAAACAGAAACACCAGTGCTTGCGAACCTCCACCACACAAAATATGCGATACAGGGCCTGTAGTATTAAATCTGTGGCATCAAATCAACCTCATGACATCCATTTCAGGAAACAGCTGTGGTTAAAATGAGGACAAGCCAAATGATCCAAACTCAAAGGGCAGACCAGTAAGCAGCAATCACGAACCCAATAAAAAGGAAAAATCACCATAGTGTAAGTCCATAAAACACAGTTTATTTTCTAAGCAAAAATATTGCACTTACATTTGTAGAAATATTAAAAGCTCGTAAAGAAATGCCGGCCGGCTGGCAAACACCCGTCCTAGACAGCGATGAAGTCAGCGCGCCACCCTCCCAACGTCCATTTCGTCAAAGAGTTACTTAGTCAAGCTTCAAAATAGGGTGGACTCGGGGGAATGAGAATGCGTTCGGAGCCCACCCAGGTGTGTGAGAATAGCAAATGGAGGTTCCCTATTCTTACCCTGAATCGTCTCTCCGCCAATCCGGAAATGCAGGTCTGGGTTCCCACTTGGCCTGAAAGGAGAAGCCTTCTGATTGTCCGCCGAGGAGAAGGGAGGAGATGGAAGCTGCCTATGATCGCCCACCATGGACGGGGTAAGTGCACCAACCGTCCGGCTGACCGACCGACCGACCCAAAAAAATTACCACCAGCTGCCACTTCTAGCTATGCTGGGTTATTCATTGGTAATGGAGAAATGGTAGTGAGAGAGTAGTGGATCATAATATGAGTGTTGCTATGAAGAATTGAAACCAATGCGACTTTGAAAAAAATTGTTAAAAAGTCTCATGCAAATAATAAGTTGAGGGAAGAAGGCCCGTCTGATTGGCTGAAACACGTTTAGGTTGGTCCGCTTTATAGCATCATCACAACACACTTCCAGTCCCAGAAATCAACCATCAACCTTTTTCAAAGTTGCATCAGTTTCAGATGTGATATTTAGTTAACATTTTTGCCACTTAGCGCAATATATTTATTTTCTTTACTAGTATCATTTTGCACTTGCAAAGTTTTATTCACTGCAGCTGTCAATTGTCAATTTTCATATTATCACTTACTCTTATCAATATTTAGATTTCTTTGGCGCTTTATTCTTGTTTTTTTTTTCTTTTGTTTTTTCTTTTTGCTATGAAGATTAGTTATATTATTTTTAATATACAGCTTTTGGATATTGTATTTCCTAATTTATTTGGTGTCCTTGTTAGATATTTTTCTATGCAATGTTAAATGAATGTTTGATGTTTGTGTTATTAAATTAATAAAGTGCATATTTTAAAAACATATCCAGCCAAGATTATGTGGATTAAAATCCTGTAGGCAAGTCATTTTTAGAAGTTGTGTTTCTTCATCTCCTGCTTGCTAAACAAAGAAATAACAGGTATAAAATTGTAAGATAAAATTGTCCTTGTAAATGTTCATACTATTTTATATTCCATAGTAATATTATTCATGAATCTTATAACTGAGATTCCTCTTTTCCTGTCATAGTCCCAGGGCAGTTGAACATGCTGAAAAGCACTAGCTTGATACAATAGGTTGGAGGAGTATTAAAGTCTTTTGTTTCCAAAGTCTGTAAGAATATCTTATGCACAATCAATCAAAAGATTCTGCTATCCATCACTCAAAGGAGCCAAATCTTAAAATGATTTGTGATTGTTGTATGACTGAACCTAGGAGGATCAGAATCTAATCCTACTTTTGGTTATCCGTTATATTTATACCACAGAGGCTAAAGGAGCAGGTGGGCAAATAGCATGGATGTGTGTCAGGATGACGGAATGGTTAGCATTTTCCGTTTGATTTATTCTCAAAAATCTGACGTGATCCATCATTAATTTTCCTGGTCGCAGACATGCCTTTGTGAATTATCCCCCACTACATCAAGGAACAGTTTGATACAATCTTATCAAAAAGCATACTATGGTTCATTATTTGATTGCATAAAGGGAAAGCTTTAAAAAAATAATATTGCCTTCATAATCTGCAACTGATCATTTCCAAAAACCCCTCAGTCTGATTCAAATTGTTGTTTAAAATGTTAAAATGAGGACCTGTTAAGGTCACTTAACTGCTTAAGGACAGCCTCACGCCGATATACGTCGGCAGAAGGGCACGGCTGGGCACAATCACGTACCGGAACGTGTTTTTTTAAGTGCCCAGCAGGCGGCGCGCTCCGTGACCATGGCCACGGGACCAGCGGACCCGATCGCTGCTGGTGTCCCGCAATCGGGTCACAGAGCTGAAGAACAAGGAGAAGTCTGTGTAAACAAACCTCTCCCCCTGCTTCCTAGTGCGGCTGTCACCGATCGTCTGTTCCCTTTTATAGGGAAGGATGATCACTGACATCACATGCCCAGCCACGCCCCCTACAATAAAAAAACACATAACGTCATACACTGTCCCCTAGTGGTTAACTCTTTCACTGCCAGTGTCATTTACACAGGAATCAGTGCATTTACACATTTTTGGGACCATTGTCATTTATACAGCAATCAGTGCTATACAAATGCACTGATTCCTTTGTAGGGGTTAAGTGTGTCCTAGGGGCGTGTTACTAACTGTGGGGGGCGTGAACACTGATCTCTGCTCCAATCACAGGAAGCAGAGATCAGTGTCACTTGTTGCTTGGCAGAACGGGAATATGCTTTTTACTTCCGCATCTCCCCATTCAGCCTTCCCGTGAGACGATTGTGGGTATCCCCGCAGCGATCGAGTCCGCGGGACCCGCGACCGGACTCACAGGGATCCCGAACGGCGTGTGCGTGCACCGCCGGCAGCGCGCACGCGATGTCACAGCGGCAATTTTAAATGGATGTACCTGTACACCAATTTGCCTGTCCGTGCCATTCAATGGTAGAAGTACTAGTATAACTTACCTAAGGCATGCTGTTGGTGCTATTAAATCATTGCATGTGGTGGTAGATGTGAGTGAAACTATAAGGATTTGTTTACATGTGTTTCAAAATGTGGCATTGGACAGGCTTTTATTAGCACTCGGAATGCCAATTAAAGCCCCTGTCACTAAATAAAATGGTTACCTTATAGTCCTAAAACCAAGAAATCATGCGAGCTACCCAAAATCTGTAAATATGTAACACCTCCTATCAGGACAGCTGCTAGCATTGATCACGTCCCATATGACTGTGCAAATGCAATCACTACTGATCACTGGATCGCTTTTGCACAAAAACACTTTATATATTTATTTTACCCTTATTTAAGAGATTGGGAGCCTCATACAGACAGAAAACCAACAGATGCAGGATTTTTACCCCCAAGGGGAAGGCGCCATTGGACCCCATTGTGGGTCTTTGTGGGAGGGTGACTGGTGGAAGGCACTGCAGTGTGCACACATCAAATATCATTTGGATTGTCACTATTGGATATTTTTATATTTGCACTAAGAAGAGAACACATATTGTTTGGAATTAATGAATTAATACATTAAAGTGGAGGGACACCCCAAAAAAAAAAAAAAACAACAAATGCATTAATAAAAGAAAAAAAAATCACTTACCTGAAACGCTGTCACTAGGCAGTCTTCCTAAACTGCCTATTCCTATTCCGTGGCGCTTCCTCCTCTTCGGTGAGCGGCCCGTTGCCTTCTGGGACATGTGTGTGTCCCAGAAAACAATGGGGTCATTCACAAAGTGCCACGCGACTCGCGCATGCGCAGTAGAAAATGGACAGTAAAGCCGCAAGGCTCCACTGTCTGTTTCCCTTCATTAGGATGGAGGCGACAGCAGCCGGTCCTATGGACGGATCGGCCTCGGGGCGGCCGACATTGCGGAATCGTTGGACAGGTAAATGTCCTTATTAAAAGTCAGCATCTACAGTGTTTGTAGCTGTGACTTAAAAAAAAAAAAAAAATGATTGGCCGGAACGCTCCTTTAAGTTCATCATTTGCACATATTATTATCAATTCATGTACTTTGCATTGTTTATTTATTTTGTTTAGCAATTGTATCTTAAAGGGATAAAGGGATATTTTTAAATTGATTATTGATTTACACTATATAATTGTTGGAGCCCAACAGGGTTCAGTTGGGTGAGGTAGCGCTTCACAATATATAATATGACCATGGGGAAGTTAAGCAAAAGTATTAGACACTGTGCTTCACTTAATGGAAATTACAAAAAAAAATTACACTTTTTTTTCAAGTACTAGCACTATACTGGCCATGGTCAATGCACTCAGATTGAAAGCTTATATAATAGTAGTGTCTTCCAAATTATATTACCCCTAGTTACTCTCTATCTACTGCAAGTTTATCTGCTCAGAAAAAAAAATGTAAGGGCTTGTTTACACTTGCTTCAAAATGTGGTATCGGACACTTTTTTTTAACCACTTACAGACCGGACCATTTTGCTGGTCAAAGACCAGACCACTTTTTTCGATTCGGCACTGCGTCGGTTTAACTGACAATTGTGCGGTCGTGCGACGTGGCTCCCAAACAAAATTGACGTCCCTTTTTTCCCACAAATAGAGCTTTCTTTTGGTGGTATTTGATCACCCCTGCGGTTTTTATTTTTTGCGCTATAAACAAAAATAGAGCGACAATTTTGAAAAAAACGCATTATTTTTTACTTTTTGTTATAATAAATATCCCCCAAAAATATATAAAAAAACATTTTTTTCCCTCAGTTTAGGCCGATACGTATTCTTCTACATATTTTTGGTAAAAAAATCGCAATAAGCGATTATTGATTGGTTTGCGCAAAAGTTATAGCGTTTACAAAATAGGGATAGTTTTATGGCATTTTTATTAATAATTTTGTATTATTTTTTTTTTACTAGTAATGGCGGCGATCAGCAATTTTTATTGTGACTGCGACATTGTGGTGGACACATCGGACATTTTTGGGACCATTATCATTTATACAGTAATCACTGCTATATAAATGCAGTGATTCCTGTGTAAATGACACTGGCAGTGAAGGGGTTAATCAGTGGGTGGCAGTGTAGGGGTTAAGTGTTCCTAGGGGTGTGTTACTAACTGTGGGGGGTTGGGCTTTCATTTAGTGAACACTGATCTCTGCTCCAATCACATGGAGCAGAGATCAGCGTCACTAGTTGCTAGGCAGAATGGAGAAATGCTGTTTACGCGGCATTTCCTCCATTCAGTCGTCCCGTGAGAGGATCGCGGGTATGCCCGCGGCGATCGAGTCCATCGGCGTGTGCCGTCGGCGGTGCGCTCGCGATGGCAGGGCGGCATTGAAGATTGGACGTACCTGTACACCAATATGCCTGCCTGTGCCATTCTGCCAACGTACATCGGTGTGCGCTGGTCGGGAACCAGTTAAAGCACTCTTAAAGCAATTGTCAATAAATAAAATGGTTACCTTACAGTCCTGTTCACACATTCTGTTTGCTTTGAGTTGCTTCAAAATGTATACTCCATGTCGCTTTCATGGTGCTTTAAAATGTCTCCAAAGCCTCCATAGAAGTCTAAGACAATGCTCACTTACTGCACCTGAAGCTTTTGAGGGGTTTTATTGAGCGTTTTGGAGGTATTGCAGGTATGAGATATCCCCGGATGCACTGGGAAACCCACAAGCGAACTGTAAAGACATCATCAACAGTTACTGTTTCATGTGTATATATTCCAGAAGTGTCTGGTGCAGATGTCACATCTTGTGTGCAGCATGGAGCAGCAGGAAGATGAGTGGGGTCCGGTCTGGAGCTGAGAAACTAGCAGAAGGCACAATTGGCATGCAATATGGGAACGTTATAGCAGAAGGTGAGACGGGATCAGTGAGAGAGGTCTGAAAGGCAGAGCATCAGCAGAGCTGACCAGGAGAAACTAGCAGATGTCACATGTGGTGAGCAGCATGGGAGCAATGTAGCGGGAAGTCAGCTGTGACTGGACAGAGGGGAGGATCAGAAAACCAGAGGATGAGCCAAGCTGGGGGTTACTACTGAGCAGTGGATCAACAGAGCTAGTGGTTACTATTGAGCGGGGGATCAGCAGAGCTAGGGTTATTACTGAGCGGGGGGATCAGCAGAGATGGGGGTTACTACTAAATGGGGCCTCAGCAGAGCTGATAGTACTACTGAGCAGGGGATCTGCTGAACAAGGGTACTAATAAGCTTGGGATCTGGTGAACAACGGTGCTAATAAGCTGGGGACCTGCTAAACAGGGATACTAATGAGATGGAGATCTGCTGAGTTACTACTGAGCCTGAGTTCTACTAGGTCCCTTTAAAACAAATAGAAAATCAACACACACAGGGCATTAGCCAATCTTCAAAAAAGCATCACTGAAGCAACATTAAAGCATCTCTGAAGCATTACCAAATCATCACAGAAGCATCAAAAACACATCAAAAAAGCATGTTTAACCACTTCAGCTCCGGACCAATAAACACCTTAAGGACCAGAGGTCTTTTTGCAATTTCGCACTGCGCTGCTTTAACTGGTAATTGCGCGGTCATGCAATATTGCACCCAAACGAAATTTGCGTCCTTTTCTTCCCACAAATAGAGCTTTCTTTTGATGGTATTTGATTGCCTCTGCGATTTTTTTTTTTTGCGATATAAATGGAAAAAGAGCGAAAATTTTGAAAAAAAAAGATATTTTCTTCTTTTTGTTATAAGAAAAATCGAATAAACTAAATTTTAGTCATACATTGAGGGCAAAATTTATTCAGCCACATGTCTTTAGTAAAAAAAATGTCAATAAGCGTATATTTTTTGGTTTGCGCAAAAGTTATAGCGTCTACAAACTAGAGTACATTTTCTGGAATTTACACAGCTTTTAATTTATGACTGCCGATCTCATTTCTTGAGGTGCTAAAATGGCAGGGCAGTACAAATCCCCCCCAAATGACCCCATTTTGGAAAGTAGACACCCCAAGGAAATTGCTGATGGGTATGTTGAGCCCATTGAATATTTATTTTTTTTGTCCTAAGGGATTGAATAATGACAAAAAAAAAAATTTTTTTACAAAAAGTTGTCACTAAATGATATATTGCTCACACATGCCATGGTTATATGTGGAATTGCACCCCAAAATATATTCCGCTACTTCTCCCGAGTATGGCGATACCACGTGTGTGGGACTTTTTGGGAGTCTAGTCGCGCACGGCACCCCGAAAACCAATCACCACCTTCAGGATTTCTAAGGGTGCAAATTTTTGATTTAACTCCTCACTACCTATCACAGTTTCGAAGGCCATAAAATGCCAAAATAGCACAAAACCCCCCAAAATGACCCCATTTTGGAAAGTAGACACCCCAAGCTATTTACTGAGAGGCATGTTGAGTCCATGGAATATTTTATATTTTGCCACAAGTTGCGGGAATATTACAAACTTTTTTTTTTTTGCACCAAGTTGTCACTAAATGATATATTGCTCACACATGCTATGGGCATATGTGAAATGACACCCCAAAATACATTCTGCTGCTTCTCCCGAGTACGGGGATACCACATGTGGGGGACTTTTTGGGAGCCTAGCCACGTACGGGACCCCGAAAACCAAGCACTGCCTTCCGGATTTGAATATAAAATGCTATAAAAAACAAACTAACCAGAGTCACCCGTAACACTTATACGGTGATCAGTGGTGAAAGGGTTAACTAGGGGCAATCAGGGGGTTCAAATTTTTATTAGGTAGTATATGGGGGTCCCTGGCGCTATATAAAAACCTGACGGGGAACCTAAATAACTAACTGGCTAACCAGCGTCACCAGTGACACTTATACTGTGATCGCTGGTGAAAGGGGGTGAAAGGGTTAACTAGCAGCAATCAGGGGGTTAAAACCATTATTGGGTAGTATATCGGGGTACCTAGCGCTATAAAAACCTGGCGGTGAACCTAAAAAAATAACTAGCTACCTAGCGACTGTAGCGACATTAATGCAGCGATCAGAAAAACGATCGCTTAGTGACACTGGCAAAAGGGGGTGAAAGGGTTAACTAGTGGCAATCAGGGGGTTAAAACCATTATTGGGTAGTATATCGGGGTACCTAGCGATATAAAAACCTGGCGGTGAACCTAAAAAAATAACTAGCTACCTAGCGACACATGCAGCGATCAGAAAAATGATCGCTTAGTGACACTGGCAAAAGGGGGTGAAAGGGTTAACTAGCGGCAATCAGGGGGTTAAAAACATTATTGGGTAGTATATCGGGGTACCTAGCGCTATAAAAACCTGGCGGTGAACCTAAAAAAATAACTAGCTACCTAGCGACTGTAGCGACACTAATGCAGCAATCA
The DNA here is from genome assembly GCF_037356315.1 of Lithobates pipiens. Taxonomy (NCBI): domain Eukaryota; kingdom Metazoa; phylum Chordata; class Amphibia; order Anura; family Ranidae; genus Lithobates; species Lithobates pipiens. Next base: position 220,672,572 of record NW_027507785.1, on the reverse strand, counting down.
GAAAAACGATCGCTTAGTGACACTGGCAAAAGGGGGTGAAAGGGTTAACTAGCGGCAATCAGGGGGTTAAAAACATTATTGGGTAGTATATCGGGGTACCTAGCGATATAAAAACCTGGCGGTGAACCTAAAAAAATAACTAGCTACCTAGCGACACTAGCGACACATGCAGCGATCAGAAAAATGATCGCTTAGTGACACTGGCAAAAGGGGGTGAAAGGGTTAACTCTAGGGGCAATCAGGGGGTTAAATCTTTATTGGGGGGTGATAGGGGGCTACCCTGGACCTAACACTAACTGTCCTGACAGTTTTTACTGTCACAACTGACACTGAATGCATTGATCAGTAAAGAAATGATCAATGCAATCAGTGACACTGTGACTGGGGGGGAGGGGGGGGCGGGGGGGATCGGGGGGCGATCGGGGGGGGGGGGGGGATCGGGGGGGTTTGTGTGCCTGTGTGTACCTACATGTCAGTGTAGTGTTGGTGCACACTTACTTTTACTCTTCTCCTCGTAGTCCGGTCAAAAAGACCGCCCTGAGGAGAATGACATCACTTCCTCCTTCCTGTGTAAACAATACACAGGGGAGGAAGCTTCTCATTGGCCAGGAGCGATCCAGAGGGGGTGGCCGAAAACCAACGGCCATCCCCTCATCACGGAGCGCTCCTGGACCGAATCGGACCGCCGTAACCAGCGGGAGGGGGTCCGATCGGACCCCCCACCCGCTGGAAGGCAATCACGTAGATGTACGTGATTATGCCTGCCTGTGCCATTGTGCTGACGTACAATGGCAATACGGCGGTCCTCAAGTGGTTAAGCAGTAGGTGCTTTAATGTGTGTTAAAGTTGAAGCACGTGTAAAAGTATAAAAATAATGCTTTAATATATACCTGCGTAGCATACAGATACTGAAGGAAATGATTACCATCTACAATACATGTCAGGGTTATACAAATCCAGTGTACATATCCCACAAAATAGTAAAAGGGGGTGTAGCACTAACCCCCGAAGGAGCTGCTGGTTGGTTTTGGGCTTACAGTTACCTCCTGTTTTCCTCGTTGAACATCTAGGGGTTCCCATGGTAGATGGCCCAGTAACTTAGAGACCGACAAACGATCCACTTGATTGGATTTTATTTGCAATAAACGTAGACAATAAAACAGTCTCTTGAATTGGGATCAGAGGGCTGGAAAGGAGAGTTCAGATACTCTTAGCCCTTGTACACACGGTCGGAGAATCCGTCGGAATGTGTCCTATCGGACCGTTTTGTCAGTTATTCCGACTGTGTGTGGTATGCATCGGACTGTTTCCGTTTGAATATCCGTCGGACCAAATTTTCCAACTTGCTAGAAATATTTTCCGACAAACTGCTCCGATCGGACATACTCCGATCATGTGTAGAGAATTCCGATCAGACAAAGTGCCACGCATGCTCAGATCAAATTCCTACATCAAAGCTATTGGCTACTAGCCTTAACGTAGTCCCATCGTAACGAAATTACGTCATCATGTTCTGAAAGATCAGATTTTCCGACAACTTTGTCCGACCATGTGTATGCAACAGTTTCGGACAAGATCCGTCAGACAAAATTCGTCGGACAAAATCTGACGGATTTGGTTGTTGAAATGTCCGACCGTGTGTACAAGGGCTTAGAGTCAAGGTCAAATTTGTTGAAAACCTTGCTTACTTTGACTGCATCCAGAGAATAGCCATTCGTAACTGGATGATCACTCAGGTTGGACAGTCCTTCTCTCACAAGGCCTAGCAGCCAACAAGGTGCTTACTCAGGAACAAGTCTCTGCCACAGATGTTTTTGTAGAATATACAAGATAATGTCTCTGCCACAGACGTTGTTGTAGAACATGTAGGAAAACTAAGCTTGGAACACTTGTAGGATATAGCTGTTGTGCTATTGATTTATGTCACGTACCAGGTCACTACTTCGAGAGTTTTCATCTCATCCCTTTTCTTCTCTCTTTTCATCCTTTTCTATCCCTCTTCTTCTTTTTTTATTTTATTTATGTTTTATATTTCAAAAGTTGGTTTATTTCTCATCAACATAGAGAATCGATCTCTCTTTTAGAGGGCCTATTCTTCAAAACTTTCTTTAAATACTGGTTGTGCTGAGCTAAAGTTAACCAGGAAAAGAGTTTTACTTTTTAATTATATCTGCCCCCACCTGTTCACAGCTTGAACCCATTTGGGGTGGACAGGTGGTCTGGAGGCATATTTCGTTAATTCTCTCATATAGTTCGTTCCTAATTTATTTCAGTACTTATAATATTATAGTATACAATCTCTATGTTACTTATACTTTCACTTATAACATACCTAATCTATGTGATTAATACCTGATTATAACTATATTGTTAATTTACGATACTCATGATATGATGCTCGTTATGATCTGTAAACTTCCCTTTTTTTTTTCTCTTGAAATTCAATAAAAAGATTTAACAAGGAACACTTGTAGGATACCTGGATCTTTCAGCCAGCTTGGCGATATCCACAAGACCGGATTCTCTCGGTTACTTCAGCCCTTCCAGGCTCTTACTAAGAAGCCAACCCGTATGTCGCCTTCCTCTGAAGAGTCCTCCTCTGGAATGCTTGAAGTTACTGGGTCTCTCCCAAACTGGAGACGGCACCCAACTACCTCAGAATCCTTCTTTTAGTTTCCTTGCCTCAAACCAGAGACGGCACCCAACCACCTCAGAATCCTTCTTTTAGTTTCCTTGCCTCAGGCTAGCCAGCCCGAGACATGAAAGTTGGGTGGATCCGCACCCCAGGCCATAGTCTTCCTGGGGCTGGTCAGGAGGACCAGGACCATGAAGTCAGTACATTGTTCTGGACCGGAACCCTGAACCATGTGATGTCCGCATCCTATGTACCCTCTCCCAGAAAGCACAGCGAGGGTGCCACTCCCACTGGGCGGGCTCCGAGAGAGAATAACTTAAGCACCTAACCAGACCATAGTTCCATGCCTGCCAGAAAAGACAGTGCCCCCTGTGGCCAGGCTGAACATCTCCAGTCCAGGTCAGACTGATGCTGAAATCTAATTTAGACAATTATACCCAAACCAAACTGCAGTTTAGGCAAAACTTTAACTTTGGAAAAACTCATAGCGCATGCTCTTCAGGAGCCGCCGCTACAGAGGTAATAGTAACCAGCAACATCCTAAGGTGAATACAGATTTTCAGTATGGTTCCTTATTTTTATAGTAAGCCTGCATACGTTGTGCCAAAACTGCCTCATCAGACACCCAGGGTGAGGTAGATAACCCCATTGAATGGCTGTCCCTCCTCCCCTTTAATACACCTCAACCAAAATTACACACACTGAATATCGGCAGCCCAACATTTTGTGCACATGTGTAGTTTTCGCTCAGGGCTAATCCACAACACAGTTACAGAATAGCCCCAGGCCATACCATGTGGCAGAGAGGGGAGAGGAAAAATGGCCCACATTAGATGGTAGAACCTCCCCTTCACCACCAGCCCTGTGTCCCTTGATCCTTCAAGGGAGACATAATAGACAGACAAAGAAAAATATCAATACAATCAAATATAAATTATAAAAAATAATACCAAGTAATAACATACTAAAGACAACCAATTTGCATGGAGGGTACACAAAAAAGAGGGTATAGGACAAAAATAATTTTTGGCATTTATAAGGAAAAAGGTATAGTACATCAACCTGTGTATTTTGTAAAACATAAAATGTGTGCAACTACAACTCCTCGATTTATATTGCCACATTTGAGAGAACATAGTTGTATATAAGCACCACCACTATAAAAAGGGTTTGTATGACAAAACCTAATTAAGTCCAGATGGAACCGTAGTATTAAGCCTTCTATCCATTTTGTTTCCCTTTATAAAATAACTTTGTCCTGATTGCCTCCCCATGTATCCTTGTTGATTACATCCAACACCATAAACTGGATCATGGATGTATCACATCTATGATGTAAACATACATGCCAGCTGACGGGGATGATTATTTTGCCATTGATCAAATGTGAAAAAATTTGATCATTGATCCTCTGTCTCAAAGTATTACCCCCTGCATACTATAGTTGGCATAATATTTCAGTTTGAACCATTCACCATAGGACAATATGCACTGTGCACAACACCATACCCAGGCACAGTGGGACCATTGTCCACATTGAATTTTTTTTTCTGTTTGTGAATTATTATCTTGAGCTTACACACTGAAAAACTATTTTAAAGGGTATCCCTGACATATTTTAAAAGGATATAATCCTCAGATAGCAGGTGCCAATGCTTGGCTAGTATAAATCATGGTTTTGCATAAAATACCTAGTGATTGTAAACTGGTGTCTGAGTTTTGAACAAGAGCATATGATTTCCTAAGAGACAACTTACTGTAACCCATAGCTAATAATCTTTGCCTCAGAGTGGCTGCATGGGTGACAAAATCCTGAAGCCATGTACAATTACATCTGATGTGTGCAGTATATATTGAGCGTATGGAATACTCTTAATTAATGTCGACAAGTGTGAGCTGTGGGTGTGCAGTATTGTATTACCAGCCATTGGCTTGCAATATAAAGTAGTTGCCAAGCATCTGTCTTTGGGGAATGCTAGAGTAATAAGCCTCCACATCAATTGCTAAGAGCAGGGAGCTGGGAGGGACATGGACCCCTACAATTTGTTTCAGTAAATCCAAAGTATCACAAACATATGATGGCAATCTCACTACGTATGACATAAGAAAAATGTCTACACAGTGTCTTGAATTTTCTGGTAATTAACCCCTATACTCGAGACAATTGGTCTACCTAGACCTGCTGTCAGATTTTTGTGTATCTTAGGGAGTGCATAGAATGTGGGAACATGTGGTTACATGCATTCAAAAAATTGTGTGTCCTGATCTATTATGACATCTGCAAATGCCTCAACAAGAAGAGATTTAAACACCAACATATATTCCTGAACATTTTAAAAAGGGATCAATTGATACCACTGTTTATCAGTTAATATGTCCTGGTACTTTTTTATATATTGGGCTTCAGTCAATACTACTTATCGGGGGGGCTTAATGACAATATTGGGTTTGTTCTTAAGACTCGGTAAGCCCTGTCTTTGTACTAGGTTAGATTCTGGTTTCCTGGTCAAATGTCCCTACGGGGGTTGTTGGGAAATATGGTGTCTTTTTGAATTATTGTGCTTGAGAGAATACTGTTGATCTTGTTTTATTTAATACACGGACCACAATTTACACAGCACTTTACATACAGTATATATTATATATTCACATCAGTCCCTGCCCTCCAACGCACATTCATACATACACATACTGGTGACAACACGCATGCAGAGTGAGAACATGCAGACTCTGTGCAGGTAGTTTTGTCCTTGGGATTCAAACGAATGACCCTAGTCTGGTGCTAGACAGAAGTGATAAATACCGTGTATATATATATATATATATACAGTATCTCACAAAAGTTGTTTTCATATGACAACACTGAAGAAATTACACTTTGCTACAGTGTAAAGTAGTGAGTGTACAACTTGTATAACGGTGTCAATTTGCTGTCCCCTCAAAGTAAATCAACACACAGCCATTAATGTCTAAACCGCTGGAAATAAAAGTGAGTACACCCCTAAGTCAAAATGTCCAAATTGGGCACAATTAGCCATTTTCCCTCCCCGTGTCATGTAACTTGTTAGTGTTACAAGGTCTCAAGTGTGAATGGGGAGCAGGTGTGTTAAATTTTGTGTTATTGCTCTCACTCTCTCACAGTGGTCACTGGAAGTTCAACATGGCACCTCATGGCAAAGAACTCTCTGAGGATCTAAAAAAAAATGAATTTTTGCTCTACATGAAGATGGCCTAGGCTATAAGAAGATTGCCAAGACCCTGAAACTGATCTGCAGCACGGTGGCCAATACCATACAGTGGTTTAACAAGACAGGTACCACTCAGAACAGGCCTTATCATGGTCGACTAAAGAAGTTGAGTGTACGTGCTCAGCGTCTTATATACAGAGGTTGTCTTTGGGAAATAGACATATGAGTTCTGCCAGCATTGTTGCAGAGGTTAAAGGGATGGGGGGTCAGCCTGTCAGTGCTCAGACCATATGCCCCACACTGCATCAAATTGGTCTCCATGGCTGTCATCCCAGAAGGAAGCCTCTTCTACAGATGATGCGCAAGAAAGCCGCAAACAGTTTGCTAAAGACAAGCAGACGAAGGACATGGATTACTGGAACCTGTGGTCTGTGCACTCAATGCACATTACAATGAAGCAAAGTAGCAAAGTGTAATTTCTTCTTTCACATGAAAAGATATGCAGGCATCCTTTAGATATCATTCTTTTCAGCTGGCAATTCCCTGTACTGTAAAAACAATCATGGCTGTTCAGCCACTTGATTATTTTTACAGGTGGTGGGAGGGGACACCTCCCCCCTCCAGCCCTTCTACCGGCTCGCTGGAGGCAGCAGCCATCTACCATAGAGCTGACCCCGGACCAGATGGTCCCCTGCCATCTCTATGACCTTAGGAGGCCGGGAATAGTGTTATGACATCCCGTCAGGCCTCAGCAGATGTAAACACTGCTGCTTTTTTTTTAAATGAAAAAGCTGAGATTGTTTTTTTTTTATCTCAGACTTTGCAGTCTAGAGGATAGATGTGGGGTCCTTGTAATATGAATAAAAGTGATCAAAAAAAATAATTAAAGGGAACATGAATAAAAATAAATAAATCAACAATAAAAATTAGTATAATTTTAAATGCCCCGTCCCTGTATGCTTTCACGCAGAAGTAAACGCATACGTACATTGCGCCCACATATGTAAATGGTCTTCAAACCACACATGTGAGGCATCATCAAAAACTTTAGAGTGAGAGCAATAATTCTTGCCCAAGACCTCCTCTGTAGCTATAAACAGGTAACCTGTAAAAAAAATTAAAAGGTTGCCTATGGATTTTTAAGTACCAAAATTTGGTGCCATTCCACGAGTGTGCGCAATTTTAAAGCGTGATATTTTAGGTATCTATTTACTCTGTGTAACATTATCTTTCACATTATAGAAAAAAATTGGGCTAACTTTACTATTTTTTTTTTTAATTCATGAAAGTTTTTTTTTTTTAAATGTATTTGGAAAATTGTTGCACAAATACCATTGGACATAAAAAGTTGCACTGACCGCCATTTTATTCCCTAGGGTCTCTTAAAAAAAAAAACATATAATGTTTGGGGGTTCTGAGTAATTTTCTAGCAAAAAAATATTATGATTTTTACATGGCCCCAGGCTGGGGCTGGAAGTTGTTAAAGCAAAATGTATTTGGAGGTTTCACATCTATAAGAGACTAAAAATAGAGGTTTATTACTCATTTAAGGATAATGGTCATAGCCAGACAAATTTGCCCATGTGGTTATAACCACATACAGAACCAGAAGTTAATAGTGCACATAAAGCCTAACATGATAGATTATTTATTCCATGTTGCATGCAGCTGTTTCAGGTTAGTTGGCCATCATCAGTGCAGTGTGTCAAAACCATGGCTGCTATGGAATAGAGTGTATTAATTAACAAAAATGAACATTAGACACATTATGGTGAGGTAGGCTAAAATAAACAAAAAAAATAATAATAATTAGTAAGAAACATAGATCTAAAAATGAAATAGTTTATTCTTAGGAGAGTGGGCAGAGGCCTGCAAGTCATATCTTTATGTTTATTTGGTTGCTGGTTTGTAACGATTATTTTAAAATGAGAAATAAACCCATTATTATTTGGATATGGGAGAGAAGTAAGACCTGCAAAGACTTTCTGTTTTAAAGGCTCTATTGTGTTTTTGTACCATGAGGATACCCTGCATACAGTGGAGTGAAAAAGTGTTTGCCCCCTTCCTCATTTCCTGTTCCTTTGCATGTTTGTCACACTTAAGTGTTTCGGAACATCAAACCAATTTAAACAATAGTCAAGGTCAACACAAGTAAACACAAAATGCAATTTGTAAATTAAGGTGTTTATTATTAACCACTTGGGATCCGCGCTATTGCCAAATGACGGCATTAGCGCGGACCTACTTTTCCGGGACTACGTCTATTGACGTCGTCCCGTGCACGAGCGGCCTGCACGCCCCCTGAGGGGCGCGCGCGGCGCGCTCTGTGATCGGCGAGTCCATGAGACTCGCCTGATCACCGATCCGTGCAAGGGGTCGATCCCGACCCCTTATCACGTGATCAGCTGTCAGCCAATGACAGCTGATCAGGTGATAGAACGGAGCCGGTAATCGGCTAGTATTCCTCCTCGCGCTGACAGCGTGAGGAGAAGAAAAAAAAAGCCGATCGCTGGCGGCCGTGATCGGGACATCAGTCCCGATCACGGCCAGCAATTCAAGCGACCATCTGCCTCCTGCCAGTGCCCACCTGCCCCCCGCAGTGCCATCCTGAATAAAAGTAAGTGCCCCCCGTCAGTGCCACCCAGCAGTGCCCATAGTGCCACCCAGCAGTGCCCAGTGCCACACAGCAGTGCCCACAGTGCCACCCAGCAGTGCCACCCACAGTGCCACCCACAGTGCCCACAATCTGCCTCAAAGGCGCTTCACCCCGGTGCCGCCCATCAGTGCCCAGCAGTGCCGCCCATCCGTGCCCAGCAGTGCCGCCCATCAGTGCCCAGCAGTGCCACCTATCAGAGCCCATCAGTCCCATCTATCAGTGGTACCTATCAGTGCCCATCCGTGCCACCCATCCGTGCCACCCATCCGTGCCGCCCATCCGTGCCATCTTATCTGTGCCCATCTTTGCCCATCAGTGCCGCCTTATCTGTGCCCATCGGTGCCGCCTTATCTGTGCCTATTAGTGCCGCCTTAACTATGCCTCCCACAGTGCCACCCACAGTGCCCACAATCTGCCTCAAAGGCGCTTCACCCCAGTGCCGCCCATCAGTGCCCAGCAGTGCCGCCCATCCGTGCCCAGCAGTGCCGCCCATCAGTGCCCACCAGTGCAGCCTATCAGTGCCCACCAATGCAGCCCATCAGTGCCCACCAATGCAGCCTATCAGTGCCGCCTAATCAGCACACTTCAATGAAGGAGAAAAATGACCCGTTTGCAAAATTTTAGAACAAACTATTAAAACATGATTTATTTATTTATTTATTTTTGCATCTTTTTTTTGTTTGTTTAGCAAAAAATAAAACTCCCAGCTGTAACTGAATACCACCAAAAGAAAGCTCTATTTGTGGGGAAAAAAATGATATAAATTTCATTTGGGTACAGTGTTGTATGCCCGCGCAATTGTCATTCAAAGTGCATCAGCGCTGAAAGCTGAAAATTGGCCTGGGACTGAGGGGGGGTTTAAGTGCCCAGTAAGCAAGTGGTTAAAGGTGAAAAAAAATCCAAACCATCATGGCCCTGCGTGAAAAAGTGATTGCCCCCCTTGTTAAAACATACTATAACTGTGGTTGTCCACACCTGAGTTCAATTTCTCTAGCCACACCCAGGCCTGATTATTGCCACACCTGTTCACAATCAAGGTATCACTTAAATAGGAGCTGCTTGACACAGTAAGGTCCACCAGAAGATCCTTAAAAGCTACACATCATGCCGAGACCCAAAGAAATTCAGGAACAATTGAGAAAGAAAGTAATTGAGATCTATCAGTCTGGAAAGGGTTATAAAGCCATTTCCAAAGCTTTGGGAATCCAGCGAACCACAGTGAGAGCCATTATCCACAAATGGCGAAGACATGGAACAGTGGTGAACCTTCCCAGGAGTGGCCGGCCGCCCAAAATTACCCCAAGAGTGCAGCGACGACTCATCCAAGAGGTCACAAAAGACCCCACAACAACGTCCAAGGAACTGCAGGCCTCACTTGCCTCAGTTAAGGTCAGCGTTCATGCCTCCACCATCAGGAAAAGACTGGGCAAAAATGGCCTGCATGGCAGAGTTCCAAGGAGAAAACCACTGCTGAGCAAAAAGAACATCAAAGCTCGTCTCAATTTCTCCACAACACATCTTGATGATCCCCAAGACTTTTGGGACAACATTCTGTGGACCGATGAGACAAAAGTGGAACTCTTTGGAAGGTGTGTGTCCAAGTATATCTGGCGTAGAAGGAACACTGCATTTCATAAAAAGAACATTATACCAACAGTAAAATATGGTGGTGGTAGTGTGATGGTCTGGGGCTGTTTTGCTGCTTCAGGACCTGGAAGACTTGCCGTGATAAAAGGAACTATGAATTCTGCTGTCTACCAAGAGATCCTGAAGGAGAATGTCCGACCATCTGTTCGTGTACTCAAGCTGAAACGTACTTGGGTTCTGCAGCAGGACAATGATCCTAAACACACCAGCAAGTCCACCACCGAATGGCTGAAGAAAAACAAAATGAAGACTTTGGAGTGGCCTAGCCAAAGTCCTGACCTGAATCCTATTGAGATGTTGTGGTATGACCTTAAAAAGGCCGTTCATGCTCGAAAACCCTCTAATGTAACAGAATTAGGACAATTATGCAAAGATGAGTGGGCCAAAATTCCTCCAGGACGCTGTAAAAGCCTCATTGCACGTTATCTCAAATGCTTGGTTGCAGTTGTTGCTGCTAAGGGTGGCCCAACCAGTTATTAGGTTTAGGGGGCAATCACTTTTTCACACAGGGCCATGATGGTTTGGATTTTTTTTCACCTTTAATAATAAACACCTTCATTTACAAATTGCATTTTGTGTTTACTTGTGTTGTCCTTGACTATTGTTTTTTTTTTTTTTTTTAAACTTCTGTTTATTGAGTTTTCAATTTATAAGAACATTTACAACACAGGTTGAGTCCTGCCAACATAGCAGTACCCCAACCGTTGGCCTCGCAGGGCCTAACATATAAACAATTTGACTAACTACTAACAACCCCCCCCCAACCCCCCTCCCCCGGTTTGTCATGACTCAGCCCCCCAAAAATACTCGGACTAGTACCTCGGATCCAGGTTCCTGCAGTTCATCAAAAACTATTACTTATGAGCCGGTGTACCGACAGCCATCTACAACATATCAGTTATAAGCAGTATATCATTACAATGCACTCCCCATTTCCTTGTTCAGGACAACCTCTAAACCGTAATCAACAGGACCCTGTTGTCTTAGCCAACCCCAGCACAGCAAGTCCCCGGGGCCTAGCCCGCAGTGCCCTCCGCTTCGTACCAGGCTCTCCAAACCCTATCAAATTTGTGTACAGTTCCCTGCACCCTGTATGTCATTTTATAATACGGCAGCATAGCATTAATTAGATGTTTCCAAAAACCTATACTCGGAGCCTGTTTATTCTTCCACTTAAGTAGGATGGCCTTTTTACCATAGAATAGCAGGATGGTAATCAATGTTCGCAGTGCCCTAGACGGCACCACCTCCTCTACCAAGCCCAATAGGCAGACCCGCACCGTCAGGGGGATCTGTACTGTACATGCCAGGCGTAAGCTTTCGTACGAACCTAAGTGCGCGGCTTCCAGTACCGTCGCCGCGTCACCGTCGTCGGACAGCAGCCACCGGCGTGCAAACACCATCTGGCCCGCTAGGTAATATTTGAACCAATCCGGAACTGCCAAGCCACCCCCATCTCTTGGTTCCTGTAGGACCTTCAACCCGATCCGAGGTGACTTTGGCGACCAGAGAAATGTATTTATAATCCCCTCTAATTGTTTGAAAAAGGACATTGGTATCCAGACCGGGGCATGTCTCAGATAATATAGGATTACCGGAAGCAGCTTCATTTTAAGTAAACTGATTCTGCCCACAAGGGACAGGGGCAGTCTAACCCAGGCCTGCGTTTTATGCTTAAGGAGACCCAGCAAGGGAAGCAGGTTCAAGGAGAAATAGCCGCGCACCCGGGGAGTGACCGTTACACCCAAATATTTAATGGAATCCACCCATTGAAGTGGCAAGTGTGGATCCATCCTGGCTTTGGCCTTTTTATCCACCGGCAGGATGGATGACTTCGTCCAGTTCACTCTAAGACCCGAATAGACGGCGAATCTGTCAAAGACAGCCAGCGCCTCTTTCAAAGACTCCTCCGGGTCATTAAGGAACAAAAGCATATCATCCGCATAGAGGGCTAAAGTCTCCCTGATAGACCCCACCCTGATGGCCTGAATCCCCTCTGCCGACCTGAGTGCGATGGCCAGGGGCTCCATAGCCAGGGCAAATAAAAAGGGAGACAACGGGCAACCTTGCCTGGTGCCCCTGCCCACCGCAAAAAAATCAGAGGTCCTCGCTCCCACTCTAACAGCCACCTTAGGATTCGTGTACAACATGGACACCCATTTACAAAACTGTGGCCCAAAACCCATGACTTTTAGCACTCTAAGCATATAGTCCCAATCAATAGAATCAAACGCTTTTTCTATGTCTATGGACACCACAATTCTACAGTCAGAGTCTGTTGGCGGGAGCTGCAGATGGGTAAAAAGTCTCCTTATGTTTGTGTCTGTTGATTTGCCAGGCATGAACCCTGTCTGGTCGCTGTTCACCACCGTCTGAATGACCTTGGCAAGTCTGGTCGCTAGGACTTTCGTGAGGACCTTAAGATCCGTGTTTAGGAGAGCTATGGGACGATAGGATGCACACTCAGTAGGATCTTTCCCCGGTTTCAACAATAGAAGCATATAAGCCTCCATCATGGAGGGCGGCAGTGAGGTCACATCAAGACAGTGCTGTAGCAGCCAATTAAATTGCGGGGCCAAAAGCTCTAAATTTACCTTATAAAATTCTATTGGAAAACCATCCGGTCCCGGGGCCTTATTGGGTGGAAACGAGAAAATTGCCTTTTGAATTTCCGTAAGCGTAATGGGGGAATCAAGGGTCAAGCAGTCGTCTTCCGCCAGTTGTGGGATTGGCAGACCCCCTAATAGGGAGTCCAGAGCTCCAGGGTCATACCTAGGGATGGGCCGGTACAGTTTCGTGAAAAAGGTCACAAACTCCTGCATTATTAAGGTTGGGTCAGAAACCAAGGCACCTGATGCAGTTCTAATTTTAGGAATGTGCACCAGGGGCGGCCTATCAGCCACCAATGTGGCCAGGAGCTTTCCATTTTTGTCCCCTTCAGCAAACATTCTGTGGGCAGTAGTGGTCCATTCAGTGCTAGTCAATTCTTTAATATGAAGCGACAAACTCCTCCTAGCCGTCATGAGATGCTCAAGAGTGGCCCCCGTCGGGGACCCCGCATGAGCCTCCGCACACTCGGTTTGATGTTCCGAAACACTTAAGTGTGACAAACATGCAAAGGAACAGGAAATGAGGAAGGGGGCAAACACTTTTTCACACCACTGTAGATGGAGAGTCTGTATCTTTGTACAGTTTTCATAGGATAGATAGAAGCTTCTTTCATATAGCCATTTGTAGATACTGTCTGAAGCAACTTTCTTACCTTGTTTCACGATATAGAAGGCCACAAATGTGAAGTCTCTTTTTACCAAAACCCTTTGCTTCCCTACAACATTTGATTGCCTTCAGTTTATTTGGAGTTTTGCAATACCCTTACTGAAAGAAATGTTTTGACAGCCTGTCATTGCCTAAAATAGTAATTCTGTGGGTGCTTTCACATTTTCACAGGGTCAAAGAAAAGGCTTCCTTGCTACAATGAAAAATGAACCATCATTTCAATACAGCTTATATTCTTCAGCATCTTAAAAGATCCTTAGATGTCATTCACCTTGTTTTCCCAATGTGGAATGTTTGAGCAGGTAAATAGCTTGCTGCTTTAGGTGGCCAGTGACGTCACTTCCGGTATCTCATGTACCCGGAGGCAAAAGTGAGGAGGCGAGTTTTAATGTAAGTAGGCATTTTTTATATGTTTAATCTGTTGCCGACCAGCCGCCATCTTTATACGGCGGAAGGTGGCATGGCTGGGCAAACCGAATTAGGTGTACGTCATCTGCTTTAAGAGCTGTAGGAGGCATGTGTAATGAGGAACAGCGATATATCTCCTCCTCCAGTCAGTCCCGTCCCCTCACAGTTAGAAACACCTCCCAGGCAACACATTTAACACCTTGATCGTACCCTAGTGTTAACCTCTTCCATGCCAGTGACATTTACACAGTAATCAGTGCATTTTTATATCACTGATCGCTGTATATATGTCAATGGTAACAAAAAAGTGTCAAAGTGTCTGATCTGTTTGCCAATTTTGCAGTCCTGCTAAAAATCTCTGATCACCGCCATTATTAGTAAAAAAAAATGAATAATAAAAAGTGCCATAAATATATCCCCTATTTTGTAGACGCTAAAACTTTTGCACAAACCAATTAATATACGCTTATTGCAATTTTTTTTACCAAAAATATATAGAATACATATTGGCCTAAACTGATGGGTTTTTTTTTTGGGGGGGGGGGGGGGGGGGTATATTTATTATAGCAAAAAGTAACAAATATATATTTTTTTAGAAATTGTTGCTTTTTTTTGTTTATAGCACAGAAGTAATAAAATACCACCAAAAGAAAGCTCTACTTATGGAAAAAAAGGACATAAACTTAGTTTGTGTACAATGTCACATGACCGCACAATTGTCAGTTAAAGCGACGCAGTGTCGTATTGCTAAAAATGGCCTGGTCAGGAAGTGGATAAATCATTCCAGGGCTGAAGTGGTTAATAAAACACCTAAGTTTGGAATAAAAAAAAAACACCTATAGGCTATCATTGTTGCGCTATGAATATTTCTTATTCATTCTGAGTGGCATACTAAGGTGCGGTCCCGGATGTCTGGAGAGGAGTGTTTGGGATCCAGGTTACATCTTATTTTCCCATTTGGGATTATTCAGGATCCACAAAATCAAGGCTTGATTTGACCCTAAAGCTGCATACACACGGGCGGACTGTCTGTCCAACTTAGTCCGCTGAAACACATTTCAGCGGACAGTCCGCTCGTGTGTGGGCTTCAGCAGACTTTTTCAGCGTGCAGTCTGGCGGACTAAGTATTTCGGAATTTCCGTAATATTGTCCGTCCAACTTTGGTTTCAGCGGACAGTCCGCTCGTGAGTAGGCTAGTTGGACGGACTAAGTATGGCGCATGCTCAGAAAGGATTTACACGGCGGAAGGTTGCATTGCTGAGTATTGGACATCCTATTTCTAGTCCCGTCGTACGTGCTGTACACGTCATCGCGCAAGCTTTCAACGGACTGTCTGTTCATCGCGTGTGGTCAAGTCCATTCATTCAAAAGTAGGATGGACTGTCCGTCGGATTGTCTGACGGACTTAGTTGGCCAGACAGTCCGCCCGTGTGTACGCGACTTTAGTGGTCTTCTCTGGAGGTGAGCAGGCATTGCATCTACAGGTGGTAATGGCAGTCATTTGAATCACCCATCATAATATTGGTGTGTGGCACGTGTTTGGAGTAGATTGTTTCACAGGAATCACTGCAACTTTATCATTTATATAAACATTTTTGGACTTTATTAAGATTTTTCATATGATTGTCCCGTGATTGTATTCATTTACATTCTCACATATTTTAGATTTTTTAACATTTAGTGTCTGATTAATAGCACCATCAAGGTGAAGTATTATCATTATATTTAATATTATTTTTAACATTTTGTTTACTTATTTGGTTAGCGCACCATGATTTGGTTATTTACATAGAAACCAATCAGCTTCCAGGTATTTTTGTCAAAGCTTAACCATTTTAGTCCTGGAAGGATTTACCTCCTTAATGACCAGGCCATTTTTTGCGATACAGCACTGCGTTACTTTAATTGACAATTGCGCGGGCATGCAACGCAGTACCAAAACAAAATTGATGTCCGTTTTTTCCCACAAATGGAGCTTTCTCTTGGGGTATTTGATCACCGCTGCGGCTTTTATTTTTTGCGCTATAAACAAAAAAAGCGCAACAATTTTCAAAACAAAACAATATTTTTTACTTTCTGCTATAAAACATATCCAATAAAAAAATTCAAAAAGTCAAATTTCTTCATCAATTTGGGCCAATATGTAATACTGTATATACATATTTTTGGGTAAAAAAAATTCCCAATTAGCATATATTGATTGGTTAGCACAAAATGTATCGTGTCTACAAACTATGGGATAGAGTTAGGGACTTTTTATTTATTTTCATTTTTTTACTAGTAATGGTGGCGATCAGCGATTTTTATCGAGACAAATTGGACACTGATTATACTTTTGGAGGACCAGTGACATCAATACAGTCATCAGTGCTAAAAAAAATGCACTGACATTAATATAAATGACACTGGCAGGGAAGGGGTTAACACCAGGGGTGATAAAGGGGTTAACTGTGCTCCCTCAGTGTGCTTACTAACTGGGGGATGGACTCACTGCAGAAACAGAGAGATCTGTGTTCCTGATTAGCAGGAAGCAAAGATATCTCTGTTCCTGTCTGACAGAAGGACGGTCTGCTTTGTTTACATCAGCAGACCACCATTCTGTCATTCGCTGGAGCAATCGCAGGAGGCCGGCGGCCATCGGGTTCACTGGGCCCACTAATTGGCTCCTACTGTGTCCAATCCCAGCGGGAGTGGATTACCGGTAGTGAGCGTGCACGTCCCAAGCCAGGTCGCGTGGACTACGCACGGGTACGTTGTTTCGCATAACCGGGCAGTCTTGCAGCAGTATATGTGTGGTGGGCAGTCCGGAACTGGTTAATTGAACAAGTTGAAGTTAGAGGCTGATCGACTTCCATTCACCAAATTTTGCACTCTCAAGTTTTAGTAAATTAACCTTTTTGCCTGTGATTGAACCAATCCTTTATTACTCATTTACTGCAACCTGTGACAATATATTGGGTTAATTTGCCACACTAACCAGTCAGCTTTCGATACTGTACTTGAGTTGTGTGCAGGGTATCTATATTTGCATTCCCAGTACCAGTGCAGTATCCATTTGCTTAACCTAGTATGTGAGTGGGGCTGAGGTTGTTCTCGGAGTCGAGGCAGAGGAACAGAGAACCCAGTCTACAAAGCAGCTCCAGTGGGGGTAGTAATACATAAAAACAATTATGTTGCTTCCTAGAGGTATGCTTAACAGCTTGTGCACCTAAATTATTATTTTTATATAGCACAAGCATTTACTGAGGAATTGAATAATTTATGCAAGTAAATGATTTCAGGTAAAGACAGGTTGCAGCAATTTCAATTGTTATTTAAATCTATTCATTCTCAGTAAATATGCATGCTCCTTTCTCTGGCGAGCCTAAAGCTAGAGGCATGCACACCTCAAACAATGCTGACTTTCATAGATGATGGCATCAGAAAGGTCAATGCGTTAAATTTATTATGCTAAATATTTTCATGTAGATCTGTATGATTTACAAAGCACACTATAGGAATCCAATCAGTCATCATCCCGTATTTCTATAGTTCTTCACATAAGTAAATCTTCATAATCCTATTCAGCAGAATAAAAAAAAATCAGTTTTGCTCAAGAAAAGGTGCTGCAATTCCACCAATAAATGTACTTTTGTTTGCTATAGAAGAAAATGATGCAACAATAAGCCTGTTAAAATATCTGGATATGCTCGCTCTGCCTTTCTTCCTATGGCCGATACTCAAAGCATCAATCAGGCTCCTATGAAGCCAGTGGCTGCTCTCTCCTCCCCGTTGGATGTGTCTCCCCTGCCTTGACTGGCCAGTGGCAGCTTGCCCACTCTGCTGGCATTTGAGCTGCTAGGCAATGATTAGCCCAGGCCACCCTGCTTCCTCCTTCCTGATTGGCCTGCCAATTGGGGATGTGGGCTTGTGACAGCATTCCTGATTTCTGGCTCTAAAACTGTACTCCTTCTAGGTCCTAACCTGTCTACTTTCCTTATATTCTACATTTCTGATCTCTGTTCTGGATTACTGACTGCTCTATTTGAATTGCCATCTATTTTGACCCCAGATTGTTTACAAGATTGCATATATCTGCTACCCAAGTGACCTTAGAATTGTCTTCTGCATTATGTTTGCCCACTACCATCCCTGACCACAGAACTGTTTCCTGGTTCCTGCTTAACTGCTGCCTGCCCTGAACGCAGACTGTTCCACCGACGCTCTGCGGCAGAGCCATAAGCCCTGCCTGACCAGCCTCAGGACTACAGGTACACCTTTTCAGTAACATTTGCTCAGTTCTGGTGTCATTTGGGCATAAACTATGGCGTTGTATATTAAGACCTGGGGGCAACTAAGTACAGGTAGGCCTTCTTGCCTTAAGAGAAGAAGGGGGCTGCTAATGGTACAAGGACACTTGCTAATTATTGTTCCTGATTTAGGCATTGGGCTGATCATCACACAGCCACTGATGACTCTATGTAACTTTCAGGGGACAGCAAAAGCTGAAAGGTTATATTTGCAAGCTTGATTTTGGTAGATATATTGAAAGAGATAACGTACAAGAAAAAATGGGAAGAGGACAACAGAATACAGCCTCAAATGTCCATATGGTTTTACTGATACCACCTCTCCTCATAAATGACATTGAAAGATATTTAAAACCCTGCCAATACAAACTAATAGGACTTTAACCACTTCAGCCCTGGAAGGATTTGCCCCCTTAATGACCAGAGCATTTTTGGTGATACGGCTCTCTTTAACTGACAATTGCACGGTCATGCAACGCTGTACCCAAATAAAATTGAAGTCCATTTTTCCCAGAAATAGAGCTTTCTTTTGGTGGTATTTGATCAGCTTTGCAGTTTTTAATTTTTGCGCTATAAACAAAGAAAGAGGGACAATTTAGAAAAAAAAAATATATATATATATTTTACTTTCTGCTATAATACATATTCAAAAAATATATATAAAAAAAGAAACAGTTTAGGCTGATATATATTCTTTTACATATTTTTGTTAAAAAAAAAAAATCGCAATAGGCATATATTGATTGATTTGAGCAAAAGTTATCACGTCTACAAACTATGTGAAAGATTTAGGGACTTTTATTTATTTTTTATTGTTTTTTTACTGGTAATGATGGCAATCTACGATTTGTAGCTGGACTGTGACATTGCGGCAGACAAATCTGACCCCAAATTACACTTTTTGGGGACCAGTGACATTAATACATTGATCAGGGCTATAAAAAATGCACTGATCAATGTAAAAATGGCAGTGGCAGGGAAGGAGTTATCACTAGGGAGTGATCAAGGGGTTAACTGTGTTCACTCAGCATGTTCTAATTGTAGGGGGGGTGGGCTTAATGAAACATGACAGAGGTCACTGTTCCCGATCACTGGGGACAGTAGATCTCTGTCATGTCACTAGGCAGAACGGAGAAATGCCTTGTTTACATAGGAAGTTGCTTGTTTTCCCTCTCCTCGGCACAATCGCGGGCCACCGATGGGCATCCTGCCTTTACGGACTGACGTACAGGTACGTAAGTGTGCACAGGAGAGCCAACCTGCTGCAGTATAAGTACGTGAGCAGGTCAGCAAGTGGATAAAAGTACCACATCCAGATTAGTATAAAAAATAATAAGAATCTTTATTAAAAAAAAAGAAAAACACTAAAGCCTCCTCTCAGCATAGTAATTTGATTGTAGTTGATTATAAGTTAATTGTAAAAGTACTGCCGTTTACATGTCAAATACAAGCAAACATAATCCCAAATGATCAATAAAAGGGTTCATGCAGAAACTAACGCATTTCACAGGGACGTTTCTCAGAGAGAACTAGCATAGGATTCTGGAGATTGTAAGCAGAAGATGACAATAAATATTATATAAATACATCAACATGTAAACAAATAGGTAGATATAATCATCCCAATATGTACTGTATATAATACAAATAGCGATACTAAGCCCCCATACACACGGTTGGACATTCCGACAACAAAATCCGTTGGATTTTTTCAGACAGATTTTGTCCGAAACTGTTGCATACACGCGGTCGGACAAAGTTTATGACGGGACTACATTGCGGCTAGTAGCCAATAGCTTTGGTCTCGTAATTTGATCTGAGCATGCGTGGCACTTTGTCTGATCGGAATTCTACAAACGATTGGAAAAAGTCAGATCGGATTTTGTTGTCCGAAAACTTGAGGTCCTACTCTCAAATTTTTTCCCGTCTGAGATTCCGACGGAAAAAGTCCGATAGAGCCCACACACGATCGGATTTTCCAACAATATAATCCGACCGGACCTTTTCAAAGCATAACTGTGTGTATACACAAAATTTAAGCACCTTGGATCAGAAAAGTAGGGGCACTTTCACACGGAATGGATCCGTGAGAATCCTCCCTGTGAACATCCGCTTGCTCAGTGGGGATTGCTTTGTTGATCCCCGCTGAGCCGGCTGATAACATGGCCGTCCCTGCACACTGTGCAGGGACCGCCCTGTCAGATCCCCGCTCTCCCCTATGGGGGGATGGGATGAACATGGATCCTCTGTCCGTGTTCATCCGATCTGCTCCGCAGGCGGATAGAAAAATAGGATTTTCCTCCGTCTGCAGAATCGGACCATAACGGGGATGGATGATAACCTATCCCATAGGAATGCAATTTACCCCCTTCCTGACCAGAGCACTTTTTGCGATTTGCCGCTGCATCGCTTTAACTGGCAATTGAGCGGTCGTGCGACATGGCTCCCAAACAAAATTGCTTATTGCTGTATAAATGCCAATGGTCCCAAAAATGTGTCAAAAATGTCCGATGTGTCCGCCATAATGTTGCAGTCATGATAAAAATCGATGATTGCCGCCATTACTAGTAAAAAAAAAGATTATTAATAAAAATGGCATAAAACTATCCCCTATTTTGTAAACGCTATAACTTTTGTGCAAACCAATCAATAAACGCTTATTGCTATTTTTTTTTACCAAAAATATGTAGAATACTATGTATCAGCCTAAACTGAGGAAAAAAACGTTTTTTTATATATTTTTTTTTGGGGGGGGGGGGGGTATTTATTTTAGCAAAATGTAAAAAATAATGTGTTTTTTTTCAAAATTGTCGCTCTTCTTTTGTTTATAGTGCAAAAAATAACATTTTGTTTGGGAGCCACGTCGCCGACCGCGCAACTGTCAGTTAAAGTGGCGGAGTGCCGAATCACAAAAAAGTGCTCTGGTCTGAAAAAAAATACTCTTACTTGAAAAAAAAAAAAAGGAAGCCACTCCCATAAGCTGTTATTTTAATCCATTACTGATTCTTGAAAATGACAGGTATTGAATCCTTCAGTACATGAGTCTGTTACAAAGTCCTTAATGGTGCTACTGTGTCAACTTCAGTTAGTAGGTTTATTTTCAGTCTTTAATTTTTTTTTCTTCATAGTAACATATTGTATTCTATAATTAATGATCCACTTACATGAACCTTAAAGTAAAATAATATGAATGACATTTCATTTATAGAATTAAGGGTAGCATCTAAAGGTCATTTAAAAAAACATACTATCCAATATCTGCTGAAAGCCATCATCTAATTCCGAGTTTTCAGATGTCCTTCTAAAAATAATAAGGTATTTTATCCAGGCCATTAAACTAAGGCAGATTGGCTGGACAGTCAAATATGTCTATTTAATTAAATTGCAAATTATTTCTGTAAGATTTTTCCTATAGGTATAAATAATCTTTTACCTGCTACAAAAGAAAATCAATTATATAAATTTTGCATACTGTGTTTGATAAGGCAACAAAATAAAAAAAAAAATCGATTTACAGACCCATGCCAATATTGTTGCTTAAGGCCCAAATGAACGTTCATCTTAAAGGGGTTGTAAACCCTTTTGTTATTTTACCTTAATGCATTATGCGTTCAGGTGAAAAAACTTCTGTCAGTCACCGGCCCCCCAGCCCCCCGTTTTACTTACCTGCGGCCCTTCATCTCCTCGGCAGGGATGTGCTGTCCCTCTCTCCATGGGGTCCCGGCTCTTGATTGGATAGATTGATAGCAGCACAGCCATTGCTCCCGCTGCTGTCAATCAAATCCAATGACGCGGGCGCCGGGGGCTGGGCCGAGTCCGGCATTCGTGTCTGTGAACGCAAATGCTGGACTCGGGAGTGTGCGCCCGCAGTATAACCCCTTCGGGGGAGAGCGCTTCTCCAAGGGGGTTATCTGATGCGGGGAGATGCCGCGAGAGCCACCGAAGGACCCCAGAAGAAGAGATTGGGGCCACTTTATGCAACACTATCTGCACAGTGGAGGTAAGTATGATATATTTGTTATTGATAACAAATAAAAATGATCCTTTGCAATCACTTTAAATCTGCTAAATACAATTGAGGTACATTAAAACAAAAAGTATGTCAAGTTTTACAGTTTGTTTTTCTTAGAAAACAGCCACAGCCCAATTAGAAAAGATTGTCCCCTGCCACCATATTGCAGAGATGGTCCCTTGCTCTCTCTTTGGAAGCTGTAGTCCTTCTGCAGAGATCTAACACACCACCTATGAGTCAGCACTATAGCTCTGCAACTGGCAGAACCTATGCTTTCTGCTAATTGAAGAGTTTTAGTTCTGACTCAGTGAGGGGCATGTGTCAGGAATACATTGTAGCAGGGCAGAGGTGCGTGTATGCGCACACAGGTTCCGTTGTTGGTCCACCGAGCCGGGCAGCAGCGCGTGTGTGTGTGCGCTAGCCAATGCTTGGCATCAATGGGCCTAGAACAGCAGCTGCCCTTGTGCACTTCTGTTTGATCTGCAGCTTACCCAAGTTCTGAACCTGTTTCTATATCTGATACCTGTACTGACCTGGTTCTGCTGACTACACCTGTTATCCCCAACCCTGACCTCGGCTTGCCTTGACTCTGCTAAACCACTTATTGCCTGATATCCTGCTGCCAAATTCTGCCTATCTACTGACTCTGCTTCAGTCTTCTGCCTTGCTATATCTGATTACCTGTGTTTGACCCGGCTTGTCTCACCTTGCTCCAGCCTGCTGCTGATTCTGCATCATCTAGTGCCGGGGGTCATTGACCTGTGTCTGCATCTGCTGCCATCCACGTTCTGGTCCATCCTGGTGACCCATCATCTACCTACCTGTGCCAGCTACCACAGATCTCACAGGCACTCCTACCTCACTGCGCTCTCATGGCCACTGTCCCAACTCCAGTGGCCCCGGAGCTGTAAGAGAGGTCTCCTTGTACAAGTCAGGCTCTATTATAAGGTACGTGACAGCATTTCAGGCTCCTGCAGAGAGACCACTGCATCCACAAAGAGAGCAAGGGTCCTTCTCCTCAGCATGTAGGCAGGGGACAGGCTTTATTTCTATTCATACTATGTATGATTTTTAAAGAAAATGAGTAAATGAACTGTAAGACCTTGAACACCCTTTGTTTAATGCACCTGGAATGTAATTATAATTTTTAAACTGAAAGCTTGAAATGAATATTTTCCAGATATGCAATTTATAGAAATGGTGTTGTATTTACTCAATAATTTCAGGTAAGTATAATATTAAATTAGATAACAACTTTCACAATTGACAGAAGCATAATAAGTGAAGCTGAATTATAGTGTTACTAAACCCACAACAGTAAAATCAGTCTGTATATGCAGTAAAGCATGCTTGTTATACTCATTGTGGAACCTAAGGGGTTAATACTGCTCATTGTATAGAAAAGCTGTTTGGCCCTTCTCTGATCCTACCCTTCTTCCACAGTCCCGAATCATCTCCTGACAGTACAGAGCCTTGGAGGGCACTATGCACATGCTCAGTTTGGTGTATATTGCTAGAGAGTTTTCTTCTTTTCATGTGATCAGCACAGGGCCAATCAGCACTGTCCAGACAGAGGGTCAGGGGTCCTGCAGCCTCATAGGACAGTCAGAGTAGAATGAAAACTCCTCGTACACGCTTTAACCAGACACTTATAGAAGTAATAAGACTGTGATATACTGCTGAAAAGAAAAGGTATTTAGCAGTTTATATTTAATAAAATAATTTCCATGTTCTGTGTACCATGGGAGATCAGATACAGTGAATGCAGGCTCCTGGGTTTAGTAACAGTTTAAAACTGAAATCCATCAGGTTCATCTTATTGTAATTCGAATGTTGTTGTTCTTGTAAAAAGCAAAACTAAACTCCAGTGAGAAAGCTAAAATGTATAACCAAAATGAGAATACAAAAGTCTTTCTTGACCCCCATCAATCGCAGTCAATGCAATTCTCTGAATCAATCACTCTACTGATTAATCCTAAGAATCATAGCCAGAAATGCCATTTCTAGTAAGGAAGGTATTCAACCCACTTTCAAATTCACTTATTTTGTTGGCCATCACCATGTCTTTTAATAGACAGCTATAAAGTTTTACCCTCTTACATTTAAAAAAAAGGAGCAATCAATAGCAAGATGATTAGAAGTGAACTGCACTCATTTTAAGTTTGGTATTTTCCCTAATACAGTTATGTAGAAGACATAGTGTGGCAGCACGCAGGTAAAATCACCTGGTTGTATTCAGGATGGGAAATATGTGTGTCCTAGATTCAGGCTTTATGCAGACTTTTACAATTAGAGGGGAAGAGTTAATGAGCCCAGCTGTAGTAAGTGGGCTCATTAAGACCTCTACAAAAAACCCCAGCATGCATAGGGAGATGCTCCATCCTGGAACCAGTTTTGTGTGTATAGACTGGGGAGTCTGAGATCTGTTCTGTGCGGTGAGTTAACGCCTGTGTGGCAAACCCCTACAATAGAGACAGGGACTGGGGCAGCACAAGGCTGCACCCAGTTGTTAGACAGGGAGTCTACGTGTGTAGTTAGAGGTCAAGCTGACCAGGATTTATTTTCCTGTTTTATTTTGTTTGGCTGTTTATTTATCACTGCATGTAGCAGAAATAAACCGGATCTTTTGTTTTTTGAACCTACACCGCTGTCTGCTGTGCCTGACTTTGTGTTGTGAACCCATCCAGGGGGTCACACACACCCGCTACCGAGCTAACCCCTCACAATAGCTTGATCAGTTCATAATTGTATTGGAACGCAGATATATTACTAGTACATTTCCATTATTTGTTATTGTAGTAGAATAGTTTATATTGAGAAAGGTTACATTCTAGTGCAAGAGACCCTGTCCTTGTTGAAACAAAATAAGTAGCAAGTAAACAGTAACAACGTTAGCAGAATTAGTTAAGGGAAATGAATGATGTTATGTACAGGTATTTTCTATTTATGTTTAGGACTAAAAGTTGTTATTTTCTTTTTAAGTAATGTGATTATCAATATTGCACATTATTGTTTATATTTACTATTTTTAACCAGCAGATGTCTCTCTTGGCTAATTTTCCCATGTTTGTTTGGTTTATTTTAGAACCCTTTCATGCTGAAGCGCTTTCCATAGCGCTTTAAAAGCTCCCGAAAACTGCTTCCCATTCTTTTCAATGGATCCTTTCACACTGGAGCGGTGCAAAAAGTCCTGCAAGCAGCATCTTTGGGGCATGTCAGAACCGCTTAAAAAAACACTTTTAAAATGTCCCTCTCCATTGAAATGAATGGGAAATGCTTGAAAAGTGCTTAAAAAGCTCAGCAAAATGGTTCATTTCCTTTATTTAAGGTCACGTTGTCACGTGACCTTAAAAAAAGCGCACCGCTGGTGCTGCAAAAGTGCCACAGAAGCATCACAAAAGCACCACAAAAGTGCCTGATGTTTTATGGGCAGTTTTTGAGTGCCTCAGTGTGAAAGGGGTCTTAATGTATGTTTATAGGGATGAATAGCTAAAACCGAAATTACACTCAGAGATAAATTAATCTGATGAGTGATCCCCACCTTAACTGGGCTAACTGTTTGTTCTGGAGGATGATGAATAAGCTGATATGCTTACATTATTAATTGTCCCCCCATTAGCAGGTGCTGTCTGCAGCTGTCCAACAATCTCAGGTTGTGAGCAAGCCTTCTAGCTCTTCGTATACAATAAAGGGCTGCCAGTCTAGCATTTTACAGTATAGTTTTCTGTGTCCAGTTGGACAATGAAGGGAAGAGGCTTCAACAGACTGGTCACATAAAGAGAAGGGAGCTTGCGGGAGTGAGGAATAAGGTAAGAATATAATTTAGGCAAAATGATCAATTAACCCTTGCAGTGGGAAAGGGGACCAGCTACAGGAGTATTTTTTTTCTTCTCTGGAATCCTGGTTAAGAAAGGCTATCAGACCTGACCAAGCTCTGGCTCCACCAAACTGTATTACATATGGACACAGCAGGAGCTTGTAGCAGACAGTGCAATGAAAATCAGTGGAAGAGGAGGTGGCTTCCTGTGCCCTGAGCTCTTCGCCTCCCCATATAGGGCATTATCCTATTCTGATGCAAGGCAGGACCAATAAGGGGGTGTGAAGCAGCAGAGGTATGTGCTAAGTGCACATAACTAACTAACATAACTAACTAACATGTGCTAACTAACTCTGCAACCAGCCATCAAAGCAGAGCTACATTCAGCAGCCAGCCATATGGCCTTGAAGTTCGCTAGCCTGGCCACATGCGTCTTACTCCGCCACCACTTTTTACAGCCTTATGGTTTGGAGTGGAAGAATGGTCAAAGATGTGCCAATGGGGGGGGGGGGGGGGGGTTGGGTACAGAGGTAAGTTAAATGTGTTAAAATGGCCCAGTCAAAGTCCAGACATAAATCCAATTGAGAATCTCTGGCAACACTTGAAAATTGCTGTTCACAGATGCTCTCCATCTAATCTGACAGAGCTTGAGCTATTTTGCAAAGAAGAATGGGCAAACATCTCACTCTCTAGATGTGCAAAGCTGGTAGAGACATCCCCAAAAAGACTTTCAGCTGTAATTGAAGCAAAAGATGGTTCTACAAAGTGTTGACTCGGGGGGCTTGAATACAATTTAATGCCACACTTTTCCCATATTTATTTGTAAAAAGAAAAAAAAATGAAAACGCTTTATTATTTTCCTTCCACTTCACAATTATGTGCCAATTTGTGTTGGCCTATCACATAAAATCCCAATAAAATACATTTACATTTTTGATTGTAATATGCCAAAATGTGGAAAATGTCAAGGGGTATAAATACTTTTGCAATGCACTGTACCTGTCAAAACAGGTACCTGTTCCCCATTCCCCCAGAGGGGGTGAGGAAGCAGATACGTGGAGGTTCCACTTTTTGGTGGAATTACGCTTTAAGGAAATAATTCATTTGGGCCAGCTTGGAATATTCGGCTTTAACCCCCCTGGCGGTATTCCCGAGTCTGGCTCGGGGTGAAAATTTCGTACCATTAGCGGTAACCCCCGAGCCAGACTCGGGACCGCATCGCTGAATCCAGGGAGAGCTCACTTACTACAGCGGGGGATCCAGCGATGTCCCCCCACTGTACGAGCGACCCGTCCTCTGCTCGATCTATCACGGAGCCGAGCTCCATTCCCTGTGAACGTTGCGACGTACTGGGACGGAGAACGGCACCAAATTCAAAAAGTGAAACACACACATTACATACAGTATAATGTAATCTTACAGATTACATTGCTGTATGTAATTATATCACATCCCCTTTGTCCCTAGTGGTCTGCCCAGTGCCCTGCATGCAGTTTTATATTATAAAAACTGTTCTTTATGCCTGGAAACTGAAGAGTGTCCATAGCAACCAAAACTGTCCCTTTACATCAAAAATGATTTTAGACCAGCTAGAAAACAGCGATAATAAATTAGAATCACTCGCAGAATTGAGAGATAGCGATTTGTGGGGAGATCCGTCATCAAATACTGAAAAGTAATGACAGCGACAATTCTGCAAATGAGCAAATTTCAGTGTTTTTGATTTGATTACATTATTGAATATTTTTTTTATTATCGTTATATTATTATTTGGTATAATTATTTATAGTTATTTATTATATTATAATTTATAAATTTAATTTTTCAAACTTTATCATACCCGGGATGTCTACTAGACTCTGGTTTGGACAGATTTAAGTGAGTTATTCCTAAGAATTACAGGACTACAATATAAAACGCCAAATTTCCATGCAAAATAATTGTACCGCTTTCAGCACCTAAAATCTGAAATAATCATACCGCCAGGGAGGTTAAGACTGGCAACGCTAAGCCATTAGCAGCATTGTTGTCAGCCTGCCTTATGCACTTCTTTAGCCCTTGAACACACGGTTCAGAGATTCCGACAACCAAATCCGTCAGATTTTGTCCGTCGGATTTTGTCCGAGGGATTTTGTCCGAAACTGTTGCATACACACGGTCGGACAAAGTTGTCGGAAAATCAGACGTGATGACGTTATTTCGTTACGACGGGACTACGTTCACGCTAGTAGCCAATAGCTTTGGTGTAGGAATTTGATCTGAGAATGCGTGGCACTTTGTCCGATCGGAATTCTCTACACATGATCGGAGTATGTCCGGAGCCTTTTTTTCGGAAAATTTTACCAACAAGTTGGAAAACTTGGTCCATTGGATATTCCGACGGAAACAGTCCGATGTAGACCACACACAGTCGGAATATCCGACAAAGCGGTCTGATCGGACACATTCCGTCTGAATCTCCGACCGTGTGTACAAGGGCTTAGTTGTCTTTTGGACTGGTTTTCAGGTCTGACTGAATCACCAGGTAGAAAAACTTTGCAATAGGTTCACAAAACATTATTTGCCTTAAAAAGTTTATAACACATCTAGCTGGACCATATATGAGCAGAGTTCAATAGGGCCATTGTAGTGAACTATATCTTTATCTATGATTATTTGTGATACATTGTGAAACATAATAGGTTTTAGAGCTATTTATGAATGCATTCCCTTAACTCATCTCTTATAAATGTGTTTATATGCATACATGAACTCACAATAATCATACAAAGACCTCAGTTCCCTGAAAGTGCAGATCTCTAATCGTTAACTGAGCTGACAATTGACATGTGACCTCATTACTGGTTTATCCCATCAGCAGCATAATCAGTGAAAAAAAAAAGCAGTACATTTTTTTTTTTTTTTTGCTAAGTAAGCAAAGTCAAAGCATATAAAGAGACTGTAATCCTACTCTATCAATTTTGAACTCAGCAACCCAGAAAAGGATGATTTCCTTTTTTCATGCAAGCAGCACATATTTTACCATTCTGGCAGTTACTTCAATAGCAGAGGAATTATGCTGACATGAAATGATTCCAATGTTGGATCACCCCTTGTCCACAGAGCAGTGTAGAATGCTTTGGACCAATCAGAATGTGTCTTTCACATCAATAGCATTACACAGTCGCCGGGGTCTTGTTTCCCATTACTATGCTACACACATATAAAGAAGACAAAATGCAGCTACTGTATTTTTTAGCTATATTTTACTAAAATAAATGTTTTCCTCATGTATTTTGTGAAATGATATAAATGTTTGTAAGCTAAGTAGCAGATGTTTATTAGTATAAGTGTTTGAACTGAAGATGATAACACAAGATGGCACATGGCTTTACACAATGGCATTTTTGTCTTTATCTTGCTTTCCTTATAAATTAAACATGGTTTAGAATAAAAATGTGCTTTGTTTGCGGAGCTAATAAACATATTTTCAGCTGTTTTGCTAGAACCCTCGCTTTTTTTGCCAGAGACTCACAGGATAATTTATTAAGAAATGTGTGGTTTTGAGCAGAACATTCATTCATCTTGAAAGCTAAATTTATTTTCAACTAATCGAGACCCAACTGGCTGCTTTCCTTAATCTGGTCATAAACAATTTGTTTCTTTTTATTCAGCCAGTGGACTTTTTCATTTTTCCGGACCTAAACGCAATGGAACAGAGGTAGTATGATGTAAATGGCCCTAGTGCAGGGATATGCAATTACTGGACCTCCAGCTGTTGCAGAACTACAAGTCCCATCAGGCATAGCAAGACTCTGACAGCCTCAAGTATGATACACAGAGGCAGAGGCATGATGGGACTTGTAGTGTTGAAACAGCTGGAGGTCCACTAATTGCATATCCCTGCCCTAGTATATGAATGGGGACCTTGGATTGTGGGCTCCTTGAGGGTAGGGACCAATGTGAGTGTGCAATGTACAGGGATAGGGACAATTGTAGACACTCACTCAGGTTGAACTGGATGGACTGGTGTCTTTATTCAACTTACTAACTATGTAAAATGGACGCAAGTCCATAGAGTGATCAGAAGTCTACTACAGTCTGCTATCAAATTATGGAGAAAAACTGAATGAGCCCAGGTGTCACAAGACGGACATCTATCCAGTTCTGTTCCAATTCAGCAGGGGATCTGCTCACGGATCCCCTGCTGAACACAGCGTAACATCTGCATGTGAAAGGACCCATTATGCTACATGAAGGCTGGATAGCCTATATATTATTTAGTGTTGAGATGGCCATATATGACCATAGATGAATCAAAATTCAAAATTCAACCAGTTCGACCAGCCATATTTCAACCTATCCATGGCTGCTCCCACTAGAGAGAAGTTGATCTAACGATCGGCTTCTCTTGAGCGGGAATGTTGTAAAATTTCCACTCAATCAGTGCATGCAGCCAATCGGCTGCAGTGCTGATCAAAGTATTCTGACAGTGGAGGAGTCCCAGCTGTCATAATTCAATTCACAGAGGGGAGGATTCTCTCATTCACCTCAAATTAGTTTGTTTTCTGGTTTATCAAAAATATGACAAAGCAGGTCAGGACACAGTGAAAACTTCTTTCCTGCAACCACGGGTTGTGGAAAATTAATTTGCTCTATTCCCTCATCAAAACAAACAAGGCTGACAGGGGAGTCCCTCCTGCCGAGCTGTTGTCTGCTCTCAGCGGAAGGGGGGGAAGCCATTCCGGCTGGGAGAAGAAGTGATTATCGCTAGCAGCTATAGCAGCCTCTAGCTAAGATAATCTGGCAGGCTGGTTGAACCCAAGTTGATCATGCTATTAACTTGGTACATTCAGCCTGCTCATTAATGGTTTGAATGTCGGCCAGTTCAGCAGGAACCGGGCAAGATTTGAACCATGTATGGCAGGTCTTAGTATAACACCTTATGCCAATAATTTGTTTTAATGTTTGGTTAGCCATAAATAGGCTGGTCTTAATCTCAAATTAGAAATCCTATTACTTTCCAAACAATTGCTGAGCTAAATCTAACCACAAAGTAGCATGCAATGCAAGGGCAGTGAACCGGTTTTAATGTTTTCTTTTGAGGATCAGTCTCAAGAGATCAATCAGAATTTCAAAAACTGTTTCATCACTCAGTGATGTTTGGAGTTTGTCTCACTGCATTCTATAAAATTTGAATACCCCATACACACGAGCGGATTTTCCGTCTGAAAAAACTTGGATGGCTTTTCAGACAGAATTCCACTCAAGCTTGGCTTGCATACACAGGGTCACACAAAAGTTCTGTGAACCAAGAACGTGGTGACATACAAACACTACGACAAGCCGAGAAAGTGAAGTTCAATGCTTCAGAGCATGCGTCAAATTGTTTCCAAACATGAGTAGGAATTTTGCGCATCAGAAATGGTACAGTCGATCGGAATTTCCGATCAGAACTTTTTCCGACTGAAAAATTGAGAACCTGCTCTCAATTTTTTGCTGTTGGGAATTCCGCCAGCAAAAGTCAGATGGAGCATACACAAGGTCGGAATTTCCGACCAAAAGCTCCCATCAGACTTTTGCTGGCGGAATTTCCAATTGTGTGTATTAGTATTATTAGAAGTGCGAAAATAGATGTTCCGACAGAGTAAGGCCTAGTTTTCACATTTCAGTTTTTATGAATAGTTTTAAATCTCTTTGTTCTTGCTAAAGACAGCTAATGATCTGAATTTATCAGGACGCCTTCCTCTTCCGGAGCATTTTTGTATAAGTAACAACGTTCAGGTTCCCTACCCTTCTTATGTATTCTATTCAAAATCAGATCTTAGATGCTTTGCGTTGTCCAGCTCACCACAGCACTTGGAATTCTTTGCATTTGATTTAGTCTTGTGAGCCCATCTTGCCTCTCCTTTACAGCTCTGTAGAGCTTATACCTGCAGGTATAGGTGAACAGAAAACTAGGTCTCCAGGATACAATTGAGTGTAAAAATTGCCTGGCACAAAGGAAAGCTGGGCAGTGTAAAGCAGGACTGCGATACATCTGAAGTCTGGCTTTGGGTTTTAAGTGGCTGTAAAGGTTTAGGGTTTTTTACCTTCATGCATTCTATGGCTCAAGGTAAAAAAACGTCTGTGTAGAGTGGCCCCCCAGCACCCCTAATACTTACCTGAGCCCCATCTCAATACAGTGATGTGCACGCAGCCTCAGCTCTCCATGGACTCCCTCTACTCATTGACTGAGAATGTAGTTGGAGCCATAGGCTCCCATTGCTATCAATTACAGCCAGTGAGCCAATGAAGAGAGAAAGGGGCCGGGGCAGAGTCACGGCTCTGTGTGTGAATGGACACGAAGAGATGTGGCTCAGGAGCACGGCTGCTTGGGTGCCCCCACATCAAGCTGCTTGCTGTGGGGGCACTTTACAGAAGGGAGGGGCCTGGAGCACTGCCAGGGGACCCAAGAAGAGGAGGATCCCAGGATACACCAAACCACTGCACAGAGCAGGTAAGTATAACATGTTTGTTATTTTCTTTAAAAAAAAAACAACAAGCCTTTACTATCACTTTACTAGCCTGCATATTGAAGAGATAATACTGCTCCAGTGTACTCACAGGGAAATGGGGTGCCCTCAACCTAGAATTCCTACATTTGGGGTATATGTCCTTTTGCGCATACAACCCTAAATGCAAGTATCATTTGGTACAGCATCTAGCTGCAATGGGGTTGATTTACTAAAGGCAAATAGTCTGTGAACTTTTCGCTTTGCAAAAACTACCCAATCACATGCAAGGAAAATTTAAAAACAGCATTTTCTTTGCATATGATTGGATGATGGAAGTCAGCAGAGCTTCTTCTCATTTACTAGGCTCTGGAGCAAATGCTCTTACAAAGTGCACAGTCTATTTGCCTTTAATAAATCAACCTCAAAATGTATGTTTAGCGGCACTAACATGCACAGATGTGTAAAAAACAGCTATTGATAATATGTTTTACTAGTTTGTTTGCTTCTTTAACCACTTCATTACAAGGTACATTTACCCCCTTCCTGCCCAGGCCAATTTTCAGCTTTTAGCACTGTCACACTTTAAATGACAATTGCGCAGTCATGCAACACTGTACCCATATGAATTTTTTATATTTTTTCCTCACAAATAGAGATTTCTTTTGGTGGCATTTGATCACCACTGGCTTTTTTATTTTTTGCGCTACAAATAAACAAAGACCAAAAATTTTGAAAAAATATATATTTTTATTTATTTCTTTTTTGTAAATAAGTAAGTTTTCTCCTTTACTGAGGGGCACTGATGAGGTAGCACTGATGGGCTCTGATGAGGTGGCACAGATGAGGTGGCACTGATAGGCACTGACGAGGAGGCACTAATATGCAGCACTGATGGGCACTGACAGGCAGTACTGATGGGGCAGTACTGGCAAGCACCGGTGGGCATCACTGGTGGGACACTGATGGACATCACTGGCATGCATTGCTGGTGGGTCTGCACTGATAATCAATGCTCTGATTATCAGTGCAGACCCCCCTGTCAGGAGAGCCACTGATTGGCTCTCCTTTACCCGCGCCTTGTCAGTGCAAATGGAAGAAAGCCGATAAACGGCACTACCTGGTTACCATGTGATCAGCTGTGATTGGGCACAGCTGATCACTTAGTAAAGAGCCTACATCATAGGTGCTTTACCTAGACCAAAAATGTGGTGTTTCGAACCGACACACCGTACTACCGATCACTGTGCTGCATGCCCCCTAGGCGCGCAGAAGTAGCTTATCCTGCTGGATGTCATATGACACCCAGTCAGGATAACTGATCCCCACTGTGGCTGTCATTTTACTATCAGCCAGACGGGATGTGGTTAATAAGGCTAGATATAATTGCATATGCTGCAAATAATGTCTGAAGTGTGAGAACTACTAGTGAGTTGGACTGCTCACTGAACATACCGGTCTTTATCAAGCCCCCTTATACCTGTCATGTGATGTAGAGGTTCTATTCCTATCATAAGCTTCTTTCTAAAGCTAGGCCATTCTACTGATTAAAATAACATTGCTACTTTTAAAAGTAGTGTGTGTGTGTGTGTGTGTGTGTGGGGGGGGGGGGGGGGGGGGTTGGTGACCCATCTGGAAATCCAACTGTCATACATATTGAAGGCTTGCTGTCGCAACAGTATTTATTTATTTTTTATCAGGAAGTACAGTCCCAATACACATTGGGGATTATTTACAAAAGGCAAATCCACTTTGCACTGCAAGTGCACTTGGAAGTGTAGTCGCTCTAAATCTAAGGGGTAGATCTCAAATGAGGGGAAGCTCTGCTGATTTTATCATCCAATCATCTGCAAGCTAAAATGCTGTTTTCATTTTCCTTGCATGTCCCCCTCGGATCTACAGCGACTTTACTTCCAAGTGCACTTGCAGCGCAAAGTGGATTTTCCTTTAGTAAATAACCCCCATTATATAATCACTGAAGAAATGAATTGCACAGAACTGAATTTTTTGAGGACCGTTGGACCATATGAAAGCATGATCCAACCTGCCTTGGCCCACGTACACACGGTCGGAGATTTTGGCAACCAAATCCGTCGGATTTTGCCCGTTGGATTTAGTCCGACGGATTGTGTCCGAAACTGTTGCATACACACGGTCGGGCCAAGTTGTCGAAAAATCCGATCTTTCAGAACGTGATGACGTAATTTCGTTACGATGGGACTACATTCAGGCTAGTAGCCAATAGCTTTGATGTAGGAATTTGATCTGCGCATGCGTGGCACTTGGTCCGATCAAAATGCTCTACACATGATCGGATTAGGTCCGTCCGGCCCAGTTGGTCGGGAAATATTTCCAACATGTTTGGAAAATTGGGTCGGACGGAGATTCGGACGGAATCAGTCCGATGCATACCACACACAGTCGGATTATCTGACGACATGGTCCGATAAGACTCATTCCGACAGATTCTCCGACCGTGTGTACAAGGGCTTAGCCCACGTACACACGGTCGGAGATTTTGGCAACCAAATCCGTCAGATTTTGCCCGTCGGATTTAGTCCGACGGATTGTGTCCGAAACTGTTGCATACACACGGTCGGGCCAAGTTGTCGAAAAATCCGATCTTTCAGAACGTGATGACGTAATTTAGTTACGATGGGACTACATTCAGGCTAGTAGCCAATAGCTTTGATGTAGGAATTTGATCTGAGCATGCGTGGCACTTGGTCCGATCAAAATGCTCTACACATGATCGGATTAGGTCTGCCCGGCCCAGTTGGTCGGGAAATATTTCCAACATGTTGGAAAATTGGGTCGGACGGAGATTCGGACAGAATCAGTCCGATGCATACCACACACAGTCGGATTATCTGACGACACGGTCCAATAATACTCATTCTGACAGATTCTCCGACCGTGTGTACAAGGGCTTAGGCTTGCCTGCTTATCAGCAGCTACACAAACCAAACCTGCAGCACTAATCAACATGTGCTTATTCCATTTATTATTTATTCCATTCCATATCCCAAGCCTGCAGATTCTGCATGTCTCTAATGTTTGGTTTATTCAATGACTTCTGCCCTGTACACATGATAGGATTTTCCGACAACAAAATCCATGTGATTTTTTCTTATGGAGGTTGGATCAAACTTGTCTTGCATACAAACGGTCACACAAAGTTGGTCGGAAATTCCGAACGTCAAGAACGCGGTGACATACAACGCGTACGACGAGCCGAGAAAAATGAAGTTCAATAGCCAGTGCTGCTCTTCTGCTTGATTCCGAGCATGCGTGGAACTTTGTGCATTGGAATTGTGTACACACGCTCTGAATTTCCGACAACGGATTTTGTTGTCAGAAAATTTGAGAAGCAGATCTCAAATTTTGTGTGACGAAAACTCCTATGGAAAATGTGTGATATGCCCTGTACACACGGTCGGACATTCCGACCACAAAATCTGTCGGATTTTTTCAGACGAATTTTGTCCGAAACTTGTGTTGCATACACACGGTCAGACAAAGTTGTCAGAAAATCCGATCGTTCTGAACGCGGTGACGTTTGTTGCATATGACGGGACTACGTAGAGGCCAGTAGCCAATAGCTTTCGTCTCGTAATTTATTCTGAGCATGTGTGGCACTTTGTCCGTCGGAGTTCTCTACAAACGATCGGAAAAAGTCCGATCGGATTTTGTTGTTGGAAAATTTTAGATCCAGCTCTCAAACTTTTTCCATCTGAATTTCCGACAGAAAAAGTCAGAGCCCACACGCGATCGGATTTTTCGACAACATAATCCGATCGGACCGTTTCCGTCTGAATTTCCGACCGCGTGTACAGGGCAATAGAGCCTACACACGGTCAGAATTTCCGACAACGAGGTCCTAGCACACATTTTCTATCAGAAAATCATATTGTCTGTACGGGGCATTCTTGTTAGAGTAAACAGGACTATTCTTCAGGCTGTTGAAACCAATAAAGTGAATCTGGAACAACTGGAGATACCTTTACTACTGCCTGTCCCTCCTTATTAGGGAATGTGCCGAAACAGCCACTGTTTGAGGCACATCAACTTACTACAAGGGAAAGCCTATCCTGGTAAAAAACCAATGCAGAAAAATGTCCATTTACTCACCGTGCTCAGATACAGGAGCACACTCAGCTAATTAGGGGATCCCTCCTTGATTTCTACCAGAGTACTTTGGTTTTAATGTGGTGGCCCTTTGTCTTCCAATTGCTCCAGCTGTTCACCTGTGTTACCAAAGCTACCTTGGCATTTACTGTGAAGGATGCTGTTTATAAGGATAACAGCAAGTAACTGTGTTCTGAATAGTTTTTCAGAATTATTATTTCTATGTTGTTATATTATAGAGACTATGCACCTACATGTTACCTTGACTCAGTTACAGAGACGCCAATGTAAATAGTCCATGTTTGTGTAGCTTTCATATGTTTGTGCAGCTTTCCTTATTCTGCAGTGCATGAATGTTTTTACTATCCTGAACCTGTTTTGCATTATTGCTTCTAATGCCGCGTACACACGACCGGACTTTTCGAGGGACTAGGTCCGACGGACTTTCGGCGGGGTTCTGATGGACTTTCCAAATGAACGGACTTGGCCACACACAATCACACCAAAGTCCGATGGATTAGAATGTGATGACGTACGACCGGACTAGAATAAGGAAGTTTATAGCCAGTAGTCAATAGCTGCTCTCGTGTCGGTTTTTGTCCGTCGGACTAGCATACACACGAGCGGATTTCTCGGTAGGAACTCGGTCCGGCGGAGTTCCGGCAGAAAAATTTGAAACATGTTCCATTTCTAAAGTCTGACGGATTTTTGCAAATCCAAAGTCCGCTGCAGCCCACACACGATCGAATGGTCTGCCGGAATCGTTCCGTCGGACCTTTGATGTCAAAAAGTCCGGTCGTGTGTACGCTTGTATTACGTTGCACCTATTTAATAAACTGAAAGTTACAGTTACTCCCTGTCTGATCATTTCACCTACTCTGTAAAGCCACAGAATAGCATTTAACATATAAACTTTGAAGCGCACTGGTCATTGAGCAACTGTCATTACTTATTGGATCAGCTGAACCACAACTGCTTCACTGAGTATGTCTACATTAAGTCCACTTGAAATACAGTAGCAGAGATGAATTTCACTCACAATAACGTGAGAGACATGTTATAAAGCATTACATTTACTTTTTCACCCTATATAAATAGCGGTTTATATTTTCATTATGTACATTGTAACACAGATATATACAGCCACAAGCATGTAGCTACTGTATTTGAAGATCTTTGGTGCTCCTTGCACTGGCTTGATCATCAAAAGAGGTTGTAATAGAAGGCAGAAAAAAACCTCATATCAAATATGAGTAGGTGCATAAGGGATCCAAAACCTAATTTAATTAAGAGTCATTTGTTGGTATGAAGATCTAACTATGACTTATCAAGTAAAAATATAAGGATATATCTAAACTGAAATATTTGCAAGAGATTATATTTGCATTAATCTTCCACCAGTCTTCTGAAATTACATATGTGTGCTCTCATAGCTCAATTGGTAAACACTCTATGTTAAAAATAGGATAAATATATGTCTGACATAGTAGTAGTCACTTACTGTGCTGGCAATAAGGAGCTCTTTCTCTCTCTCCCTTTCACATACACTATATTGTCAAAAGTATTGGGACACCTGCCTTTACACGCTTATGCATCCCAGTCTTAGTCCTTAGGGTTCAATATTGAGTTCTCTCATCCTTTGCAGCTATAACAGCTTCAACTCTTCTGGGAAGGTTGTCCACAAGATTTAGCAGTGTGTCTATGGGAATGTTTGACCATTCATCTAGAAGCGCATATGTGAGGTCAGGCACTGATGTTGGATGAGAAGGCACGGCCCGCAGTTTCCGCTTTAATTTAAAAGAAAGGTGTTCTTTTGGGTTGAGGTCACGACTGCGCAGGCCAGTCAAGTTCCACTACACCAAACTCACTCATTCTTGTCTTTATTGACCTTGCTTTGTGCACTGGTCCAAATCATTTGGTGGAGGGGGATTATCCACTTAAGGACCGCCGCATGCCAATGTACGTCATCACAATGGCATGTACAGGCACAAGCATGTACATGTACGTGCTTGCCTTCCAGCAGGTGGGGGGTCCGATCGGACCCCCTCCCGCTGGATGCGGCGGTCCGTTTCGCTTCAGGAGCGATCCGGGATGAGGGGATGGCCGTTGTTTTCTGGCCATCCCCTCTCGATCGCTCCTGGCAAATGAGAAGCTTCCTCCCACTGTGTATAGTAAACACAGGCAGGGAGGAAGTGATGTCATTCTTCTCGGGGCGGTCTTATTGACCGGACTACGAGGAGAAGACAGAAAGTAAGTGTGCACCAACACTACACTGACATGTAGGCACACACAGGCACACCCCCCCCCCCCCAGTCATAGTGTCACTGATTGCAGTGATCATTTATTTACTGATCACTGCATTCAGTGTCAGTTGTAAAAGTAAAAAGTGTCAGGGCAGTTAGTGTTAGGTCCAGGGTAGCCCCCTACCACCCCCCAATAAAGGTTTAACCCCCTGATTGCCCCTAGAGTTAACCCTTTCACCCCCTTTTGCCAGTGTCACTAAGCGATCATTTTTCTGATCGCTGCATTAGTGTCGCTAGGTAGCTAGTTATTTTTTTAGGTTCACCGCCAGGTTTTTATAGCGCTAGGTACCCCCATATACTACCCAATAACGGTTTTAACCCCCTGATTGCCCTTAGTTAACCCTTTCACCCCTTTTGCCAGTATCACTAAGCGATCATTTTTCTGATCGCTGCATTAGTGTCACTGATGCCGCTAGGTAGCTAGTTATTTTTTTAGGTTCACCGCCAGGTTTTTATAGCGCTAGGTACCCCGATATACTGCCCAATAATGGTTTTAACCCCCTGATTGCCCCTAGTTAACCCTTTCACCCCCTTTTGCCAGTGTCACTAAGCAATCATTTTTCTGATCGCTGCATTAGTGTCACTAGTGTCGCTAGGTAGCTAGTTATTTTTTTAGGTTCACCGCCGGGTTTTTATAGCGCTAGGTACCCCCATATACTACCCAATAATGGTTTTAACCCCCTGATTGCCCCTAGTTAACCCTTTTACCAGCGATCACAGTATAAGTGTCACTGGTGACGCTGATTAGCCAGTTAGTTGTTTAGGTTCCCCGTCAGGTTTTTATATAGCGCCAGGGACCCCCATATACTACCTAATAAAAAATTTGAACCCCCTGATTGCCCCTAGTTAACCCTTTCACCAGTGATCACCGTATAAGTGTTACGGGTGACTCTGGTTAGTTTGCTTTTTATAGCATCAGGGCACCCACCATTTATTACCCAATAAAGGTTTAACCCCCTGATCACTCGGCGGGTGATATCAATTAGGTTTTAGGGTCAGGGTCTGCGTCGCCCCAGGCAGCGCTAGGTTAGTGCCAGTGCCGCTAACACCCACGCACAAAGCATAAACCTCCCATAGTGGTATAGAATCTGAACAGATCAATATCTGATCTGATCAGATCTATACTAGCGTCCCCAGCAGTTTAGGGTTCCAAAAAAATGCATTGTTAGCAGGATCAGCCCAGATACCTGCTGGCACCTGCGTTTTGCCCCTCCGCCCAGCCCACCCAAGTGCAGTATCGATCGATCACTGTCACTTACAAAACACCAAACACATAACTGCAGCGATTGCAGAGTCAGGCCTGATCCCTGAGATCGCTAACAGTTTTTTTTGGTAGCGTTTTATATTTAAATCCGGAAGGCAGTGCTTGGTTTTCGGGGTCCCGTACGTGGCTAGGCTCTCAAAAAATCCCCCACATGTGGTATCCCCGTACTCGGGGGAAGCAGCAGAATTTATTTTGGGGTGTAATTTGACTTATGCCCATAGCATGTGTGAGCAATATATCATTTAGTGACAACTTTGTGCAAAAAATATAAAATAAATATAAAATATTTCATGGACTCAACATGCCTCTCAGTAAATAGCTTGGGGTGTCTACTTTCCAAAATGGGGTCATTTGGGGGGGGGGGGGTTGTGCTATTTTGGCATTTTATGGCCTTCGAAACTGTGATAGGTAGTGAGGCGTGAAATCAAAAATTTGCACCCTTAGAAATCCTGAAGGCAGTGATTGGTTTCGGGGTGCCGTACGCGGATAGACTCCCAAAAAGTCCCACATATGTGGTATCCTCGTACTCAGGAGAAGCAGCAGAATATATTTTGGGGTGTAATTCCACATATAACTATGGCATGTGTGAGCAATATATCATTTAGTGACAACTTTTTGTAAACTTTTTTTTTTTTTGTCATTATTCAATCACTTGGGACAAAAAAAAATAAAATTCAATGGGCTCAACATGCCCCTCAGCAATTTCCTTGGGGTGTCTACTTTCCAAAATGGGGTCATTTGGGGGGGGGGGGGGGTTGTACTGCCCTGCCATTTTAGCACCTCAAGAAATGAGATAGGCAGTCGTAAATTAAAAGCTGTGTAAATTCCAGAAAATGTACTCTAGTTTGTAGACGCTATAACTTTTGCGCAAACCAATAAATATACGCTTATTGACATATTTTTTACTAAAGACATGTGGCTGAATAAATTTTGCCCTAAATGTATGACTAAAATTTAGTTTATTAGATTTTTCTTATAAATAAAGTAGAAAATATCTTTTTTTCTAAAAAAATTCGGTCTTTTTCCATTTATATCGCAAAAAATAAAAATCGCAGAGGCAATCAAATACCATCAAAAGAAAGCTCTATTTGTGGGAAGAAAAGGACGCAAATTTCGTTTGGGTACAACATTGCATGACCGCGCAATTACCAGTTAAAGCAGTGAAGTGCCTCTGGTCCTTAGGCTGAAAATTGGTGCAGGACCTCTGGTCCTTAGGCTGAAAATTGGTCCGGGGCTGAAGTGGTTAAGGTGTGGGGAAGATTTTCAGGGGTTGGGCTTGGCCTCTTAGTTCCAGTGAAGGGAACTCTTAAGGGGTCAGCATACCAAAACATTTTAGACAATTTCATGCTCCCAGATTTGTGGGAACAGTTTGGTGATGGCCCCTTCCTGCTCCAACATGGAGTTTAGGGTGGAGGAACTTGAGTGGCCTGCACAGAGTCCTGACCTCAACCTGATAGAACACCTTGGGGATGAATTAGAGCGGAAACTGCGAGCCAGGCCTTCTCATCCACTATTAGTGCCTGACCTCACAAATGGTCTTCTAGAAGAAT
Source organism: Lithobates pipiens (assembly GCF_037356315.1). Classification (NCBI taxonomy): domain Eukaryota; kingdom Metazoa; phylum Chordata; class Amphibia; order Anura; family Ranidae; genus Lithobates; species Lithobates pipiens. The sequence continues at coordinate 220,630,926 of NW_027507785.1, read as the reverse complement.
GGTCAAACAATCCCAAAGAGACCCTCCTAAACTTTGTGGACAGCCTTCCCAGAAGAATTGAAGCTGTTACAGCTGCAAAGGGTGGGCCAAATCAATATTGAATCCTACGGACTAAGACTGGGATGCCATTAAAGTTCATGTGCATGTAAAGGCAGGCATTCCAATACTTTTAGTAATATAGTGTATATGTATATATATATAATATATATATATATATATATATATATATATATATATATATATATATATATATATATATATATATAAATAGTTATTGAAAGAAAAATTCTAATAATTCTTAATACCACTGAATATGAACATAATTTTCTGCTCATGTGATTGGCTTACTGATTTTTTTCAGCATTGTTCTCCTAGTCTTTTATTATAACACTGAAATTGATCATGTGAATGTATCTGAATCCATCCATTTAGCACTCCAACTGGCCTGTAAAAACAGGCAAAAAATCTGCAATCAGCCCTGGTTCACACTAATGTGATTTCAGATGTGAATCAGATCTCTCTGAATAGCACGACAAGAGAAATAACATTGGTTCTGCAATCTGACTTTGGAAAAAGTGATCTGCTTCTTTGGGGAAATTTAGTGCGATTATGGGGTTGGGTCTACAGACTTCAATGGAAATGCTTTCAAATGGGTTATCTGTCCTATTTTCATATGATTGCACAGAAATTGCAGCTGTGTCCAAATCACATCAAAATTGTGCCAGAATTGAATCAGATCGCACTGCAACTTCACTCAGAATAAAATTACACTGCATCCAGTGTGAAATTAACGTCTTAAAGTGGACCCCCCCCCCCAAAAAGAGCAAGCACTTTGCACAATTGCAACCCTTTTCCCTCTACAGTCTAAAAAAGCTAACTTTTTGTTTGTTTACCTACTTTTCTGTTTTGTTCTCACTCCACCCTGCCTCTCGCCTCATTTCTCACCAAGGTGTACCCCATTCCTGATGCCTCCTGGCATATACATGTCACCTATCTCAGGAGGCATCATCTGAGATATAAACATAACCAAAGGAAGAACCTTGCAACATGTCAGCAGGGGGTGGCTGTAACTGCCAGGACGACACATCTGGCTCTCAATGACATGAGAATATGGTGGCATGGGACCCAGCATGCAGCAGTTGTGCATTATGTCAGAGCAATGCTGGATATAGTAAGCATGCAAGTATGTTTCTTTAAGATAACTCAGCTTGAAATATCAAAGGGTATTAAAGCTGAGGTCCACCCTAAAGTGGACCTTCCGCTCATTGGAACCCTCCCCCCCTCCGGCGCCACAATTGGCACCTTTCAGGGGGGTGCAGGTACCTGTACAGTACAGGTATCTGCACCCACTTCTGGTGTAGATTCTGCAGAAGGTACGCCCCTTTCCGCAGAATCTACACCCCTTTCCGAAGGTCCCCCGCTGCCTGCTGGGAAACACACGGATCCCAAAGACAGCGGGGACCATCCTTATTGCGCAGCGCAACTCGCACATGCGCAGTAGGGGACCAGGAAATGAAGCCGAAAGGCTCCACTTCCTGATTCCCATACCCAAGATGGCGGCGGCAGCACCCGAGAGACGATCGAGAGATCGGCTTCGGGTGCCGACATCGCGGGCGCGCTGGGCGGGTAAGTGTCATTATTTTAAAAGTCAGCAGCTGCAGTATTTGTAGCTGCTGGCTTTATAAAAAAAAAAAAAAACAGCGGACTCCCGCTTTAAAAAGCAAAATTTACAGTGATGGCATTTCTTGTGAATCACTTTCAGAAGGTTTTTTAGAATGCATTAAGATAAAAAAGCATTCTGTATGCAGCAGCCCCCCTGATACTTACCGGCGCCCCATCTCTGTCCAGAGATGTCCATGAGTTTCTTGACTGTCCAGAACTCTCCCTCCTGATTGGATGAGACACAGCAGCAGCGCCATTGGCTCCCACTGCTGTCAATCAAAGTAAGTTACTGAATCAGGAGAGAGAGAAGGCAGGGCCAAACAGACTGTCTGAATGGACACACGGAGCTGCTGCTCGGCTTGGGTGCCCCCATAGCAAGCTGCTTGCTTTAGGTGCACTCAACAGGAGGGAGGAGCCAAGAGTGCCAAATAGGGACCCGGGAAGGGGAGGATCGGGGCTGCTCTGTGCAAATCCACTGCAACAGAGCAGGTAAGTATAACATGTTTGTTATTGTTATAGAAAAAAAAATAAGACTTTATAATCACTTTAAGCTTTCAAAAATCTTAACAGCGTATTTAATTGAACAGAAATTGAAACTTGAAACTTGAGCCGTCCAGTATATCAGGTGCTTTACATTAGCTGCTTGGCCATCCCAAGGGAAGGAGGTGGCCCCACATTGATCAAAATGAGTCCAGTCCAGCAGGCATCAGCCAAATTTTTGATCAGTATGTAAACTTCCCTGCTTGACAGAAACCAATTGTTTAATCAATACCAGTCGAAGACATATGTTGAGAAATTTCCCATCGATCAGTGGCTCCAGCCAATCATTTGCAGCCGCTGATCGAGGTATTCTGCACCTTCCACTGTCAGAATACAATGTCTTGCTCCATCCACTTAGTTTGTCTAGATGGAGGAATCTCTCAGGTATTTCTTTTTTATTCAGTTCACTGTCTACAGCCAGCTTTACTGTGTTTAGTGAGCAACCCCTAATCACGAAATGATATTCCATTTTGCCATCCTAAAAACCAAACTCCAAGCTAATAGTAAAATATATATATTTTTTTTTTTTATGCAGCCAATATACAAGCGCAGCTGAACCTGTCATTATAGTAGCTACCACCAATCCCCAGGGCACAGACTGGGAAAGGGAAGGGCAGCTCTATGAGTTAATCAGGCTTCGCATACAGTATTGCACCATGCTGTCACTCTAACATTTGAATAGCTTTACTATTTGTTTCACTGGCAGCAAAATTCTTTTATGTTCCACTGGATCATCACACTTAAGAATCCTAATCAGTTTGTGTCATTCTTTTTTGTGCTATCCAATCTCTAGCACAAAGCTCAGGCTTTAGGTTATCAGTGAATTGATATATTCAATTTAATTAACAAGAAATAGAGCCAGTAATGCATCATTCACTGCAATAAGCCTTGTATCATCTGTATAAATTTAATTTAATATTTCTTCCCCTTACAAAACCTACAATGTGACGGCACCTTCTCCAGAATTTTTCTCTCTGATGCATCTGCCATAATGAGAGCAGTGTTACATCTCGAATAAAAGAAATGATTATACACTTAGTCATCTGTGAAAGCACAGAAAAATAGTGTAGACTTCTGAGAAAGTCTGATCCGAAAGCAGTAGCGAGAAGAACACACTTTAGGTTACATCATATTTTCTAGCTGTAAAAGGATCCAAGAAAAAAAAAAAAATACTGTACTTGGCTGAGATCACATAAAACACATCTAGTGATTTCATTATCCAGAACACCACAATGGTTCTCCACAAGAGGGCAGTGTTCCCCCAACTCATATGACTCATAAGCCTGGAGAGAAGAGGATGCATTGACAAGTCACTGTTAAGGGCAGTGCATTTTCCTAATTGCTTTAATGTTCTAATTGTTCTAGTCACAAACAATTTAAGGCGTGAAGTCAGTTACTTTGAGTCTTCCAGAAGTTAACTAGTCAACCAAGGACAGTGTTCTGTCTGACATGTCAGGAAGCAGTGAGGAATGTGGTGCAGTAGTTCACAGTATCTTGCTCCTGTTTCCTCTATTCACTTCTTTTCTTTAAAAAGACTGCCATCAGATTAAATGGCATGTACAGTATATATCTGTATATATACTGTACCTTTTGTATTGAACCGTACTGTAATTGTGTCCCCCCTATACATTGTAAAGCACTGCGTAAACTGTTGGCGCTATATAAATTGTGTATAATAATAATAAATATAAAGAGAGAGAGAGAGAGAGAGAGAGAGAGAGAGAGAGAGAGAGAGAGAGAGAGAGAATATATATATATAGATAGATACAGTATATAAATGTCATGTATTTATGGCATGTATCCTTAATGATATATAATATATATTATATATACTGTACATAGTCAGGTTGAAAAAAGACACAAGTCCATCTAATTCAACCAAAAAAATACAATCCCATATAAACAATATTTCACCCACAGTTGAATCAGGAGGAAGGCAAAAAAAAAAAAAAAAACAGTAAAGCATGCTCCCATTTGCTACAGCAGGTGAAAAAATTCCTTCCAGATAGCTGTTAGTATCTATTTATATTATGTACATTTAGGAAAGAATTCAGGCCTTTTTAAAAGCAATCTACTGAGCTTGCCAGAACCACCTCTAGAGGGAGTCTATCAGTGGCGGCTGGTGCTCAACATTTTTTGGGGGGAGCAAACAAACTGAAAAATACTGAACCCCCCCATCAAGTGCAGCCTCACTGTGCCCATCAAATGCTGCCATTGTGCCCATCATATGCAGCCACTTGTGCCCATCGTATGCAGCCACATGTGCCCATCATAGGCAGCCACTATGCCCATCATAAGCAGCCACTTGTGCCCATCATATATAGCCACTTGTGCCTATCAAATGCAGCCACTTGTGCCCATAAAATGCAGCCACTTGTGCCCATCAAATGCAGCCACTTGTGCCCATCAAATGCAGCCACTTGTGTCCATCATATGCAGCCACCTGTGCCCTTCAAATGCAGCCACTTGTGACCATCATATGCATCCACCTGTGCACATAAAATGCAGCCACTTTTGCACATCAAATGCAGCCACTTGTGTCCATCTTATACAGCCACTTAAACCTGCCTAATGCAGCTACTTTTGTCTATCATATGCAGCCACATGTGCCCAACAATTGCAGCCACATGTGCCCAACAATTGCAGCCACCTGTGCCCATCATATGCAGCCACTGTACCCAACGACCCCACTTGCAGGGCTTGCGGCTCTGCCAGCATCCCCAACTCCCCCCCCCCCCCCCCACACACACACGCATGGCTCTGATGTGGGGACTTACTGCAGCAGCTCCTCTCCAATGCACCAGAACGGCGGCAACCTCTGCTCCAGCATGTGTCTCCTCCGCTCCTCTTCCTAAGCACCAGTCATCCAATAGTGTGGCCTGACGCTTTGGCAACTCAGAAAACAGGTCTGATGCCCTGCCTCCTGATTGGTGGGGAGGAAGGCTAGTTTGAAAATAGTGAGAATTAATCACTATCATCACACAATTGGGTGGGATCAGGGTGCACTCTCTGCACCCTGAGCCCACCCTATTTTGAAGCCTAGTAGAGCCTCTAGCTCTAATCAGGTGCTTCAAAAAGTACCACCCCCTCCCACCTCCACCATAAGAATCTGTCCTGAAAGGGGCTGGATGCATGGATGGGGGGGGGTACACGGGCCACCACTGGAGTCTAGTGCACATTTTCACAGCTCTTACTGTGAAGAGACGTAAAGAGTGCCCTCTTGTCCTTTCCTCTCTGATGACCTTAAAGTGAATAACTCACCACCAAGTTCACTATATGGACCCGTATGTATTTTTATATGTTGATCGTATCCCCCCCTTAATCTCCTCTTCTCAAGAGAGAATAAATTCAGTTCTTTTCTCATAGCTGAGCTCCTCCATGTCTTTTATCAGTTTGGTTGCCCTTCTCTGCACTTTCTCCAGTCCCCCGATATCCTTTTTGAGAACTGGTGCCCAAAACTAAACTGCATATTCCAGATGAGTAGTTACCAATGATTTGCCTTCTACTCTTGCTGCACCTTGTACTGCCTCTTGGATGTGTCCGAATGAGCCTCTCTTGGCAACTTTTTATATAATTCAATAAATGGTTTTACACTATTCAATTTTATTTCATATGTTTCACGTACGCCATTTCAGAGATGGACGAAAGAAAACTCCTGGAAAGGCTGTCCACATATTGGCACTAAAATATCCACAAGACCAAGATGAAGTTTTCCTGGTGGGTGACAGGGAGCAAGCAAAGTGTCAATATAAGAGGCAGAGAAGGGGGTTAGGGAGTGTTACATGAATGCTGTATGCCTAGCGTGTGTATGTGTGTTCATAAGAATTCAGTGAGCACCACTGTGTGTGTTTGGTTGTGGTCATTAAAGGTGAAGCATGGCTTATTTGTATTTGGTATTCAGCTGGTAGTATGAGTTGTAGCTGTGTGACTGTGTTTGTGATCTGAAGGGAGAGCACAAAGATGCTATTAAAACTCACATTCTATTTTTTTAACCAAGCTGCCAGCCTTTGTGCTGATAAACAGGCCACCAGCCTTTGATCACTGAAGAAGCAATTCCATGAAGGCAGGAATGTTTGTATGACATATAGCTATACTGAACTGGGATTTTGTGAACTGATGTCTTATTATACCATTTAGAACTCAAGGAGTTATATTTTTACTATGTGTGTAGTCACAATACAGTGACCCATGGGCTTTAGTTAAAAAAGGTCTCGAACTGTGGAAGTTGAAAAAAGGCAAGCAGAAGGAAATGGACTACTAACCAGTACTGGCTGCAGACTCTGTAACTGATTTTGTACCCATTACTGCCTTATTCCACACTGTATCTTTGCGTGAAGACAGTTATTTTGGTAGTGCAAGGGTTTGTTTCCTCATGTTATAGCTGCTCCCCAGTGACTGGTGGTCTAGTGGAGGAATGATCAAGTTGCAGGAAAGGTTCAGAAAGCACAGATCCTCAGAATGAATGAAGCAGAAGCAGGGAGGTACTGCAGATCCTCAGGTACAGCTTCCTCTTCAGCAAGGAGAACAGTAAACAGCACAGTAGAGACATCACTAAATCTCATTCCAAATCTTGTAAGACTAATGCCACGTACACACGACCAGACTTTTTGACAGCAATTTTGATCTTGTGTGGGCTCCATCGGACCTTTGCTTGCCAAAAATCTGGCAGACTTTAGCAATAGAACATGTTTTAAATTTTTCCACCGGAACTCCGCCAGACCGAGAAATCCGTTTGTGTGTAAGCTAGTCCGACGGACAAAAACCGACGCTAGGACAGCTATTGGCTACTGGCTATAAACTTCCTTATTCTAATCCAGTCGTACGTCAACATGTTCAAATCCGTCAGACTTTGGTGTGATTGTGTGTGGCCAAGTCCGTTCATTCGGAAAGTCCGTCGGAACTCCGCCGAAAGTCCGTCGGAAAGACCATCGGACCTAGTCCCTCGAAAAGTCCGGTCGTGTGTACGCAGCATTACAGTCAGAGACAGCAGTGACCTAGAATATCATAAAGCAGATATACAGCTATGAAGCAGTAGGAACAGGAGTGCCTAGGCAGCGTTTAATGTCAGGAAGAGCACTGATATATTTTGCAGTTCACTTCTAATGCACAATGAATATGTATATCTAAAACAGCAAATCTTCAATTTGTGAGTCCAGCTTCACTTTGAGGCCTCATTAGCAATATCAAAAGATGCTGCAGATTACATGATTAGACACGCTTCACTTTCTATGCTATTGTTCAACTGTCTTTAAAACTTTGTATTCAACTGCCTTTATAATACTTTGTATTAGTAACTAAAAATTTATATTACAGACGAAGTAAGCTATTTTTTAGAAGTGAATATATGTAGCACCAGGAATAGCACTGTGCGGATCTGATTTATGAAAAACAGAACTTTCGCTCACCGATCTGATGTTCTCTTCCATTCTATACTATGAGCATGAAATATGGAGTCAGGCTGGTTGAAGTGGGTAACATCTCCACGTTTCTTTGCTCTACGTTTCATAAATCAGCCCTTTTGTTTTTTTCTGCATTGAAGTCTTCAATTTGCCCTGTGTGCTGAGAATATAATTGGCTGCGTTTTGACAGACAAGGTAAAACAACAGTAACAGTAACCAGTGCAGGACTAATTGCTGTTGTTGTTTATTTACTGCTATTACACAGAGCAGTGTAGATGGCAGGGATGAATCTCATCCAATGCAAAAAAATATATAAATATATAATATATATATATATATATATATATATATATATAAAGCAAATCAAATTATATGTAATTTGAAATACTAAAATGTCAGACTTAAGACAACAGGAACATTTCTTTTATTATCGTTATCGCAAGGCTTGTTAGGGTACCGGTGCCCAAATATATATTACAACTAGCATGATTAATATATTTACAGCATGATGCCATAAAAAAGGCGTGATATGCATTTACCCACAAAATCAGATTCCATCTTTCATCAGTTTAGAAGTTAAAGTAGAACAATAGGCAGCTATAAAAAAGACATATTAATGCAGCTTTGAAATCATTATACCGTATGTATTTAAAAAAAAGAAATGCAAACAGTGTAGGTACTTGAATTTGACACAGTATGGACATCTTGCATTCCCTGCAGAACAGACCAGAGGAGTGAAAAGCAGCAGGAGCCTGTCAGTTATGTTGCAGTGCAGGGAACATGCCAATAGCAGGAGGGAGCAGAGTGACCAAGAGATCAGCTCATAAGGCTGCTGCTTCTTTTGTCAGTGTCCAGTCATAGGCTAGGTGGGAATGGAACACAACCTGTAATTGTTACTTACCTGCAACAGAAAAAAAAAAATTGGTATTTTGCCTTGCTAGATAGGGTTGTGCTGTGTGCCAGATTTTGTAAATCTCAGGACTGGATGGTAAAAATACAAATCATTTGGCAGGTTTGATTCTGCCTATCAAAACAAAAACACTGCACTATCAAAACCCCAAAAAAGCAGCTAACACACTAAAAATTTATATTTTAGTTCAGATAACATATATAAAGAGAAAGTGTAGCCCTTCTGCCTCCTTCTGTTTTGAAGAAACCAAAATATTCATCAAGGTGAGAGTGCAAGTGTCAAGTGCTTCTGTCCATTCCTTTTAGCGTGAACTTTCTGATTTATTAAACAGAGCAGTAAGTGCTGGTCTTCTCTCCGAGAAAGACAGATTCCTTCATTCCTGAGAACCCCATTATGCCTGTTTTCCACTATCTGCCTGAAGTCCACAAGGGGTTAAATCCCCTTGTGGGTCGGCCGACAGTGGCGGGCATGGCTTCTCTCAATGAACGACTGGGTGAATGGGTAGACAATCTACTTCAACCCTTAGTTCTCAATTTACCAGGATATCTTAGGGATACTGGTCATTTGCTATGTAAATTGCAGGATTTCAAGTGGCATCCCACATATAGATGGATTAGCTGTGATGTCACTAGCCTGTACTCAAGTATTCCACACCATCTAGGTTTAAGGGCAGTCTCTTGGTTTTTACAGACCTCCGGTAAATTTTCTTTGCTACTCCAAGAGTTCATCCTGTTGTCCTTGGAATATTTACTCACACACAACTTCTTTATGTTTGATGGGGCCTATTACCTCCAGAGATGCGGGGGCCTCTATGGGGGCTAAGTTTTCACCCTCATTAGCCAACCTTTATATGGGCTGGTGGGAGAGGTCTCGCAACCTTGGACATGATAGCCCCCGCCACAAGGACACAGTATTTTTGGGTCGCTATATAGACGACCTGCTATTTATTACATCCGATGAACATGCCAACTTGGAGGAATGGCTAACCTACTTTGATAACAACATTTTGAATTTACAATTTACTGGAGTACTGAAAGCGAACACTATAGAATTCTTGGATGTTAAACTTGTTGGTTCAGAAGGGAGGATTGCCACCGGTCTGTATAGAAAACCAACCGCAGGCAATGCACTCTTAAGAGCCGATTCAGCCCATCCCAGCCACGCTATTAGGGGGATCCCATATGGACAATTTCTAAGACTGAGGCGCCTTTGCAGCACAGTGGACATATTTCAGGCAGAAGCCACTGAGATGGCTAAAAGATTCAAAGACAGAGGATACACAGCTGCTAACATACAGAAGGCTTTAACCTCAGCTAGTGCCATTTCAAGGGACACATTGTTGCAGAATAGACACGCTAAGGCCCCTTTCACACATGCGGACAGTATGTCCGTATTTCATCCAACCGTTTGCGGATGAAAAACGGACATACATGCACCCCTATGGGATAGCGGGTGTCTGCGGATGAACATCCGCAGACACCCGCTATTGTCCGCCTCCGCTACTGTCCGATTCTGCAGACGGAGGAAAATCCTATTTTTCTATCCATCTGTAGAGCGGATCGGAAGAACATGGACAGACGGTCCGTGCTCATCCGATCCCCATAGAGGAGAGCGGAGAGCTGACAGGGCGGTCCCTGCACAGTGTGCGGAGTCCGCCGCCAGCTCAGCGGGGACAACGGAGCGATCCCCGCTGAGCGATCAGATCATCACGGGGCGGATCAGTAATGATCTGCCCCGTGTGAAAGGGGCCTTAGAATAAACACAAATCTTCTTTTACTGAGAACAACATTCCAGTTTTTTCTACATCTTACAGCTCAGAATTCACTGACATAAGAAAAATAGTGACACGATATCTCCCTATCTTATTTAATGATCCTGCATACAATCAAATCCTTTCTGGTGGCATTAAAACAGTTTCCCGTATTAGGAAACATTTTGTCCCCCAGTCTTTTCACCACGAAACAACCTGGCCAACATTGGCTTAATTTTAAGGGTAATTTTAAATGTGGTGGAACTGGTTGTGCATATTGTGGCCACATTATGAGAGGCACTCAGGTCACATCTTGCACTAATAATAAAAGTGCTGACATTACATCCTTTATTAACTGTAACACCAAGTTTTTGGTTTATGTCATTACCTGTGACTCCTGCCATGTCCAATATGTGGGACGTACCACCCGCAGACTTAAGGATCGCTTATACGATCATCTATATGATATTGAAAAAAACAAGTCTACTAATGTGGCCAAACATTGGAATGCCATCCACCATAAGGATGTCTCGGGTCTGTTTATACAGGGCATTGAGAAAATTGTCGCCCCCCAGACGAGGAGGCGACAAGTTTTGCATGCTCTGCAAACGCAAGGTATTTTCTTTTTACAAACTAGGATTCCAACAGGATTAAACTTTGAATGGGACGTTTCATGTTATTATGACTAGTATCCACCTTGTCCTATACCCTGGGGTACCCCTATAAATTTATGGGATCTACACTCTCACTTCGCATGAAACCCATGCAGGTGTATGAGATTTATGTTCCCACTCACAATGGATTTGACTCTGGATGGCTGCACTAATAAGAGGGAGGATTTTTTCTATATTTGTCGTACAGCTATAGCCCATATGTCCATCCTAGATGCATGTGAGTCCATATACATTGTGAGCACACATCATTATTTACATATGGTGTTTTGACACATACATGCTTATAACCATCTTTATACTACATCACCATCAGGATTTATATATGCTCTTGGACTCAAATGCCTGCATCAATTAATGTCATTTCTCTATATACAATCATGTGGGATAGTATATACACATGTTTACGGGCTTACACTGATATATTTATGGATATATTCCTTTTACCTCATTCCCCTCCTTTCTTCCCCTGCTTTTCTTCTCTTCTGGATCATATTAATTTATAATATTTACTTTGAGGGGTCTCGTATGCCAGTGTCTGTCAGTGATATAATAGGGTTTGTCTAGTCAACTCTTTCGTTCTCAACTTTATTGTATGGGCTTTCTACCCTCGAATTTTTGCAACAGTGCTCATTTTATCATTTGTGAGGGTTCTGGGTCTTTCTTCTTTTCTCCCTTTTTATGTCCGACTGTTCTCTACTTTTATTTATTTACATTTTATATATATATATATATATATATATATATATATATATATATATATATATATATATATATATATATATATATTTATTTATTTTTTTTACTTATGTAACACCGATGTCTTCATGGACACGCATGCAATATCCTTTGCATCCATTTGATCACTCCTGGATGCATGCATATCCCTCAACATTGAACTATACATTATTGTTGTCATCATGAGGTATTTGCACCCTCCAAGGGTGGTCATAGTTTAGAGCCGAACATAATGTGACCCCAACTTGGTCACATTTGAACCATTTATGATTTTATATTCAACGTGTGATTTTCTTAACTTGGAAGTCTATAACGGCTCTTCTTATTTTATGTATTATAGGGAGTTGTTCATTATTAATTTATTTGTTACATTTGGATGTATTTGAAATTATATTATGATGAATTATTTACATGTTTATGTTTAATTATGTTTACTACCGATAATTGCTTAAGATTGGCTTGTGTATGTGGGCTTTTGCTTGTGATCGGCAACTACGGTTTGTCCGGAGTTGTGGAATCTCCTGACATGCAGACTACTCGCTATTAACATAATGCTGTTGCTCTCATGCCTTTTCACCAATCTTTACGTTAAGTATCCTCATTTGGCAGTTTACATTAATATCACTCAATGAGCGGCACTGTCTAATTTAGGTTCACTCCTTAACATTGGTTTGTCATCACCCTCTGCATAAGTCCCCAAATAGCACCTTAAAAATTAAAATAATAATAAAAATTAAAATTAAAATAAAAACAAACATACACATATTTATATGTTTTTAATTTTTTTATTCTTGGCTTCAGATACATATATTCTTTTAGGCTGGGTTCACACTGCAGCGGTTTAAGAGAACGGATGTGATTCGCACCGCACTGCAGTGCAAATCACATCCGATCTCTGTGCGATGCGAGTTCAGCCATACAGATAGTATGGCTGAATTTGCATCGCACACGGCCCAAACTCGCACAGGACCCTTTTTTTGGTCCGCAGCAGAATCGGATCGCATGGGTGTTCACAAACTCCTGCCCGAGTTTGCAGATCGCACTGCGATATGCGAACTGATCTGGGGGTGTCATTAACGTTCCACTGACACTCCCAGCAGTTCGCATAGGGCAGTGTGAACTGCCGCCGGGAGGTATGCAATGCGGGAACCTGCCGCGGATTCGCCGCGTTCCCACATCGCTGCAATGTGAACCCAGCCTTAAAAACATTTTTTTTATAATGAACAACTTACATTGTTCACATATATTTGTGATGTTCCCCATTCACTATCATCTTCACATTCAAGATTAATTCTATTTCATTTTATACACATATCTTACCACGTATATACACATATTCATATATTTGACATATTTGATCCAAATCTAGGGGGCACCCCTCTTTTTTTCTTTTCTTCCCTTTCTTTCTTCTTTTCACTTCCATCTACTCTCAATCGCTCACTGATTGAATGCAAGTGTCACACGTGTGGAGATTTCACGATGATGGATCACCAGCTGTCACTGGTTTTCACTCTTAACCCTTTCATGACTAAGCCTATTTTTGGCATTTGGTGTTTACAAGTTAAAATCCATATTTTTTGCTAGAAAATTACTTGGAACCCCCAAACATTATATATATATATATATATATATATATATATATATATATATATATTTTTTTTTTAGCAGAGACTCTAGAGAATAAAACGGCGATTGTTGCAATATTTTATGTCACACGGTATTTGTGCAGCGGTGTTTTAAATGCAACTTTTTGGGAAAAGGGACACTTTCATGAATAATAAAAAAAAAAAAACATTAAAATTAGCCCAATTTTTTTGTATAATGTGAAAGATAATGTTACGCCGAGTAAATAGATACCAAACATGTCACACTTTATAATCGCACGCACTTGTGGATTGACGACAAAGTACGGTACCTAAAAATCTCAATAGGTGACGCTTTAAAAATTTTTTTACGGTTACCAGGTTAGCGTTACAGAGGAGGTCTAGTGCTAGAATTATTGCTCTCGCTCTGATAATCGCAGCGATACCTCACATGTGTGATTTGAACACCTTTTTCATACGCGGGCGTGACTTCCGTATGCGCTCGCGGGGACGGCGGGCGCTTACAAATTTTTACTAAATTGACTAAATTGTTTAAAAAACATAAATAAATTTGATCACTTTTATTGCTGTCACAAGGAATGTAAACATCCCTTGTGACAGTAATAGGTGGTGACAGGTACTCTTTATGGAGGGATCGGGGGTCTAAAAGACCCCCTACCCCTCCTTTACACTTCAATGTATTCAGATCGCTGAAAACAGCGATTCTGAATAACGTATATTTTTTTTAAACTGGCGCCATTGGCAGCCGAGTAAACGGGAAGTGACGTCATGACGTCGCTTCCGTGTTTACTATGAAGAGACTGGAACGAAGCCGATTACGGCTTCGTTCCAGTTCCTCCCCGGCGGCCGGAGGCATCACACACGGAATCGGCGCTCCCGATCGAACGGGAGCACCGGTAACAGCGGCATAACAGTCGAGCGGCTTTTAGCCGCATCGGTTCTTATGGCTGGAAAGCCAATCGCCTGCTGAAGAAAACGGTACTGGGATGATGCCTGCAGGTGCGGGCATCATCCCGGTATACCCCCCGGAAGCCGAGTACGCAGATCTGCGTACGCTCGGCGGGAAGGGGTTAATTTTATGATCACATGTTGATCTTTGCATGGTATACATTTGTCTTTCATTTAGAACAAAAATTAGCTATGAGTAAGTGCTAGTTTTAGCGTGAAACACGTCAGAAATTTAGTTTTTTATTTTTCCCTTTGTTGCTGTCATTTGTGTGATGTGAGGTTTTTTAGTTTGAAGAAATAAAGGCACTTTTTACTTTTCATCTGATCCGGAGTGCGGCTGTCCAGAGTTTGTTAAAAAAAAAAAAAAAAGGGGGAAAACACTGCGCTAACAAACCTAGCTGCTAACATTCAAACAAACAAAGTTAAAATACATGTATAAACAAAAAATTTAGCCCAAAGTGATTATACTAAGGAACCAAAAAGTAGATTCTTAGTAAGTGTGAGCCACCTGTGTTCAGAAAGACAGGGGGACGTTTTAGACTTAGGCTGGGTTCACACTGCAGCGATGCGGGAACGTCGCAAATCCGCGACGGGTTCCCGCATCGCATAGCTCCCGGCGGCAGTTCACACTGCCCTATGCGAACTGCTGGGAGTGTCAGTGAAACGTTAATGACACCCCCAGATCAGTTTGCATATCGCAGTGCGATCTGCAAACTCGGACAGGAATCGGATTGCATGGTGTGAACACCCATGCGATCCGATTCTGCTGCGGACCAAAAAAAGGGTCCTGTGCGAGTTTGGGGCGGGTGCGATGCAAATTCGGCCATACTCTCTGTATGGCTGAACTCGCATCGCACAGAGATCGGATGTGATTTGCACTGCAGTGCGGTGCGAATCACATCCGGTTCTCGTAGCCGCAGCAGTGTGAACCTAGCCTTATTGTAAGATAAGTATAAACAACATCATAAACAAAGGGCAATAATTAGTGCAGTGTAACAATAACAATGCCTGAATAGTATTGCAACAGTGGGATCACATAACATGAATCCTGTGTGAGCAAACTATAATCAGTTCATCAGTATATACAGTTTATCGGTCTAGGCATAAATCTCCTTATATGGCCAGTCTTCACATATCAGCTAGGACAATATGGACACCAACAACAGCAATCTATTTGTCTGTAGCAATCTCTGCAGTACTCTATGAATGTAAGGTAGGTACTCTTACCAGAGCTGTTGAACCCGCATGCCCTAGGACAGTGGGTCTAAAGAGCTTGTAATCCCGGAAGGGTGTATCCCGGCTTCCAGTAGACTGAGTCGTGATGTAAAATCCTCCTAAAGGTGTCCTTAGTCCCGGATGGAGATGAGTAGGGCCAAAGCTTGCCGACCGGTGTTATACTCACTTTTGAAAGTGATAATATCCCGATGGCCCAGTGCGTTCAAATTTCAAAAAAAGGGGGCTCGTAGAGGTGGCATATAACAGGAAAAAGAAAAAAGAGAGCTCCGGATAGTGTAGATCAAAAAAACGGTTGGGTTTATTAAAAATATACATATTGTACAAAAGTAAAAAGTGATCACAAAAACAAATTATATGAGGAAAAAAAGCAATATGGGGTGCAAGTAATGCTTCCCGACGCGTTTCGACACAAGCGGTCATCAACAGGGGCTTACTCTAACCCCCATATTGCTACTTTTAAAAGCACTACTCTGAGCCTGATCCACCCATAAATGGGCGGGACAGGAAATTGAAGTTGATTAATTAAACACTGAAATATTCAGCACATGCATAAAACAGACCATTCATAGACTAGTTTTAATCTAAACATATACATGTCTATATCTGCACGCAGCTATCAGGAAATATAGTCAATCGTCATATCAAAACATAGGCGCAAATCATGATAAAATTGAAAATGGCGTTGGATACTGCACCTGGACACTGCAGATATCTAAGCCAACATCATCTAGCTATTGTGTCCCCAGTTAAGGAATCACACGTCCGGGGTCACTGAATTATATATTATAATTGGCTAGAGAGTCACAACCACCATGTCACATATGGCTCTATGGCAATAGGGAAAAAAAAAAAAAGTGGACATACGGCAGTGTTTTATTATAATGAACACTACAATTATAAAAGGACACAGACTCAATCATAGGGCTCTATTATGATTATGGTTACGAATCTTTCTCTCTCCAGAAGGATCACATGACCGCCAAGGTCAGGAAGCCAAGTGAGCCAAGGAGAGAGGAGGAAGAGCGCATCAAGTGTAACCATGGCGATATGACGCCATGGTACACATATTCGTGATCTGCATTCCCACAGCCCCAGACACTGATCCGGACAGGCGTTGGCTCTGTGAAGAGCCCGCCGGTCCACTATGGTGGATTCGCTGTGATCACTACCCAAATCAGGGAAAAGCGATTCACAGACGGGCGGAAGCCAGTAGTATGAAGGGGGAGGCCCGTCCCAGGCACGCTGTCCACCCGGAGTGAGTGTAACCTCCTCCGCCTCTACGTCATGGCCACATCACGTGATACAAACGCATCACGTGACACGCACGTTCCTCCCTGCAAGGTGCAGTGTATCTCATAGACTCAACATGATAGTGCACATCCCTCTCCATACAGCGGGGGCGTACGTTACAAACACCAAGGGGGGCGGGCCAGGTCTTCACCCTTAATGCACCACCCAATATGGAGAAAAACTAAGGGAGGAAGGAGGCGTGACCACACCTAAGAAATGTCCCCGTTGTGTAGATATATCTTAAATGGATGCCCGGTGACTACACAACATCCATCCAAACAGGCACAAATATGGGAAAAAATTGCAAATTTAGACATATGTATACCTAAAAGGGCAAACAATCTATGAATACTTAGAAGGGCAAAAAAAAAAACTTTTACAATTATTGGAACATCCAAGAAACGATCCATAACATGTTCGGCCACTATCATGATGAAAAAGTGACAAACAAAAACAACACAGCCCATCCATTCCAGGGTAAAGTGATAGTTGATATATCATGCCTGATTTATATAACAGTTTATATCCCAGTCGGTATTCAAGCCATGGGGCGCATAGCACCTGAGTTCATGTGTCCAGAAAGTCTCAAGGCGCGATAAGCCCCATAGGCATGAATCCCCCCTCCAACTGGGAACAAATCGATCTATAATTAGAAACTGAGTACCTGTTGGATCTCTCCCATGATGTTCTAAATAATGCCTCGGGACAGTGTGTTTATCACAGCCCTTTTTAATTTTGGCTATGTGTTCGTTAACCCTGATGGCAAAATTTCTGATAGTGCGACCCACATTCTGTCTTTTGCAGGGGCACGTAATTAAGTAAACTATGAATTTAGTTACACAGGTGGTGAATTGTTTAATAGAATATGTCTTATGAGTAACTGTAGAAGTGAAGGTTTCGATTTTTCTTCTTCTTCCCAGTGCGTTATGCAAACATACGTTGCACTTCCCGCACGGGAAGAAGCCCTTACTTTCAGGAAAGAAAGAGATAGGTTTAGGAGGGTCTACTGTATTGGGGGCAATATCACCCTGAATGGATCGTGCTCCTCTAAAAGTGACCCCTACTCGTTCAGGGATGAACTTCCCTAAGATACTGTCACTACGAAGCACTTTCTAGTGGCGATTAAAAATTCTTTTGATTTCTCTACGTTGAGTAGATAAGGTAGTGAAAAAAGACCACCTGTATTTGTCATTTTGTACAACTTTTGATTTAGTCTCTAGAAGGGAGACCCTATTCACCTTGGAGGCAGATAAAATGTCTGCATCCAAGTCAGATGGTGTATAACCCTTCTCGAATCTAGATTTTAAAATCTCGGATTGTTGAAAAAAGTCACTGATATTCGTACAGTTGCGACGCAACCGTAAGAATTGACCCAGTGGGACCGATTTCAACCACTGTTGGTGATGACAGCTGTCTGTTAGAATGTAGCTGTTTCTATCGGTGGACTTGAAAAAAGTCCTGAGTTCAAAGCTGTTATTAACTACATTGATCTCCAAGTCCAAAAAGTGAATGTTGGTTGTAGGGGCCTCCAAATTCATACTACCGGCTTCCGCCCGTCTGTGAATCGGTTTTCCCTGATTTGGATAGCGATCACAGCGAATCCACCATAGCGGACCGGCGGGCTCTTCACAGAGCCAGCGCCTGTCCGGATCAGTGTCTGGGGCTGTGGGAATGCGGGATCACGAATATGTGTACCATGGTGTCATATCGCCATGGTTACACTTGATGCGCACTTCCTCCTCTCTCCTTGGCTCACATGGCTTCCTGACCTTGGTGGTCATGTGATCCTTCTGGAGAGAGAAAGCCTCATAACCATAATCATAATAGAGCCCTATGATTGAGTCTATGTCCTTTTATTATTGTAGTGTTCAATATAATAAAACACTGCAGTATGTCTTTGTCTATGTTTTTTCCCCCTATTGCCATAGACCCATATGTGACATTATGGTGGTTGTGACTCTCTAGCCAATTATAATATATAATTCAGTGACCCCGGACGTGTGATTCCTTAACTGGGGACACAATAGCTAGATGATGTTGGCTTAGATATCTGCAGTGTCCAGGTGCAGTATCCAACGCCATTTTCAATTTTATCATGATTTGCGCCTATGTTTTGATATGACGATTGACTATATTTCCTGATAGCTGCGTGCAGATATAGACATGTATATGTTTAGATTAAAACTAGTCTATGAATGGTCTGTTTTATGCATGTGCTGAATATTTCAGTGTTTAATTAATCAACTTCAATTTCCTGTCCCGCCCATTTATGGGTGGATCAGGCTCAGAGTAGTGCTTTTAAAAGTAGCAATATGGGGGTTAGAGTAAGCCCCTGTTGATGACCGCTTGTGTCGAAACGCGTCGGGAAGCATTACTTGCACCCCATATTGCTTTTTTTCCTCATATAATTTGTTTTTGTGATCACTTTTTACTTTTGTACAATATGTATATTTTTAATAAACCCAACCGTTTTTTTGATCTACACTATCCGGAGCTCTCTTTTTTCTTTTTCCTGTTATATGCCACCTCTACGAGCCCCCTTTTTTTGAAATTTGAACGCACTGGGCCATCGGGATATTATCACTTTCAAAAGTGAGTATAACACCGGTCGGCAAGCTTTGGCCCTACTCATCTCCATCCGGGACTAAGGACACCTTTAGGAGGATTTTACATCACGACTCAGTCTACTGGAAGCCGGGATACACCCTTGCGGGATTACAAGCTCTTTAGACCCACTGTCCTAGGGCATGCGGGTTCAACAGCTCTGGTAAGAGTACCTACCTTACATTCATAGAGTACTGCAGAGATTGCTACAGACAAATAGATTGCTGTTGTTGGTGTCCATATTGTCCTGGCTGATATGTGAAGACTGGCCATATAAGGAGATTTATGCCTAGACCGATGAACTGTATATACTGATGAACTGATAATAGTTTGCCCACACAGGATTCATGTTATGTGATCCCACTGTTGCCATACTATTCAGGCATCGTTATTGTTACACTGCACTAATTATTGCACTTTGTTTATGATGTTGTTTACACTTATTTTACAATAAGTCTAAAACGTACCCCTGTCTTCCTGAACACAGGTTGCTTACAGAGTTTGTTCATCCTTTATCTACATGGTTTGTGCAATCAGCCTGCACCTGGGACCTCTACCTGCCTGGAGAACGAGCAATTTCTTGGTGGACTGACCTGGAGCGGTGATTTCTTATTGCTCTATACGTGTATGTAGGGATCTAAAGGGGACCTGTTATGGCCCTATACGCTCGACAAATCCCAGGCGCCTGGTCGCCGTTGCGAATAAAAATGGTGCCCAGGGTTTTTGTCACGGGCAGGTGCCTCTGCTACAGGGCTGGCTGTGGGTTTTTGGCCGGGAAAGTGGAAGCCCTCCAGACACAGAGCACTGACTGGTAGTCGGGATGGAGCAGGAAGAGAGCGGCTCAGCAGCCACTGACATCCTCCTCCCTTCTCCACACACTGTTGACAGAGCAGCACCGCAGTGTGTGAAACTGTATGTAGAGAGGATCTGTCAAAATTGAGGCTGGATTTCAGGGTTGGCGGGACCCGGAGTGGGCGGGACCCAGCTATCCATAAGCAGCCAATGGGATGGGATCTGGATGGGCCAATAAGTGGATGTGGCCCCGCCCCTTTCTTAAGCAGGCCAATCATTGGCTGGATAGCAGATGGGTCCCGCCCACCCTGGGTCCCGCCCACCTCTGACATCACACTGAATTTGTCAGCTCCTTTCTCCCCATACAGTTTCACACTCTGCAGCAATGCAGAGAGCATTCAGTTTCACAGTTACGCGATCGGCTGTGAAACCTGCCAGTACCATCCAGTGCCACCTGTCAGCGCAATCCAATGCCACCTGCTAGTTAATGCCAATCAGTGCCACCTGCCAGTGCAATCCAGTGCAACCTGCCAATGCCAGTTAATGCCACTTGCCAGTGCCAACCAGTGCCACCTGCCAGTGCCAGTTAGTGCCACCTGCCAGTGCCAACCAGTGCAATCCAGTGCCACTTGCCAATCAGTGCCAACCTGTACCACTTGCCAGTGCCTCCTGCCAGTGCTATGTGCCAACCATTGCCACCTGCCAGTCCGAACCAGTGCCACCTGCAAGTGCCAAATAGTGCCATCCAGTGCCACCCTCCAGTGACATCTGCCAGTACAATCCAGTGCCACCTGCCAATGCAGCTTAGTGCCACCTGCCAGTTAGTGCCACCTTCCAGTGCTAAGCAGTGCCATCCAGTGCCACCTGCCAGTGCCACGTGTCAATGCCAGTTAGTGCCACCTGCCAATGCCACCTGAAAGTTAGTGCCACCTGCCAGTGATAGTGCCACCTGCCAGTGATAGTGCCACCTGCCAGTGCAATCCAGTGCCACCTGCCAATGCCATTTTGTGCCATCTGCCAGTGCCAACCAGTGCAATCCAGTGACATCTCCCAGTGCCAGTTAGTGCCACCTGCCAATGCCAACCAGTGCCACCTGCCAGTGCGACCCAGTGCAATCCAGTGTCACCTGCCCATCAGTGCCAACCTGAGCCACTTGCCAGTGCCAATTGCCAACCATTGCCACCTGTCAGTGCCACCTGCCAGGTAGTGCCACCTGCCAGTGCAATCCAGTGCCACCTGCCAATGCCCATTAGTGCCACCTGCCAATGCAATCTGCCAGTGCCACCTGCCAGTGCCAGTTAGTGCCACCTGCCAGTGCCAACCAGGGCAATTTCAGTGCCATCTGCCAGTTAGTCCCACATGCCAGTGCCAACCAGTGCAATCCAGTGCCACTTGCACATCAGTGCCAACATGAGTCACTTGTCAGTGCCAACTGCCAACCATTGTCACCTACCAGTGCCAACCATTGCCACCTGCCAGTGCTACCTTCCAGTGCCAGTTAGTGCCACCGGCCAGTGCCAACTGCCGGTGCCAATTAGTGCCACTTGTTGATGCCATCTGTCAGTGCCAACCAATGCCACCTGCCAATGCCAGTTAGTGCCACCTGCCAGTGCCACCCAATGCCAACCAGTGCAATCTGACAGTGCCACTTGCCAGTGTCACCTGTCAGTGCCACCTGTCAGTTCTCATCAATGGCACCTCAGTGCTGCCTATTGGTGCCCACCAGTGCCACCTGTCAGTCCCCATCAGTTCCAACCTCAATGCCGCCCCATCAGTGCCCATTAGTGCAGCCTAT